>NC_050201.1:18152500-18774890 GCF_013141755.1 Anopheles stephensi
TAGGAAATTACATCCCGTACATTAAATTACGAACCACTTGTGGAAAAATATTGAACTTCCTGATAGACACTGGAGCAAATAAGAATTATATCCGCCGAAGCTTGGTTAAGATAGAAAATTGCCGTAGTATAAAATCATTGGTCGTACGCAGTGTGCATGGATTGTTTACATTGGATAAATTTGTAGAATTCAATCCTTTCCCAGGAAACTCTTCTTCGGAAAAATGTAGGTTCTATATCTTTGATTTTCACCCATTTTTCGATGGCCTTATTGAATATGAATCGTTACAAAAGCTTAATTCCACTATCGTAGCGTCGGAAAATACTTTAAAAATCGGCAACGAAATTATACCAATGTATGAGAAACATGCAGAACCGCAAATTATAAATCTTGAAGCTTCTGAAAATAAGATTGTTCTATTACCAACACTTTACGAAACCGGTGATTTTTATTTGGACAACGGATTGGAAATTCATCCAAATGTATTTATTTTGCCTGGAATTTCAAAATCAAATGATTATTTTGCCAACGTAGTAGTTTGCAACTGTAACAAGTTGAAAGTTACAGTCAAATTAACAAAAGTGTTAGAATTTGAAATTAATAATTTTGAAATTCCATTGAATCACAACACATCAGACATTTGTAATTCGAATCATTCAAACGGAACTTGCAATGAATTGCGCATTAATGGTCAAACTGATCATTTAAACCCAGAAGAGAAAAGAAAGCTAGAAAAATTAATTTTGAGTTATAAAGATATCTTCTTCGTTTAGGGTAATAAGTTAACCTTTACCAATGCTATAAAGCATCATATTAATACAAAGGACGATGTACCAGTCTACACAAAGTCATATCGCTACCCTTAATGCCAAAAAGAGGAGGTACAGAATCAAATTGATAAACTGCTAGAGCAAGGCATTATACGACATTCTAATAGCCCATGGTCATCGCCAATATGGATCGTACCAAAAAAGAGCACTGTACAAGACGTGCCTAAATGGAGACTTGTCGTAGATTACCGGAATGTAAACAAAAAAAACAATCAGTGACCGTTATCCTATCCCTAACATTACAGACATATTAGACAAACTAGGAAGGTGTATGTACTTTACTACACTTGACCTCGCTTCCGGGTTCCATCAGATAGAAGTTTTTGAAAAAGATATTCCAAAAACCGCATTTAGTGTTGACAATGGTCACTACGAATTTGTTAGAATGCCATTTGGACTGAAAAATGCACCATCCACATTACAACGCGTATTAGATAAAATCCTAAAACCTCACATCGGCAAACAATGCCTAGTTTACATGGACGATATAACTGTATTTTCTACTAGTTTACAGGAGCACTTAAATAACTTGAGAGATGTATTTGAGACCCTAAAACAATTTGGTCTGAAAATACAATTAGAAAAAACAAAGTTCCTACAAAAAGAAGTGGCATTTTTGGGTCACATTGTTACTCCCGAGGGCGTCAAGCCCAACCTCGAAAAAAATTCAGTTATTCAGAAATGGCAAATGCCTAAAAACGAGAAGGAGCTTAGGGCTTTTCTAGGAGTGATTGCGTACTACAGGAAATTCATTCGGGATTTTGCACAGATAACGAAGCCATTAACGACACAATTGCGGAAAGGAGAATCGATCGTAACCTCTAAAGAATACATTTCAGCATTTGAAAGATGTAAAGCCATTCTGAGCAGCAGTAGTATTCTGATCTATCCTGATTTTACAAAAACTTTCATTCTTACTACAGACGCTTCGAAGTATGCTATAGGAGCGGTACTTTCCCAAGGACCCGTTGGAAGCGATAAACCCATAGCTTTTGCTTCAAGGACACTCTCGAAACATGAAGAAAATTATTCTACATTAGAGAAAGAGCTTCTGGCAATAGATAGGGCATGTAAATATTTCAGACCATATATTTTTGGAAGGAAATTTATTTTGTACACAGACCATAAACCTCTGACATATGCCATGAATTTAAAAGACCCTCACAGTAAATTAATCAGGTACAAGCTAAGGTTAGAAGAATACGATTATGAAATTCGTCATAGGCCTGGGAAGCAAAATGTTGTGGCCGACGGATTATCTAGAGTAAATACTTCTGGTGAAATTAATAATTCTAGCATGACGGTTCATTCATCCGACAGTGATGATGGACAGTTTATACCGATGACCGAACTACCATTGAATTTTTTCAAAAAACAAATTATTTTGAAATTAGGCGACTGCTGCAATATTTACAATATTTACTTACAATATTTCCACAAGTATTTCGTTGCACGATTATCAGGCAACAGTTTGACACTGCAGAAATAATTAGAATTTTCAGATAAAATCTTTTTTTTTTATTCATAAAGAACGGCCTGGCCGTATTGCTATCAGATAAAATCTTAATTCAAATAGATTAACTTGCATATTTTGTCCAGACATGTTGATTAGTCAGTTACAGGAAGGTTTTCAACATTATTTTTCTAATACGAATCCATCTACAATAAGAATCACTCAAAAAATACTAAAAGATTTGGTAAACCTTGAAAAACAAAATGATGTCATTGAAAAGACGCATGAAACAGCGCACCGAGGAGTCGATGAAAATCACAAATCAATTATTCAAAAGTTTTATTTTCCGAAGATGAAAAACAAAATTCGTAGTTTCATAAACCTTAGTAAGATCTGTTTAGAAAACAAATACGAAAGGCATCCATATAAAATAAGATTTGCAGAAACACCTATTCCGAGTAAACCTTTGGACATAGTCCATTTAGACATTTTTATATCCCCTCCAAATTTGTTTCTCACAGCAGTAGATAAATTATCTCGTTACGCTATGATAACTCCATTGAAATCTCGTTGTATCGCCGACGTAAAACGTAGTATCATTAAACTAATTACTACTTATGGCACTCCTGCATTAATAGTTTGTGATAACGAACTTGCATTTAAATCAATCGAAATAAGAGGATTGTTGCAAAGGTTAGATGTTGATGTTATTTATACCCCTTCAAATCATAGTGAGGAAAATGGGATAGTTGAGAGGTTCCATTCAACCTTAACAGAAATATTTCTATGTGTAAGGCATAATTACAATGATTTATTTATTTATTTATTTATATTTTTAGGATTACGGCTTGACGCCGTATTGTCAACACCGCATGTGTTGACTTTTACAAATTCACAAAAATTAACAAAAATTAACAAGGCATTTCCTCCCTGTTATTTGCCTTATCCCGGGCATGCTCGGTTGTGAGTGTGAGGTGGTTGCGGGGTGTGTATCCAGGTTGTTGGTGTAGATGATAGGGATGTTTGTTATCGGGATCCGGTTCTATTGCTTTTCCTATGGATGTGATGGCTGGATTTGGGGTTCTGGTGTCGGCGGATCGGAATTTGGACATCGTCCTTCCGTCTATCGGGTCTCGGCTGTAACAATAACAAAAAAAAACAAACAAGACAGCACACACAATTGCCTGTGAACAGTGTTCCTCAAACAGCCCAGTGCGCCCAAGCAGTGATAGTCAAAGCTCGACCAGGCCAGCACCGAACTCAAAAGCTATCGGCGAGCTCTATCCCGTAACAGCAGGCTTTCTGCTAATCACGATATCGAACCCGCCGACCACCTCCGAACCCAACGCCAGCAAGGCCGAACCCACTTCACCATGGCTGGACTGGGATGAAGAACACTGTTGCAAAGTCTGCCCCCCTGCAAAGTTTTTACGACAACGCAGTCATTGAGCCCGGATGCCATTGTTCCGTCAACGGATCACTCGGGCGTTACCAAAAAACAAAGAAAAAAAAAACAAAACACTTAAGACCAAGACAACACAACGAATAACAAAAAAGGAATGGCGGATATGGTTTGGAAGGATAATGAGGATGTGGAATCAAAGGATAAGACCGTTGTCTTTGGCGAATCGGAAGATGAGCCTCATGTAGGCGAGGTCCCTAGTCGCCAAAATTTCTCTTATTTCTGTACCCGGTCGTCTGCCGATGCTCTCGACTGCGCCCAACAAGGAGGGTCTTGCGGTTTCAAACTCCACGCAGGACCACAGAAGGTGATCCACATCGTGAAATCCGTCACCGCAGCCACACACCTTCGTCTGAGCCAGAGTTATACGCTGAAGATGAGCATTCAACGCGAAATGATTCGACATAAGTCGAGACATCATACGTATGAATGCCCGATCAACAGAGAGCCCACCGAACCAAGGCCGCAGGGACACTTGCGGAGAGATCGAGAAAAGGAATCGCCCGAGATCATCCGCCTCCCACATGCTCTGCCAGCGAGACAGGAAAAGTTGCTGTGGTAGGCGAAGAAACTCTCGGGCCGAGATCGGACGGTCGTAAAATGCGCCTTGTTGGACGCCTGTTTTGGCCAGTGAGTCTGCCTTCTCGTTGCCGGGAATTCCACAATGAGAAGGTACCCAAATTAGCGAAATCCTGAACGCCTTGTCGAACATGGAGCCAAGCAATTCTATGATTTTCATGGTAAGGAAATCCTGACTCTTAACAGCCTTCGGGGATCGTAGTGCTTCGATAGCGCTAAGGCTATCTGTAAAAATGAAGTACTGATCCGAAGGTCTCGCTGCTATAATCAATAGTGCGTACAAGATTGCGGCTAGTTCTGCGGTGTAGACACTACACGGCTCCCGCAATTTGAAAAATGCTTCGGCGGACTCACTAAAAACGCCGAAGCCGGTGCCTTCCTTAGAGGATGATCCATCAGTATAATACTGGCTACTTTGGTCTAAATGACCATACTTATCCCTGAAAATGCCCGGAACTACCATCGGGCGAAGATCATTCGGTATGGTCTTAATTTCCTCGTGCAACGAGGAATCTGTTGTTAAAAGGGAACTGTAGGTCTCAGGAAGGGCAGCACGGTTTAATGCCTGTGGAGCGCTAGGATGCACTTGTAGGGCAACAAAATCTTCATAGATCTTCAAGATTTTGCTCTTAGAACCTGTCTCTAGAAGCGCTTTACAATTTTCTTCGATCAAGGGATTTGATACTGAAGAACGGACTAGAAGGCGAAGCGACAGCATTTCAAAACGAAGTTTTAGCGGCATCACTCCGGTCATCACTTCTAGGGACATGTTGTGTGTTGATTTCATGCTCCCTAGTGCGAGTCTAAGACAACGATACTGTAGCCTCTCCAGTTTGAGGATATGCGTGTTGGATGCCCAATGGAAGCATATGCTTCCATATTCCAACACGGATAGTACCGTTGTCTTATACAGTCGCAGGACGTCTGATGAATGTGCGCCCCACCAGAATCCTGTGACTGTCCTTAGAAAGTTGATTCTTTTACTGCATTTTTGCACCAGATTGGTGATGTGTGTACTCCAGTTCAGCCTTGAATTGAACCAAACACCAAGGTATCGAAAATTGTCGGTAGTTGATATCTTTTCACCGTACAAAAAGACATCAATTTTCGGGTCAAATAGTCTTTTCTCCCTGTTTTTTGTCGTGTCGCTGAAAGGAGAAAAGACTACCATCTCAGTTTTCTTTGCAGAGAACTTGATACCAAGGTTTTCAGACTACTCGGAAAGGTTGTCCAAAGTGGTTTGTAAAGCCAGTTGTATTTCGGCGGCGTCCCTGCTTGCAAAAGATATGACGCCGTCATCAGCCAATTGTCTAATGCTGCAGTTTGGTGCTAGACAAGAATCTATTTCGCTAACATAAAAGTTGTATAACAGGGGGCTCAAGCAGGACCCTTGTGCTAGTCCATGGAAGCTGGTCCGCTTTAGTTGCACATGACCATTGTTGAAATACATAGCTTTCTCCGACAAAAGGTTGAACAGCAAGTTGTTCAACTTTGGACCCAGCCCCACATTTTCTAATTTTTGACTCAGCTTGTATGGTGATACTGAGTCAAATGCCCCCTGTATATCTAGGAAAATAGACCCCATGTTCTGCTTGCGTGCACGAGCAAGCTCAATTTCTGTAACCAGAAGGGCTAAGCAGTCATTAGTACCCCTGGCTTTACGAAAACCAAACTGGGTATTCGAGAGAAGGTTGTTCGATTCTAACCATTCTTCTAACCGGAAAAGAATCATCCTTTCAAGGAGTTTCCTCAGACACGACAGTAACGATATTGGCCGATACGAATCGTGTCTTGATGGCGGTTTGCCAGGCTTCAAGATAGTGACAACTTTCACTTCTCTCCACTCTTGCGGGACGCTGTTGACCTCCAACATATTGTTAAAGATGCTTAACAGACGTTTCCTCCCTACGTCGTGAAGATTTTGTTGCAATTTGCTACTAATCTGATCCAGACCTGGGGAGGAATTTTTGCTTGATAGGAGAGCAAGTGATAGCTCTACCATTGTGAACGGTGAGTCCATCCTAGGGTCACTACCAGGCGCATGTTGTGCAAAGCTTTGCGCAGGAACAAAATCGGGACAAAGCTTGTGGGCAAATTCATACAGCCACTCATCAGAAAAGCTTTCGCTCTCATTGATGTTGTTGCTGTTTCGCATCCTTCTAGCCATTCTCCAAAGCGAATTAAGTGAAGTGGCGGGGTCTAGATTATTGACGTATCTACGCCAATAACCCTTTTTCTTCGCCTTCAACAGGTTTTTGCACGTTCTCTCCAGTCCTTTATATTTTTCATATAAGGACCTCGAGCCCGTGTCCCGGAAGGCCTCACGCTTCTTGGTAAAACCCGCTTGGCAATCCTTGTCCCACCAAGGAGTGGGAGGTTTTTTAAATGTCCTTGCTTGGTGGGAGCGCCTTGTTTGGGCCTCAAGGGCGCACTTGTTTATCAGTGAAACAAGTTTTTCGTACTCCTTGACAGGAGACAAATCTTCCAAGTCAAGAGAAAGCGAAGCGGCTATTAATTCGCCGTATCTCGTCCAGTCGATGTTCCTCGTTAAGTCACATTTAACGGGTGTTCCATCTACTGGGCATCCTCCCTTGATGTAGGAAATTTCTATCGGCAAGTGGTCACTGCCGATAGGGTCCTGGATCACCTTCCAACTAAAATCCAGGGCCATCGCTGATGGACATAGAGACAGGTCCAGTGCACTCGCCCTACTTAGAGGTGTCTGCATCCTAGTTGCCTCTCCTGAGTTGAGAATCGAAAACCCAAATCTGTCGCAGAAATCTCGGATGATAGGAGTGCGAATGTCATCCTTATCGCACCCCCAGTCAGTACCATGGGAGTTAAAATCTCCTAGGATCAAAAGCGGTCCAGGCAAGACCACTGCTAAATTTCCAAGATCCTCTTTGAACTTTTCAATTTTTTCCTGTTCATTATTGGCTATCGGGGGGATATAAATAGATGCAATTGTCACGTGAAGAACGCCCAGTTTTGCCTTAACTGCGACAGTTTCTATTATTTCTTGTCTAGGGGTGGGTATTCTGGTGAAAGTGTGACTCTTTCGAACACCAATCAGTACCCCCCCACCCCTAGTAACGCGATCTTCACGGATTATGTTATATCCCGGAAAGGTTAATTTAATTTCATCCGATAGCCAAGTTTCACAGAGGGCAAACACATCGCAGTTGTGTTAGCCCACTAACGCTTTAAAGGAGTTTAGCTTGCCAAGTAAACTCCTACAGTTCCACTGTATGATAGTAGCCGTAGGAACCATTAATCATCCAGGCTGACCATCATACTTAAGCACGGCCATTGAG
Organism: Anopheles stephensi; assembly: GCF_013141755.1. Lineage (NCBI taxonomy): Eukaryota > Metazoa > Arthropoda > Insecta > Diptera > Culicidae > Anopheles > Anopheles stephensi. The sequence goes on from NC_050201.1 coordinate 18,160,139, forward strand.
CCAGTCACTGTTTGATCATCCCCTTCAAGAAAGGAAGGGCCCAAGTTGCGATCATGTGTAGATGCTGCGGGAGGTTAAGGGTCAAGAGGAGGGACTCAAGGATCTCGGAAAGGGACGGAGTAGGGATCCTCGGGAAGCCCTTGGGCTCAGTCGGAAAAGCTAGGTTTTCCAAAGGAGCTTCGGCCCGAGGAGATCGCTTCTTCTTGGGCTGCTTCTTGTCAATTTGTGGGGCGGGAGTTTTGGGCTCAGCGTCGCGTTTCGGGACGGTTGGGGAAATTTTAGCGTGGCGCTGTGGTGCCAAAGGTTTGTTTTTTAACTTAAGTACCTTCCTTTGTACCTTTTTGTAAGGCACTCTTAGTACTTTTGTCGATCTCAGTGGCACCTGCTCGAGTGCAGTCGGGTTGGCCTCGCCATTTGCAGCTGTGTTTTCTAGCACTGCGAAAGGGTTCGACGCGATCGCTCCTTTTAGGGCGTCGCTGTAAGAGCCGCGTGCCCTCTCGGCTACTGTTTTGGTCTGTTCCCTCTGGAGTTTTCGATACACTGGGCACAATACTACCTCATGCCACTCCTTCCGACAATGCGAGCATTTTTGGGTCGGAGCTTTGCACTCCTCAGTAGAATGCATTTCCCGCAGCAAGTCTTGCGAGTGCAGAACGGATCGGCGTGTCCAATCCGGCTGCACTTCGAACAGGTGGCCACCCTTGGCACGTATGGCCGGTCAATGGGTATCCGGAGGCCTTCAAGGATGAGGGCCTGCGGAAGTACCGTTCCCTCAAACGTAATCCGGAGGGAGGAGGTCGGGATGTATTTTTTCTCATTTTTGCATGAGGCGTCTAGCTTAAAAAGCTTTTTTGCCTCAAGCACTTTAACCCTTGGGGTACCTGGTGCTATAAATGCACCAACCCCAAATTTCAAAATATCCTCCTCCGGGTAATCGAAATCCTCGATTACGCCGGTCACTTCAACCAGACTACCGGGAATATAAACCCGGTAGTGCTCCGTAAAATCTGGATCAGCCGCAATGACATTGGCTTGAGCCTGGTCCTTTGCGGTGATCCTGATCTTATTAGGGCGCATCCGAAAAACATCGGTAACGCCCGGGTATTTCTTAAACAGCTGTGCCGCGATCGTCCTTACATCGAGCTGTTTTGATCGCGGCATGAAAAAAACAAACGGCTTTCCCTCCCATGACGGCGGGTAAGCACGAGCTCGATGCTCCGATAACGGCTCGCTGTTAAGCGTCAGCGGGGCATTGCTTGCCGGCGGGGCACTACTCGAGGCCTTCGATGTTGAAGGCCTCTCATCCAGGGCCACTTTTTTCGTGGCTGGGGCGGCCTTAGGGCGTCCTGGCTTACGCTTGACCTCCCTTCTAGGCCCAAGCTCCCGATCCGACTCGGAATCATCCTGCTCTACCCCCATGGTAGAGCCGGACACAACGGTAGGTTTAGGAAGAAGGAAAAAAAATTCACCGTGGGAAACGATGCACAAATAAACACACACACACCTACACACACTCACTGGCTAGGAACGTCGATCGATGCGACCACGCTGCGTTGATACGCTTGGTTATCGCAACGATCAACGGGTACACACAGTCACAACACTAGACACAAACGTCGAACTGGGCTTAGCGCCAGTCGATCGAAGACACAAATTCCGAGTGAATATCGGAGAATGACGGAGACACCGATTAGCGCGCCACGAGTAATTACGTTGCCTACGCAATCGCACTCGAGAGCAATGACCACTATCTGCCTTTCGCAAAAAAATCGTATTGACGCTTCCAAGCGATACACATCCTCTCGCTACGGAAGCTGGAGGCAGACTGAAATTACAATGATTTATCTGATAAAGAAATCTACAAAATAACTACCACTTTATACAATTCTTCCATACATAATGCGACGAATCTAAAACCAATGGAAATATTTTTTGGAATTAAAGAGGGGGATGAGCCAATGAACCTAGAAAGAATTTTAGAACAAAGAAATGAAATATTTGATGAGATTGTGCTTAAACATATGAATTATCAAAGCAAGTATCTAGAAAAACATAACAGAAAACGTGAAGAAGATCCTGAGCTAAATAGGAATGATGCTATCTATAGTAAGAGGCAACGTATAAGAAATAAGAAGAAACATAAATATCAAAAAGTAATTGTAAGAGAAAATAGACGGAAATCATTTATTGATGATAGATACATAAGATTGCATAAAGCAAAAATCAAAAGAAAAAGAAGAATTTACACTTAAGCCTACGTCTACTGAAAATGTTAGAAATTGCGAAAAGTGCTAAAAACTATAAGATTTGTAATAAGCTTACTATAGTAGTAAATTACTAAAAATGTAATCAGCTAGACATAAGGGTATCGCGGCGTTTGTAAATAGTTAGTTTTATTGTAAGATTTTAAAATTCTGTTAACTTTAGTGTTAAATATTGGTCTAACGAGGACGTAAGACTCTGCCCCCCGGAGTAGTTATAGCTGGTATAACATTACAAGGCTAATGTTATATTTAGATACGTAATAGTATTTTCATCGGGGCCTCACTGTCAGCTGCTAGTTCTGCTGTCAGTTGAGCACGAGTAGAGACCTTCTTCTAAAACCAACCGTCAATAAAGAAAGACGTGAGCATAAGCATATCATAACTTATATATATATATATATATATATATATATATATATATATATATATATATATATATATATATATATATATACAATATATATATATATATATATATATATATATATATATATATATATATATATATATATATATGTGTGTGTAAAAAGTAAAGAGATACACTTCCAGGAATTCCAGGTGGCTTCAGCGCTTTATTCGTAACTTTCGTACTGCACGACGGTTGGCTAATTACTGACTCCAGCTCTTTAGGGACATACGTTTATATAGGCTCTTTCGTGAGCACAGGGTGATCTTTCCGTTAAGGATTTTTTACTTTCTTACAATCGGCCGTCCTGATATTTCTTTCGTCCCGGAAGAATTACTCGTCTTCAAAGTCTTTGTCCCTAATCTCTTGCTCTAACTCTTCTGGGTTGTTTGTAACGTACCTCCATAGTTTCATGTTCGCCGCGTTAGTAGAAGTTACATGGTCCTTCTCCTTTTCCTATTTTCTTAACTTTGTACCTTTCGTTTCGATTTACTTTGATCACCTAATATGGGCCCAAAAAATCACTCGCTAGTTTTTTACCCGCAACAAACTGAGTCCTTCTGATAGCCACTATGTCTCCTAACACATATGAACGTTCCGTTTTGCACCGCTTATCGTATTGTTTTTTATAGTTCTCTTGTGCCTTTTGAATAGCTTCACGAGCTTCAGCTCTCATACGCGCTCTTTCCATGTCATATGCATTGAACATTTCGTTCTCTAATAATTCTCGCAATTGTTCGTTAGGCCTATTGTACATCGTAGTTCCAAACATCAATTCAAAAGGTGATCCACCTGTCGATGATTGACTGTGAGAGTTAATAGCTCTTTGAACCTTTCCTACTGTCTTAAACCATTTCGATGGCTCATCGGCGGATAGCTTTGCAATTATAGCCAATATTATGCGGTTTATACGTTCTGCTTGCCCATTACCTTGAGGTACTCCGGTAGTACATACCACGTGTTCGATACCTTCGTTTTTAACGTATTCCATAAACGCGTGCGCCGTGAACGCTGCTCCACGGTCGGTAATAATATGTGTTGGATTACCAAAATTGAGGACCACAGTTTCAATTTCCTTATAGCTTCCTCACAATTTGTGGTGCGCATTGAAAAAAGCCATACAAACTTTGAAAACGCATCTACAATAGTCAATACGTATCGATACTGTTTGGACGTCGCGTGCATTGGTCCAACATGATCTAAATGCAAGGTGTGCAATGGCTTATCCCCTTTGTCGATACAATGCAAAAAACCTTCCCTTTTGTCTACCTTTTTGTTAAACAGTATACACTGCACACAGTTATCCACAATTTGCTTAACCTTCTGCTCTAAATGAGGAATATGAAATTTCTGCTTGATGGCGTGTAACGTTCTTGCTACAGAAAAATGCCCACTATTATGAGCTTCCTGAATGACCTCTCTTTCCATACATCTTAGAATCACAAGCAATTCATTCCCTTCTACTACTTTGTTCCTTACTACTGGTACTAGACAGCGAGTAGAATATGATAGGTAAAAGACTCGAGAAGGCCCCCCCCTGACAATATTTGTTAGGCGCTGTAGGATATACGCCTAAAGGTATGCAATCCGCAGTACACGTTGCGAGAGCTTCACAGTGAGCTTTCAGTGTGCTTTCAGTGTGGTCAAAATTGGTTGAAGAAAGTCGAATAAAATATTGTTATTATTTGATTAAAACCCCTTCTCCGCTAACCCTACCATTCATTTTGGCTTACAGGGGCTTCGTACTAATTTTCGGTCGCACTAGGGGTGAACAATCGGGCCTAAAACATGCACGGCGTTCTCGGACGGTAACGGAACAGTAATTCGATAAATACTTATTACCTTGCATTGATATTCAGCAAAGGAGGAAACATAAGAATATCATAATCTCAAACCACTTGTTACAATGTATTGTATCAAGTTCTAATCGCTTTCTATTAACAGTATTAAGGAACAATGCACAATGTTTACATCAAATGGGTTTTGACCATACAGAAATCCCACCGTACAACAAAAATGACAGGCCACAGTGCTGCACACAAAAGATTCTAGGGGGGGCCTTCTCGAGTCTTTTACCATATGATAATATACATTGTAACATGTGATTTGAAATGCAGATATTCTTATTTTTCCTCCTTTCCTGAATATCTATGCCCGGTAAAAAGTATTCATTGCATTAATGTTCGAGAACGCCTTCCAAGTTATAGGCCCGATTGTTCACCCCTAGTGCGACCGAAAACTAGTACGAAGCCCTTGTAAACCAAAATGAATGGTCAGGTTAGGGGATAGGGGGTTTTTATCGAATAATAACAATATTTTATTCAACTTTCTTCAACCAATTTTGACCACACTGAAAGCACACTGAAAGCACACTGTGAAGCTTTCGCAACGTGTACTGCGGATTGCATACCTTTAGGCGTATATCCTATAGTGCCTAACACATTTTGTCAGGGGGGGGGGGCCTTCTCGAGTCTTTTACCCTACTTTGTAAACCACCCCGCTCTTGATCGTGTATCCGCTATATAATCCTTTAGAGATTAGCTCGATGATAGGTAGCAGCGTCTCATCTTGTCGTTGAGCCTTCCTTATCCGGATGGTCACATCGTCGATCATATGCATCACTTCATTGGGGTACCGGCTTAAACAATCAACGTGCTGCAATCGGCTTCCTGGTCGATGTTCAACGCTAAAAGTAAAATCTTGTAAGTATATTACCCATGCCGCTACTTCTCGAGGAACATCCTTCTTCTGAAGAGTTTGCTTGAACGCAATGCAGTCTGTCACCAGCTTGAATTTGATGCCCAGCAGGTAATGTCGAAATCTCTTCACTGCCAAAAATATCGCCTTCGCCTCCAGGATGTAACTATGCTGCTTGGCTTCACTCTCGGTAGTCTTCTTGCTCCAGTACATAACTGGATGCATCTTTCCATCAAAACTTTGCAGCAACACCGCTCCAAACCCGTCCTTCGACGCGTCTGTATGAATCTCGGTTTCCGCTTCTCGATCGTAGATTCTTAATACCGGCTCCGTTATCAGCAGATTTTTGAGAAATTCGAACGAATTGATCTCTTGCTCACTCATTTGAAACTCTGTGTTCTTTTACAGCAGATCAGTCAAGGGACTCGCAATTAATGAATATCCCTTCACGAATTTTCGGAAGAACCCCGTGAGTCCTAAAAACGATTGTACCGCCTTAACACTTTTGGGTATGGGAAAGTTTTTTATGGCCTTTGTTTTCTCCGCTCCTGGAGATATCGTTCGTTGACTCACATTATGTTCGAGAAAATGCACCGCTGTTTGCATAAACTTGCACTTCTTCCACTTTATCGATAAACCACTTTTAGACGCTACCGCTAACACTCTCTCCGTTTTTTCTAAACATTCTTCGTTCGTTATCCCGTGTATCACAATGTCGTCCATATACAAGTCCATCACGTTTTCACTTATCAAAGTTTTGAATTTATCGTTTATATAACGAATGAACACAGCTGGTGAATAACAAAAACCGAATGGTGCAACATTGAACTCGTACTGGCCTCTCTTTGTCACAAAGGAAGTGAACTTATTACTTTCTTCCTGAACAGGCACGAGGAAGAACCCATTTTCTAAATCCATGATCGTAAACCACCGTGCTGCCTGAAGTTTTTCCAGTACTTCGTCAATCACTGGAATGGGGAAGCCATCTTTTAGGACCATCGAGTTTAGTTGTCTAAAATCGACACACATTCTGTTCGTACCATCTTTTTTTTTAACTATTACCACGCGGCTTGCGAAATTAGACGATGAAGGACGCACTATGCCTTGCCGTAGCCACTCTTGTTAGTTCGATAACGAACCGTTGTTGAACCGACCACGCGAAGGAATGGTCGATTCGGAGATCTCCGCGCAGATTCCTGGCCTTGTCAGATTTGCTTGAACAAGGCGGCTAACCTTTTTGCCTGGAAAACCAGGAGAAGTTTTTAGCGGCGGACTCGCACTACACTAACTCACTGAGGCGTTGGCTAGTGTAGGAGGTCTGTAATGTTACAATGTCTGGCGATTGTTACCCTATCGTTTTATGACCACGGGTAATGCATCGTGCATCTGTGGTTCAAGTGCGTATGTTTATTTTCCTATTGCCTATTGCCTGCGCGTCGTGTATTCTATTCGTCAAATTGGTCTTTCCTTCACTGCCCTACGACCGTGCCTTGATCTTCGAGTTGGTCGTATTTTCGTAAAACTAATCGCGCAATGACAATGTATGCATTGTGTTCTAGTATTAACCCTTTTCGGCCCATGTTCTTCACTTTCGTTTTTATTACATGGCTTGAGTTTATTTATAATTTTCATATGTCTGGATATTGTCCCCTTTCTGATATTTCCAATAACGCACCATACTTTCGTTTTCCTCGCGGTATGAGGCCTCTCTGTGACTTAAGGTTTTTTTCCTAAAATAATATTTTCCGGTGAGAATTTATACTAAACGGAAGATATTTAGTTATTTAAAATTGTTCCTCTAACTCTTGCATGCCAGTCATTTTAGCTCAATTTTATTTTGTCGCGTTCGCAACACTTCCATTACAATTGGCACACCGTAGTGTGTCACTTGCCGCTTTACACTCTGCCAGATCGTGTTCTAGTGAACAATTTGGACATTTGGGCTTCATTCGGCAGTTTCGCGAGCCGTGTCCAAAAGCTTGACATCGAAGACATTGTGTCAATCGTCGACGTCCACCTCGATACGCCTTCCAACGTACCCTGATGGATTGAATCGTGCGCACCTCTTTCAGGACTTCTTGAGAACAAGAGCCTTTCTTAAAATGCACTAGATACAAGTGCGATGAGTACGTGTTCGTGTCTTCATTTCGTCGTTTTATAAGCAAAAACCTCTATAGGCTTCATGGAATAGCGGTCTCGCAGTTCTGCCATGATTTTGTTAGCATCCGTCAGCGGCAGCCCGCGAAGGACAGCCTTGAATGGCTTTGGCTGTGGAATGTCGTGAGTATAAAACAGCGCATCCTTTCTTCCTTCGAGAAAGCTGATCAGGCGTTGGTGATCCTTGATCGAATTCACGTAAACTTTAACTCCTATTCCAATACATTGGAATTCAATGCCAGAAAAATCTTTAAGCTCATCTTTGAGTTGAAATACGGAAGGTTGTATTCCGGAAGGTTGTACCGATTTACGATGAGCTCCTCCCTTGTAGCTCACCTCTGCAAATTCTCCTATCTCCTGATCGACGTCATCAGGAGCACCATCACTCACGCACACAAGAGTTTCTTTCGGCTTTTTTGGAGCAAGCTCCGACGGGTTTGAGAGAGATGCTTCCTTCTTTGATGCTCTCTTTTTACGCTTCCCCATAGTAAAAACGCACTAACGTTTTGGGATCGATGGTCACTTTAGCTTTGAGATAAGACTCAAGATAAGAAAACCTGAGAACGAGATAACTTGCTGAGAACGAGCAAACGGGGAGATAACACAGGCTGGAAGCTGAACCGCTTGCTTCGACGTTCCAGTAAAGACTGTTTAGAAGTATAATCACGAAGTTTAATTGCATAGTTCGTATTTGAAGAATGTATGCCACAACCAGCCGAGTTTTCGAAAACCCAACCATCGGTGAATATTTTATGGTGCTTTGAATATTTGCTGTTTATATGTTGGATGATAGTTTGGTGTGTTTGTGTACTATTTTGTTTATTCTGCGTAAATATTGTCCAGTCTATCTTAGGTGATTTTTTATATCAAGGGCGTTCAAATGCACAGGAAAGTTGTATTACGTCTGGTAATGAAAGGTTTGTGACGTTGTTAAGCATGTTGTTGGCTCTTTGTGCTAGAGAGTCGCAGTTCATTCCTTTTTCTATGTTGCGTAATGCTATGCCTATTGTACAGATTGTGATCAGGTTTTTTGAACGGAATCATACCACTTTCACATAGTAAAGAGTTAATCGGGCTGGTGACAAAAGCACCTGTTGAAAATCTTATGGCCGCGTTTTAAATTGGGGTTAGCAGGTTAGCATCGTAGGTGCAGGCAGAACATGGGATCTATTTTCCTGGATATACAGGGGGCATTTGACTCAGTATCACCATGCAAGCTGAGTCAAAAATTAGAAAATGTGGGACTGGGTCTAAAGTTGAATAACTTCCTGTTTAACCTTTTGTCGGAAAAAGCTATGAATTTCAACAATGGTTATGTTCAGCTAAAGCGGTCCAGTTTCCATGGACTAGCACAAGGGTCCTGCTTGAGTCCCCTGTTATATAACTTCTATGTCAGTGAAATAGATTCTTGTCTAGCACCAAACTGCAGCATTAGGCAATTAGCAGACGACGGCGTCATATCTTTTGCAGCCAGAGACGCCGCCGAAATACAACTGGCTTCACAAACCACTTTGGACAACCTTGCCGAGTGGTCTGAAAACCTTGGTATCAAGTTCTCTGCAAAAAAAACTGAGATGGTAGTCTTTTCTCCTTTTAGCGACACGACAAAAAACAGGGAGAAAAGACTATTTGATCCGAAAATTGATGTCTTTTTGTACGGTGAAAAGATATCAACTACCGACAATTTTCGATACCTTGGTGTTTGGTTCAATTCAAGGCTGAACTGGAGTACACACATCACCCATCTGGTGCAAAAATGCAGTAAAAGAATCAACTTTCTAAGGACAGTCACAGGATTCTGGTGGGGCGCACATCTATCAGCCGTCCTGCGACTGTATAAGACAACGGTACTATCCGTGTTGGAATATGGAAGCATATGCTTCCATTGGGCATCCAACACGCATATCCTCGAACTAGAGAGGCTACCGTATCGTTGTCTTAGACTCGCACTAGGAAGCATGAAATCAACACACAACATGTCCCTAGAAGTGATGACCGGAGTGATGCCGCTAAAACTTCGTTTTGAAATGCTGTCGCTTCGCCTTCTAGTCCGTTCTTCAGTATCAAATCCCTTGATCGAAGAAAATTGTAAAGCGCTTCTAGAGACAGGTTCTAAGAGCAAAATCTTGAAAATCTACGAAGATTTTGATGCCCTACAAGTGCATCCTAACGCTCCACAGGCATTAAACCGTGCTGCCCTTCCTGAGACCTACAGTTCCCTTTTAACAACAGATTCCTCGTTGCACGAGGAAATTAAGACCATACCGAATGATCTTCGCCCGATGGTAGTTCCGGGCATTTTCAGGGATAAGTATGGCCATTTAGACCAAAGTAGCCAGTATTATACTGATGGATCATCTTCTAAGGAAGGCACCGGCTTCGGCGTTTTTGGTGAGTCCGCCGAAGCATTTTTCAAATTGCGTGAGCCGTGTAGTGTCTACACCGCAGAACTAGCCGCAATCTTGTACGCACTATTGATTATAGCAGCGAGACCTTCGGATCAGTACTTCATTTTTACAGATAGCCTTAGCGCTATCGAAGCACTAAGATCCCCGAAGGCTGTTAAGAGTCAGGATTTCCTTACCATGAAAATCATAGAATTGCTTGGCTCCATGTTCGACAAGGCGTTCAGGATTTCGCTAATTTGGGTACCTTCTCATTGTGGAATTCCCGGCAACGAGATGGCAGACTCACTGGCCAAAACAGACGTCCAACAAGGCGCATTTTACGACCGTCAGATCTCGACCCGAGAGTTTCTTCGCCTACCACAGCAACTTTTCCTGTCTCGCTGGCAGAGCATGTGGGAGGCGGATGATCTCGGGCGATTCCTTTTCTCGATCTCTCCGCAAGTGTCCCTGCGGCCTTGGTTCGGTGGGCTCTCTGTAGACCGGGCATTCATACGCATGATGTCTCGACTTATGTCGAATCATTTCGCGTTGAATGCTCATCTGCAGCGTATAACTCTGGCTCAGACGAAGGTGTGTGGCTGCGGTGACGGATTTCACGATGTGGATCACCTTCTGTGGTCCTGCGTGGAGTTTGAAACCGCAAGACCCTCCTTGTTGGGCGCAGTCGAGAGCATCGGCAGACGACCGGGCATAGAAATCAGAGAAGTGTTGGCGACTAGGGACCTCGCCTACATGAGGCTCATCTACCGATTCGGCAGAGACAACGGTCTTATCCTTTGATTCCGCATCCCCATTATCCTTCCGGTCCATATCCGCAATTCCTTTTTTGTTATATGTTGTGTTGTCTTTGTCTTAAATGTTTTATGTCGTGCAACGGGTGATGCGTTGACAGATTAATTGAATTCGAGGGCAATTTTCATACTGCCGTAAAAAGGAGGCAGGCTTTTTTTTTGTCTCTAGTAGTGTACTCCAAGTCAGTCCAGCTTTGGTACAGCGGGGTCGCCTGACTTGGTCGATCATAGGTTGTGTCATGGCTGGGCTACTTGGAGATCATTGAACGCAGAAAAATTAATGTTTGTCCAAATAATTGTTCTTGTTTGTTTCAGTCAAGACCCGATTCAAGACACAACAATAGAACCGGACCAAAAAACCTACAACACACATGCCTGGGATATGGCAAATAACTAGGAGGAAATGCCAAGTTAATTTTATTTAATTTTTTTTTGTTAATATAATTTGCATTCACCACATGCGGTGGTGACAATACGGCATCAGTCCGTCATCATCAATTCATATATAAATAAAAAAATAATATTTATTTGTTTTTTTATTTATATATTCCCTAAATTGAAATTTATTTAATTTTTCTCGGGCGATTCCTTTTCTTGATCTCTCCGCAAGTGTCCAAGTGTCTCCGGCCATGGTTCGGTGGGCTTTTTGAAGGCCGGGCATTCATACGCATGATGTCTATCAAAGTCTGTATAGGACAGAGGTCGATGCATTCCATACAAACTCACAGAATGCTATGGGAACGTTTTGAAAGTTTAGGTAGGAAATGTTCACTGTTTTTTAGCTGATGCTGCTGTTGGTACCGGATCCTTGAGCACCTCCAGCTGCTAGTATGTGAAATCTTGATGATCCTTGAAGTCTTGTAAAGACTTTTTGAGATAAAATTTATCGTTTTGCACCGTGAAAACATCCGCGGAACCTTATGGGGTTATTACACGACGGATTTTTCATCGGTGATTTTCTGTCAAAACGCGTTTGACAGATAAATGCCGGTCTGAAAAAATGAATTCGTCATGCTGAATTCAGATTTCGATCGCGCTGGTTTTTTTCTGTCAAAGTGAGGATTGTTTACATTTTGGATGCGTTGTTTTGCCTCGCAATTTTCCTCCAATTTTTTTTCCAGTTTAGTTCATGCGATATATGAGTTTAATAAAATGAATATTGAAGACGATGTTTTGCTAATGCTAGGAGCGTTATTTGCTACACAAAGCGAAAGAAAGCCGCGATCGAAATGGGTAAAATCCATGTATTTAAAAAGAAGTTCCCTATCGCATATCAACATGATGGAAGAGCTGAGGCTGGAGCCGAAGGATAGGCTAAATTACGCCAGAATGGATGAGGAATCATACATGTGGCTTTTGGAGAAGGTCACACCGCTGATCGTGAAGGAAGACACGATTATGAGATCAGCTGTGTCACCACATGAGCGGCTCAGTGCTACACTGAGATTAATCATCAGCGGCAGCTCCTTTCAATGCCTCCATTTTCAAAAAGCAATTTTGCTTTTCGTTCGGCCCACAATTCTTCGTAACCAGCGGAACAGCGCGCGGTGACCGAAAAGAATGGAACAAGCACGAAAACAACGCCAGACTGTATTGTTCCGTATATTTTCTTTGAAACATTTGAACAATCATGCTTAGAAAGTGATGTGGGACCAGTTTGAACCGAAAAATCTCTAACCGAATGTTTGTCTGACCAAAGAGCTGTCGGTCACGAAAAAGTATCCCTATCATAATGGCATCGTCAGTCGGTGCCCGGCATGGTACGTTACGTGTTAATGATAAATATTTCATTCCATTTTAGAATAACGGACAATTCAAATGTAAAATAATTCGGATGATGGCAATAAAAATCTGTGCAGCATATTGTGTTATTACACGGACAGCAGGTTTTTTTTTCTGTCAATCGCCCTATTTGACAGAAAATCACCAACCAAAAAATCCCTCGTGTAATAACCCCATTATTGTGCGATTAAACTGCTTATGTTGTTTGTAAACAGTTTTCGATCTAAACGTCAAAAAGCGGGTGCAAAATGCCGGACATGACATTTTCTAAGATTCGACCTCTGTCCTTATAGATGTCCTATAGATTTTGATGTCTATACACAAAGTGAGTTGAGAGAAGGTGTCGTAAAAAACCCGTTTTGACACATGGAAAGAAGTAGAAGACCAGCACCAGTTTGACGTTTACTTGACCGCATCGAATCAGCTGGTCATATGTGTTGTTTATTATTCTCGAAGCAATAACATCATTATATGATTTGTTTTCTTCCATTCTGCTGTTCAATATCGTTCGGAAAGGTTAGATCAAGTTAAGAAATCAGGATATTGTAGTGTGTCAGTTCTATCTGAGGTGATTCTGTATTATATTTATTACTGTTTGAGGTGGTAACGATTCAGCGGCAATACGGACACGGCAGCTTTGACTGAATCGGCGTCACAGGCGGTGCCGGTTTGCATCCCCGAACTATTGGTTGATCCGAGGTATAGGATCGTTCCACTTCACGTTCATCAAGAGCACAGGAGATTGAGCTTTATCAATGTATGCTAGAGATCTCTCGACCAACAAAGAATGCTTGACCGCAGCTTGTTTACATTTCAGTCAAGCAAACGTCAAAATTTGATTCAAGATGTCCGACCGAGAACTCGCTATTCCGACACCTCCTCTCAACTCACTTTGTCTATACACATCATGTCTAAATACATACACTTTCCCAGTGCACAATCGGATCGCGTTTTGGTCGAAACCGGGTCGAAACGGCCTGTCACGGTGTATGAAACACCCGGTTGTGAGCGTGTGTGTGTGCGTCTCGTTAGTTTCGGGTTTCTCTTCAGGAAGATGAAAAAAACAGTAAGAAGAAGAAGAACTATGTGTTGACAATACGGTGTCATGCCGTAATACTGGAATTATAAAAATAATAAAAGGAGAAGAACTATCATTGCGAAGTGTAAAAAATCATTGTAAGTACCAAAAAGATGTGGTATTTTTCATCAATTTACTCAAAATTATACAAGGAAATCATTGCGATGGATTATTTTTGAGATTGCAAAATGGACAATCAAATTTACGAGGCATTTAAATGCCGAATCTTCTGAATTTGTTTCAGTAATACGAAGCCTCCTTTCAAAGACATTGGACAGGGTAAGGCCACTGGGTTGTTGCGGGTGTATGATGTGGACCCCGAGGTTGTTACCGCCTGACCGAGCGTTCTAACGGCAGATGCTCTGAGAAAAAACACAATTATAACCACCATTTGACTCTATTATTGGATCCTATTATTGGGTCTGTTTGATGACTATGATACCACTTCGAATGCTTAACAATACACTAAAGAACATTTTATTCCATTTTCAGTATTGCTCTTCTTCAAATCTTGTAAAAACCATTTATTTACACACTACATGTTTTGGTATGATCGGTGAATGAAATAATATACTTGAAAAATCGTCTACTTGATACTTGATGATTGTCCTGCGATAATTAAACTCCAATATATTGTCAGCTCTAATGACTATTATATTGTTACGATTGGCATCCATTGATACATAGATAATAAAGTACCATAGTTGAAACAGTGCCTTTATACCAACTCTAGTCAATGATCGAAACCAGCCAAAACCCGCGGAAAATACATACATGAGAAAAAAATGATGATGATGATGATGAAGCCAAGAAAGAAAGTCCACACCAGTTGATTCTTTTTCAAGCAATTTTTTTGAAATGACATAAAATTGGTCCGAATATGTTTGTGTTTTGACCCCCGAAGGGAGTCGTTCCGACGGTCGAAACAACCGCCTTCGGACCGCGATGCGACTGATTTTGCGCTCCGGGTTGATTTAGTAGGTGAATTTTTGTCGATTTGACAGACCACCAATTAAGTCGAGATATGTCAATGAGGCAACCAACGTTGAGAAATGTCAATTTGCTCTGAACAACTCTACCTCCTACATCCATATACCTTGCTGTTCAGAGAATAATACAAATACAATCATTAAATTCAATAATTTTGATTAAAGGTGGTATTGTTTTGTTTGTAAAACTATCAAAGCATGTTACAGCATACACGATTTATTGATTAAAAAAAGTTTAAAAAATATATAAGCAAAAATTTAAAAAAAATTGACAGAAATTTTTGACAGAATGCTCCTATTTGGGGCATCGCGAACACACGATTTAAAAAACTCGAAAAGGAATAAATCAAAAAAAGGTAACAGACTCGAGAAGGCCCCCCCCCCTGACAAAATTTGTTAGGCACAGTAGGATTTACGCCTGAATGTAGGCAATCCGCAGTACACGTTGCGAAAGCTTCACCATGTGCGTTCAGTATGGTCAAAAATGGTTGAATAAAGTCGAATGAAATATTGCTTATTATTCGAATAAATCCCCCTCCCTCTATCCTGACCATTAATATTGGCTTAGAGGAGATATGTAATAATTTTTGGTCACGCTAGGAGTGACCAATCAGGCTTAAAACATACACGGTGTTCCCAAACTGTAACGGAACTTAGGTTCGATGGATACTTGTCACGAGCATAGATATTCAGAAAAGGAGGAAAAATAAGAATAATAACATTTCAAATTACTTCTTATAATGTATATTATCATGCTCTACTAGCTGTATGGTAACATTAT
Source organism: Anopheles stephensi (assembly GCF_013141755.1). Taxonomy (NCBI): domain Eukaryota; kingdom Metazoa; phylum Arthropoda; class Insecta; order Diptera; family Culicidae; genus Anopheles; species Anopheles stephensi. The sequence goes on from NC_050201.1 coordinate 18,175,492, forward strand.
TAAGGAACAATCCACAATGTTGTTATCAAACGAGTTTTGACCATACAAAAATCCCTTTGTGCAATAAAAATGAAAGGCCACAGTGCTGCTCACAAAAGATTCTAGGGGGGGCCTTCTCGAGTCTTTTACCCAAAAATGACAGGCCACAGTGCTGCACAAAAGATTCTAGGGGGAGGGGGGGCCTTCTCGAGTCTTTTACCGGATTGAGCTGTCAGAAATCAACATTGTGTTCCTATTTTCGGCAGCCTTTAAAGCTAAAATAATAATCATTTATCGAATTTTGAAAATATCAATTAGATTTTAATAAATTTCAAACCAAATTTAACCTCAATTTTTTTAAGCGCTAGCTCGCTAAATCTCAGAACTGCCAAACTATCGGCACAAAGCAAATTGGCAGACATGTTTTAAGCTCGTCACAAATGTTTCCATATATCGTCACATATCGTTCTAAATGCGTCAAAACTTCGTATTTAAAGAATTAACAATGATGTTTTCCTTTAAAAGTAGTTGAAATAACAATTATGTTACTATTTTTCCATAATTTTCCGTTTTTTGCATGAAAATAGGTACACTGCCGAAAAGTGGAGCAGTTACCCTTGTTCTAATGAAATTTAAATAAATTCAATGTGCTTTATAGATTGTGTGATTCAGTTTTTAAAATTTTCATAAATTTTTATCAAAAATCATGTATATGACTTGTGGTTTTTTGCATTCAATAATTCGTCCAAATGGATTAAGCTGTCATCGTACGCTCGCACGGACCTAAATTGTACTTAAAAATACGCTCGTATTGTCAAACGGTGCTCGTGTGAACTTAGAGTTATGATGAACTTTAAACAGGTTGGTATCATTGCTCTGGGGCGGTCCGGTGGCCGAGGCGACAACGGCGCCGGTCTTCACACGACATGACCGGGGCTCAAATCCCATCCAGACCGCCTCCCCGTACGTAAGGCTGACTACTTTACTACGGGTAAAATTAAGTCACAGAAAGCCAGAAATGGCAGGCCGAGACCTCTCGAGGTTGTAGTGTCGAGGAAGAGAAGGTATCATTGCTCGGTCACATGCTACTAGTCGCACTAGATTAGTATGGGATTTGCACTAGATTAGTATGGGTCGCCAAATCTTTTTTTTTATTTTGGTTGCACGATATCACGTGACGAAATAAACTCGCTGGTAAAAACCCAAAAATGCCTGTAAAACTGACGGTTTACAATATAAACAGATTAATTTAAACTAACACATTATTTGCAAACACATAATTTATCTACAAACATCTACTCAGCAATGACAAAAAATCGTTTTTCCTCCTTTTTCTTTTTATGTTTGGTTATATCCAAACGTCAAACCGAAAAAAGTTGCGCAACCAAATCTGACGAGCATTGACACTCTCTCGATCTGGTCGCACGACCAAAATCTCATGCGAACGAGCAATGACACCAGCCTCAATGTGCAAAAGTTGTTTCTCTTTTAACATATAATCAATGTTTTTTGTTTATTCATACAGGATGTACGTGAAAATGGTCTTTTGGACTGTTACCATTACTTTTTTGTTTCTTATGTGTAATAAGTCGTTGGTCGAATCGAAGAGCTACAAAGCAAATAGTGGGCGAAGTGGTAGTGGTATTAGCGTTGGAAGTTCACAAAACAATGCAATAAGCTCAAATAGTGGATCAGTAGGAAATGCAAGTCCAAATTCAGCAGGGTTGGGGGGAAGTGGAATTAACAGCAGAATTGGTATTGGAAATAATGGTGGACCTAGTGGTGGAACTGGTGGTATATCAAGTCGCTTATCAGGAAATGGTCATGGAATACGTAATTCAGCAGAACATCAACTAAACATCGGTCTGCTGGTTCCTCACACAAACTTCGGGAGAAGGGAATATCTTCGATCAATTAATTCTGCAGTACAAGGACTACAGAAGGGGCGCGGTTCAAAGCTCACTTTTCTCAAGGATCATGAATTTCAAACATCCAACATTCATTTCGACATGATGTCGTTAACTCCTAGTCCAACAGGTAATTTTGCTCCTCCTCCATTTATATATCGCATAATATAAATTCATAATAAGATTCAAGTGTAAGACGTAACAAATTCGCCAGGCATAGAACGTTAAAATAGAACGTTTAATAAAAAATGCAAAAGCACGTAAACTTCTCTAAAAGCTATTGTAATAAATCCACAAAGCACAAAGATAATCAAAATAACGTGTTGTCTGTTTGTCCGCCAATCTTGTAGTGACGATAATCTGTCAGTTTTATTATACATCCAGGTTTGTACATGTATCGAACGTTTGACAGTTGACGTTTGCTGACCTAATCATACAGTATGCTTATTCGCATATGTTTACAGCTCGGCCTTTCCTGATTACAAAATTGTCCTCAATTTGATAATTCTTCTGATTCTGATTGAACAACGGGTTCTATCTCTGAAATACTCCAATGTCTCAACTTATCTGATTCTAAAATGTTGTCGTATGGTATCTGAGTTAGTTTAAAACCTTCGACATCCCGGACTACATATCTGTCGTTAGTGAGTTTTTTGTAAATAACATACGGGCCCTTGTATTTCGGCAGAAGCTTCTTATTTGTATTGAAGTTGTTGTCTGTACTTCTTATTGCTATCAAATCTCCTTCCTCAAACTCTTCTGCCGGACGATGTTTTCTTCTAAATTGCTCTAAGTTAATCCTTTGCGATTTAATTATATTTTGAGCAGCTGTATTTCGACACTCAGCTAAGTCTATACTATTCTTTTGATTTTCGTCAAGGAACTCTGTTAATTCGTCTACCACAACACCTCTTTGTTCTAATCCGAATAACAAAATTGATGGAAGTTGTTGTGTCGAAGCGTGTACCGAGTTATTTAAAGCATACTCAACTATGTGTAACTTGGAAGTCCAATCACTATGGTCCAGTGGGTCGGAAATTTTACTAAGAACCGGTTTGATAATTCGATTCACCCGTTCGACCTGTCCATTAGCTTGAGGAGACGCGACTGCATTCAAAACATGAACAATGTTTCGGTTATTTAGGAAATCTTGAAACTCTTTAGATGTAAAACAGGTAGCCTGATCACTTATTAATCGCCTAGGACGACTGTAGTAAGCAAAGTACTGATTTAATGCATAACAAACTTCTCGGGTACTAGTAGAAGACGTAGGATAAAGTTTGGTGAATTTTGTAAAAGCATCTATGACGACTAATAAATACTTTTTCTTTGATTTTAAAGAAGGGAGAGGCCCAAGATGGTCTATGTGTATGGTATCGAACGGTACTGGACTTTTGGAAATACTGTGGAGGTTTCTCTTATTTTTACGAGCGGGTGCTGAATATATAATGCATTTCAAACAGTTTCTGATAAAGTTATCCACACGGTTTCGCATTGCGGGGAACCAAAAGTGTCGACTTATTTTCGTACAGCATTTATCTACTCCCAAATGACCAATTTTTTCATGCACATTCCGTATGACACTGTTAATCATTTGTTTCGGTACTAGCAACAGAAGCTTGTCGGCAGAGGGTTGACGGTATACAACTCCATCCTGAAGAGCAAACCCTTCAGACAAACCATTTTCTAATTCTTCTTTTATCTTAATAATTTCAGGGTCACGTGTTTGAGCAATTTGAAGTTGATAATCAATATCCAAGTCATTCACAGCACCAGTCATTGATACGCGACTAAGAGCGTCTGCATGTCCCATAGTAGTACCAGGGCGATATTGCATCGAATAATCATAATTCTCTAAAAACAGGGCCCATCTCGCGATCTTTGCAGAGCAGTTTCGGTTCTTTAATGTCTCAACTAGCGAATTACAGTCAGTTACAATTTTTATATGAAGACCATGCACATATTGATGGAAACGTTTAAGTGCGTGAATCACCGATAGGGTCTCCAATTCGTAACTGTGCAAATTAGCTTCAGACGAAGACGTTGTTTTTGAAAAGTATGCCACAGGGTGAAATTTATCATCATCCTGTTTCTGCAACAATACAGACCCAAATCCTGACGAGCTAGCGTCGCAATGGAGTTGTGTTTCTCGTTTGGGGTCGAAAATGGCCAAAACAGGAGACTCCACTAATTTTGTTTTTAATTCCTGAAAAGCGTTAATGCAATCCTCATCAAACTGAAAAGGAGTCTTCTCCTTTAGTAAATTACTCAAAGGTTTAGCGATTCTAGAAAAAGAAGGCACAAAACGTCGAAAATATGAAAATAGGCCAAGGCAGCGCTGAACTTCCTTAGCGTTGCGGGGAACTGGATAATTGAGTATTGCCTTAAGATGATGATCGCTAGGATGGATACCCTTGGAATTTACTCGATAACCGAGATAGTCAAGATCATTGTGACCGAACTTGCATTTATCCAACCTTAACTCAAGACCATTGTTGCGTAATGTTGTTAAAACTGCGCTGAGTGTTTTAACGTGGTCATCAAATGTTTCACTGCCTATGAGTATGTCGTCCAAAAAGACAACAAGTTTTCCCTGTTCAATGTACTCACGCAACACCGAATTGATAAATCTCTGGAATTGAGAAGGTGCATTCCTCAACCCGAAGGGCATCTTTGTGTATTCATATTGACCGTCCGGAGTCACAAATGATGTATATTGTATTGATTGTTCGTGCATTTCAATCTGATGAAATCCACTTTTTAGATCCATCAGACTAAAAAACTGTTTGTTACTCAAATGCTCAAGACAAGTATCAATGAGTGGCAGGGGGTAATTATCGCGTATTGTTACCTTATTTAAAGGTCTGTAGTCTATACACATACGCACTTCACCATTCTTTTTACGCACTAAAACTATAGCGGAGGCGTATGGCGAATTACTAGGCCGTATGATATTTTTTTTCAAAAGATCTTGCACAATCACTTTCACTTGGTCCCGCTCAGCAAACGATAGACGCCTTGGTTTACAAAACAGGGGTGTATTATGAGTTAAATTTATCTTCATCGAGTGATTTAGTTTGTTAACCATGCCGTAAGGAAGTTCTAAATAATCCTTTTGGATCACGGAATTTATCAGAACTGACTGATCAAAATTTAGGTTGGGTCCTACGTCATATTTATTTTCTGATGTGCTGACATCTATGGCACATAGCTCAGAAAATACCACCGATTCGCTGTCAATTTCAGAATCTGTTTTTACATTATTACTAAGCAAACTATCGCAAATCAAATTGTTCAAATTATTTTTCATAATACCCAAAGTACTCAAACGATTACAAATTTGTGCTGGTAATTCAACTTTGTTGTTAACTTGTATTTCCAAAAGTTCATTCATATCATATTTGAAACGCTTGTGGCAAAGAGTTACTTTAAGTTTTTCTAATAAGTCCCGTCCGATTATCATAGGCCATGCAGTCTGGCGAGATGGAATGATGATGAAAGAATGCAGGACAGATGAACGCCGAAACCGAATTAAACATTCCACATGGCCAAGTGTTGTCAATCTTCCATTACCCAATCCGGAATATTGTGATTGTTTAGGATTACGTGTAATGTTCGGAACAATTTCATCGCTTATGAAACTTTTAGGGCTACCGGTATCAAAAAGAGAATAGACATTGGAGAATGAGGACCTAGCATGATTATGTGTCAAAAAAGCTACACTTACGTTTTGCATCGGATAAACTTCAACCATATCTCGAAGTTCTGCGGTCTGTACGTCTCCTACCTGCTGAACTGCTGCCGGAGTGGTCTGATCACGACGTGGACAGTTGCGTATGGTATGCCCTGCCTCGTGACATAAAAAGCATGATCCCGGAGGGCGGCGCGGCTGCCGACAATCCTTCTGGTGGTGTCCGTAACGAGAGCAATTGTAGCATTTGATCATTGGATCAAACCGGGAAGCACTAGGTGTTACTGTCGTTGCTTTCATTTGAGGCCGGATGAATTCATATCGTTGAAGAGCGCCTCGCAGTTGGTCCATGTTGGTCGTAGAAAACCGCATTGCAGCAGCGTTAGTTGGGTCGCCAATTCCATCCAAGATGATCGACATAAGCTCCTGCTCCGGAATAGCACCCTGTTTAGCAATAGTCTCCATTTCCATCACATAACGCATTGTTGTTTCATTCTGGAGAAGTTTCCGTTGACGAAGTTGGCGAAAAACACTTTCAGTTGGCGGTTTTGCGTAGAAATGCGTGGTTAACTTCTTCTTCACTTCAATGTATCCGGTGAGCGTTGACGATTTAACAAGCATGGCGGCGGTTCCCTCCAACAATCGTCGTGTTATTATTAATTGTTGGATTTCGTTCATTTGCAGCATTTGGAAGGTATGCTCTAACTGGTCGATCCATGCATTAATGTCCTCTCCATTATCGCCAGAGAACTTGTCCATTAGACCTTCGGCATAAACGATGGCTTCAGATAATGAAAGAGAATTCGCACTAACACACATGTTAAGGCAAGCGTTGGTCGAGCGTTCGATGTTGATGCCATGGATGGGATGAGCGTTTGCAGACATGGCAACGTTGCCGTCGTCTTTGCTTGCAGCCATTTTAAGCGTCGTGCCTTTGTTCTCCATTCCGCGAACTGATCCGGCGTCCTCCTCCTGTTGCAGCGCACTTTCTTCATTCGACATGATCAAACATGTTTCGTCGAAGAGTCTGCGGATTTGCGGTATTGTAGCAGTATTCGGCACCTCTACTTTCGCGTTTTCAAGTGCACACAGCATTTCGTCCTTCGAGGGCATATTTTTGGAAAACTGATCCCACTTCTGAGTTGTAATAAATCCACAAAGCACAAAGATAATCAAAATAACGTGTTGTCTGTTTGTCCGCCAATCTTGTAGTGACGATAATCTGTCAGTTTTATTATACATCCAGGTTTGTACATGTATCGAACGTTTGACAGTTGACGTTTGCTGACCTAATCATACAGTATGCTTATTCGCATATGTTTACACTATCAAGAACATAACAATTCATGCCAAACTACTATTAGTTATTCAATGAATAATTTAAGAATATAACAATAGAAGCAATGGAATGTAGAAGTTATGGGGCGCTCTGGTGGTCAAACTGGTGCTGGTCTTCTACTTCTTTCCATGTGTCAAAACGGGCATTTTACGATACCGAAAGTGAGTTGAGAGCAAGGTATGTAGATATAGAAGGTAGAGTTGTTTAGAGCAAATTGACATTTCTCGACCTGACATAACAGTTCCGTGGTGATCAAGGGGAAGGGTATTGAGAAGAGTGATGGCAGCATCGGAGGAGGCGCCGGTGGTGGTATCGCTTGCGATTTTTTGACGAAAAATGCAACCAAATATCGTCAATCTTCTGTGGAACAACATTTGATATGCGAAGATGACCCATAAATTAGCGAAATTGCTCAAGGGATTGAGAATCGAGGCTGTTTGTTCATGTTTGTTGCCCATACCATATGTTTTTGTAAACAAACTCTGACATAACTCGACTAAAATGTCGCCCTGTCAAATCGATAAAAATCCACCTTCTAAATACATACACCTTGGTTGAGAGCAAGGTGTATGTATTTAGAAGGTGGATTTTTATCGATTTGACAGGGCGACATTTTAGTCGAGTTATGTCAGAGTTTGTTTACAAAAACATATGGTATGGGGCAACAAACATGAACAAACAGCCTCGATTCTCAATCCCTTGAGCAATTTCGCTAATTTATGGGTTATCTTCGCATATCAAATGTTGTCCCACAGACGATTGACGATATTTGGTTGCATTTTTCGTCAAAAAATCGCAAGCGATACCACCACCGGCGCCTCCTCCGATGCTGCTCTCACTCTTCTCAATACCCTTCCCCTCGATCACCACGGAATTGTTATGTCAGGTCGAGAAATGTCAATTTGCTCTAAACAACTCTACCTTCTATATCCATATACCTTGGTTGAGAGAAGGTATCGTAAAATGCCCGTTTTGACACATGGAAAGAAGTCGAAGACCAGCACCAGTTTGACGTTTACTTGGCCGCATCGAATCAGCTGGTTATTTGTGTTGTTTATGATTCTCGATGCAATAACATTATTTAATGATTTGTTTTCTTCTATTCTGCTGTTCAATATCGTTCGGAAAGGTTAGATCAAGTTAAGAAATCAGGATATTGTAGTGTGTCAGTGCTATCTGAGGTGATTCTGTATTATATTTATTACTGTTTGAGGTGGTAACGATTCAGCGCCTATACGGACACGGCAGCTTTGACTGAATCGGCGTCACAGGCGGTGCCGGTTTGCATCCCCGAACTATTGGTTGATCCGAGGTATAGGATCGTTCCACTTCACGTTCATCAAGAGGACAGCAGATTGAGCTTCATCAATGTATGCTAGAGATCTCTTGACCAACAAAGAATGCTTGACCGCAGCTTGTTTACATTTCAATCAAGTAAATGTCAAAATTTGATTCAAAATGTCGGACCGAGAAATCGCTATTCCGACACCTCCTCTCAACTCACTTAGGTATCGACCACGAAGGACTTCACAAAGTAACGAAACACTAAAAAAAAAAAGTTGTGTGTGCTAAAAATGACACAACCTAATTAGAATCGAGTTTAGCCGTTGACAGTTTAACTGTCAGTCGAGAGCTATAGGTCACAGCACGACGCAATAAACATTAATTCTTTCATTCTTACGTTACATTCTTTATATTAGTAATAAAGTGAACATAATACAGCACATTTTGGTGTCAGAAGTGGGATTAAGACATTTGCAATCCAAACGAGTACGAGTCCAACATTTATTGCGAACCAGGAACGTGCTGTGATCCAGCGGAAAAACGTGCTACTCATTGAATTGTTTATGTGCGTGAGGGATACAATATGGCTACCATCGACAACGAAAGCATGAAAGCGCTGTCCGCTATGATTGCACGAGCTTTGCAATCAGCAATTGGCACCGCCGTCGGACAAGCCAAAGAAGACACCGCTTGCTTCTTCCCAACTAAAAGCATCACCATTTTCCCACGAATCATTTCAACGTACCGAAGTAATGACCGATTACTTCGACAAGCTGGAATGGGCACTCCAACTGAGTAACATTCCCAAAGAGAAATACGCCGATTACGCACGTGTGCATGGCTCGGAATTCAACAACGCTTTCAAGTTCCTCTTTACACCGGAAATCCCAGAGAAAATATCGTATGCCGAACCTCGCCAAATTCTACAACAGCATTTCGACCAAGCGAAAAACAAATTTGTGGAAAGCATCAAATTTCGCAGCATTCGGCAGCAGAAAGGTGAAAGGATTGTACAGTTTGTTTTGCGACTGAAACAAGGTGCAGCTTTCTGCGTATACGGTACTTTTCTAGATCGAATGTTTATCGAGCAAATGCTTCATGGGTTCGATGAACGTGCAATTTGTGACGCCATTATTGCCAAGAACCCAATGACGTTCAAAGAAGCATTTGACACCGCTGCCACTATGGAAGCGATGCATAACACAGCAAGAGAAGTAGGAACTGTGTCTCCTGTACCGGAAGCAACGCATCGGCTAGGATTCGAAAAGCCGCGCACCAAGAAGCAGCAACAGCGTACCACATTCCGATTGATTGTTCACCGAATAGTGCATACCAGCGTACCACACAACAGACGAATCTCTGCAATGGCTGTGGAGAACGACATTTACGAAGCTAATGTAACAACTATAACCGAAAGGGTCATATCGCAAAGGTCTGTCGATCACAACGAAAATCATCATCAAATTCTCAGGTTAAGTCACAGCTTATCTCTGACATCGATGTGGTTCAATCGCTGCACAACATCCACAATATTCTGTCCGCTACTAAGACAATGATAGACGTACATATCAATGGCTACCCCCTGAAGATGGAATTGAACACCGGAGCACTATGTGGTATAATGAGCAAAGTGACGCTACGAATAGTGCTGCCGAATTCTTCGCTGAAATCATCTGATCGCCAATTCTCGAGCTACACTGGTCATCGCATTAACTTCATCGGTCGCCTGGTCGTTCAAGTATATGTTGGGGACACTACCAAAAACCTTTTTTGTATTTAGTAGCTGCAAAATTCCATTCTTTATTCGGGCGTGAATGGATAGCAAATTTCGTGGAACAGATCAACTTCCATGAAATGTTCAGTATAGCAACTACGGTGAACACACTTTCGAGCATTGAATCATCGCCAGAGCAAGCAGCGCAACTATCGCAACTTCTGAAAAATTTCGACAGCATTTTCAGCGATGTTCTAGGTATGCTCACAGGTCCGTCAGCAATGGTACACCTAAAACCAGATGTCACTCTAGTTTTTGCGCGGGCGCGTGATGTACCACTTGCTCTACGCGAACGCTATGCTGCGGAAATAGATAGAAAACTTGCGTTCGGATTCTATGAGAAAGTGGATTTTTCAGAGTGGGCATCTTCTACCCACATCGTGATCAAGAAAAATGAAGGTATTCGAATAACAGGGAATTATAAGCCAACTGTTAATCCCAAGATGGTTATCGACGAACACCCAATACGATCGAAGAAATACTCAACAAGATTAAGGGAGCTGCGCTGTTTTGTTATCTACACGTAACAGACGCCTACATGCATATTCGTATTCCTATCTATCTATCTATCCTATACGAAGAATTCCGACACGTTTTGACGTTCAACGTGATCAACGCATGGACTGATCCGTCCCAAGAGAGCGGTGTACGTAGCTGCTAACATACCAGCTATTTGGCAACGACGTATGGAAGCAATCCTTCAAGGCTTGACCAACGTGGTCAGTTTCTTTGATGACGTAATTGTGTTCGCTAAGAACTTCGAAGAAATGCTCTCAGCCCTTAACGCGACATTGGAACGGATGCAGCAAAACGGTCTTCGCCCCAATCGGTCCAAATGCATATTTGCTGTAACATCGCTGGAATGTTTGGGTCACCGTATCGACCGGAATGGCCTTCACAAATCCGATCAGCACATCGCAGCTATACGTGATGCACCAAAACCGACGACAGCGGGAGAACTTCAACTGTTTTTGGGTAAGGCAGCATATCATTCGTCATTCATCCCTATTCTCTCTTGTAGAGCACGACCTCTTCGAGACATGTTGCTTTCCAATTCTTTTATGTGGACAAAAGAAGCAGACAAGGCTTACCAGGACATCAAACTTGCGCTAATATCACCAAAAGTGCTGATGCCGTACGATTCAACCTTACCGCTGATTCTCGCAACAGATGCCAGTAAAACGGGACTTGGTGCTGTTCTCTCACACAGGTTGAGCAATGGATCAGAGCGACCAATCGCGTATGCCAGTTGTACGGTGTCGCAATCCAAAAAAAGATATCCAATGATCGACAAGGAAGCTCGAGCACCGCGTTGTAATACCACCTTCTCTGTGCAAAGTAATAATAGACGGTTTGCATGCTGCTCATATAGGAATCGTCAAAATGAATGGATTAGCTCGTTCTTATGTTTACTGGCCAGGAATAGATGCCGAAATAGAACTAGCTACAAAATCCTGTACATAATGCGCTAAACAAGCCATAGCACCACCTAAATTCAACCATCACCATTAAGATTACCCGAACGCACTATGGGAACGCATTACCATTGACTATGCGGGTCCTGTGGCAGATGTAATGCTCCTAGTTGTTGTCGATGCATACAGCAAATGGTTGGAAGTGAAAGTAACCAGTTCTACGACAACAAATGCGACGTTTAACCTGCTGGATGAGTTATTTGCATCTTACGTAGTACCTATTACGGTAGTTTCAGACAACGTCCCACAGTTTGCGTCACCCGATTTCAGGTCCTACCTCAAAAATGCAGGCGTTAAATATCATAAACTGACTGCACCGTGTCATCCAGCAACAAACGGCCAAGCAGCTAGAGACACCTTGCAGAGGAATCTGAACACCTTCTTCTCACAATTCCGAAAGGCTCCTCACTCAGGAACTGGAGATCTACCAGCAAAGTTGTTCCTGGGCAGAAATATTCGTACACGCATCGACCTCGTGAGACCGCATGATATTACAGATTTAACGCATGTTACAGAAACACCAGTCAACATTCGAATCCGCACATTTTTCATCGGTCAGAAAGTTTACTGCCTTTCTGGAAATCTTCAAAAGGACAAATGGATCGTAGGTGTTATCATTGCTCGTTTGGGAGATCTGCACTACCACATCAGAGCTGAAGGAAAAACTCTAAAACGCTACATTGACCAGATTCGTCTTTTCTATGGTAACTCCAGCAGCGAGAAAACCGATCGTAACGTACCTCGTTGGTATACTACAACAACATTGCAGCGCAGCAGCCATCAATCAACAATCATACCGACCTCAATTCGACAGTTCAAACAAACATATCAGATGATGCGTATGGCATTCCAATCAACAGTCCACAGCAAACGACCTCGTCATCCAACGAAGGCTCGCCGATAGCAACTCGCAGACCGCAAAAACAACGCCAACCCCCAATACGGTTCTCTCCATCCTAAAGTAAACCCGGATCGTCTTAAAAGAGAAAGAAAATGTTGTGCATGGAACGGTCAGTGGTAAAAATGACACAATCTGATTAGAATCGGGTTTAGCCGTTGATATCTTAACTGTCAGTCGAGAGCTATAGTTCACCTACTGCGCGACGCAATAAACATTAATTTTTTCATTCTTACGTTACGTTCTTCATATTAGTAATAAAGTGAACATAATACAGAACAACATCGAAGCAATTCTAGACGCACCGTCTAATCCTGAAGAAGTACAGCTGCTTCTGGGTAAAGCTACATATTATTCAGCGTTTATTCCAGATCTATCGACATGAGCTGAGGCTTTGCGCGAAGTTTAATCTACTTATTTTATTTATTTATTTATTATGACGGCTTGAAGCTGTATTGTCAGCACCGTATGTGCTGACGAAATACAAATGCCAAAAACAAACAAAAATTCACAAAAAAATTACCAAGGCATTTCCTCCCTGATATTTCGCCTTATCCGGGGCGTGCTCGGTTGTGGATAAGTGGAGATTGCGGCGTGTTTTTCCAGTTCTATTGTTGGTCTGGGTCTATTGCTGTGTTGAGTGTGTTGGTGGTCTAGATGTCTAAACACGGAACTCCATCCTTCCGTGTAACGGATCTGGACTGAAACAAAACAGAAAGAAACCAACAATTGTGACAGCAGAAACATTTGCCTGCGAACAGTGGACCTCAAACTGCCCAGCAGTGATAGTCCGAGCTCGATCAAGCCAGCACCGAACACATAAGCTATCGGCGAGTTCCATCCCGTAACAGCAGGGTCTCTGCTAATTACGGGGTTGAACCCGCCGACCATCTCCGAACCCAACGCCAGCAAGGCCGCACTCGTCCCATCAAGGCTAGACAGAGATGAAGAACACTGTTACAGAAAAGTCTGCCTCTCTTCTTACGACAGTGTCGACTTGACCCCGGATACTGTTGTGGAAAAAAGGAATGGCGGATATGGTTTGGAAGGATAATGGGGATGCGGAATCAAAGGATTAGACCGTTGTCTCTGACGAATCGGAAGATGAGCCTCATGTAGGCGAGGTCTCTAGTTGCCAACACTTCTCTTATTTCTATACCCGGTCGTCTGCCGATGCTCTCGACTGCGCCCAACAAGGAGGGTCTTGCGGTTTCAAACTCCACGCAGGACCACAGAAGGTGATCCACATCGTGAAATCCGTCACCGCAGCCACACACCTTCGTCTGAGCCAGAGTTATACGATTCGACATAAGTCGAGACATCATACGTATGAATGCCCGGTCCACAGAGAGCCCACCGAACCAAGGCCGGTGTCCCTGACACTTGTGGAGAGATCGAGAAGAGGAATCGCCCGAGATCGTCCGCCTCCCACATGCTCTGCCAGCGAGACAGGAAAAGTTGCTGAGGACGCCTGTTTTGGTCAGTGAGTCTGCCTTACTCTGCATTAGTACTGATCCGAAGGTCTAGCTGCTATCATCAATAGTGCGTACAAGATTGCGGCTAGTTCTGCTGTGTAAACACCACATGGCTCCCGCAATTTGAAAAATGCTTCGGCGGACTTACTAAAAACACCTTCCTTAGAGGATGATCCGTCAGTGTAATACTGGCTATTTTGGTCTAAATGGCCATACTTATCCCTGAAAATGCCCGGATCTACCATCGGACGAAGATCATTCGGTATGGTCTTAATTTCCTCGTGCAACGAGGAACCTGTTGTTAAAAGGGAACTGTAGGTCTCAGGAAGGGCAGCACGGTTTAATGCCTGTGGAGCGCTAGGATGCACTTGTAGGGCAACAAAATCTTCGTAGATTTTCAAGATCTTGCTCTTAGAACCTGTCTCTAGAAGCGCTTTACAATTTTCTTCGATCAGTGGATTTGATACTGAAGAACGGACTAGAAGGCAAAGCGACAGCATTTCAAAACGTAGTTTCAGCGGCATCACTCCGGTCATCACTTCTAGGGACATGTTGTGTGTTGATTTCATGCTTCCTAGTGCGAGTCTAAGACAACGATACGGTAGCCTCTCTAGTTCGAGGATATGCGTGTTGGATGCCCAATGGAAGCATATGCTTCCATATTCCAACACGGATAGTACCGTTGTCTTATACAGTCGCAGGACGGCTGATGGATGTGCGCCCCACCAGAATCCTGTGACTGTACTTAGAAAGATGATTCTTTTACTGCATTTTTGCACCAGATGGGTGGTATGTATACTCCAGTTTAGCCTTGAATTGAACCATACACCAAGGTATCGAAAATTGTCGGTAGTTGATATCTTTTCACCGTACAAAAAGACATCAATTTTCGGGTCAAATAGTCTTTTCTCCCTGTTTTTTGTCGTGTCGCTAAAAGGAGAAAAGACTACCATCTCAGTTTTCGTTGCAGAGAACTTGATACCAAGGTTTTCAGACCACTCGGCAAGGTTGTCCAAAGTGGTTTGTGAAGCCAGTTGTATTTCGGCGGCGTCTCTGGCTGCAAAAGATATGACGCCGTCGTCTGCTAATTGCCTAATGCTGCAGTTTGGTGCTAGACAAGAATCTATTTCACTGACATAGAAGTTATATAACAGGGGACTCAAGCAGGACCCTTGTGCTAGTCCATGGAAACTGGTCTGCTTTAGCTGAACATGACCATTGTTGAAATACATAGCCTTTTCTGACTAAAGGTTAAACAGGAAGTTATTCAACTTTATACCCAGCCCCACATTTTCCAATTTTTGACTCAGCTTGCATGGTGATACTGAGTCAAATGCCCCCTGTATATCTAGGAAAATAGACCCCATGTTCTGCTTGCGTGCACGAGCAAGCTCTATCTCTGTAACCAGAAGGGCTAAGCAGTCATTAGAACCCCTGGCTTTACGAAAACCAAACTGGGTATTTGATAGAAGGTTGTTTGATTCCAACCATTCTTCTAACCGAAACAGAATCATCCTTTCAAGGAGTTTCCTCAGACACGACAGTAACGATATTGGCCGATACGAGTCGTGTCTTGATGGCGGTTTGCCAGGCTTCAAGATAGTGACAACTTTCACTTCTCTCCACTCTTGCGGGACGCTGTTGACCTCCAACATATTGTTGAAGATGCTTAACAGACGTTTCCTCCCTATGTCGTGAAGATTTTGTTGCAATTTGCTACTAATCTGATCCAGACCTGGGGAGGAATTTTTGCTTGATAGGAGAGCAAGTGATAGCTCTACCATTGTGAACGGTGAGTCCATCCTAGGGTCACTACCAGGCGCATGTTGTGCAAAGCTTTGCGCAGGAACGAAATCGGGGCAAAGCTTGTGGGCAAATTCATACAGCCACTCGCCCGAAAAGCTTTCGCTCTCATTGATGTTGTTGCTGTTTCGCATGCTTCTAGCCCTTCTCCAAAGCGAATTAAGTGAAGTGGCAGGGTCTAGATTATTGACGTATCTACGCCAATAACCCTTTTTCTTCGCCTTCAACAGGTTTTTGCACGTTCTCTCCAGTCCTTTATATTTTTCATATAAGGACCTCGAGCCCGTGTCCCGGAAGGCCTCACGCTTCTTGGTAAAACCCGCTTGGCAATCCTTGTCCCACCAAGGAGTGGGAGGTTTTTTAAATGTCCTTGCTTGGTGGGAGCGCCTTGTTTGGGCCTCAAGGGCGCACTTGTTTATCACTGAAACAAGTTTTTCGTACTCCTTGACAGGAGACAAATCTTCCAAGTCAAGTGAATGATCGATGTTCCTCGTTAAGTCACAATCAACGGTAGTTTCATCTACTACATCCTCCCTTGATGTAGGAAATAATTTCTCGGCAAGTGGTCACTGCCGATAGGGTCCTGGATCACCTTCCAACTAAAATCCAGGGCCATTGCTGATGGACATAGAGACAGGTCCAGTGCACTCGCCCTACTTTGAGGTGTCTGCATTGTTACTTTTAAAGGTAGTAACATACACCTTTTGATATTCCCTTGAAAAAGAGAATATCGATCGCTTCCGCACAAGCCGTAAAGCACAAGTCTGCTTCGTATGGAGTGAAGATTACAAGTTGTTTTATTCTCAAAAAATCCTGCCTTATATACTAAAATTCTGTGGGAAAGAACTAGCATTACATCGATCTCCTTTATCCTAACTCGGTATGCCGATGCGTTTGACCCCTGCCTGGTGTCGGCTAGTGTGGGATGTTAATTCGATAACAAACCGTTGTTGAACCGACCACGCGAAGGAATGGTCGATTCGGAGATCTCCTCTCTGGAGCCACCATTTGTTAATCCGAGTCGACCAAGCGAAGGAGTGATCGATTCGCGAAATCTCCGCGAAGATTCCTGGCCTTGTCAGAGTTGCTTGAATCAGGCGGCTAACCTTTTTTTCTGGATAACCAGGAGAAGTATCTAACCGTGATTCTTGCTTGGCTTATTTTCGCCTTATTCTTCCGACGGAGTGGGGAGACACCAAAGTGCGGGACCAACATCCGGAGGGAAGGCAAAGGTGAAACTTTCCCGATTCTGTATGGAAACCCTAACAATGAAACACAAGCTTCTTCGTTGAGGTCTGGATTACAAGTCGATTTTACCCTCAAAAAATCCTTTCTTATATACTAAAACAATCCCGAAAATTAGGTTGTTAGAATGAAAGAAAAGGTTCCAAAGAGATAGCACTCTTTTTACCTGAAGTAACATAAACTTATAGTGTCGGGCGTATCCCGAACCTTGAAGCGACGTTTTCTTATTTGTTTATGGTTCTGGACCGTGAGATCACGTGGGCGATCCTTCTTTATGGCTCTGGGAAATGCATCGCGCATCGTTCTATGCATATTTTGATAGGCTTAATTCATAGTGCTAGCGCGTATGTTTATTGTTTGCCTGTGCGTCGTTTACTCTATTCGCGAATGATGTTTCCGTCACTGCACTACGGATAATACGATCGTACCTTGATCTTCGCGCTGGTCCCTTTTTCGTGAAACTAATTGCGCAACGATAATGTTTGCGTTGGGCTCTAGCGTTATCCTTTTTCGGCCCATGTTCTTTACTCCCGTACTTTACCACATGGCCTTTATTTATTATTTCCACATGTCTGGATATTGTCCCTTTACCGATATTTCTAATAACGCACCGTACTTTCGTTTTCTCATGGTAAGAGGCCGCTCTGTGACTTAAGATTGTTTTCCTAAGATAATATTTTCCGGTAAGAATTTATCATAAACGAAAGATATTTAGTAATTTAAAGTTGTTCATCTAACTCTTGCCTGTCAGTCAGTTTAGCTCAATTTTATATTGTCGCGTCCGCAACATGCATCGTAGTTACCTCTCCTGAGTTGAGAATGGAAAAACCAAATCTGTCGTAGATATATCGGATGATAGGCGTGCGAATGTCATTCTTATCGCACCCCCAGTCGATTCCATGGGAGTTCAAGTCTCCCAGGATTCAAAGCAAGACCACTGCTAAATTTCCAATATCCTCTTTGAACTTTTCATTTTTTTCCTTTTCATTGTTGGTTATCGGGGAGACATAACGCCCACCCCCCACCCCTAGTAACGCGATCTTCACGGTTTATATTATATCCCGGAAAGGTTAATTTAATGCCATCCGATAGCCAAGTTTCACAGAGGGCAAACACATCGCAGTTGTGTTCACCCACTAATGCTTTAAAGGAGTTTAGCTTGCCAAGCAAACTCCTACAGTTCCACTGTATGATAGTAGCCGTAGGAACCATTAATCATCCAAACGGACCATCATACTTAAGCATGGCCATTGAGCCAGCCACTTTTTGATCATCCCCTTCAGGAAAGTAAGGGCCCAAGTTGCGATCATGTGCAGGTGCTGCGGGAGGTTAAGGGTCAGAAGGAAGGACTCAAGGATCTCGGACAGAGACGGGGTAGGGGTTCTCGGGAAGCTCATGGGCTCGGATGGAAAAGCCAGGCTTTCCACCGGAGCTTCGGTCCGAGAAGATCGCTTCTTCTTGGGCTGTTTCCTGGCAATTTGGGGGTCGGGAGTTTTGGGATCAGCGTCACGTTTTGGACCGGGGGAAGAAGCTTTAGCGTGGCGCTGTGTTGCCAAAGGTCTATTTTTTGTCTTTAGAACCTTCCGCTGTACCTTTTTGTAAGGTACTCTCGTGATCTTTACCGATCTCAGAGGCACCTGTTCAGGTGCAGTTGGACTAGGCTCGCCATTAGCAGTTGTACCCAAAACTGCATAAGGATTCGTTGCGTTTGCTCCCTTGAGAGCATCGCTGTACGAGCCGCGTGCCCGCTCGGCTACAGTTTTTGTCTGCTCCTTCTGGAGTTTCCGGTACACAGGGCACAAGGCTACCTCATGCCACTCCTCCCGACAATGCGAGCATGTTTAGGACGGGGCTTTGCATTCCTCAGTAGTATGCGCCCCTTTGCATTTACCGCAACATGTTTTGTGAGTATAAAACGGTTCAGCGTATCAAATACAGCTGCACTTCGAGCAGGTAGCCACCCTTGGCACGTATGGTCGGTCTATGGGTATCCGGAGACCTTCAAGAATGAGGGCCTGCGGAAGTACCGTTCCCTCAAACGTGATCCGCAGGGAGGAGGTCGGGATATATTTTTTCTCATTTTTGAATGAGGCGTCTAGCTTAAAAAGCTTTTTCACCTCAAGAACTTTAACCCTTGGGGTACCTCTTGCTAGAAAAGCTCCCACCCCAAAATTCAAAATTTCCTCCTCCGGGTAATCGAAATCGTCGATTACGCCGGTCACTTCAACCAGATTACCGGGGATATAAACCCGGTAGTGCTCCGCAAAATCTGGATCAGCCGCAATGACGTTGGCTTGAGCCCGGTCCTTTGCGGTGACCCTGATCTTATTCGGGCGCATCCGAAAAACATCGGCAACGCCCGGGTACTTTCTGAATAGAGCAGCCGCAATCGACCTAACATCGAGCTGCTTCGTTCGTGGCATGAAATAAACCTGCGGTTTACCCTCCCACGACGACGGGTAAGCTCGTGCGCGGTGCTCGTTGGCTTTTGCAAGCGGGGCACTGCTTATCATTGGGGCACTACTCGTGACCTTCGAGGTCGAAGGACCTTCGTCAAAGGCCACTTTTTTGTGGCCGGAGCGGCCCTAGGGCGACCTGGTTTGCGCTTAACATCCGGCTCTATCTGCCTTTCCGAGTCCGATAAATCAGTCCCCATGACGGGACCAGAGACAACAGCGGGAGTGGGGGAAGGAAACACTTACCGCTACTCACGATACAACAAAGCTCTCGCGCACAGGTACACACACACACACACACACACACACACACTAGACTGTTTACGATCGAAGCGACGATGCAGCGTCGATACGCTTGCTTATCGCAACGATCAACAGATACACACGCTCACAACACTAAAAACACACGTTGATCGGGGCTAGGCGCCACTCGATCGATAAACACTAACTCCGAGCGAATGCCGGAGAAAGGCAGACACCGATTAGTGCGATACGGGTAATCACGTTGATTCGTATGTCCACTGAGATTCGAGACCCGTTATGCCTGAGAGCGCTGTATTGTTGCTGGGTGCGTCCCATCCTGGAGTACGCTAGTGTTGTATGGTCCCCCGCTGGTGTCACCGCTATGAATAGGTTGGAAAGGGTGCAGAGGAAGTTTACGCGGATAGCCGCTAGGCGTTTACTGAACGACCCCAGCATAACCTTACCTTCTTATTCGGAGCGGTGCCAGATGCTGGGTTTGGTTAAGCTGGAGGATCGTCATGGTCATGCTCGCAAATTATTTATTGCCAACATCCTGCTTTCCAACATTGACTCCCCCGCCCTTCTGGCAGCTATCCCTTTATATGTCCCCTCCCATCGCTTACGCGTACGTCCTCCCCTGCTTATCCCTTTTTGTCGTACGCGGTTTTCCCAGAGCGATCCATGGATGCGCGCGTTACTAGCATTCAATTCGGTTGGTGAACTGTTTGACCACAATATCTCCATTAATTGTTTCCGCTCCCGTCTTTTGTCTTCTTCATCCTAAAATCTATTTTTCACTAGCCATCTCTACCTGCTCCCTATATCCTCCTTATGTGTTATGTATGTTTAGTTATAAGATAAATTGGCTTTGTAAAGCCCTTGAGGCAAACAATTTGAATAAAGAAGAATAAGAATAAGAATTACTCAATCGCACACGAGAACAATGCCGACTATCTGCCGTACGCAAATAATCCGTTGGACGCTTCGCAGCGAAACACGTCTTATCGCCACAGAAGCTGGAGGCAGACTGAGCGAGAAAAGTTTTATCAGCAGAAAAATTTAAGTGGACAACTGAAGCCGTAAAAGCTTATCTCGATATAAAAAACATTCTAGTTTCGCCACAAGTTCTCATTCCATACGACCAGGCTCTACCCTTAGCAAGCACTAAGCACGTAAGCAAGACAGGTATCGGAGATGTACTTTCACATCAGCTGAGCAACGTAACAGAACGACCTATAGTGTACGCAAGCTGTACCCCGTCAGCAACGGAGCAGCGCTATCTGGATATGGATAAAGAAGCTCTGTCAATCGTTTAGGCAGTGAAGAGATCCTTTAAAAAAATCCTTGATGAGCTATTCGTATCCTACGGAGCTCCACTTACAGTAGTAAACGACAATGGACCGCAATTCACTGCAGAATTCACTTCCGGCAACCAATGGCAAAGAGAAGAGATACGTTTAGACGATCAAGCGAGCTCTGAAGGCTATGCATTCTTAAAGCACCACGCTACAAGCTTAGCTAAACACATTCCTGCTCTATTACTGGAAAGTCCTGCACAGTGAGACCGGTGAACCAGACTGGCAGGCACCGTCTTAGGATGGAACATTCGTTCACGTCTTGACCTGCTGCGTCCACAATCTGCTCATGCGAGAACATCCGAGAAGCAACGAATCGCTTTCACACCATCGTGCCGCACATTCTTTCCCGTACAACTCGTATACTGCATCTCGGATAATCCAAGAATGGGTAAGTGGATCCGAGCCTCAGTCGTTACTCGCCTAGGCGATCTACACTACTCTATAGAGTGCGATGGAATTCTAACAAAGCGTAATGTGGATGAAATACCACCAGCCCTTGATGAAAGGACAGTTAACCAGCGCAACGTACCTGCACCGTCTCGAAGTACTGAGGTACACCATCGCAGACGCTTCTACGGGTCAACCGAAGCTCAACAAGCTCCTATGGACTCCGTCTCTCCTAGAACAGAGTCTGGCTCATCAGATTCATCGGGTTTATCCACATCATCCGATACACCAAACGGCACACCAACAGCAAGTCTGATACGCGACAGAGTCGTCCCGCTTCCTGTGCGTCGTTCAACAAGGCAACGTAACCCGCCTTCACGATACTAGCCGTAGTCCACCATTCAGAAGGAAGGAGTGTTATGTATTAATTTTGCAGAATTGACAGTGGTCTTAGACGTTTAAAAAGTTGACCTTCCCGTCGATTACGACTTTGAGTTGAACTAGTGTGATTCGGTTTTGTTCTAGAAGTTTGTAAATTATGTTCAATAAACATACATTGTATAGAAACATAACAATAAATCCAGCAGAGATATGCAGCTTATGCAAATGCAGCAGAGATTAATGGGTTTAAACAACACGCTTAAGGAGGGCCATGATGGTAGAGCCATGATTGGGTGGTAGATGCAATAGCTAACTAATCGGAAACAATACGTCTAGTAAGCCAGAAATAGCAGGCATGATCGTTCGGCCAAAAAGGAAAAGAGACCCAAGAGATCGTTAGGCCAAAAAGGAAAAGAAGAAGGCCCATCGTACGAAGCCCCTAGCAGGTTTCCCTCTTGTACAAGGCCCCTTAGGCGAGGCTCCTTGCATGAGAGAGTCGACGGAGCTTACACCCTATTCCGGCTACCGTTAATTTCTCGATTGTCCCATATGAACCTCGTGCCCACGACTGACTATCCCGTAATCGGTAAACAATCAATACAGGTAAACTATAAGTTTGATACAGAAAATGAAATGCGCACTCCGAACCTTTTTCTGAGGAACGCTTACAATCCATTATTACCATTTGTTAGTGTAACAAAATTATGTAGATAAGTTTCGTGCGTGCGTGTGTTATTTTAAAATAAATGGCAAATCAGAACATTACTATACTAGAATTGAATGGGAGTTCGTCGAATAGGTGCGCTGTTCAAGCGCTATGTTTGATTCGTTTAGCTTTAGATTCCATTTGTGTTCCGATAGGTAGTCGATGTAGTACACTCCCGCTATCACAATCGAACGCTCGAAAGGGGCCCCGAACTTACAGTGATCTTCTCCCCGTGTCAGTATTTTCAATGGGGCGTCCAACTTCCATTCCGTTTAGAATATTATAATCCCAACCTATCGAGTTGTTTGGGATAGAAGAGCTAGCTTCTATGTAAAATCAATGTTATGAACAATTTTTATGGTACATCTTTCACTTGAAAGCGATAGTGTTAATTTTAGTAAAATAAATTAACATAATTTATTACTTAACAGGGGATTTTTGCAGTAATAACGATTACATGAACCGTAGATTTTAAGTTTGCTTACTATTTGTACAACATTTTAAACATTGTTATCTTTTGTTTTCTATTTTTAGCTATTCTTAATACTCTATGTAAGGAGTTTCTGCATGCGAATGTTACAGCTATTCTTTATATGATGAATTACGAGTCGTACGGTCGGAGTACAGCATCTGCACAATATTTCTTACAACTTGCTGGATATCTTGGTATTCCGGTAATTTCATGGAACGCCGATAATTCTGGTCTGGAACGTCGTGCTTCACAGTCAGCATTGCAGTTGCAACTTGCCCCAAGCATAGAACATCAAGTAAATATAAAGTCTGGAACTGGCCATTTTATATTATTTGATGAATTTGAATATAAAAAACTGATTTTTATTGTATGTTATAGAGTGCTGCAATGCTGAGTATATTAGAACGTTACAAATGGCACCAGTTTTCAGTTGTAACGTCACAAATTGCTGGCCATGATGATTTCGTTCAAGCTGTTCGTGAGCAAGTTGCTGCAATGGTGAGTGCAATAATGATTATATGACGGTTTATTTTATTTATTTAACACATTCACTACCGTGTCAGTCGGTGGTAATTGGCAGAATGCTTTCGTTATGTTTAAGTCAGCTACCGGTGACTACAGTGTATGATTCATCGCTGAACAGAATCGTAGCGTGATCTTTTGTTGCGCCCTAGCAAGACTGTATTGCTAAAGCCATGCATGTAGGGTGCATAATACGAGATGCCAAAAAGTTTCGGTTGAAAGGTCGTCAGAAAGATTTCGCCTCCTGAAATGAAAATTTCCCGAGTTGAAATCTCGGAATGTTTGCACCTCTCTTTTGCCATCACTGTCACTTGCTATGTGTTGCCATGCTGGTTTTCAATTGAAGACAGAGATAGTACAATGTGCAAAGATAATAACACAACAACAAGTTGAACCAAGATGATTTTGACGTTTATATTTCGACTCTCTCCCCTTTTAACCGAAATCTCTGTGGTATCTCGCATCACGACTGCAGTCAATGCTAAAGTGCCTCCATACTACCATAATAATCAGAATCACGTTCGAATTTTTTGCAAACAATGCATTTTTTGCGAAACATAAACACGGAATTTTGAAATTCCGCTGCCAGTTTTATGTAAATAAACAATGGAGTGCGTGGTAGCTCCAATCAAACTGCGCTATAATTTGTGTTATTGTCGAGATTTTATCCATGTTGTGATTATTATGCAATTATACATACATATGGGTTTTTTTTTTTTGTTCATAAAGAACAGCCAGGCCGTAATGCTACATATATATGGGTTATTTACATTGTATTTATACGGTTACAACATACAGAACATACAAAAAGAATTAGATGATTTAAATCATCACAAAGAGTTATTTCAACTTACCTTTGATTTAACTCACCGTGCCGACTAGCCACTCACTCACTGCGTTTTAACTCGCTCATGAGTTAAATAACTCATTGGTGATTTAACTCTCCGTGCCGACCAACCACTCACTCACGAGGTGAGTGAGTTAAAACGAGGTGAGTGAGTGGTTAGTCGGCACGGAGAGTTAAATCACCAATGAGTTATTTAACTCATGAGTGAGTTAAAACGCAGTGAGTGGGTGGCTAGTCGGCAACAAGGTTCAAGGACACACACAAAAACATACATGCAAAAACACGCAAAGGCTCAATTCGCGCACACACATGTGCGAAGGATCGACGCGTGCAGTCAACCATTATGCAAGCACACACTCATGAGTGAGCGCGTGCTCGATCGTGCATGCCCACATTCGCATACCTCAATATGAACGAAAAAAACTTTCATGTCAAGTAAGGTTTGCTTCTTGCAAATCTGCATGTTTACGGAGGATAGGAGAAACAATCTCGATCATTTAGCTTTTCGATAGTGAAAAAACGCCATCTATCACTGCATCACTGAAGCTCTGAAACTTTCTTTTTTAGAATATGGAGTTTATGTCTCTGGGATATCGAAAGGGCGCCTCTGGGATATAACTAGAGGACGCCATCTAGTGATCAAACCACTGAAGCTCTGAAACTTTTATTATATGGACATTCTGTTTTTCACCAGTTTAAGCTTAATTTGTGGCGCTTGGGGAGGCCTCAATCAATATCTTCTTTAAAGTTTCAAATGAATTAATACATCTCTCATTAAAATGAAACGTTACATTATCCTTCAACAAATTAGTTAATGGTTTTGCCAAAACTAAAAAACAGTGTACCAATCTTCTATAAAGTGAAAATAAGACTAAGCATTGCTGCACCTGTGTGCTATTTTGTGGTCGTGGATAATTAGATATAGCCAATAGAGGTTGTTCACTTGGGAGAACGGATACGAGAAGAGTTTGCTCGAGCCTAAATAGTCTAGCTCACTGAACCCGAACTTACACTTATCCAACCGTATCCAAAACTAAGTTGTAAACCGTTCTTTTTTAAGGTCTACAAAACTGCTTTAACTTAATCAAGATGTTCTTGAAACTCAGTTGAAGCGATGATAATATAATTTATGTAGATGACAAGGGTTCCTTTCTCGATAAAATCTCTTTGGATGTTGTTAATGGAACTTTGAAACGCTGCATGAGCATTCTTTAATCCAAATGGTAATCGCACATACTCATACTGCCCGTCAGGCGTGACAAATGCAGCATATTTTATAAAATTTTCGTCAATTTAGAATGAAAACCACTCTTTAAATCCAGAAATGTGAAAAGCGTTTGTTCCTAAGTGTTCGACGCACGTTTCTATCAATGGCAAAGGGCAATTGTCTGGAATGGTGATCTTATTAAGTGGCCTATAATCCACACACTTACGGACTTCTCCATTTGTGTTTCTGACCAGCACGAGAGCTGAGGCATATGGCGAGTTGTTAGTGCGTATTACCTATTTTTCTAATAAATTGTTAGCAATATCCATAACCTAATTACGTTCTGCAAAAGATAGTGGTCGAGGCACTATATCTTGCAAAATATCGGCATGTCATATACTAAGTTAATTTTCATACTGTAATCAGGCAGAATTACTTCTTCCAAGGGAAATTCATTATAACTTTCGACCAATATATAGTTCGACCAATTGAACTATTAATTTCACAATTAATTGTTCGTTCCTCAAGACTTTTTCTACCTCAAATCCTTGTAAATCATTAGAAACATCTATGGCACATATTTCGAGGAGCCCATCTTCAACAGGCTCAGAATAAGAAAGGGATATTTTTTCTTGATTCAAAGTTACTTTGCTTCCTAGGTCCTTAGAAATTCCCAAATCATTAATCAGTTGTGTTTCATTATATTTATAAGACTTAAACAACTCAAGACTGAGGTTTAGTTCAGGCAAAGCGTCTTCATCGATGATAAGAGACCATGAAATGCTTTGTTTAGGTAATATAATAAATTCAACGGTAATTTTTAGATTTCTATGCTCAATTCTACGCTCAATTAATCCCAGAGACATCAAACTGCTATTTCCAAGTCCGCAATATCCTGAATACATCGGTGCTGTTATATACCATTTTGGAACTAATTCCTCATTTATAAAGCTTTTAGGGCTTCCTGAATCGAAAAGAGACACGACACGTGTAAGTTGCCCAATTGGTTCATTCGAAAGCAAAAAGGTTAGTCCTACCTCCTGTTTTGACTGAATCGGTTGAGCGTACTCTAATTTCCCGTCTTGCTGAACGGCTGCCGAACCCTCTCGTCGTGAACTGCTCGAACCCGCATGCAATGTCCAAATTTTGTGCTGCAAGCAAGGTCCGAAACACATCAGAAAGCTTCAGATGCCGGCTCCGAAACAGAGCCGGAGGCCTTCATTGCACTGCGTTCTTCCCGCATATTACTTTCCACTTCTTGATGAATGCGACAGCCCTTCCGATACAGGAACGATCTCGACGTGACGCGGATGTTTTGGCACAGCTGTTATGGATATAAAAGAACAATTATTAGAAACCTAGTTGCAAGGAGCAATTTGCGATGCAATCGAATGTTTTATTCAGTATGTTTACCAGGGTAGCGAACAACCAGCCGCTAATCAATCAGCGTCTGTCGAAGAAAAGTTGGATCGAATTCTGATTACATTAAACCACATGCAGCTAAAGTTGGATGAAAATACGAAGAACGTATCCAAAACGATGAGTGCAGTGGTCACAATGAAATGCCAACTGAATGAGTGGTGGACTATGTGAAAGTGCGAGAGTGTGAGCCGAGCGCAAGGCGAAATTTTTCGAACACCTCAACGGAACGAGCGTTCCGGAATGGAGAGGGAAGGTAGTATCAAGGCGGAGTGTGAGGGTAGCATATGCTCAGGAAGAATATTCGGCAAACACACTACTGGTGGAAGCGTTCAGGCATGAAGTGGGATTGCGGAGTGCGAGTAAGTTGCGCGATCGCTCGAAAGTGTGGGTCAGGGGTAGCGAGAGGCATCAAAATGAGTTACTCTCTGTCATGCGGGAATGGTTAAGCAATGGTTAAGCAAAGATGATACGCGATTTCGTGTCGCGGGGTAACATTGTATGCAATGTTGGGGACCTCCGATCTTGGCGACGCAGCATACACACTTGACCTCTAAACACACGCAGCATAAACACTGGACCTCTAAACACTTCAACATAAACAATATCACAAATCAGATGTATAGTTACGCACAATAAGACTCCGCCAAGTCGCCACGCGCGCACTTTCCGACGCGCATGTCAACAGCGAGCTGGCAATCGGACCCGACACGTGGACACGCGCTTCCGCTCCTCGACAGCCGCAACCAGCGAACCAGCCAGGTCAGCGGAACGCCAAAGCGGGTCATTTGCAAATATTTCAGCCGATGTTAGTCAGTTACGATTCAGAGATCAAGGAATAAAGTAAGCTTTTTGTAAAAAGTACTCCCACTGTGTCGTTTCTATAACTGGCGCAGCCGTACGGAGTCAGCTGAGTGAAAGACTGTGATAACAGTGGAAAAATAACGGACAAACAAAATCGTTGTTAAAGTGTTCCCGCATAAAACAGTTTGTGTAACGCAACCTGAGCATTCGCGACAAGCAGACGTCTTCGTCGTCGTGGAATTGAGGAACCCCCTGCAGACTTCACCTGGAGAACCAGCATCGTCAGCCCGGCTTACGCTACACGACAGCAAAACAAATCGTAAGTATTTTTTTCTTTTTTTTGCGTTTACGAAAAATCGTAAATCGAAAGCGCACTACCAGATAGACGCTTCGATTGGAGACGCGTACTACCAGAATGACGCGTATTCAGCAGTAAAAGTGTTAAAATTATTTGCGTCCTCAAATATTTAGGTAGGGAAGTGACAAGTGTTGTGAACTCCAAACAATCACGTTCCGCACTACCAGATAGACGGAGGTGATTAGCTTAAAGCCACTACCAGATAGAGCTTTAGGTATCAATCAATAACTAATGCCAAACTTCAAAGACAAGGTGTTTAAGAAGGCACAATAATTGCTTCAGGAAAAAGGTTTCAATTCTGAAACTGGTTCAGAATCAGAAGAAAGTGCAGTGTCTGGAGAATATTCCCACGTACCTATAGAAAATTTGGATCTGTCTTTTGATAACCTTGATCTCACAATGAATTCTCAAGCTCAATCTATCCTAACGGAGAATTTGAGTGACCAGATGGCTAGTATGATACAAGTTATGGAGAATATTAGTGCAAGGTTAACGCAACATGATTTACAATTCCAAAGTATCTGCGAAAAGCAGCGAGTAACTACTCACCCAAATGAACCTATCATTCGGGGAGTGCCAATGGCAGGTGATCCGTTCCGTATCCCTGACCCAA
Source organism: Anopheles stephensi (assembly GCF_013141755.1). NCBI lineage: Eukaryota > Metazoa > Arthropoda > Insecta > Diptera > Culicidae > Anopheles > Anopheles stephensi. Next base: position 18,204,135 of record NC_050201.1, read on the forward strand.
TTAAAATGTTGCCCACTTTTAATGCCAATAAGAGACAACTGTATAGTTGGCTTGAAACAGCACAAAAAACGCTATATTTATTCGGAAACCTAGTGGCACCCAATATTTTTGAAATCTACGTGACTGCTGTTATAAACAAAATTGAGGGGCATGCTAAGAATATACTATGCACAAATGGGAGCCCCAAAACATTCGATGATGTAAAGAAAATACTAACAGGGGCTCTTGGTGATAAACAAGAGCTTTCTACCTATAACTGCCAACTATGGCATAACAAAATGGATAATGGCAATGCGCATAAGCATTACCAGAAAACAAAAGAAATCGTTTACAACATAAAATCATTAGCAAAGCAAAATCCAAAGTATGATCAACACTGGGATGTCATAAATCATTTTATAGACAAATACACCCTAGCAGCATACGTTAGCGGGCTGCAAAAACTATATTTTGGGTACGTACAAGCTGCAGAACCCAAAACAATAGAAAATGTGTACGCATTCATATGCAAGTTTTCCTCAAATGAGTTAAGTAAGAATCTCACTAAAGATAACAAACAATACTCTCGAGCATCGAGTAGCCTTCGAACTGCAGTGTCTGAAAACAACAAAGGTCTACCCGAAAAAAAAATCTATAATGCAAAAAATGTACAACCCCTGCGACAGGATTACAAACTTCAAAAACTAACTAACACAGATCCGCCTACCGAACCTATAGAAATAGGGTCATCTAAGAGCAGATTTACTTTAAACAAGAAGCAAATTTTTAATGCAGAAATAACACAGCCTTCTGATAATGACGATTCCGAGACTGAGGAGGGATTGGACATAAATTTTTGCTTAACTCGCCCAGAACTCGAAAATACATAAATTATTTACCTTACATTACATCAAGTAATCAATCAAACAAAAGTTTGAAAATTTTGATTGATTCCGGTGCAAATAAAAATATAATACGACCAGGAATACTATCAAATGTTAAAACAATAACTGGCACTAAAATAAACAACATTGCTGGATGCCAATACGTTAATAAGAAAGGAAGAATCAACTTACTAGGCGATAAGCTTCCAAACCAAATATTTTATGAAATGCAGTTTCACGATTTTTTTGACACACTGATTGGATCAGAATGCATGGCTAAGAACAAAGCCAAAATAAACTTCGAAGACGAAACATTTGAAATCGGAAACATAAAATTGAAATACGAAAAATATTTTCCTACACAAAAATTATATTCGCACCATATAGAAATGGAAACGACAGTTAATGGTGACTGGTTAGTACCAACATTTCAAAAACTTTGTAACGGAGTTGTGATTGAGCCTGGCTTATATAGAGCCGATAATAACAAAACAATCACCAAAATATTAAGCACACAAAACGTTCTACCTATTATTAAAGGAAAATTGAACTTAACAGTAAACAATTTCGAAACGGTTTCTCCCATTCCATTGCAAAGAGAATGTGGAATTACAAAAAAAAATCTGAATGAAATAATACGTACCGACCATTTATCATTATTAGAAAAAGATAAATTGTTTGAAACAATTATGGCTAATCAAAAAGTTTTATTAAGAGCTGAAGAGAAACTTACAGCAACATCGGTGGTAAAACATAAAATTTTAACCACTGATGATAATCCAGTCTACACCAAGTCATATCGATATACACACGCTTATAAATATGATGTAGAAGAGCAAATCAAGGAATTACTCGATAACGGAATCATTCAACATTCAATTAGCCCTTACTCATCACCAGTTTGGGTTGTTCCAAAAAAACAAGATGCGTCCGGAAAACGTAAGGTACGCGTTGTTATTGACTATCGTAAGATCAATGACAAAACGATAGATGATAAATTCCCCATACCTCAAATAGAGGAAATTCTAGATAACCTTGGAAAATCGGTTTATTTTACCACCCTTGATTTGAAATCAGGATTTCACCAAATCGAAATGGATCCTGATCACCAAAAAAAGACAGCTTTTTCAACGGCTCTAGGACATTTCGAATTCACAAGAATGCCTTTTGGCCTGAAAAACGCTCCGGCAACATTCCAAAGGGTTATGAATAATATTTTAACAAATTTTATCGGATCGATTTGCTATGTGTATTTGGATGATGTTATCATAATCGGGAAGAATCTAGAAGATCATCTAGACAATGTTTCAAAAATACTTAAAAGATTAAGTGATTTTAACCTAAAAATTCAATTAGATAAGTGTGAATTTCTTCGCCGAGAAACAGAATTCTTAGGGCATGTCATCACTTCAGACGGCATTAAACCCGATCCAGGCAAGATTAGAAAGATTAAAGATTGGAAGCTTCCACGAAGTCAAAAAGAAATAAAACAATTTCTAGGACTCGTTGGTTATTACCGACGATTTATCAAAGACTACTCAAGAATTACAAAACCTCTTACCAAATACTTACAAAAAGATAAAGAAATAATTGTAAGTGACAAAGAATATGAAGAGGCATTTGAAGGATTGAAAAATATTTTAGTCTCGGATCAAATCCTATCTTACCCTGACTTTCAACATCCTTTTATATTAACAACGGATGCCAGCAATTACGCTCTTGGTGCCGTTTTATCACAAGAAATTGATAAAATCGAGAAACCCATTGCTTTTGCTAGCCGTACCCTCAACAAGACCGAGTTGAATAATTCCACAACAGAAAAAGATGCTTTAGCCATCATGTGGGCAGTAAACAAATTCAAACCCTACCTTTATGGTAACAAATTCACTTTAGTTACTGACCATAAACCCCTAGTTTTCATAAAAAATTCAAACAAGAATGCTAAATTGCTTCGATGGCGTTTAGATTTGGAAAATTATGACTACGACGTTGTATATAAAACAGGAAAGACCAACGGCTGATGCGCTCAGTAGAAAAGTCGAAATAAACGCTAACGAAATAGAAAATAGCGTTACGATCGATGAAGTATCGCTGGAAAATAATTCCAGTTCTGCTGACACAATACATTCAGCCAGAACATCCGATGATTATTATTTACATTTAACAGAAAGAGCCATCAATACTTACAGAAATCAAATTATTTTCAAAATTACAAATTCAGAATCCGTTGTCAAAGAGCAAATTTTCCCAGGTTACACGAGGACTACTATTTGTTCAACATCGTTCAATACTAGCAAAATTACAAATTTTTTGAAAGATAATTCAAATGGAAAACAGAATGCTTTGCTAGCCCCTGAATGTCTACTGAATGTAATCCAACATTCATACAGAAAAAGCTTCTGCAATTCAAACTGCCATTTCGTTATTACGCAAAATATGGTTGAAGACGTGACATCAGAGACAAGGCAAGACAATATTATACGAAAAGAGCACGAAAGAGCACATAGAGGTATGACAGAAGTTGAAAGACAACTTAAACGCTTTTACTTTTTCTCAAACATGATTAAAAGAATTAAACAGCTAATTAATTCATGTACAATTTGTACTCAACATAAATACGAGCGAAAACCATATAATATAAAAATTTCCTCACGCCCAGTAGAAAACGGTCCGTTTCATAGAGTCCACATGGATATTTTTGGCATGGATAAACATTATTATCTTTCCTTAATTTGTGCATTCTCAAAGCACCTTCAGCTTATAGAAATCAAATCCAGAAACACGACGGATATTCGCAATGCCCTTTCACAGTATTGCAGAACTTTCAGATCACCCAGAAAAATTATTTGCGACCATGAAGCCGCTTTCACTAGCATTCAATTTCAAGAATTTCTATCTAACTTTGGTACCGTAATCGAATTCGCCTCGTCGTCAGAGTCGAATGGTCAAATAGAAAAAACTCACAGTACTATTATAGAACTTTTTAATACAAACAAACATAAATTTAACGACAGTCCATCGTCAGAGATAGTGCAAATAGTGAACTCTTTATACAATGATACAGTGCATACAGTCACTACTTTCACTCCAAACGAAATCATTTTCAACCCAGGTTATACGACGAATCCTGCAGAAATGACTGAAACTGCGAATAAATTTTTTCAAGAAGTCACAAAAAGGCTTCAAGAAGCTGCTAAAGGAATGGAAAAAAATAACAAAACAAAAGAAAATCCTCCTGTTGTAAATGAAGGAGAGGATGTGTATATTAAGAAAAATACAAGAAAAAAAACTAGACCCACGCTTTTCAAAAGCAAAATGTTTGTAAAATCAAGAAAAAACTATCAAAATTGCCCCGAGAAAAGTAAAACGTAGCAAAAATAAAATTCGACGCATAAGACATTAATTATACATGAAACTAATATTATTTTATCTTTACAGGAACAAAAAAAGGATTGGGACCTAACACTGAAGGCATACCAGTACCATAACTATCTTTTTTCTCTTTCAGCATTCTTCCCAAGAAGGCAATAGTCCGGACGATAAGGAGTCTTATTTTTATGAAAACAAATCAGTTTAATATCGTGAAACATAACCGTTACAACGTAAAAAAAGTCGGAAAAAGGAAACACCGCATTCGGAATGAGTCCCGTAGCCATCGTAGTGCAGATGATACCGTGGGAAGTTCGAACGCGTGAGGGCACGCTTTTTCACCCCCCGGAGGAGTTACGCACAATAAGACACCGTCAAGTCGCCACGCACGCACTTTCCGACGCGCATGTCAACAGCGAGCTGGCAACCGGACCCGACACGTGGACACGCGCTTCCGCTCCACGACAGCCGCAACCGGCGAACCAGCCAGGTCAGCGGAACGCCAAAGCGGGTCATTTGCAAATATTCCAGCCGATTTTAGTCAGTTACGATTCAGAGATCAGGGAATAAAGTAAGCTTTTTGTAAAAAGTACTCCCACTGTGTCGTTTTTATATATCTAATTCGCAAGAGGACAATTTCATAAACAAATCAGATGATAAACAAAACAGACAAAGTAAGAATAGGATAGGATGTAAAAGGCGAAGAAAATATAGAATAAAGTTAGTTCGTAATCTGTACAAACGACGGTGTTATTATTTAACGCGACCATCGTCATTTAACTCACGCAAGTGCCATGTACAACTTGTTGGTTTTTTACTCTTTATACTTGTATTAAATGGTTAGTGATAAGTTTCGTTGGTCGTTCGCTAATATTCTATTCTATTTTTCTTTCTTTTCTCCTTCTCTCTCAAAAGGACCATTTTAAATTTACAATACTTAATTCCATAATCGTAACTCGTCCAAGTGATCTTCTGGAGTTGGTTAACAGCGAGGCGAGGGTTATGTTACTTTATTGCACTAAAAGCGAGGCAATAGAAATTCTACACGCCGCAGAAGAGTTACAAATAACAGGTGAAAATTATGTCTGGGTCGTCACTCAAAGTGTCATCGAAAATACCCAAACGCATCCTCAATTCCCTGTGGGAATGTTAGGTGTTCATTTTGACACGTCGTCTGGGGCTCTGGTAAATGAAATAGCGACTGCTATTCGTGTGTATGCATACGGTGTTGAGTATTATTTAAATGATGTCAAAAATACTGGACGACGGCTGGACACTCATCAACTGTCTTGTGAAGATCAAGGTCGAGGTCGGTGGGACAGTGGTGAAGTATTTTTCAAGTATCTTCGTAATGTTTCACTAGAGGGTGAATCAAATAAACCCAATATCGAATTTACTGCTGACGGTGATTTGAAGTCTGCAGAATTGAAAATCATGAACTTACGACCAAGTGTTAACAGCAAGGGGCTAGTGTGGGAAGAAATCGGTGTTTGGAAATCTTGGCAACAGCAAAAATTAGATATACGTGACATCGCATGGCCCGGAAACTCGCATACACCTCCACAAGGTGTTCCAGAAAAATTTCACCTTAAAATAACGTTTTTGGAAGAGGCCCCGTATATCAATCTATCTCCAGCCGATCCTGTCAGTGGTAAGTGCCTGATGGACCGAGGAGTCCTATGTAGGGTGGCGGCAGATCATGAGATGACTGACATCGATATGGGTCAAGCACATAAAAATGGCTCTTTCTACCAGTGTTGTAGTGGATTTTGTATAGATCTGTTGGAGAAATTTGCAGAAGAGCTAGGGTTTACCTACGAGTTAGTACGCGTTGAGGATGGCAAATGGGGAACATTAGAAAACGGTAAGTGGAACGGTTTGATACATGAATTGGTCAATCGAAAAACGGATATGGTACTAACCTCATTAATGATAAATGCTGAACGTGAAGCAGTTGTCGACTTCAGTGAACCATTTATGGAAACAGGAATTGCTATTGTAGTAGCTAAACGAACTGGAATAATATCTCCTACGGCTTTTTTAGAGCCTTTTGATACAGCTTCATGGATGCTAGTGGGAATTTTTGCCATACAGGCTGCTACTTTCATGATATTTCTATTCGAGTGGTTGTCACCAAGCGGCTATGATATGAAAACAGTGTTACAAAACGGTCAATCGACTCCGTACCGCTTTTCTTTGTTTCGTACTTATTGGTTAGTGTGGGCTGTCCTTTTTCAAGCTGCTGTTCATGTTGATTCACCACGTGGTTTCACTTCACGCTTCATGACAAATGTTTGGGCCATGTTTGCAGTTGTGTTTCTCGCTATATATACTGCAAATTTGGCAGCTTTCATGATTACACGAGAAGAATTTCATGAATTCACGGGGTTGGACGACTCACGTTTGTCACACCCATTCTCCCATAAACCAACAATTAAGTTTGGTACCATTCCCTGGAGTCACACTGACTCAACAATATCAAAATACTTTAAAGAAATGCATTATTACATGAAACAATACAATCGATCTAGTGTAGCTGACGGCGTTACTGCTGTGCTCAGCGGTCATCTTGATGCGTTTATTTATGATGGTACAGTTTTGGATTACCTAGTACAACAAGACGAGGATTGCAGATTACTCACTGTTGGTCAATGGTATGCTATGACCGGCTATGGTTTAGCCTTTAGTCGAAATTCTAAATATGTAGGTATGTTTAACAAAAGACTATTAGAGTTTCGTGCAAACGGCGATCTCGAACGACTTCGCCGTTTCTGGATGACTGGCACATGTCGTCCAGGGAAACAAGAACACAAGTCGTCAGATCCACTTGCACTTGAGCAGTTTCTCTCTGCATTTTTATTACTGATGGCTGGTATTTTGCTTGCTGCATTGCTGCTACTATTGGAACATCTTTATTTCAAGTATTTTCGAAAACGATTGGCTAAAAAAGATCGTGGAGGTTGTTGTGCTTTAATTTCGCTTAGTATGGGCAAATCGCTCACGTTTCGAGGAGCTGTATATGAGGCTACCGAAATACTACGACGTCATAGGTGTAATGACCCAATTTGCGATACACATCTTTGGAAAGTAAAGCATGAGCTTGATATGAGCCGGTTGCGCAATCAACACCTTGAGAAAACGATGCAAGCGCATGGTATTAAACCTCCTCAGCTAAAAATGGGATCGACAAGCGATATAATTGGCATAACGGGATCGGGAAGCGCTCGCAGTCAGATGGTTGATGTTTGCCAACAATCACATCTTTTTGGCAATTTAAACTTGGGAGAAAGTGCACAAGATCTTTATCGTTGGTCATATAAAACAGAAATTGCCGAAATGGAAACGGTTTTGTAAACATTGTATTAATTTTTTTTTTATAAAACTAACATGATTGACATTTTGGCATTGTAAAGTGTTCATAAATGTTTAGTTTTACATGATGTCATGTACATGTTCGTTTAACACTTTGTTGACGGGTGATTTTGACCCAGCACGTGTTGGTATCACCACATACGATTGTTGTCTTAAATGCTGGAGAGTTTAGCGTGTCCCGCCGCACGATGTCATTCGTTACCTGAAAACTTCACAGCGATTTATAAATATTACGTTTCGATACTTGGGTTTTCTTCGCAATGTTATACTTAATGTTACACTATACGATACTTGAATTTTCTTCCAGCTTGGCTCACCAATACATATAAAAAATCGTGTACGAATGCGCTTGAATGGAAAATATTCGTATCATTTTATTACGAATTTTCTTTATTATTTTGTTATTTTTAATACAATATAGGAATACTATTTCTAAGTTTTGAAAAAATATGGGAAATATTTTTTTGTTGAATTTTTTTAATGATATTTGAAGAAATAAAAGCATGCAATGGCACATCGCACGCTTCAAAAATATTTCTTGTTTCTTTACGCAAAAAGAAAAAAAGCGCTTTACCTTGTAGGCTGAGCTTATTAGAGTCACCCGCACAAATCCATTTTGTTGCTAATTCGGTATAAATTTTCTATACGGCATTTTCTTGATTCATTCACGCTGTGAACGATTAACTACGTAAATGTTGAATAAGGCATTGAATAAGGTTTTTTAATAAAAATGTAGCTGTTGGCCAAGTACTGGTCGTTACGATCCAATCACGACATATTCTTGTTGTAATCTAACACACATTTTGATTTGACATTCGCCGAAGTAATAATTCTCTTTTTATTGTTTGTAAAGCTCACCGATACACCATGAATAGGTGATATCTTGTGAACTAATCGTTTGTCGTTCCACGCTAGTGGCAGAATGGCCATTTCTTTGCCATTCAGAATTGCCTTTTCTTACAAATGCAATTTCCCCTTTCTAGTTGTTATTGACTCGTCTTTTATTATTTTTGGCAATCCAACATTTTCTCTTTTGTGTTCTTGGTGATCCTTGTTTATTACTTTTTTAACATATATCACAATATTTAACAAACAATACTTTAAAAAAGCCTGACAGGACAATGCGCGCGAGCCACGTCCGTCCCGGATGTCGTGTGGAAAACGAGAGTCCTTAGGATCTGCACGATCCTTATCATCCGACTACGTTCTCGAACCACGCAACCACGAACGCCGATTTCGAGAGAGACAACCATATCCGCTACACATCGGATGCTGTCAGTTCCCAGACAACACTGAGTGTGCGGATAGCCCGCTTTCTCGCCAGGCCACAACATTCTCAAATTGTTCCACAAACATAAGTTTTATTTTTATACAGAAATTAATATAATTGATAAAACAATTATATTGACAAACATGGTACCAATGACCGCAGTACGGCTACATTACATCAGTTATGGTACCAATCTTTTTTTTTCCCGGAACCGGAGTAAATTTCAAGTTTAAAAATGTTTAGAATATAACCATTGTTGCTCTCACCAAGCATTTTTATCAAAATCACATACTTTGTTATTATGACTGGATTGTATGTTTTAAAGCAAAGTCTTTCTCTCCAAGGTACAATAACTTCATCCAACAATAATTGTTGTTTTGATGTATTGACTGACTGATGGGGGACTGATCCAAAGTTTTGAAGTTTATTTGCAATTTGAAAAAACCGAAGTATCAGCTCGTATCTATTTCGGGTCATGGGTTTTGAAAATGTTGCTGTTTCATTCAATGTATTTGTCTTTTCCGTTCAAACCTCAACAAATTTATTTTATTTTTATTTATTAATTAAAGATGACCGACTGATGCAGTATTGTCACCACCGCATGTGGTGACTGTGAATTCATTCACGCAAAAAACAACTAAACAAAATTAACTAGGCATTTCCTCCTAGTCATTTGCCATATCCTGGGGTTGCTCGGTTTTGCAGTGAAGATGGGTGGTTATAGTCCATTTCTATTGTTTGTGTGTGTGTGTGTGTTGTAGGTTTTTTGGTCCGGTTCTATTGTTGTGGCTACGGCTTCGCTGCGGGTTGGTTTTTTTCCGGTTGTCTATTGCGAGGCTGGACTGAAACAAACAAGAACAGTTATTTGGACAAACATGAATTTTTCTGCGTGCTATGCCCTCCAAGTTGCCCAGCCATGAAACAGCCTATGATCGACCAAGTCCAGCGAGCCCGCTGTACCAAAGCTGGACTGACTTGGAGCACACTACTAAAGACAAAAAAAGCCTGCCTCCTTTTTACGGCAGTATGAATATTGCCCTCAACTGCTCCGTCAACGGATCGCACGTTACACAACATAAAATACTTAAGACAAAGACAACACAACATATAACAAAAGGAATGACGGATATGGATTGGAAGGATAATGAGGATGCGGAATCAAAGGATAAGACCGTTTTCTCTGGCGAATCGGAAGATGAGCCTGATGAAAGCGAGGTCTCTGGTCGCCAAAACTTCTCTTATTTCTACACCCGGTCGTCTGCCAATGCTCTCGACTGCGCCCAACAAGAAGGGTCTTGCGATTTCAAACTCCACGCAGGACCACAGAAGGTGATCCACATCGTGAAATCCGTCACCGCAGCCACACGCCTTCGTCTGAGCCAGAGTTATACGCTGAAGGCTATCTGTAAAGATGAAGTACTGATCCGAAGGTCTCGCTGCTATCATCAATAGTGCGTACAAGATTGCGGCTAGTTCTGCGGTGTAGACACTACACGGCTCCCGCAATTTGAAAAATGCTTCGGCGGACTCACTAAAAACGCCGAATCCGGTGCCCTCCTTAGAGGATGATCCATCAGTATAATACTGGCTACTTTGGTCTATATGGCCATACTTATCCCTGAAAATACCCGGAACTACCATCGGGCGAAGATCATTCGGTATGGTCTTAATTTCCTCGTGCAACGAGGAACCTGTTGTTAAAAGGGAACTGTAGGTCTCAGGAAGGGCAGCACGGTTTAATGCCTGTGGAGCGTTAGGATGCACTTGTAGGGCAACAAAATCTTCGTAGATTTTCAAGATTTTGCTCTTAGAACCTGTCTCTAGAAGCGCTTTACAATTTTCTTCGATCAAGGGGTTTGATACTGAAGAACGGACTAGAAGGCAAAGCGACAGCATTTCAAAACGAAGTTTTAGCGGCATCACTCCGGTCATCACTTCTAGGGACATGTTGTGTGTGGATTTCATGCTCCCTAGTGCGAGTCTAAGACAACGATACTGTAGCCTCTCTAGCTTGAGGATATGCGTGTTGGATGCCCAATGGAAGCATATGCTTCCATATTCCAACACGGATAGCACCGTTGTCTTATACAGTCGCAGGACGTCTGATGGATGTGCGCCCCACCAGAATCCTGTGACTGTCCTTAGAAAGTTGATTCTTTTACTGCATTTTTGCACCAGATGGGTGATGTGTGTACTCCAGTTTAGCCTTGAATTGAACCAAACACCAAGGTATCGAAAATTGTCGGTAGTTGATATCTTTTCACCGTACAAAAAGACATCAATTTTCGGGTCAAATAGTCTTTTCTCCCTATTTTTCGTCGTGTCGCTAAAAGGGGAAAAGACTACCATCTCAGTTTTCGTTGCAGAGAACTTGATACCAAGGTTTTCAGACCACTCGGCAAGGTTGTCCAAAGTGGTTTGTGAAGCCAGTTGTATTTCGGCGGCGTCTCTGGCTGCAAAAGATATGACGCCGTCGTCTGCTAATTGCCTAATGCTGCAGTTTGGTGCTAGACAAGAATCTATTTCACTGACATAGAAGTTATATAACAGGGGACTCAAGCAGGACCCTTGTGCTAGTCCATGGAAACTGGACCGCTTTAGCTGAACATAACCATTGTTGAAATTCATAGCTTTTTCCGACAAAAGGTTAAACAGGAAGTTATTCAACTTTAGACCCAGTCCCACATTTTCTAATTTTTGACTCAGCTTGCATGGTGATACTGAGTCAAATGCCCCCTGTATATCCAGGAAAATAGATCCCATGTTCTGCTTGCGTGCACGAGCAAGCTCTATTTCTGTAACCAGAAGGGCTAAGCAGTCATTAGTACCCCTGGCTTTACGAAAACCAAACTGGGTATTTGATAGAAGGTTGTTCGATTTCAACCATTCTTCTAACCGAAAAAGAATCATCCTTTCAAGGAGTTTCCTCAGACACGACAGTAACGATATTGGCCGATACGAGTCGTGTCTTGATGGCGTTTTACCAGGCTTCAAGATAGTGACAACTTTCACTTCTCTCCACTCTTGCAGGACGCTGTTGACCTCCAAAATATTGTTGAAGATGCTTAACAGACGTTTCCTCCCTGCGTCGGGAAGATTTTGTAGCAATTTGCTACCAATCTGATCCAGACCTGGGGAGGAATTTTTGCTTGATAGGAGAGCAAGTGACAGCTCTACCATTGTGAACGGTGAATCCATCCTAGGGTCACTACCAGGCGCATGTTGTGTAAAGCTTTGCGCAGGAACGAAATCGGGGCAAAGCTTGTGGGCAAATTCATACAGCCACTCGCCAGAAAAGCTTTCGCTCTCATTGATGTTGTTGCTGTTTCGCATGCTTCTAGCCATTCTCCAAAGCGAATTAAGTGAAGTGGCGGGGTCTAGATTATTGACGTATTTTTGCCAATAACCCTTTTTCTTCGCCTTCCACAGGTTTTTGCACGTTCTCTCTAGTCCTTTATATTTTTCATATAAGGACCTCGAGCCCGTGTCCCGGAAGGCTTTAAATGCCTCACGCTTCTTGGTAAAACCCGCTTGGCAATCCTTGTCCCACCAAAGAGTGGGAGGTTTTTTAAATGTCCTTGCTTGGTGGGAGCGCCTTGTTTGGGCTTCAAGGGCGCACTTGTTTATCAGTGAAACAAGTTTTTGGTACTCCTTGACAAGAGACAAATCTTCCAAGTCAAGTGAAAGCGAAGCGGCTATTAATTCGCCGTATCTCGTCCAGTCGATGTTCCTTGTTAAGTCACATTTAACGGGTGTTACATCTACTGGACATCCTCCCTTGATGTAGGAAATTTCTATCGGCAAGTGGTCACTGCCGATAGGGTCCTGGATCACCTTCCAACTAATATCCAGGGCCATTGCTGATGGACTTAGAGACAGGTCCAGTGCACTCGCCCTACTTAGAGGTGTTTGCATCCTAGTTGCCTCTCCTGAGTTTAGAATCGAAAAACCAAATCTGTCGCATAAATCTGGGATGATAGGTGTGCGAATGTCATACTTATCGCACCCCCAGTCGATTCCATGGGAGTTAAAGTCTCCCAGGATCAAAAGCGGTCCAGGCAAGACCGCTGCTAAATTTCCAAGATCCTCTTTGAACTTTTCAAATTTTTCTTTTTCATTATTGGCTATCGGGGGGATATAGATGGATGAAATTTTCACGTGAAGAACGCCCAGTTTTGCCTTAACTGCGACAGTTTCTATTATTTCTTGTCTAGGGGTAGGTATTCTGGTGAAAGTGTGACTCTTTCGAACACCAATCAGTACCCCCCCACCCCTAGTAACGCGATCTTCACGGATTATATTATATCCCGGGAAGGATAGTTTAATGTCATCCGATAGCCAAGTTTCACAGAGGGCAAACACATCGCAGTTGTGTTCGCCCACTAATGCTTTAAAGGAGTTTAGCTTGCCAAGTAAACTCCTACAGTTCCACTGTATGATAGTAGCCGTAGGAGCCATTAACCATCCAGACGGACCATCATAATTATGCATGGCCATTGAGCCAGCCACTGTTTGATCATCCCCTTCAGGAAAGGAAGGGCCCAAGTAGCGATCATGTGCAGATGCTACGGGAGGTTAAGGGTCAAAAGGAGGGACTCAAGAATCTCGGACAGGGACGGGGTGGGAGTTCTCGGGAAGCTCATGGGCTCCGTCGGAAAAGCCAGGCTTTCCACCGGAGCTTCGGTCCGAGAAGATCGCTTCTTCTTGGGCTGCTTCCTGGCAATTTGTGGGGAGGGAGTTTCGGGATCAGCATCGCGTTTCGGGACAGGTGGAGAAACTTTAGCGTGGCGCTGTGGTGCCAAAGGTTTGTTTTTTTTTAACTTAAGTACCTTCCTTGTACCTTTTTGTAAGGCACTCTTAGTACTTGTGCCGATCTCAATGGCTTCTGCTCGAGTGCAGTCGGATTGGCCTCGTCATTTGCAACTGTGTTATCCAGCACTGTAAAAGGGTTCGATGCGATCGCTCCTTTTGAAGAGCGATCACCTTTTGAAGAGCTTTTTCACCTCAAGAACTTTAATGGAGCGGTCTGGTGGCCGAGGCGACTGCGGCCTATCCAGACCACCTCCCCGTACGTAGATCTGACTGCTTTACTACGGGTAAAATTAAGTCACAGAAAGCCAGAAATGCCAGGCCGAGACCTCTAGAAGTTGTTGTGCCAAGGAAGAAGAAGAACTTTAACCTTTGGGGTGTCTGGTGCTTGAAATGCACCAAACCCATGATTCAAAATATCCTCCTCTGGATAATCGAAGTCCACGCCGGTCACTTCAATCAGACTACCGGGAATATAAACCCGGTAGTGCTCCGTAAAATCTGGATCAGCCGCAATGACATTGGCTTGAGCCTGGTCCTTTGCGGTGATCCTGATCTTATTAGGGCGCATCCGAAACACATCGGCAACGCCCGGGTACTTCTTAAACAGCTGTGCCGCGATCGTCCTTACATCGAGCTGTTTTGATCGCGGCATGAAAAAAACAAACAGCTTACCCTCCCATGACGGCGGGTAAGCACGAGCTCGGTGCTCTGATAGCGGCTCGTTGTTAAGGGTCAGCGGGGCAGTGCTTGCCGGCAGGGTTCTACTCGAGGCCTTCGATGTTGAAGGCCTCTCTTCCAGGGCCACTTTTTTCGTGGCTGGGGCGGCCTTAGGGCGTCCTGGCTTACGTTTGACCTCCCTACTAGCCCCAACATCCCGATCCGACTCGGACTTTTCCTGCTCTACCCCCATGGTAGGGCCGGACACAACGGTAGCTTTAGGAAGAGGGGAAAAACTCACCGTGGGAAACGATGCACAAATAAACACGCACACCTACACACACTCACTGGCTACCAACGTCGATCGATGCGACTACGCTGAGTTGATACGCTTGCTTATCGCAACGACCAATGGGTACACACACTCACAACACTAGACACAAACGTCGAACTGGGCTTAGCGCCAGTCGATCGATAGCACAAACTCCGAGTGAATATCGGAGAATGACAACTCAATCAACTCGATCAACTCCGCCTTCAAGCCACTCTGTGCACGTTCCAGTCCTGGTGCTCGAAGAATGGTCTTGAATTGTGCGTCGAGAAGTGTGTCGTCATTACGTTTGCGAGAAAGCGGTGCCCTTTAGTGTACGATTATGCGTTAAATGGTGCTACCATTGAGCGCAAAAGCTGTGTCAGGGACTTGGGAGTGCTCTTTGACAAGAAGTTGAGCTTCCACGACCAGCTGGAGCACGTCGTCACTAAGGGCAACCAACTGATCGGTTTACTAAAACAAATAGCTCGCGACTTCACTGATCCGGTATGCATCATAATGCTTGCTTCAAAAAAATTGCTCTTTGGTTCGGTCGGTTTTGGAATACGCTTCAGTAGTTTGGTGGCCATCCGCTGCTCGTCCGCTGGCCCGCCTGTAATCCATCCAGCGCAAACTCACTCGGTTCGCTCTGCGCTTCTGGAGAGTGGAGGTGGACGCTGTGTGCTACTGGGCCTCGAATCGCTGGACCAACGGAAATGCAACGCCCAGAGGCTGTTTGTTGCGGGATTACTAGACAACCGGATCAACTCGCAGGGGCTTCTTGCTGACCTCAACTTCGCCTCTGATCCGTTTTTATGTATGTGCCGTGAATTTAACGTCGTGTGTGATCGTCACCAACCGGACATGTCGCGCACCGCGTTTTTAAACTGCATTCGTGGTCTGCGACCCACTCTTCGTTAATTTATTTTGTCCGTGTTTATTCATGTAATGTGCACTTTGTAATTTTATGTTAAATCCCGCTTTAAGAGGGCCTCATGCGGTCCGTTGGAATAAATAATAATAATAATTATTATTATTATTATATCGGAGAATGACGGAGACACCGATTGGCGCGCCACGAGTAATTACGTTAACTACGCAATCGCACTCGAGAGCAATGATCACTATCTGCCTTTAGAAAAAAAATCGTAGAAGCGCTTCCAACCGATAAGCATCCTCTCGCTACGGAAGCTGGAGGCAGACTGACCTCAACATGTTTTTCAAAGTCTATATAGGATACAGGTCGAAGCATCCCATGAGCATATTGTCAGGTCGAGTTGTTTAGAGCATATTGACATTTCTCGACCTGACATAACAGTTCTGTGGTCATCAAGGGGAAGGGTATTGAAAAGAGTAATGGAAGCGTCGGAGGAGGGGCCGGTGGTGGTATCGCTTGCGATTTTTTGACGAAAAATGCAACCAAATATCTTTAATCCTCTGTGGGACAACATTTGATATGCGAAGATGACCCATAAATTAGCGAAATCGCTCAAGGGACTGAGAATCGAGGCTGTTTGTTCATGTTTGTAGCCCCATACCTTATGTTTTTGTAAACAAACTCTGACAAAACTCGACTAAAATGGCGCCCTGTCAAATCGATAAAATTCATCTTCTAAATACATAAATGCGAATGTGGAAATCAATGTTCCTTTAGTTTATTGTTTGAAATTTGAAATCATTGTCGTCAAATAGCTCGCATAACACCTCTGTAAGGGCCCAAGAATACAATGAAAGAGTGGTAATGTTTCGTTTTAGGCTTAATTTGAGAATTTACACTTTATTCACTTCCTTAACTTTTTTATGTCTCGCACAAAATCATACTGAAAAAGAGACGCTACCAAATCGCCTAAAGAAACGTCATCTGCCAAACTGACAGTTAATGTCACATACACGACAGGTTTACAATATTTTGTGTTTTCTCATGGCATCTTTTTTATCGTTTATTTATAGAGGTTTTGAGTCTTTGAGACCTCCTTCGCCTCTTTACCTCAGGGCATCTGCGGTTAGAACGCTCTGTCAGGTGATAACAAGTGCTTTGTTGGCATCCGCATAATACACCCAGCGTTTCGAGTAGCGTTGCCATCTCCAATGTCTTTGCAAAGGAGGCTGCGTGGTACTGAAACTAAACCATAAGATTTGGCATTTAAATGCCTCGGAAATTCGATTGTTCACTTTCAAATCACAAAAACGTGCTATCTGCTATGATTTTCCTTCATTATTTTGTATACACTGACGCAAAATACAATACTTTTTCAATATTAACCTTAATTGTGGGGCGGTTCGGTGGTCGAGGCGACAGCGGCGCCGGTCTTCACACGGCAGGACCGGAGTTCAAATCCCATCAGACCGCCTCCCCGTACGCAGGGCTGACTACTTTGCTATGGGTAAAACCAGTCACAGAAAGCCAGAAATTGGCAGGCCAAGACCTTTCGAGGTTGTAGTGCCACCGAAGAAGAAGAAGTTCTTTTTTTTCTTATTTCTAAACCTGCCTAAAGATATCGATAACCCCTCTATTTTCGCATTTTATTGACAAAAAATTGGCAACGGCCTTTGGCCCTATTTTGCTTTTCTTAACAAAGAAACAGTCCTTCCAAAAATGACTTGGTTTTTGGCAGTGGTAGCAACCGGTCTTTGTTGTTTTGGGCACCTTACATGAAGGGTCCGACCTTCTGATAACGCACTGCCAATTGCACTTTAAATTCGTCATTTGTATTCTTTGTGTAACTTGTCCATCGCGGATTCGGACGTCAATTCAACCATCAGACTATTAAAAGTTACAACTATCAAGCTACCATACGAAGGCGGGAAGTTAGACAAGATCATCGTTATAAATACTCGATCTTTCAGCCCTTCACCAACTATTTGCGGCTTCAGATGTGGAATTTTACCATCTCAATAAGATGAGCAGGAAGATTGCACCATTACTCAACCTTAACATGCACAACTTACGCTAAACATACAGAATCGATAGGAGTCCACCGGGAGTAAAAGCTTCATGTACCATTCACAGAGTGTCCCATATTTTTTTGGCCGTTGTTTTGTTCATTAATATACCAACTGGCTGTCCTCGATAGTTGAACTTACAACAAATTTGTATCGAATCCGTTCCGTTACCGTCCGAGAACGCCATGCAAGTTGTAGGCCAAATTGTCTCCCCCTTGTGCGGCCGAGCTACGTGTAAAATCAAGTTACAGAAAGCCATAAATGGCAGGCCGAGGACATTCGAGGTTGTTGTGCCAAAGAAGAAGAAACAGTATTGAAGTTCTGTGTATTTTTTTTATTCTCTCACGGCGTATTTGTTTGCGTCCTACTTCGTTCGTGTCTTGTAGCGTTTTATGCTGTCCTGCTTCTTTATTTCTTCTTTCATAATAGTAATGGGACACCCTGTACAGATGCGTTCCACTGTGGTTCCACATCTGTGGTGAAGGTCGTTCATTCCGTATTAAAATTCTTTATTTTATTTTATGTTATACCAGTATTTTATGTTAGCCCCAGTAAGGGGTGGTCCGGTGGCCGAGGCGACAGCGTCGCCGGTCTTCACACGGCAGGGCCGGGGTTCATATCCCATCCAGACCGCCTCCCCGTACGAAAGGCTGACTACTTTTCTACGGGTAAAATTAAGTCACAGAAAGCCAGAAATGGCAGGCCAAGACCTCTCGAGATTGTAGTGCCAAAGAAGAAGAAGAAGAAGAAGATACCAGTTCATCAGAAAGTTGTTATATTATTGGACAGGCACACAAATTTGTTGTTTGATAAATGTTTAGGTAGTGAACATTAGAAAAAGGACAAGAAAAACCGGTAACAAGTAATTTTGATACTTCGGTTCAAAATACAAAAACTAGGTTTTCGTTAGGTTGACTCTTAAATCGCTTGTTCTGGGTGATTTGACCTAGAAGGCATATACGAGCCAATCTTGTTGTTTGTCGTAGAAATAGTCCACTGTTGTGTTTTATAGTGGTTGAATGGGTTTTGTTACGACACGACATTAAATCCTATTTTCTCCCGTACACAAAACCGACTTTTTAATTACGAGTAATTAAATCAAGGCAGAAATAGCAGGACAACCTGCCTGGTGATAAAAAAGATTGTTAACAAGTGTGGTATCAAAACTCACCTTATACACTCAAGATAATATAACCTTTGAAATGCTGTACATCTCCCATTCCTCGTAATGTTAGATCCGGAAATTGACTGCACTTTAAGGGATAAAAAAATCGCAAGCCAAGGAACTGGTCAATGAAAGATTTCACGTAATAGATGTATAGGAAACAAGTATTAAAACTTTATATTCTTGAATAAATAAAGAAATATAATAAGCAATGGCCTAATTGTAGCAAAAAAGGAGATAAATATATTATTGCATATGATGGGTATGATAGCATAAACGTTAGCCGTTTTGTATTATATTTTTGGTTTAATACTATAACACAAATTAACTAGAACCTTAATATATTCAAAAATATATACGCAGAAAAACAGAGCATTCTTCGTAATAAAACAATAGAGCAAAATATGTACGCAGAAAATATTTTCAAATTTAAACAATTTCTTTAGTACTAGGTTGACAAAGCTATAATTAAAAAATTGTTAAAAAAGTTAACAGCATACTGATTAGGTAAAATATCACGGACGTTTAATAACTTCAAAATGTGTACGAACATTGCTATGTATACAGCGTACAATTTAGTTTTTTTTTTTATTGGTAAGGGTGGCCTGGCTGTATTGCTATACAATTTAGTAATATCTTTTAAACAATTAATAAACATGTAAAACTTTTTTATAGTTGGTAACCAAAACCTGCTTTACTACCTTGAAAACAGATGGTACCTTGAAACAGATTGCTTTTTAAGGTCTATAAATGAAGTCAAAAATGAAATGAATTGTACAGAACGGAAATAAAACAGGATTTCATATATAACGCAGAACAAGAGAATAAACTGAAAACGTCAATCAAAGGAAAATCTTCTGATCATGAGGAAATCTTTTGTTCTTTCTTTTAAAATTTCTGGTCGTTTTAATTAACCAATCCTGCGTACAACTAAGGTGGCATAAGAGAACAGTCTTGTTGATTATAGAATGGATGACGAAGACCGACTAAATTTCTGAACCGTAAAAATGATGATTAAATCCTTTCAATGTCTAAATTATCCCAAATAAAATTACTGTGTATGTGTATGTAAGACAGCGTCTGCAACAACCTGCAACAAATGGATTTAAAAATAAAAAATAGAACAAATATGATTGTATTATCTTATTAAAAAACCATAATATGGCTGAAACTATATTCTTTATCAAAATATCTTTTTATCGATTTGTAATTATCCAAAATTGGAAACCCTTAATTCAATACGTGATTGTAACTTTACGCACGAGTGCTAACATATTCCAGAGAAAAATTAAAGCAAAAAATTTGTAAACTATTGAAATCTATAATAAAACAATTATGATAGTATTAATCACCATTCGAAATATCTTATATTCTTTGAAATAAAAGTAAAATAAAGATGAGTAGTCACGAAAGTTGAATGCTCAATTTCATTTGAAGATGAATGCTTTGAATTATCAGTTTCAAATAAATAAAAAACTATTGGGGTATAACTATTGGCACTGCACTAGAAGTTCGGTTCGCTATTCACATACAGTCCTTAACACAACTGTACGAACACCTGTTTTTAAGAATAAACTAAAAACTAGAAGAGTAGCTAAAACTGATGTACAAGTAAGTTGTAGAGAATTAAAAAATACACAACTGGTTGTCTTAAGCTACTTGTATTTTTGAACGATTTTAAAAATCATTACAATAGCGGAGGAAAATATTTTCCGTAGGTGTTCCTATAGTTATGTTTTATTACGCAATTTTGCAGGTGCCAAAATAAATTGTTAAAGTGTGTGTAAACTTATACTTTTTTCTTCAAAATGTGTGTTTTTTTATTCTCTACAACTTATTTGCACATCAGTTTTAGCTAACTCTGCTAGTTTTCATTTTATTCTTGAATAAAAAGTTTTCGTACAGTTGTGTTAAGGACTGTATTACGTCTATGTTCATATTTTTATTGAACATCGATGATAGAAATAATTTTATGTTATGAATTTTTATAACCGCAATGAAAAAAACCTGGTACAAAAATTCAGAAATAAATATTGATAATATGTGGATATCTTCAAAATATTTGTGGTAGCCTGAAACACTACAACAGAAATAGATTTTATTTAGATTTAATCTTATAAATGTACAAATTATTGTTGAAGTGTGAAAAACATAGAATAAAACCTGTTATGACTATTGTTATTTTTTAACAATCCAAGCTATCTGGCACTCATATTTTTGTTATTGTTTTAGCAAATAATTTCGTAAACGAAATTTCCCTGTTCATAAAATGAACCGCCCAGATGACAAAAGCCGAAGTTTTTACATTGACCTCTTCCTTTTTCATCGTTGCCTCTCGTTCTAACGTGCGAGGATTTCCCCTCCCCAATTAAACCGCGTCCCCAATTAAACAGATACGAACGGAACAATGATTTCATCGTTTGCGGCCAATTTCGAGCTTACAAAATACGGCTCATTCGATCTTGCTGTCGATGCCTTCATTGCATTTGTTTCTAACGCGCTTGAAAAGTAGAATCCGCTTAAGCCTAGTGAACGTGGTTCTCCCTGGAGTGACCGAACCCTTCGTAAGCTGAAAACAGCTAAGGCAGCCGCTTTTCGCGCACACCGGCAGCGAAGGAATAATCTATCTCAGCGCAACTATAACGCAACGTATATGCTGTATCGACGCTACAATAGGATCCGCTACCTTACATATGTGCGGCGCCTTGGCTCACGCTCACGTCGCAATCCTCACGCACTTCGGAATTTCGTCAACACTAAACAGAAGAGTAGCAGTTTGCCAACATGTATTAGCTGACAAACCATTCGAAGCGTGTGACATTTTCGTTGTACGATTTGCTGCAACTTTTCTTCAGGGTGCTGTGATCGAAGGGAAAATGATGGATACCCTTCGCAATGTACCAAGGTGTATTATGGAGGAAAAACGGTCGCCATGTAATACGCGGGATCGGACGACGGGGCTTTGCGCATATGCCATTGAGTCGCGCCGTGGTTCATTTGGGTTTTGACGAGAGTGACAAACAGCAACTTGCCGAGCGAACTAATTCTTCGCTTTATCGACTGTCCAGGCAATCGTGAAGATTTTAGATGAGAATCTTCCTTACTGGGTTGGTGGAGACATCGAGGCCTTACCTTTGGTAGGGGGACACTCGAAGCTCATCGGCGTTGAGTCGGCCAGGCGACTCTAGATATTCAGAAGGAACATCCCTTACTGGCTCGCTGGAGCCTTTCAGGCCTTACCTTGGGTAGGGGGACTCTCAAAGCTCTTGAAAGGATTTGGACGTCAGATTTGAGTTGCGTCAAGTCTCAGCCCAGAACCAACTCTCTCTTTGGTTGGGAAAGACAGCTTTATTTATACCAAAAATTTCTTAGTTTATGATTGGTTCATTCGCCTTAAATTAGGTTAAAACTTTTTAAGTTATTGAGTAACTTCTTGGTTGACGGCAAGAGCATAGCGCTTCGTTGTAAACAAAAGAATCAAGTTACTTATGGAATTTTCCTTAGGGTGGTTTTGTTTTAAGTCGTTTCCGTTTCTTTATTCGTTAACCTGCTGATATGAAATTATCATTCATTGATTTGCTTGTTTCGGGGCGATCGAACGCGATGCGATCGATTGCTGCGCTTGCATAAAATGTGTCGCTATGGATGAGTTGGTCGCGGTGCGATCGATTGCTACGCTCGCATAAAATGTGTCGTTATCATTATGTCTGTTTTGTTCTATTTGTTTGCGATGGTTCGGAGTGGATAAAGTTTTACGCTTAGTTGCTGACCACTGTCTGCACCGCACGATGTTTGTTGCATTGGCTGGTTTGGTTTCGTATTGCATTGCGCAACTCGCTAGCCGAGTGCGCTAGTCGGTTTTTAATGTTCTTATTGCAACGGGTGTTTAGTCAAATTTGCTGAATATGCTGTTCTTGGTGGGGTACGGGGTGCGTGAGTTTAAACAGTTGTTGCGTAAGGTTCTGGTGTGATTGACCGTTCCTACGTACGTGTTTATAAAATGTATGTTTTCATAAAATATATTTAAGATGTATAGCAGCTACACCTCCCTTCTTTTGTTGAATAATGTTATGATTGAGCATGGTCTGGCGAAAGAATAATATTATTCACCTATGTCGGTTTTAAACGATTTTTGTGTACTACTGATGTTTTGTTAGAAATGTTGTGTTTGATTTTGCAGTTTAAATTTCCTACTTCTATTACTGTGAAAGGTCCTATGTAGACTGGATCTAGCTTGCTTCGGTTTTCATTTGTTAAATATACTTGGTCTCCAGGCTTGATAATTATTGGGTTGGTTTTTTTGTTAAGTATAGCTTGTTCCTTTTCCTTAGCTGCAATGAGATTTTTCCTGGCTATTTCGTATTATTTTTGAAGTTTATATTTCATTTCATAATAGTATTGCTCTATGTTATACAGTGGATCAACTTTTGATTTGTATATTTTTTTTTATTTTTTTTTTTATTCATGAAGAACGGCCTGGCCGTATTGCTTTGAATTGTATATATCGTGTGGTAAATTTGCTTGTCTTCCAAAGACTAGTTCATATGGTGTAAATTTTGTTGCTGTGTGAATGGTTGTATTATATACGAATTCGTGATTACATTACATTACATTACATTAGTTTTTATTGATACGATTTACAGTTACATTCATTTTAAGTTTTACATTAGTTCCGATCAATTGACCTCTACTCAATATAGAAAAAAAAATTTACGCTTTGCGATGGTGGATGTTTTGTAAATACGAATGGGACCTATCTCGGGAAAAATTTGAAAAAACCCTATGTTTGTTTCCTTATTTATATCCTATGGCCTAATATATTAACCTATCTTACTATCTAACTATGTACATGTGCAGTTGTGGGTGCGTTTCAGAAATTAAGAATTGCAAAGAATGTTTTTTACTGAGCAAATTCCAGAAATTCTATGAATATCATACGTACTGTGCCATGGAGGAAAGTTAAGTATTCTTTTGAAGTACAGATATGGCACAATTTTCCCATATCTTAGAAGAATGCATTATTGTTGGTCTAACGACGGTGATGTATGTAAGGATTTATTTTCTCTCGACACACGTTCTTACACCTTGAGCTCTAATTGCCGACTGCCCTCTCACAACGTAGGACCTCGTGTCCGCTTGCTTTTCTACTGTCGCACTCGCTCTCTCTCTCTTTCCCTCTCTACCTCTCATTCATTCTCTATGCACCTCGCAATTTTCAGTTTACATTCGGCCTTTCCTGACTGCCTACAGCCCACTGTAAGGCCTATGTCTCTCTACTATTTTCGTCATCCGTCAAATCGTATTCTTGGTTTATAATTGTCCATGGTTTCATGTTATCAACGCTAGTTGTCGTAACATTTGGACCTTCTACTTCCGCCGCTTTTCTGACCTTATATCGACCGTGCCTATTTACTTGCGTAATTTCATAAGGTCCAAGAAACTCGCTCGCTAGTTTCCGACCGGCTGTGAATTGTGTCCTTTTTATTGCTACCCAGTTTCCTACTTCGTATTCCCGTTCTTTCTTACGGTTTTTATCGTATTGCTTTTTGTATTCCGCTTGAGCTCTTACGATCGCTTGTTTTGCTTCTTCTCTCAACTCCCTTCTTTCCTCATCAAATCCCGCGTACATCTCTTGTTCTATCAGCTCGTTTAAAATGTCTATGGTGTCCTATCGCATTGGTACCCCAAATAACAATTCAAACGGAGTTCTTCGTGTAGACGCATGCACGTGCGCATTGATAGCCCGCTGGACTTCCGCAACCCACCTAAACCACTTAGATGGTTCATCGCAAGACAATTTCGCCAACGCCGCTAATACCGTACGGTTAACCCGCTCAGCCTGACCGTTTCCTCACGGTACCCCCGTAGTGCTCACCACCAGCTCGATTCCATTCCTCTTCACGTGTTCCTGGAAAAAATGCGAGGTGAAGGCCGCACCGCGATCGCTCACAATACGTAACGAATTTCCAAAAACCCGCTGACCAGCTTTCGATTTTCTTCACCATTTCCTCTGCACCGGTTGTCTTCGTCGGGTATAGCCACACGAACTTTGTGAATGCGTCGACGATCGTAAGTACGTACTTGTACTGCTTAGAGGTTGCATCCATAGGACCGACGTGATCAACATGCAACGTGTCCAGGGGCACATTCCCCTTACCTATTGGATGCAGAAAACCCTCTTTACGCCCAAGTTTTTTATTATAAACGATGCATTTCACGCAGTTCGCTATCATCTGTTTCACCTTTGATTCCACGTGAGGAATCCAAAACCTTTGCTTTACTCTGTGGATTGTCTTTTCGGCTCCAAAATGTCCACTGTTATGCGCTTCCGCAATAATTTGCCGTTCCATTCCCCGAGGAATCACCAACAGATCTATACCACTGTCATTTACGTACAACACTCCACCCTTGATCTTATAGCACCCGTAAGGACCGTTTTCTAATGCCTTACATATCGCTTTAGTTGTCTCATCCTTTCGCTGATTTTCTAATATGCGCGCCGTTATGTCGTCTGTTATTATGTACACTCGCGAGGGATAAAGACTGAGACAATCTACATGCTGCATTTTAGTACCCGTTCTATGCTCGACACTAAAGTCAAAATCCTGCAAGAACATCACCCACGGTAACACTGTTCTTGGAACCTCCGTTTTCTGAAGCGTTTGCTTAAAAGCAATGCAATCCGTCACCAGCTTAAAACGTATTCCTAACAAGTGTTGCCTGAACTTTCTCACTGCCAAATACACCGCTTTTGCTTCCAGCACGTAACTATGTTGATTGGCTTCTGATTCAGATGTCTTTTTACTCCAGAACCAAACAGGGTGTAGTTTACCATCGAAACGTTGCAATAAGGCTGCACCGAAGCCTTTTTTAGAAGCATCCGTATGGAGTTCTGTTTCCGCTCCTCTCTGAAACAATCTCAATACTGGCTCGCACACTAAAGCTTCTTTTAGCACTTTTATCGCGTTCAATTCACTTTGCCCGATTTTGAATATTGTATCGTTCTTCAACAAATCCGTTAGAGGTCTGGCTATTGTCGCATAAGATTTAATGAATTTTCTAAAAAATCCGGTGAGACCCAAAAATGCCTGTACGCCTTTGATGTTTTGCGGTGTTTTAAAATCCCTTACCGCTCTAGTTTTCTCCTCCCCGGGTGTTATTGTTCCGTTCTCGATAAGATGTCCCAAGAAATTCACTGAACGCTGCATGAACACACACTTTTTCCAGTTTATCTGAAGTCCGTAGGCCGCTGCCGTGTTAGTTTTCGCTATACACTCTTCTGGCGTCACCCCGTGCACTATCATATCGTCCATGTACAACTCTAATACGTTCTCGTTTATCAACTGCTGAAACACATAGTTTATGAAACGGATAAAAACTGCAGGCGAATTACAAAAGCCGAATGGCGCTCGATTGAATTCAAACAGCCCCTTACTTGTTATAAAGGCCGTTTATTTTTTACTCTCTTCCTTTATTGATACGTGGAAGAAACCGTTCTTTAGATCCATCACTGAAAACCACTTTGCCGCCTGAAGTCTCAGCAAAACATCGTCGATCACGGGAATTGGGAAAACGTCTTTGAGAACCATAGCGTTTAGCTTACGGAAGTCCACGCATACTCTTTTCGTACCATCCTTTTTCGTGACCACCACCACCCGACTAGCGAAGTTTGAGGTTGACACGCGCACGATTCCGCTTTTAATCCACTCGTCTACCTGTTCGTTTACTGCTTGTTGTTCTGGGAATGCTAGCCTACTAGGCGATTGTCGAAACGGTATTATCGGACCGTCTGGAACTATTTCCAACAGAACGGGGCAGATTTCTTCGTTTGTCAGGTTGTCCTTTTTCTTCTTATCGAAGTTGACAATTAACTCCTCTATTTCTTCCTTGTATTTTGGATGCACCGTGATTCCTCTAACATCGGTTAACTTAAAAGTATTGGCACACAACACTTCACTATGGTTCTCTTCTTCTTTCACTCGGGGTTGTAGTTCGACACCGTCCTTTGTGACTTTTGCGTCCATAGCACTCAGCACATCTCTTCCCAAAATTGCGTCGTAGTTCATACTACCGTCGAGGACTACATAGAAACACAACACTGGATATTTCTGGTTGTCGATTTGCACTTCTGCTAAAACACGCCCCAATGCCTTGACTCTATTTCCACCAAAACCGTTAAACCACATATCAGACTCTAAAAGCAATAGTCCACCGATGTTTCGTCTCGCTCTGTCCGACAGTAAACACAACTATTGTTGTTGGTTTTAGCTCCGCACTGCTGTCTTTCGTTCCGGGAACTTTCGCCTTCTGCGCAGCACGTTCTAACAAGTTAAGTTTCGTTTTCAGCTCCTGTATGGTCTGTGCTTCGTATAGAGATGCCCGCACGTGTTTATCGGTAGTTACACCATCGGCGATATGTTCGCAAACACTGCGTTCATCCAAATCTATCGTCTTAGCCACTCGTTGCATCGCATTCACAAATTCTAACATACCTTCGTCCCTTTTTATTCGGCGTGATGAAAGTTCGCGGTGAACGTCACCAGGTCGCACTAATACACCGAATTCACTTATTAGTTCTTTTTTTAACTTGCCGTACGTCGTCACACCCGACAATGTTGAGAGGAAGCTACGTGCGATGCCCGTCAGCCTTCTACGGCACATTACAAACAGCTGCTTCTCGTTCCATCCCGCCATCAAACCGATGTCCTCTAGGTCGGTTATCCACGTTGTGATAGACTGGGAGCGATCACCGGCGAACGAATCGATGCCTTCCTCGACATCACGGAAGTTGTACGGCGTCTCTATTGGTGCCCTCGGATCCATGCCCTCCTCCGCGTCTCCGTACACGGTCCTGTCATGCGCATCCGACTTACTATGCACTATCCGCGCCGCCAGCTCCTCCTTCGTTCCCGTCGCTTCCAGACCACGTTTCTCGCACTGTTTAATTAGTCCCGGCCGCGTGTACTCCTCGGTCAACATTTTTATGTCCTCTTCACTCATTGTTAACTCCTCAGTTTTAACAATGTCTGCTCAAATAACTGTCTCAATCAATTCTTTCCACGTGGTCCAATCGGCAAATCCCACTTCTGACACCAAATGTAAGGATTTATTGGTAAAAGACTCGAGAAGACCCCCCCCTGACAAAATTTGTTAGGCGCTGTAGGATTTACGCCTAAAGGTATGCAATCCGCAGTACACGTTGCGAGAGCTTCACAGTGAGCTTTCAGTGTGCTTTCAGTGTGGTCAAAATTGGTTGAAGAAAGTCGAATAAAATATTGTTATTATTTGATTAAAATCCCCTCTCCGCTAACCCTACCATTCATTTTGGGTTACAGGGGCTTCGTACTAGTTTTCAGTCGCACTTGTGGTGAACAATCGGGCCTAAAACATGCACGGCGTTCTCGGACGGTAACGGAACAGTAATTCGATGAATACTTGTAACCTTGCATTGATATTCAGCAAAGGAGGAAACATAAGAATATCATAATCTCAAACCACTTGTTACAATGTATTTTATCAAGTTCTACTCGCTGTCTATTAACAGTATTAAGGAACAATGCACAATGTTTACATCAAATGGGTTTTGACCATACAGAAATCCCACTGTACAACATAAATGACAGGCCACAGTGCTACACACAAAAGATTCTAGGGGGGGCCTTCTCGAGTCTTTTACCGATTTATTTTCTCTCGACACACGTTCTTACACCTTGAGCTCTAATTGCCGACTGCCCTCTCACAACGTAGGACCTCGTGTCCGCTTGCTTTTCTACTGTCGCACTCGCTCTCTCTCTCTTTCCCTCTCTACCTCTCATTCATTCTCTATGCACCTCGCAATTTTCAGTTTACATGTATAACAAAATTTTGTTTTTCAAATTTAATTTTGATTTTTTGTTAATGAAGCTGTACAATATTTTAAGCACTTTAGATCCGCTAATCAGTTTTTCATCAATATGGTGTTTGTATGTTAGCCTTCTGTCTAAACATATTCCTAAATATTTGACATTTTCACTCCAAGCAATGTCCCAATCATTTATTTTCAATTTGCTACTAGGAAGTTTTCTTGCACTTGTGCAGCGGGAAAAATAGATGGCTTCAGATTTGTCGCGATTGATTTTTAATTTCCAAGTATTGCAAAAATTTTCGTAATGTTTAATTCCGTCATTGAGGTTTTCGATGATTTTTTGTGGATCTGAATCTGAACAGCTCATAGCGAAATCATCCGCAAAGCAATACTTTTTAACAGACTTTGTTTTCGCTAAGTCGCTTGAGAAAATATTGAACAGGACGGGTGACAAAACACTTCCTTGTGGCAATCCAGCAAGCGGTAAAAAGAAATCTGATTTTGCGCTATTTCATTCGACAAAGCAACTTCGATCGGTTAAAAATGACTGAATAAGGAGGATAATAAATGGTGGAAAATTGAATCTGATGAGTTTATGTACAAGTCCTTGGTGCCAAACCGTATCAAACGCTTTTTCTAGGTCTAGCATCACAAATCCAGTAGATTTTTTTTATTTCACGTTGTGTTTTGATAATTGTAGTAAGTTTACGGATTTGTTTTGTGGTTGAAATGCCAGGTTGGAAACCATATAGATAGTCTGGAATTATTTCGTGAACTTTAAGCTGATTTAATATTTTCTGCAGTATGATTTTTTCAAAAACTTTCCCCATGCAGCTAAGGAGACTTATATGCCTGTAGTTTTTGGGATCTTTATGGTCCTTTTTAGGTTTTGGAATTGGTATAATTTTTGCAATTTTCCAGGCATAGGGGAAATAGTTACACGCGTTTACAATAAACGTGAAATATATGATGGCTTTATTAGGCAAATTCTTTAATGTGCGATTATTGATTCGGTAAAAACCTTGTGATTTTTTAGTTTAGTTTAGGCCGTAGGTTTTTAATGATTTTTTTAATTTGCTTTGGTTTTGTCCAAAACTTCAAATTGGAGTTTGTACTTGGGTGAGTTTTATGATAAGCAAAAAATCGATCATTTGTGGTTTGGACATGTTGTTCTAAAGGGCTATGATATGGAGGGTTGTTTTGTAAGCTGCTTCAAAGTGTGATTTCAGTACCTCGCATTTTTCTCTACTTGTTATATGCCTTTTGCCATTGGAAGTTAGTGGAGGAACTGTCTTAGAACCCCCTTTGATCCCTTTTAACAAATCTCCATAGCCTACTCTTGTTTGGATCATTGTTCATTTTTTCCAAATTATTCGACCAGCAGTTATTTCTAAATTGCTGGATATAGTTGTACTTCGTTTTTTAATCTTATGTATGTTAGTTTAAGTACATTCTGCCTCCAGCTTCCGTGGCGATTAGACGTGTTTCGCTGTGGAGCGTCAAACGGATCATTTGCGTACGGCAGATAGTGGTCATTGTCCTCGTGTGCGATTGCGTAATCAACGTGATTACCCGTATCGCACTAATCGGTGTCTCCGCCTTTCTCCGGCTTTCGCTCGGAGTTTGTGTTTATCGATCGAGTGGCGCCTAGCCCCGATCAACGTGTGTTTTTAGTGTTGTGAGTGTGTGTATCTGCCGATCGTTGCGATAAGCAAGCGTATCGACGCTGCATCGTCGCATCGATCGTGAACTGTCTTGTGTGTGTGTGAGTGTGTGTGCTCGTGCGCGCGTGTTTGCTTATCGTGTATATCGGTAAGTTTGTCTTCCCCTACTTCCCCCGTTGTCTCCAGTCCTTACATGGG
Source organism: Anopheles stephensi (assembly GCF_013141755.1). Lineage (NCBI taxonomy): Eukaryota > Metazoa > Arthropoda > Insecta > Diptera > Culicidae > Anopheles > Anopheles stephensi. Next base: position 18,234,602 of record NC_050201.1, read on the forward strand.
GACCGACTTATCGGATTCGCAGAGAGAGATAGAGCCGAATGTGAAGCGTAAGCCTGGTCGCCCTAAGCCCGCTCCTGCCACTTAAAAGGTGGCATTGGAAGAGAGACCGTCTTCCTCGAAGGCGTCGAGTGCCCAACCGGCAAATAGTTTTTGTGCCCCGCTGACAAAAAGTAATGATCAGCCATCTGAACATCGAGCTCGTGCTTACCCGGTGTCGTGGGAGGGTAAGCCGTTAGTTTATTTTATGCCACGTACCAAGCAGCTCGATGTAAGGACGATCGCGGCTGTTTTGTTTAAAAAATACCCGGGCGTTGCTGATGTGTTTCGGATGCGTCCGAACAAGATCAGGGTCACCGCAAAGGACCGGGCTCAAGCCAATATCATTGCGGCTGATCCAGATTATACGGAGCACTACCTGGTTTACATCCCTGGTAGTCTGGTGGAAGTTACCGGCGTGATCGAGGATTTCGATTACCCGGAGGAGGAAATTTTGAACTTTGGGGTGGGAGCTTTTCTAGCACCAGACACCCCAAAAGAAAAAGTGCTTGAAGCCAAAAAGCTCTTCAAGCTAGACGCCTCGACGAAGTACGAGAAAAAGTATGTCCCGACCTCCTCAATCCGGATTACGTTTGAGGAAACGGTACTTCCGCAGGCCTTTATTCTAGAAGGCCTCCGGATACCCATCGACCGGCCATACGTGCCAAGGATGGCCACCTGTTCTAAGTGCAGCCGGATTTGGCATGCCGATCCGTTCTGCACTCGCAAGATTTGCTGCGGAAAGTGCAGAGGGGCTCACGCTACCGAGGAGTGCAAAGCCCCGTCCCAAAAATGTTCGTATTGTCGGGAGGAGTGGCATGAGGTTGCATTGTGCCCTGTGTACCGGAAACTGCAAAAGGAGCAGACCAAAACGGTAGCCGAGCGGGCACGAGGCTCATACAGCGATGCTCTCAAGGGAGCAAACGCAACGAATCCTTTTGCAGTTTTGGGTACAACTGCAAATGGCGAGCCTAATCCAACTGCACCTGAACAGGTGCCACTGAGATCGGTAAAGATCATGAGAGTGCCTTACTAAAAGGTACAGCGGAAGGTTTTAAAGACGAAAAGTAAACCTTTTCACAGCGCCACGCTAAAGATTCACCTCCCGTCCCAAAACGCGACGCTGATCCCAAAACTCCTGCCCCCCAAATTGCCAGGAAGCAGCCCAAGAAGAAGCGATCACCTCGGGCCGAAGTTCCTTTGGAAAACCTAGCTTTTCCGACTGATCCCAAGGGTTTCCCGAGGATCCCTACTCCGTCCCTTTCCGAGATCCTTGAGTCCCTCCTCTTAGTATTATTATTATTATTATTTATTTAAACGGACCGCATGAGGCCCTCTTGAAGCGGGATTTAACATAAAATTACAAAGTGCACATTACATGAATAAACGCGGACAAAATAAATTAACAATGAGTGGATCGCACACCACGATTGCAGTTTAAAAACGCGGTGCGCGACATGTCCGGTTGGTGACGATCACACACGACGTTAAATTCACGGCACATACATAAAAACGGATCAGAGGCGCCAAATCAGGTACGGCGATCATCCACGTCGAGCAACGATCTAGCCCGGAGCGATCTCGGCGGGACGTGTAAGTTGAGGTCAGCAAGAAGCCCCGGCGAGTCCATCCGGTTGTTTAGTAATCCCGCAACAAACAGCCTCTGGGCGTTGCATTTCCGTTGGTCCAGCGATTCGAGGCCCAGTAGCACACAGCGTGCAGCGTAATCCACCTCCACTCTCCAGAAGCGCAGAGCGAACCGAGTGAGTTTGCGCTGGATGGATTACAGGCGGGCCAGCGGACGAGCAGCGGATGGCCACCAAACTACTGAAGCGTATTCTAAAACCGACCGAATCAAAGAACAATATAGCATTTTGATGCAAACCGGATCAGTGAAGTCGCGAGCTATTTGTTTTAGTAAACCGATCAGTTGGTTGCCCTTAGTGACGACATGCTCCAGCTGGTCGTGGAAGCTCAACTTCTCGTCAAGGAACACTCCCAAGTCCCTGACACAGCTATTGCGCTCAATGGTAGCACCATTTAACGCATAATCGTACACTAAAGGGCACCGCTTTCTCGCGAACGTAATGACGACACACTTCTCGACGCACAATTCAAGACCATTCCTCGAGCACCAGGACTGGAACGTGCACAGAGTGGCTTGAAGGCGGAGTTGATCTGACCGGTTGTGGATTGGTAGGAATAGCTTAGCATCGTCCGCGTATAGTAGGTAGCTGCCAGCAGGGAGCACCCGGGTTACGTCGTTGATGAAGATGACGAACAACAGCGGTCCAAGATTACTTCCTTGAGGCACCTCCGAAGAAGCATCGATGCGGCGAGAGATATGCAATCCCACTTTAACGCGATATGATCGACCGGCAAGGTATGATCGCATCCAGCCCAGCAGCTGACCGGGTAAACCAAGCGTCTGGAGCTTGGCGAGCAGCAATGCGTGTGGGACGCAGTCAAAGGCAGCTTTGATGTCCGGGTAAACCGCGTCGATTTAGAATCCGGCATCGATGGTTCTGTGGCAGAGGCTGACGAATTCAACCAGGTTGGTGGTGGTTGAGCGCTTAGGGACGAACCCATGTTGACTAGCACTGATGTAGTTCGAAGCAGCAGCGAGAAGAGGTTCGTACACCAACAGCTCGAAAACCTTAGCGCAGGCACAAAGCGAGGTAACGCCGCGGTAGTTGCAGGCGTTTGACTTGTCCCCCTTTTTGTGCACGGGGACAAGCCCCGAGGCTTTCCAGCAAGCAGGAAAAACACCCAAGCTCAACGAGTCTCGAAAGATCGAGACTAGAATGGGAGCAACGGTGACAGCACAACGCTTCAGTATCGAAGGTGGGATCCCGTCCGGCCCCGGAGCAAAGGATGGTTTGAGACGATCGATCGCTTTCACCACTCCTGACACATCGATCATCGGCATATTAGGGCTCATGGCACCCAAAGGTATGTTTGCAAGCACGTCCGTTATTTGCTCCTCATTAGTGACGTCCGGTAGGAAAGTGGCGGCGAAGCGTGAGGTAAAAATTTCACAAACTGCAGATGGAGAGGTGCTATGGAGTCCATTGTAGCTGATGCAGCTTGGAAAACCAGATGATTTTCGCCTAGCGTTGACGAACTTCCAAAGGGCGCGAGGGTCACTGCGCGAACGCGAACCTATGCACGGTACGTATGCCAGATAACGGTTTTTATTATAGCGCCGATAAATAGAGTGTACCGCATTGTAGTTGCTTCTTGAAGCGGGACACCTACGCGCCCGATATTGACGGTAAGCAGCAGCCTTGGCTGTTTTAAGCCTACGCAGGGTCCTGTCACTCCACGGTGGACCTCGTCTCGGACGCTTTACCGGAGTGCACTCGATCAACGCGTGTGACATAAACCGCGTAAAATCATCAACGGCGAGGTCGAGAGAGGCGTAACTGGAACACTTGAAGCCAGCAGCGAATGAAGAAATCAACGGTAAAAGCCTGTTGAGATTTGTCCGTGCGTAATCGAGGCAAGGTGGCGCGGATGTCGCAATGTTCACACGTGGAATTGGAAGGGCCATCTCTAGCGCTGGGTGATATGAATCAATGGCTCGTAGGGGTGTAGCAAACGGCTGGTGGTACACAGACGGAAGCAACGCCACTATTCGCAAATATCAGGTCCAAAATGCGCCAACTTTCATTAGTGACCGTTAAGCTGGAAACGACCAGAGCGATGCATACTATCAGCAAACTGAGCAGAGAGGGCGTAGCGTGTTCGCGGCTCAAACTACAGGGAGGATAATTCCTGAAGAACAGCAGACCAGGAGACTGATGGCTGGTTAAAGTCGCCTAGCAGTAGAATACCATCACCAGGATGCATAACCGAGCATACCGAGATAATGCAGTCCTCGAATTCATGGAGCGTAACAATATTTGCGGCACGTCTAGGTGGTAGATAAGCAGCAGCAATATAGAGTCGTGTATTGCCTAGTTGGATGACAACGCACACAAGCTCAAGCGATGGGTGTACCGTTATGTGTTCCCGTGACGTCAGAGAGTGAGAGCAAGCGATCAGCACACCCCCACCACGAGAGCACGCACTATTGTCAACACTACGATCGCAGCGGTACACTCTGAAGTTGTCGTCAAACAACAGAGACGATGGCAAACTTGGATCGAGCCAGGTTTCCGTGAGGACAATCACATCATGGACGGATTCCAACACCGACAGCCGGAACTCGTCTACCTTCGTGCGTAATCCCCGCACGTTTTGGTAGTAAATAGAAGCAGAAGAGCGAGTAGAGCGGTACGCATCGGGAGCAGGATTAACAAAGGTAAGTGCTTGCGCAAATTGGGCGGTGGTCCGCCTATTAGTGAAAAAAGTGATCGAGTGTTGTCTGGTGCAAATTCGCGTTGGAAGTGCGGCGATTTAAGGACGGGCCGTCAACAAGCGTCGAATTAGGACCATCAGTGGTGTCATTTAGCACGTGTTCGTATATTTGTGCTCCAGGGATGCGTGTGTCGGGACGGGATAAGCAGTGTGTGTGGATGTTTGTGCCACGGAGCGGTGATCAGTAGCTGCCGGTGTGCGTGCCGTGGAACGGTGAACGCTTACTGCTGGTGTGTGAGTAGTGATACGGCGGCCGGTGGTTGTTTGTTGTCGGTCCTGTTGCCGAGTTTGAAGAAACTCGCGAACACCAACACCGACGGGCCAGGTCGATAGTGTGAGTGCTGTGTCTCGAAGGATTGCCGGGATTTTCACTTTAAAAGACAGCCAGTTCATGCTGTCCACACTGGCTCCCTTCCTCGGCAAGCAGAATGCCAAAATGTCCTAGGTGCCAAGCCGCCGCTTCACTGAAGCGACCACTTGTTCCACGGTGACGGCGGTAGACAAGCGGGATAGCCGGATCCAAATCCGGTTCGTGGAAGGCTCTGGAGGCACAGCTCGCAGCGGCGATGATTGCGGATCAGTTCCCACCAATACGCTAGGGAGCGCAGGTGCCGGTGGGATACCAACGGTAGTGTTGGTGTAAACACTCGGCACTGACGCACAACAAAAGTTTTCATCACGAATGTTTACATTTTTGTTGACATCGGGAGAATGCGTCTCCGATATAATGCGTCTCCGCTTTCCAGTCGTGAAGGGTCGCGGATTAGGTTTACGACTATGAGGCGTGGATGCAGTTTGCAATAGACTAAATCCACTGCGCATCTCGGCAATAATTGGGTCGACAAGCTTACCCATAGCTGTGACAGCTGAGGTAAGAGCCGCTTGGAAACCGACCTGAGCACTTATTTCCTTGACCGAGCGGCAGCGCGGATTTTTGAGGACGTTAGTGCATCCAGTGCAACTCCAATGCACATCAACGCAGGACAAAACTGCATCTATCAGCTCGGACGGTAGTCTGCAGTATCCGCGGTGAAAAGTTGCATCGCAAAAAGCGTACCCGATGATGTCGTCAGCAGCATTCAGCGATTCAGCACACGAGAAGCAGATGGACGCCATCGCGGAATCCTACGCGGCTTAGATCACAGCACCATATAAAAAGTCGTAAAACACAGTCGCGGTGAAACGGAACAATACACGAATACGGCACAATGTTAGAAATGAGCCTAGTCGTCAAATAGAACAGTTTAAAAAGTGATACGGCACGAAACACAAAACAATCATTACTATTTAACGCGGAACACAACGAATCTCTTGACCATTAACCACCCGCAGCATCTGCATATGATCGCTACTTGGGCGCTTCCCTTCCTGAAAGGAATGATCAAACAGTGGCTGGCTCAATGGCCATGCTTAAGTATGATGGTCCGTTTGGACGATTAATGGCTCCTACGGCTACTATCATACAGTGGAGCTGTAGGAGTTTGCTTGGCAAGCTAAGCTCCTTTAAAGCACTAGTGGGTGAACACAACTGCGATGTGTTTGCCCTCTGTGAAACTTGGCTATCGGATGAAATTAAATTAACCTTCCCGGGATATAACATAATCCGTGAAGATCGCGTTACTAGGGGTGGGGGGGGTACTGATTGGTGTCCGAAAGAGTCACACTTTCACCAGAATACCTACCCCTAGGCAAGAAATGATAGAAACTGTCGCAGTTAAGGCAAAACTGGGCGTTCTTCACGTGAAAATTGCATCCGTTTATGTCTCCCCGATAGCCAATAATGAAAAAGAAAAAATTGAAAAGTTCAAAGAGGATCTTGGAAATTTAGCAGCGGTCTTGCCTGGACCGCTTTTGATCCTGGGAGACTTTAACTCCCATGGAATCGACTGGGGGTGCGATAAGGATGACATTCGCACACCTATCATCCCAGATTTATGCGACAGATTTGGTTTTTCCATTCTCAACTCAGGAGAGGAAACTAGGATGCAGACACCTCAAAGTAAGGCGAGTGCACTGGACCTATCTCTATGTCTAACAGCAATGGCCCTGGATTTTAGTTGAAAGGTGATCGAGGACCCTATCGGCAGTGACCACTTGCCGATAGAAATTTCCTACATCAAGGGAGGATGTCCAGTAGATGTAACACCCGTTAAATGTGACTTAACGAGGAACATCGACTGGACGAGATACGGCGAATTAATAGCCGCTTCGCTTTCACTTGACTTGGAAGATTTGTCTCCTGTCAAGGAGTACAAAAAACTTGTTTCAATTATAAACAAGTGCGCCCCTAAGGCCCAAACAAGGCGCTCCCACCAAGCAAGGACATTTAAAAAACCTCCCTCTCCTTGGTGGGACAAGGATTGCCAAGCGTCTTTCACCAAGAAGCGTGAGGCATTTAAAGCCTTCCGGGACACGAGCTCGAGGTCCTTATATGAACAATATAAAGGACTGGAGAGAACGTGCAAAAACCTGTGGAAGGCGAAGAAAAAGGGTTATTGGCGTAAATACGTCAATAATCTAGACCCCGCCACTTCACTTAATTCGCTTTGGAGAAGGGCTAGAAGCATGCGAAACAGCAATAACATCAATGAGAGCGAAAGTTTTTCTGGCGAGTGGCTGTATGAATTTGCCCACAAGCTTTGCCCCGATTTCGTTCCTGCGCAAAGCTTTATACAACATGCGCCTGGTAGTGACCCTAGGATGGATTCACCGTTCACAATGGTAGAGCTATCAAGCAATAATTCCTCTCCAGGTCTGGATCAGATTGGTAGCAAATTGCTTCAAAATCTGCCCGACATAGGGAGGAAATGTCTGTTAAACATCTTCAACAATATGTTGGAGGTCAACAGCGTCCCGCAAGAGTGGAGAGAAGTGAAGGTTGTCTTTATCTTGAAGCCTGGGAAACCGTCATCAAGACACGACTCGTATCGGCCAATATCGTTACTGTCGTGTCTGAGGAAACTCCTTGAAAGGATGATTCTTTTTTCGGTTAGAAGAATGGTTGGAATCAAACAACCTTCTCTAGAATACCCAGTTTGGTTTTCGTAAAGCCAGGGGTACTAATGACTGCTTAGCCCTTCTGGTTACAGAAATAGAGCTTGCTCGTGCACGCAAGCAGAACATGGGATCTATTTTCCTGGATATACAGGGGGCATTTGACTCAGTATTACCATACAAGCTAAGTCAAAAAAAAAGCAAAGGGCTTGGTCCAAAGTTGAATAACTTTCTGTTCAACCTTTAGTCGGAAAAAGCTATGTATTTCAACAATGGTCATGTTCAGCTAAAGCGGGCCAGTTTCCATGGACTAGCACAAGGGTCCTGCTTGAGCCCCCTGTTATATAACTTCTATGTCAGTGAAATAGATGCTTGTCTAGCACCAAACTACAGCATTAGACAATGGGCTGACGACAGCGTCATATCATTTGCAAGCAGGGACGCCGTCGAAATGCAACTGGCTTTACAAAGCACTTTGGACAACCTTGCCGAGTGGTCTGAAAACCTTGGTATCAAGTTCTCTGCAACGAAAACTTAGATGGTAGTCTTTTCCCCTTTTAGCGACACGACGAAAAAAAGGGAGAAAAAACTATTTATTTTATTTTATTTATTGAGTATTACGGTCCGATGCCGTATTGTCAGGGAGAAAAAACTATTTGACCCGAAAATTGATGTCTTTTTGTACGGTGAAAAGATATGAACTACCGACAATTTTCGATACCTTGGTGTTTGGTTCAACTCAAGGCTAAACTGGAGTACAAAAATCACCCATCTGGTGCAAAAATGCACTAAAAGAATCAATTTTCTAAGGACAGTCACAGGATTCTGGTGGGGCGCACATCCATCAGACGTCCTGCGACTGTATACGGCAACGGTGCTATCCGTGTTGGAATATGGAAGCATATGTTTCCATTGGTTTCCATTCCATCCAGAAGTGATGACCGGAGTGATGCCGCTGAAACTACGTTTTGAAATGCTGTCGCTTCGCCTTCTAGTCCGTTCTTCAGTATCAAATCCCTTGATCGAAGACAATTTTAAAGCGCTTCTAGAGACAGGTTCTAAGAGCAAGATCTTGAAGATCTATGAATATTTTGTTGCCCTACATTGCATCCTAGCGCTCCACAGACATTAAACCGTGCCGCCCTTCCTGAGACCTACAGTTCCCTTCTAACAACAGATTCCTCGTTGCACGAGGAAATAAAGACCACACGGAATGTTCTTCGCCCGATGGTAGTTCCGGGCATTTTCAGGGATAAGTATGGCCATTTAGACCAATTGAGCCAGTATTATACTGATGGATCATCTTCTAAGGAGGGCACCGGCTTCAGCGTTTTTAGTGAGTCCGCCGAAGCATTTTTCAAATTGCGGGAGCCGTGTAGTGTCTACACAGCAGAACTAGCCGCAATCTTGTACGCACTATTGATTATAGCAGCGAGACCTTCGGATCAGTACTTCATTTTTACAGAAAGCCTTAGCGCTATCGAAGCACTACGATCCCCGAAGGCTGTTAAGAGTCAGGATTTCCTTACCATCAAAATCATAGAATTGCTTGGCTCCATGTTTGACAAGGCGTTCAGGATTTCGCTAATTTGGGTACCTTCTCATTGTGGAATTCCCGGCAACGAGAAGGCAGACTCACTGGCCAAAACAGGCGTCCAACAAGGCGCATTTTACGACCGTTCAATCTCGGCCCGAGAGTTTCTTCGCCTACCACAGAAACTTTTCCTGTCTCACTGGCAGAGCATGTGGGAGGCGGACGATCTCGGGCGATTCCTTTTCTCGATCTCTCCGCAAGTGTCCCCAGACGAAGACGGATTTCACGATGTGGATCACCTTCTGTGGTCTTGCGTGGAGTTTGAACCCGCAAGACCCTCCTTGTTGGGCGCAGTCGAGAGCATCGGCAGACGATCGGGTATAGAAATTAGAGAAGTGTTGGCGACCAGAGGCCTCGCATACATCTTCCGATTCGCCAGAGACAACGCTCTTATCCTTTGATTCCGCATCCTCATTATCCTTCCAATCCATATCCGCCATTCCTTTTTTGTTATTTGTTGTGTTGTCTCTGTCTTAAGTGTTTTATGTTGTGCAACGTGGAATACGTTAATGGAGCAATTGCATTCGAGGGCAATTTTCATACTGCCGTTAAAAGGAGGCAGGTTTGTGTTTTTTTTTTTTGTCTGTAGTCGTTACTCTGTTAATGGGGTAGGAACCGAGGCTCCTCTCGGGGTTACATAGGCTCTCCTACCCAACTCGTATTCCGTCGCGTCCTCGTCGTACAGAGTGGTAACTTTCCCCACCACATATCCAAGCTAGGGTACACGGGCCTGTCTCAACCCCTTGGGCGGATGGTGGAGAAAGGCTAAACAGGAGGGGGGTGGGCAGGCCAGGCAACTGGTCTATCTGTACGTCGGGGGGGTAACCAGACGTAAAAACCGAACTGCCACGAGGCCCTCCAGAGGTACCTGGGGGCTTGAGCGCAGGGCCAGTCACCCTGCCTCAAGTAACCTACCGACTAGAGAAAGCTTAAGCAATTATACGATATCCGGATTTCACGATAACATACCCCCGCACCGTCCAAAAAATAATATTCTTATGGGCTCATGGAACGTACGCACTCTCTACAGAGCCGGAGCCTTGAAGCAACTTGATGACGCCCTAGCCATACTGAACATGGACCTCGTAGCTCTACAAGAGATCCGTTGGTTAGGGAATGGTGTGCATAACAGGTGTGGCAGTAACCGCTACGACATTTAATTCAGCTGCCACGACCGCCACCATATGCTCGGAACGGGTTTCGCCGTCGGTCCGCGGCTAAAATCCGAAATCATCGGCTTCAAGGCTATCAATGATAGGCTATGCACCCTGCGCATGCGAGGCAGATTCTTTAACATCAGCCTCATCAACGTTCACGCCCCTACCGAAGACAAGGATGAAGAGGAGAAGGACCTGTTCTACGGCCGCCTCACAAAAATCATTGACCAGTGTCCCAGGCACGATGTTAAAATCCTCCTGGGGGACTTCAATGCAAAAGTCGGTAGGGAGCCAATGTACCGCCAATACATTGGAAGTCACAGACTACATGAGCACAGTAACGACAATGGTAGTAGATTGGTCCAGTTTGCAGCTGCAAACAATCTGGTTGTGGGAAGTACCAAGTTTGCGCGCCGAGACATTCACAAAGCTTCGTGGGTGTCTCCGGATGGAGCCACTTCCAATCAGATAGACCATGTGTTGATTAGCCGCCGAAGACAGTCGAGCTTGTTGAACGTCAGAATGTATCGAGGGGCCAACATCGATTCCGATCACTTGTTGGTTGGCTTAGTGATTTGTTGCAGAATCGCCCGTCCCCGCGTCAATGGGGGCGAAGTTAACACTCAGGCTCGGCTCAACACGGACTCCCTAAAGGACAGTCACGTCCAACAGGCATTCAAATCCGCTTTAGGTGAGGCTCTACTACCAGAAAACGAATATGAAACTACGAGCGAACTGTGAAGCAACACCAGATCTGACTGGTTCGACGAAGAATGTAGACAAGTGACAGAACGTAAAAACTGCGCATACTGAGTGATGCAGCAGCAGCATAGAACGTGGGCATGCGTAGAGGAATACTCACGGCTCAGGAGAGAAGAGAAAAGAGTTCACCGCACCAAAAAACAACTTTCGGAAGAGCAGCAGGTACGAGAACTTCAAGAAATCAGAGTGCGTTACGGACCAGGAAAAATGTTTTACCAGGAGATAGCAGGTCACCGAAATAACTTCAGACGTAAGGTGACCTGCTGTCGGAATAAGGATGGGGATCTGGTCAGTTACCAGCCAGAGGTCCTCTCGCGATGGGTTCAGTACTTTGATGAATTGCTAAATGATCAGTTCAACGAACGGCTAGAGGCTCCACTAGCAGATGATATCATGCTACTGCCACCTAGTATAGATGAAACACGAATGGCCATCCGTCGGCTCAAGAACAACAAGGCACCAGGCACCGACGGAATAGTAGCCGAACTGATCAAAAACGGTGGTGCAGCACTCGAACAGGAAATTCATCAAATTATTACTGAGGTATGGGATAGCGAATCGATGCCTTGTGATTGGAATCTTGGCATCATCTATCCCATATACAAGAAGGGAGATAGGCTAGAGTGCAGTAACTACAGGGGTATTACGGTGTTGAATACTGCCTACAAGATTTTCTCCCTAATCTTACAAGATTGACTTGTCCCATTCGTTGAAGAGATAGTCGGAAAGTATCAGAGAGGATTCCGAAAGAATGATAATGGCCAACATCACATGCCAGGTGAAGGTGGATGGAAAACTCTCAGGACCCTTTGCTACCACCAAGGGCTTGCGCCAGGGAGATGGGCTTGCCAGTCTCCTCTTCAATCTGGCGCTAGAGAGAGCCATCCGCGAATCGGAGGTGGTAACTTCGGGGATCATCTTCTATAAGTCAATCCAGAACATGGCATACGCTGATGACGTAGACATCTGGGCTGGGACTGTACAGAACATTTCACATACGCCTCTGAGACATGGACTCTGTCCAAAACTGACTAAGCCCTCTTAGCCGCATTCGAGAGGAAGATGCTCAGAAGGATTTTTAGCCCAGTATGTGTAAAGTCCTTTTAGGCCGTCCACACGGACAGAGGAGGCATGGTAGGCCCAAATTGAGATGGAGTGATGGCGTTGATGCGTCCGCCAGAACGGCCGGAATAACGGATTGGCAGACGACAGCGGTAAACCGTGCGCGGGATCGAGGATTGTTGCAGAAGGCCAAAACCGCAAAGCGGTTGTAGCGCCTGATAAAGTAAGTTGTCTTTGTCTTAAGTGTTTTTTGTAGCACCATGAGTGATCCGTTTGACAGAGCAACAGTAACTGGGGCCAAAGTCGACACTGTCGTAAGAAGGGAGGCAGACTTTTCTGTAGCAGAGTTCTTCATCTCTGCCTGTGTCTTGCTGGCGTTGGGTTCGGAGGTTGTCGGCGGGTCCAACCCCGTGATTAGCAGAGACCCTGCAGTTACGGGATGGAACTCGCTGATAGCTTCTGAGTACAGTACTGGCTTGATCGAGCTTTGGCTATCACTGCTGGGCAGTTTGTTATCCACTATTCACAGGAAAATGTTTGTGCTGTCACAATTGTTGGTTTCTTTCTGTTTTGTTTCAGTCCAGATCCGCTACACGGAAGGATGGAGTTCCGTGTTTAGACATCTAGACCACCAACACACTCAACACAGCAATAGACCCGGACAAACAATAGAACTGGACAAACACACCACAACCTCCACAAATCTACAACCGAGCATGCCCGTGATAAGGCGAAATATCAGGGAGGAAATGACTTGGTAATTTTTTTTTTTTTTTGTGAATTTGTGTGTTTTTTTTTTGAAATTTATACTTTGTCAGCACATGCGGTGCTAAAATTACGGCTTCAAGCCGTCATAATTTAATTTATTTATTTAATAAATAAAAATAAAACTATCAATATGGCTTCCAACCTGGCCTTCCGACCACAAAAAAATCCGTAAACTTACTACAATTATCAAAAGACAACGTCAAATAAAAAAAATCTACTGGATTTGTGAGGCTAGACCTAGAAAAAGCGTTTGATACGGTTTGGCCTGAGGGACTTTTACATAAACTCATCAGATTCAATTTTCCACCATTTATTATTCTCCTCATTGAATCATTTTTATCCGATCTAAGTTGCTTTGTACAATTAAATAGCGCAAAATCTGATTCCTTTCTACCGCTTGCTGAATTGCCTCAAGGAAGTGTTTTGTCACCCGTCCTGTTCAATATTTTCTCAAGCGACTTAGCGAAAACAAAGTCAGTACAAAAGTGTTGCTTTGCAGATGATTTTGCCATGAGCTGTTCAGATTCAGATTAAAAAAATCATCGAAAACCTCAATGACGGAATTAAACATTACGAAAATTTTTGCAATACTTGGAAATTAAAAATCAATCGCGACAAATCTGAAGCCATCTATTTTTCCCGCTGCACAAGTGCAAGAAAACTTCCTAGTAGCAAATTGAAAATAAATTATTGGGACATTGCTTGGAGTGAAAATGTCCATATTAAGAAACTACAAATATTTCAAAATCAGTACTTTAAAAGAATACTTAACTTACCTCCATGGCACAGTACAAATGATATTCATAGAATTTCTGGAATTCGTGCAGTTAAAAACTTTCTATGCAATACTTAATTTCTAGAACGAACACACAAATGCATTTGTACATAATTAGATAGTAAGATAGGTTATAAAAATAGATTTTAGGGCATATATTTAAGGAAGCAATCATAGGGTTTTTTTCAAATTTTTCCCGGATTAGGTCCCATCTGAACTAGCAAAACGTCCACTATCGCAAAGCGTTATAAAATTATTCTATATTGAGTAGAGGTCAATTGATCGGAACCAATGTAAAACTTTAAATGAATGTAACTGTAAATCGGTCAATAAAAACTGATGATGTAATGATGATGTAATGTTGTAACATCGTTTATTACATTGAAATTCAACGGGCCGCTTAGGGCCCCCTTGAAGCCTACATTACGCACTTAATAGTTAAAACACTTAACAGTTAGAAAGGCGGACGGTTCGTGTACAATTCAAAAGTGAAGCGCTGGGCCTGTCCAATTGGTGACGATTAATAATATAGTTGTATTCACGGCGCATATAAATAATGGGATTAAAAACGCCAAATCGGGTCATACGATCCTATACATCCAGTAACGACCTCGGGCGAAGCGGCCTTGTTGTTTTGTGGTTGTTATGCGTATATGTTGAACCTAGGGAGAATCGTTGGGGAGTCGTTCCGGCAGTCCAAAAGTTCCGCAAAAAATAGTCTCTGAGCGTTGCAATAACGCTGGTTCAACGACGCAATGCCCAAAAGCGCACAGCGAACGCCGTAGTTCACTTGAACCATCTAAAAGCGCAAAGCAAACCGGTTGAATTTGCGCTGGACAGATTCCAAGTGGGTCAGGAGGCGAGCAGCAGAAGGCCACCATACCAATGGAGCCACCGGTACCAATGGAGGCGTACTCCATTATCGATCGAACCAAGGAGCAGTAGAGCAAATTGATGGAAACCGTATCCGAGAAGTCACGAGCAATTTGTTTAATGGAAGCCATCAGCTGGTTGCCCTTAGTGACGACGTGTTCAAGCTGTTTTTGCGTTTTTCTATAGGAAAAATTTCAGCAATACGGCCTGACCGTTCCTCATGAATAAAAAAATAAAGGCACAATTTCAAAAATGAAGCAAAATAAAATCGTTGTGCTAAAAATTATAAAAAAAAACAATATTAACAATAGTTAACAATAGTACATACACTCAATAAAAATGAACGAAATTATAAATCTGAATAAGTTTCAGATACATGATTGTTTTGTCAGAGTGAACACGCTGTTTCAAAGTAGTCTGAGGACGATAAGTTTACGGTAATCATTTGAAGAAAGCTTCAATTTTATGTGTTGTACATACATGCTAATGTGTTTTCTGATTATTTTTCTATAATAATATTATTGCGATGGTGTAAGTCATAGTTTTGATAAACAACTATTAAAACATTTTTTAAATTATGTTGGTGTAGTTGTGAACATTGAAAATTAACGTAGCAGTATCTATTTAATTTATTTATAAAAAATAATTTATATTATCTTTTAATTTATTTTACTTAAGACCATATGCCATAAATCGTCATACATAGTGCTTTGCTATATTTTGTATCACCCAAAGACAGTAGGTAATAGTTTAAAAAAAACTATAAATTCGATTTTATGCTAATTTTGACGATATATATATATATATATATATATATATATATATATATATATATATATATATATATATATATATATATATATATATATATATATATATACATATATTTATATATTTTTATTTATTAATTTATTATCTGGAATTTTATGCAAACCTTTATATCGGAAAATCTGAAAGAATTTCAGTTTTGACAATTTCCAGCATTATTTTTTTGAAACAAAATAAAATTGAAGTAATGATAATATTGTAAAGAAGAACCATTAGACTCAAAGATATAGGGTGGTTGTCTGCTATGAAAGAAATTGCCAAATCATAAGGAAATTTATGTTTCTAACAGATCTATTCTTCCGATTTAAAATTAGCCGTCGTTATAATTCCATATCTTGTGCCTCGTCTTCGCTGAAATCCGACATGCTGCTTTCACTATCAGAACTTTCCGTTGGGTCTTGTTCCCGGAGTGCTTCTTCAGTGGCGTATCTGCGAACGTAATCAGCCACCTTCTTACGATATTCTTCCGGTTTGTGTAGGTACATGGCAGCTGCATCTCCGTTAAGAGGATCGACTGGATTTGGATACGTAAGTAGCTGGGGCAAAAAAGACTCGAATATGTTTGACAGATCATACAATGCTGTCCAAGCCTGATTTATCACATCGAGACAAACTGTGCCTGATACTTCATCAATATTAGGATGATAAATTTTGTTGATAAATCCTATACTAGGTGATTTAAATGGATAATGCTCCGGTAGATGAACACGAACTTTCCAAACGCCACCTTCGTAAGGTGTTCCTTGTGGGCCGAAAAATTTCACGCAAAATTCATTTAATCCGCCGAGAATTGTGACTTCGTGTTTACTTTCAATTAATTTTATGACATCTGTGTCCATACGACGCTTGCCTGCGCTTGGAGAAGACATTTTATTTGTCTTATGGTTATGAATAGAAAAATTTATCGTGCACGAAAAATTATATCAGTAGACGATGTGTTCTGCTACACCTGAAAGAAAAATAATAACATTATATATAATTAGTGACAAATACAAAAAAAAACATTAAACATTAAAATTACATTAAAATCAATGCAAGTAATATTTATTTTGTCTTTACTGAATACGAAAATCACGCTTATCGTTTCCAGATGAAAGTGAAAACACATTTTTGTAGAATTGTGGAACTGTTGAGCAAAAGCACGATGAAGGTAGCTTACATCCTTTATTTTCGTTGTAAAATGTAGATTTTTCACATATATTCAACAACAAAAATGTAAAAACCACCTTTGGCGATAGAGGCGAATGAAAAAAGCCTCGTAAATAAAACATACAACCTTTGGCGATAATCCATCTAGGCCAGACAAGTCATACATAAGGCACCTAGCCGGATGTGGATCTCGAGACCTTTCATTCCAACTCGCAAAGGAATGTTAAAAAAAATTACTACTACGGAGTTTTTTATTATTTATTTATTTATTGAATATGACGGTCCGATGCCGTATTGTCAACGGAGTTTTTATTAGAAGTTTTTTTTTGTTTTTTTTATAAGCTTTTTGACTCATCAAAACTAACAGTTGTTTACGTCGATGCGTTAATTGTTGATACTGCACATCGTTATGTGTTTGCTGATTAAGATTTGGGCAGTTTTTGGAAACATTCTTCAAACCTGCTTAATTTCAACGACAAAGTTAATTTCTTTATGAAAAGCTTAGTTTTTTTTTATATTCATCAAGATTGCTATGCTATTGCAACATTGCCGTATTGCTAAAGTTTAGTTTAACAAGCGAAATCTACATTAGATTCACAAAGTCGCGAGGTATCTCCAGAAAGTTATTATTTTGTGTGCATTTTGGGGTTATACCGCTAAAAAGCGATGACGCTGCACAATGAAATCAACGAAACTATTTGTTGATTGACAAAAATTGTCTCGCATGAAAACGATGACGAAGTCATTCATCGCATGAAAACGATGGAGAACTAGCGATACGGCCAGGCCGTTCTTTATGAACAAAAAAAAACGATGACGAGCTCAACAACAAGCTGTTGTAGTTCAACCCTGTTAGACAATTTCTTTACTCTGAATCGATGGCTGAGAAAATAGCGACGTCAATCTTCAAACGGTAGAACCATGTATCGAATCTTATCGGTACCGTCTCCATGTACACAAAACTGACAATCCAACAATCGCTTAAATTAAGCCATGGAAAATATACCTGAGCGTAGATCGTTGACTTTTGCTGGTATATAACCTGCAAATCGTACATTAGAAAATTCGTTTACAAATTGTACTATTTAAAGCGACATTTCAGTTGTCTATCAGCCTCCGATTCGATCGGACGCATATAATCGTGATCTGCGATAAGTATAGAGACATCACACTTACAAACAACAATAATAGTGAAGGAAAAGAGAAAGCTTGCTCGGCCCTCAGCCATAGCCGAAGCAAGAAAAAAAATAGTACCAGGGGGGTCCTCTCGTGCTCATATTTCAAAGTTCCGTCGGGTATTACCACGAGTAATAACTACGACATCCTCAGTGAGGACGAAGATGCTCCATCAACGCTGGCTATATCGATTCCATCAAAACAGACCAAATCGAAAATTTCTCCAATTATTATCACCACAAGTAGAATTATTATTGTCAACACAAGTAGAAGACGCGCATAAAAAATCTTCTCCGTTGAAGTAGTAAATTACACCACCAACAGCACACGCAAAGGTATCGCGGTGAACACGACCACACCCAACGAGTTCAAGCTAGTAGTGGACGTCTTAAAACGACACAACCATTCGTTCTACACTCACCAACTACCAGAAGATAATACAAAAAAGGTGGTTATCTTCGGGTTTCCCGTACAAGAGATAGAATCTCTCAAAACTGCGCTCGCTAAAGTAAATATAACACCTAGCTTGATTAAAAAGCTAGAGATAAAGAAAACACGTTACGATAACCAATGTATGTATCTCCTCCACTTCCCGCGAGGATCAATAACCCTCAGCGAGTTGAAACAAGACAGAGCAGTAGACCATAATCGTGTTTACTTTGAGTACTACTCCATTACTCACTGCCAGCGACTGTTAGCGACCGTACGACTAACTGCACGGCCACGGTAGTGCAAACTGTTAACTCTTGCCTGTGTGCGTGAAATGTACCGGTAAACACACAAAATGTGTCCCCTAAGTCAATCTACTACATGTCCAGATGGCAAAATAGCCCCAATCTAATTAAAATGTGCGAATTGTAGTGAATACCATACGGCAAACTTCTCAGGCTGTCCAGCTAGATTACGACTCAACAAGGTAACACTAACACCATCACATGCTAGGGAATTTAAATACAACGATGCATCATTTTCGCGTTTCTCCAAACCAAACCGTCTCCAAAACAAACATACTCAAACCTTTTAAATCAAGAACAAAGACACTCCAATCCTAATGTAGATTTTGACCTAACTGAGATATGGCAAATTGTAGAAGATGTTTTCCCAAACCTGAGCCATTGCAGCTCAAAAAAAGACCTGATCGCTGTCATTGTGCAAATTTCAACCAAGTATTACTAAGTATTACTTTCCTAATTTATTATTAAGTATTATTAAGTATTACTTTCCTAATCTTAAATAAAACATTAAACATTATACACTAGGATGCCAATGACATCGCAAATAAAAAAGATTTTTTTTACTTTCTTTTACAAAATAACATACATATTGCTGCCATAAGTGAAATTTTTCCACTTACGGTCCACTTACGGAGAACGGTCCAAGATATTCACATCCTAATTTTTCTACATATTGATTAGATAGATCACATGGCGAAAAGGATGTAAAAGATTAACCCCGAAGTGATGCCCGATTTTAATTTAAGTTTTTTAAGCAATTTGGTTAACTATAAACACTACTACTAGTAAAATACACATAGTTTTAATAGGGTTATACCCTGGTACAAATCAGTAATGTAGAATGTTTGAAAAAAAAATGTTTCCGATCATTTACCTGTATACGTCAAATGAAATATATTCCAAATTAAAAACAACCATAACTATAATGCCCCTAACTAATCACAGACAAACTGCACTTTATTTCAAGAAACTTTAAATCTCCTCCCTAAATACAACAAATCTCAATATTCAAATGATAAATAGAATTGACCTCATGACAATCTATTTAAAAAAATATATATGAACACCCTCATATAAAATCCGTTCCATTTGTAAGTTCTAATAATTAAAAAGAAAATCTTCCACTTCCAAGAAAAGTCGCAAGACGATTGTGGCAATGTGACAGGCGAGATAATCAACTTAAATTAACAAGCAAAAGATTAAAAAATGAAATAAAGCTAGATATTCAGCAATTAAAAAATAACTACTGGTACAATAACTTGAAAAAAAAATAACAATGATCCAAACAAGAGTAGGCTATGGAGATATGTTAACATCATCATAGGGGGTTCTAAAACAGTTCCGCCACTAACTTTTAGCGGAAAAAATCATATCAATAATAGAGAAAATGTCTCCCTCCGGATCACGTTTGAGGGAACGGTACTTCCGCAGGCCCTCATCCTAGAAGGCCTCCGGATACCCATTGACCGGCCATACGTGCCAAGGGTGGCCACCTGTTCGAAGTGCAGCCGGATTGGGCATGCCGATCCGTTTTGCACTCGCAAAACTTGCTGCGGTAAATGCAGAGGGGCGCATACTACTGAGGAATGCAAAGCCCCGTCCTAAACATGCTCGCATTGTCGGGAGGAGTGGCATGAGGTAGCCTTGTGCCCTGTGTACCGGAAACTCCAGAAGGAGCAGACAAAAACTGTAGCCGAGCGGGCACGCGGCTCGTACAGCGATGCTCTCAAGGGAGCAAACGCAACAAAACCCTTTTGCAGTTTTGGGTATAACTGCAAATGGCGAGCCTAGTCCAACTGCACCCGAACAGGTGCCACTGAGATCGGTAAAGACCGCGAGAGTGCCTTATAAAAAGGTACAGCGGAAGGTCCTTAAAACAAAAAATAGACCTTTGGCACCACAGCGCCACGCTAAAGTTTCTTCCCCCGGTCCAAAACGTGACGCTGATCCCAAAACTCCCGCCCCCCAAATTGCCAGGAAACAGCCCAAGAAGAAGCGATCTTCTCGGACTGAAGCTCCAGTGGAAAGCCTGGCTTTTCCGACGGAGCCCATGAGCTTCCCGAGAACTCCCACCCCGTCCCTGTCCGAGATCCTTGAGTCCCTTCTTTTGACCCTAAACCTCTCGCAGCATCTGCACATGATCGCTACTTGGGCCCTTCCTTTCCTGGCTCAAACAGTGGCTGGCTCAATGGCCATGCTTAAGTATGATGGTCCGTTTGGACGATTAATGGCTCCTACGGCTACTATCATACAGTGGAACTGTAGGAGTTTGCTTGGCAAGCTAAACTCCTTTAAAGCACTAGTGGGTGAACACAACTGCGATGTGTTTGCCCTCTGTGAAACTTGGCTATCGGATGAAATTAAATTAACTTTCCCGGGATATAATATAATCCGTGAAGATCGCGTTACTAGGGGTGGGGGGGGTACTGATTGGTGTCCGAAAGAGTCACACTTTCACCAGAATACCTACCCCTAGGCAAGCAATGACAGAAACTGTCGCAGTTAAGGCAAAACTGGGCGTTCTTCACGTGAAAATTGCATCCGTTTATGTCTCCCCGATAGCCAATAATGAAAAAGAAAAAATTGAAAAGTTCAAAGAGGATCTTGGAAATTTAGCAGCGGTCTTGCCTGGACCGCTTTTGATCCTGGGAGACTTTAACTCCCATGGAATCGACTGGGGGTGCGATAAGGATGACATTCGCACACCTATCATCCCAGATTTATGCGACAGATTTGGTTTTTCCATTCTCAACTCAGGAGAGGAAACTAGGATGCAGACACCTCAAAGTAAGGCGAGTGCACTGGACCTATCTCTATGTCTAACAGCAATGGCCCTGGATTTTAGTTGAAAGGTGATCGAGGACCCTATCGGCAGTGACCACTTGCCGATAGAAATTTCCTACATCAAGGGAGGATGTCCAGTAGATGTAACACCCGTTAAATGTGACTTAACGAGGAACATCGACTGGACGAGATACGGCGAATTAATAGCCGCTTCGCTTTCACTTGACTTGGAAAATTTGTCTCCTGTCAAGGAGTACAAAAAACTTGTTTCAATTATAAACAAGTGCGCCCCTAAGGCCCAAACAAGGCGCTCCCACCAAGCAAGGACATTTAAAAAACCTCCCTCTCCTTGGTGGGACAAGGATTGCCAAGCGTCTTTCACCAAGAAGCGTGAGGCATTTAAAGCCTTCCGGGACACGAGCTCGAGGTCCTTATATGAAAAATATAAAGGACTAGAGAGAACGTGCAAAAACCTGTTGAAGACGAAGAAAAAGGGTTATTGGCGTAGATACGTCAATAATCTAGACCCCGCCACTTCACTTAATTCGCTTTGGAGAATGGCTAGAAGGATGCGAAACAGCAACAACATCAATGAGAGCGAAAGCTTTTCTGGCGAGTGGCTGTATAAATTTGCCCACAAGCTTTGTCCCGATTTCGTTCCTGCGCAAAGCTTTACACAACATGCGCCTAGTAGTGACTCTAGGATGGATTCACCGTTCACAATGGTAGAGCTATCACTTGCTCTCCTATCAAGCAAAAACTCCTCCCCAGGTCTGGATCAGATTGGTAGCAAATTGCTTCAAAATCTTCCTGACATAGGGAGGAAACGTCTGTTAAGTATTTTCAACAATATGTTGGAGGTCAACAGCGTCCCGCAAGAGTGGAGAGAAGTGAAAGTTGTCACTATCTTGAAGCCTGGCAAACCGCCATCAAGACACGATTCGTATCAGCCAATATCGTTACTGTCGTGTCTGAGGAAACTCCTTGAAAGGATGATTCTTTTCCGGTTAGAAGAATGGTTGGAATCAAACAACCTTCTCTCGAATACCCAGTTTGGTTTTCGTAAAGCCAGGGGTACTAATGACTGCTTAGCCCTTCTGGTAACAGAAATAGAGCTTGCTCGTGCACGCAAGCAGAACATGGGATCTATTTTCCTGGATATACAGGGGGCATTTGACTCAGTATCACCATACAAGCTGAGTCAAAAATTAGAAAATGTGGGGCTGGGTCCAAAGTTGAACAACTTTCTGTTCAACCTTTTGTCGGAGAAAGCTATGAGTTTCAACAATGGTCATGTGCAACTAAAGCGGACCAGTTTCCATGGACTAGCACAAGGGTCCTGCTTGAGCCCCCTGCTATATAACTTCTATGTCAGTGAAATAGATTCTTGTCTAGCTCCGAACTGCAGCATTAGACAATTAGCAGACGACGGCGTCATATCTTTTGCAAGCAGGGACGCCGCCGAAATCCAACTGGCTTCACAAACCACTTTGGACAACCTTGCCGAGTGGTCTGAAAACCTTGGTATCAAGTTCTCTGCAAAGAAAACTGAGATGGTAGTCTTTTCTCCTTTCAGCGACACGACGAAAAACAGGGAGAAAAGACTATTTGACCCGAAAATTGATGTCTTTTTGTACGGTGAAAAGATATCAACTACCGACAATTTTCGATACCTTGGTATTTGGTTCAATTCAAGGCTAAACTGGAGTACACACATCACCCATCTGGTGCAAAAATGCAGTAAAAGAATCAACTTTCCAAGGACAGTCACAGGATTCTGGTGGGGCGCACATCCATCAGACGTCCTGCGACTGTATAAGACAACGGTACTATCCGTATTGGAATATGGAAGCATATGCTTCCATTGGGCATCCAACACGCATATCCTCAAACTGGAGAGGCTACAGTATCGTTGTCTTAGACTCGCACTAGGGAGCATGAAATCAACACACAACATGTCCCTAGCAGTGATGACCGGAGTGATGCCGCTAAAACTTCGTTTTGAAATGCTGTCGCTTCGCCTTCTAGTCCGTTCTTCAGTATCAAATCCCTTGATCGAAGACAATTTTAAAGCGCTTCTAGAGACAGGTTCTAAGAGCAAGATCTTGAAAATCTACCAAGATTTTGTTGCCCTACAAGTGCATCCTAGCGCCCCACAGGCATTAAACCGTGCTGCCCTTCCTGAGACCTACAGTTCCCTTTTAACAACGGATTCCTCGTTGCACGAGGAAATTAAGACCATACCGAACGATCTTCGCCCGATGGTAGTTCCGGGCATTTTCAGGGATAAGTATGGCCATTTAGACCAATTGAGCCAGTATTATACTGATGGATCATCTTCTAAGGAGGGCACCGGCTTCAGCGTTTTTAGTGAGTCCGCCGAAGCATTTTTCAAATTGCGGGAGCCGTGTAGTGTCTACACCGCAGAACTAGCCGCAATCTTGTACGCACTATTGATTATAGCAGCGAGACCTTCGGATCAGTACTTCATCTTCACAGATAGCCTTAGCGCTATCGAAGCACTAAGATCCCCGAAGGCTGTTAAGAGCCAGGATTTCCTTGTCATTAAAATCATAGAATTGCTTGGCTCCATGTTCGACAAGGCGTTCAGGATTTCGCTAATTTGGGTACCTTCTCATTGTGGAATTCCCGGCAACGAGAAGGCAGACTCACTGGCCAAAACAGGCGTCCAACAAGGCGCATTTTACGATCGTCCAATCTCGGCCCGAGAGTTTCTTCGCCTACCACAGCAACTTTTCCTGTCTCGCTGGCAGAGCATGTGGGAGGCGGACGATCTCGGGCGATTCCTTTTCTCGATCTCTCCGCAAGTGTCCCTGCGGCCTTGGTTCGGTGGGCTCTCTGTAGACCGGGCGTTCATACGCATGATGTCTCGACTTATGTCGAATCATTTCGCGTTGAACGCTCATCTGCAGCGTATAACTCTGGCTCAGACGAAGGTGTGTGGCTGCGGTGACGGATTTCACGATGTGGATCACCTTTTGTGGTCCTGCGTGGAGTTTGAAACCGCAAGACCCTCCTTGTTGGGCGCAGTCGAGAGCATCGGCAGACGACCGGGCACAGAAATTAGAGAAGTGTTGGCGACCAGAGACCTCGCATACATGAGGCTCATCTTTCGATTCGCCAGAGACAACGGTCTTATCCTTTGATTCCACATCCCCATTATCCTACCAAACCATATCCGCCATTCCTTTTTTGTTATTCGTTGTCTTGTCTTTGTCTTAAGTGTTAAGTTTTTTTTTTTGTAGTGCCACGGGTGATCCGTTGACGAAGCAA
Source organism: Anopheles stephensi (assembly GCF_013141755.1). NCBI lineage: Eukaryota > Metazoa > Arthropoda > Insecta > Diptera > Culicidae > Anopheles > Anopheles stephensi. The sequence continues at coordinate 18,258,950 of NC_050201.1, forward strand.
CAGCATCCGGGGTCAAAGTCGGCACTGTCGTAAGAAGGGAGGCAGAATTTCTGTAACAGTGTTCTTCATCTCTGTCTAGCCTTGATGGGGCGAGCCTGGCCTGGCTGGCGTTGGGTTCGGAGGTGGTCGGCGGGTTCAACCCCGTAATTTGCAGAGACCCTGCTGTTACGGGATGGAACTCGCCGATAGCTTCTGAGTTCGGTGCTGGCTTGATCGAGCTTGGGCTATCACTGCTGGGCAGTTTGAGGAACACTGTGCGCAGGCAAATGTTTGTACTGTACATATTACTGTTTTCTTTTTGTATTGTTACAGTCCAGATCCGCTACACGGAAGGATGTTCTGTTCCACACACCACACTACCACCAACATAGCAACAGAAAGCAATAGACCCGGACCAAACCATCAACACAACCTCCACAATAGACATGATACCACACTGCAATCTCCACACACCGACAACCGAGCATGCCCGGGATAAGGCAGAATAACAGGGAGGAAATGCCTTGTTAATTTATTTGTACTTGTATTCGTCAACACACGCGGTGTTGTCAATACGGCGCCAAGCCGTCTAACTATAAATATAAATAAAATAAATAAAAAATAAATAAATAAATAGAGAAAATGCGATATTTATTGATCAAATCCCTCTAGAACAGCATGTCCAAACCACTAACGATCGATTTTTCGTTTACCATAAAACTCACCCAAGTACAAACTCCAATTTTAAGTTTTGGATAAAACTAAAGCAAGTTAAAAAAATCATTAAAAACTTAAAAACAAAAAAATCATAAGGTTTTGACCAGTAATCGTTAATTAAAGAATTTTCCTTATAACGTTATCATAAAATTTCACGTGTACCGTAAACGGTTCTATCAAACACAACTATTTCCCCTATGCCCGAAAAATTGCAAAAATCATACCAATTCCAAAACCCAAAAGGGATCATAAAGACTCCAAAAACTACAGGCCCGTAAATCTTCTTAGCTGCATGTGGAAAGTTGCAGAAAATACTAAATTACTTTAAAGCTCACAAAATAATTCCAGACTATCAATATGATTTCCAACCAAGCCTTTCGACCACAAAACAAATCCATAGACTTACTGCAATTATCAAGAGCCAACTTATTACGAAATAAAAAAAACTCTACTGGATTTATAATGCTAGGCCACTGAGGAATGAGAAAGTAAAAATTGTTTAAAATGCGATGAATACAATGCCAAATTCAAATTCACGACAAAGGTTACACCCTGGTTGGTTGGTGGTTGGTTGGTACACAGGTTGGTTTTAACGTATGAACCTAGGGACATGCTTAAAAAAGTTATTTTTTCGGCGATTGCAACCAATGAATCAGAAGTATCTGTGCCGACGGAGGGACTTTTTTTTAACTTTTATTTATAGAGGCTTTGGGTCTTTGAGACCTCATTTGCGTCTTTAATGGAGGAACAAAATAGGCGCACGAGAACATAAGAAAAAAAAACAAAAAACACAGAAAAAGCATTTCGATACAAAACGTAAAGCAGCGGAAGCTCATAACGTTAATCATTTAGTACTTGTAGGTAAAGATCAACATAAGGAAGTCGGAAATCCGAAATTTAAACAAGCGTTTATTGTTACTCAAATATAAGATTATGAGAGCTAAAAAATTGTAAACGAACCAAGTATAAATATGCGACCGTTTTCGTCGGTTTATTTAGCAGACGAATGAAAAAATGGGATAACATAGTCGATATAGAAGATTCGGAAGTTGAGGACAACTTGTAAAATGTGGTGTTCGATTGTAAAATATGCGATAGTATTAGTGACATAGGTTAAGAGATCAATTATAATAAAATGGTCGTTAAGAAGCACCAAACCGAACGGACGTACCAGCCTCATATTCCTACACTTGTTTTTGGTGCCTCCAAGTAATCTAAGCCAAAAACTAAGCCATGTTTCATCTTCTGCAAACTTTCCTAGTTAATATGCCCCATTCTTCTGAGCCATAGTTCCTCGCCTATTTTCGAAGAACTGTTCATTGCTTTCTTTTTGTATTGTTTATTTATAGAGGCTTTGGGTCTTTAAGAACTCTGTTGGAAATTAGAACGTGTGAAGTTTAGCGCCATCTAGGAGTCGCGGATAGGTACTAGAAGAAGGCTATGCGTGATTTGTCGCCAGCGACACGTAAAGGATTGTTCGGTTCCGTGCACGGAGTAATGCATCGCTAGTGGAGCACTGCGACTGACAGCAGCTACACATGGAGAAAATATATACGGGGAGTTGTGAAAAACCCAGGCTTTGGAGTCGAATTCTTTCCATATCCCGAGAAATGCCTAGCTGTTAAATCTTTAAAAGGTAACTGACGGATAGCCGATTAAAGACACTTTCTAGCGTTCCCCGACAAGCTCTTGAGCCTTAGCTGAATTTTTGGCTCCCTTTCCACCTTTCCCCAAATCGTAAACTTGCACTCCGTACTTCGTAAACGTAACAGTATTCTATTGTTCTATTAGATTTACCGATAGTAAATTCATTGACAACTCCGGAACTATATGAACATCATTTACTAGAATAGCTGGTTTATGTGGACAACAACAACAGGATTCAGTTTCATTCTACCCTTAGCCCCTTAGTTTCATGACCTTCATTTTTCCACAATTAGTGGCAATAACGACAACCTCACACTTATGAGGATTAGCAAGAAGATGTATTCCGTGAAATGATTTGATGCACCGGAATCGAAATACCAATCTTCATGGTGTACTTTTATTTTAGATATAACGGTACACCAACAATTCTTCGCGGGTTGCTTTTATAGTTTTATCGCACACTCTCTAACTAAACTAAACTAAAAGATATATGAATAAATCTGTTGCGTTTACGACATCTCGTACTTTTAGAATTTGAACGCTTAAAATCCATTGTTTCGCTTTCCTTCGTAAATGTGGGATGTTTTCTGTTCGTTATGAAAGCAGCCCAGGGCGATGACGCTCTATTCTAACCATGCAACGTGATTCCCGTTGAACTCTCTTTTAACATCTTCACTCAGCAATCTAGTCTAGTCCACATAGTCGAATTTAGATTGTACACAGGTAAAGTTTCTAGCACAGTAATCAAAGGTTCAAACATTATTGGCATTGACAGTAGCAATAAGAATGTCTCCACAGGGTTATCCAATTCTGTTGTAATTTCGGAAAAAAGCTCTGACGAAAACACTCTGCGTACATTTGGAACTGCCTTTTATTGGACTTTTCATATGGAGAGTTTTGGCGCGACTGAACTAACGCATACCGAAAAATGATATTCCAAACGTCAAACGCATCGTAATGGCAGTGCTGCTAGAAACCCAAAAGGAGATGGTATGGATGCGTCTGAATTCCAACACCCCAACTCGGACCATACCATTTCTGTCCCTTATTCACTAGGAAGCGTACATCCCGAATCCTTCTACACAAAACTTCATTTTAATCCCGTTCACACTCTTCGTTAGCCCGCCTGCAATATTATTTGCTGATGGAACGTATTGAAGATGTAAAAAACCGCTACATATATGCTCACGAATGAAATGATAGCTTACATCAATGTGCTTAGCACGGGAACTATACGCTTCTCTACTAGCCATTACCATCGCACTCTGATTGTCACAGAGCAGCTCAATCCTCTTCTGCTTTTTGAATTGGTTCATAAAGCGAAGCATCTAAATCGCCTCCTTGGTTGCATGAGTCATTGCGATGTACTCCGCTACTGTGCTGGAAACCGCGACCGATGTCTGCCGTTTACACGACCACGACACAGCTCCCTCTGCTAACTTGAAGACGTAACCAGAATACGATCTGCAACCATCTCGTTCACTGGCCCAATCTGCGTCGACGTAGCCGCTGACATATTCACCCTATCCACGACGATAACTGATCTTATAATCAACAGTCCCTTTGAGATACAGCAAAATTCCCTTCACCGCAATCCAATGTGTACTGCCATGGCCATCGTTGTAGCGGCTAACATTACCGACTGCAAAGGCCAAATCCGGTCTGGTACCCTGTACCAGGTAAAGTAAAGCTCCAACAGCTTCACGATACGGCACGTCATCATTAGTATCTCCAGAGGCTGCATCTAACTTGTGTGAAACATCACACGGTGAAGACACTGGCTTACAATCTTGCATGCCAAAGCGATGGACTATCTCTGTTTCGTATTTGGTCTGATCGATACTGATCATATCGTCACCATAGGTTATTGTCATACCTACACATGTACGAGCTCGACCCAAATCTTTCATTAAGAAAGTTTTCGACAGTTTAGCCTTGAGCTAATCGCGTACCTTTACGTCGGACCAAAATATCAGTATATCATCGACATATATAGCCACTACCAAACTACTGTTGGTATTGTAATAGACAAAAGGGTCTTCGGCAGATCTTCTCAGGTCGAATGATAATAATGCTGCATCTAGGCATTTGTTCCAGCAACGTCCGCTTTGTTACATTGCCTTGTTCAGCTTGCAAACTATTCGTCTTCAAACCCTTCCGGCTGCATTACGTAGATTTCCTCCTTCAACCTTCCTTGAAGGTACGCGGTAACTGCGCCCATCTGGTCAATATTCATACCTTTTTGGGCAGCCATAGCAATCAATAGCCGTAGCGAGCCGTATCGCACAACCGGTGAAAAGGTTTCAGCATAATCAACGCCGTACCTTTGACTACAATTCTTGACGACCAGGCGCGCTTTATGTAGCATAACGCTACCGTCTTCTGCGCACTTTCTCTTTAACACCCATTTCGTTCTTATGGCTTTACGACCCGGTAGAGGATCCACTAATGTCCAGCTCTAATTGCTTTCAAAAGAAGACAACTCTTCTCGCACTTCCCTTTCCCAGAATCGAGCATCATGCGTCTTCAATTCATCTTCACGATATAATGGATCCTCTGGGCTACAATCTCTAGCGAAATAGGAGACGAAATCTTCGCGCACGATACGACGAGCTGTCCGCGGCGATCGTCTTAATATATATTGACCTTCAATCCTATTTTCACTGCAATCGTGATTATCAGCGCCTTCAGCATCTTCATATTCCTCATCATAAGAAGAATCAAGCTGATTTACTGTTTCAGTCTTGATTACGGAATCTGTCTTTGTTTCAGTCTTTGCACGACTAGATGCCTCAACTGAAGTTGTTCCACTTTCAACATCATCGTCCTCATCTACTTTAAACAAATAACCAGTCTTCATAGGTGTTTGAGGCAGAAACGTTGCATCCCTACTGGTGTATACTCGTTTGGTTTTCGGCCAATAGAATCGAAATACTTTATCGGAATAACCTACGAACTGCATTTCCACAGCTTTCGGGTCCCATTTTCTACGCATTACTTTGGGCAAAAGAACCATTGCCGGATTTCCGAAAATCTTCAGTGATGCGAGGTCTGGTTTCTCTCCCGTCCAAATTTCTTCCGGACACCGATTAACTAGGGAATGATTCACCGATCTGTTTACTATGAACGCCGCGTGTTGTACAGCCTCAGCCCAAAGTGCTCGATCAAGATTACCATCCGATATCAAGCAACGTGCTCATTCAATTAATGTCCGATTCATCCGCTCAAATACACCGTTCAGCTCTGGTGTGTATGGCGGAGCCTTCTCGTGGATGATTCCGGATGCCTGGTAAATCTTCAACATTTTTTTGTTCACGAACTCTGTGCCGTTGTCCGATCGAAGCCGCTTTATATATACGCCTGTTTGGTTTTCTACTTCCGCCTTAAACCTGCGGAACGTCTCAACCACTGCTGATTTTTCCTTCAAGAAGTAAACAAATACTTTTCGAGAAAAATCCTCAATAAAAACAACAAAATACCTGGATCCACCTAATGATGTGCTCATTGGTCCGCAAACGTCAGTATGCACTAGGCCCAAAATCCTCGTTGTTTTGATGATGACATCTTTCTTGCAAAACGACGCTCTGGTCTGCTTTCCTTCAGCACAGCTGATGCAACCACGAATGTCTTCCTGCGTACCCTCGAACTGAACGTCACTACACACTTTCTTAAGGTTATTCAAACCTTGGTAGCTCATGTGACCCATCTTCCTGTGCCATTCGATTACTCCGTCGTCCTTAACAAGCAAAGATTTCACGTGCTTTGCTTCTATTTTGAAGCACATCCACTCGACGGCGTTTCAATCAGGACGGATCAAAAACAGTTTTTGATCACTTTCAAAACGCCATTTTCAATAATAATCCGAAGGCCCATGCGCGATGCCACATCAAGCGAAATCAAATTAGCTTTAAGTTGAGGAACAAACAAAACGCCTCCAAGAAGCAATTGTTTCCCACCAATCGTTACGACGGCTGATCCACAACCTTCCACTTTTAGCTTCCTGTCGTCGGCAACAGTGATTGTTTGCTTCTCCGAAGCACGAAAATCACTCAGAGTGTCATCACCGCCTGTAGCCCTTGACCGGTTTCTGCAAAAGTTTTTCGAAGTGCTTCCCATATTTGCAGCGACGAGTCATCCTTTCCGAAATGATGCGTGATATGGTCTTCACACGCAAGGAATATCCATCCTGCAGCTCGCGACAGCTTATCTTCATCTGTTTCCGTTTGTGGTGCTGGAAATACGCACTTTTACAAATCTCTTGTACGTAGAAATGCAGCCATTTTCTTTTCCCATGTCGAGAAGATGGACCGCCCGTCCAAATTATCGAAATTAATGCCGTCAATTAATGGAAATTGTCTATTCTGTTCTAGAAAAACTCAACGGAGAGTTTTGGCGCGACTGAACTAACGCATACCGCAAAATGACATTCCAAACGTCAAATGCATCGTACGTTTGGCAGTACTGCCAGAAACCCAAAAGTTCTGAATTCCAACAAATTCACATTTACTTATGCCAATTATCGGACGATTTTTTCAAAATCCAAGATATTTTCTTCCATTGTATTTTTATCATTATATTTCAGTTGCCAGTTGCTTCAGTAGATAGAACACTCCAGAAACGCCCATCTTCTCAAACGTATCCTTCAAAGTAATCCAAATGTATCGTGAAGTCGATTTTCCTCGGACATATTTTCCTCGGACAACTGAAAATCCGCTATCTTTTGAATTATCATGGACTTATACTTCGCATCTTGTGCTTACGTTTTTCTAATTGTTCTTCCTTTTGACGTTTGACAGTCGCCGAATCCGCCGAATTAACAACGAAAAAATTCTAATCTTCTAAGGTTTTATGTATACATTTCATTAGCCCCAGCTCTTAAAGATAAGCTTGTTCGAGAAATTTGTTCCATCGAACAGATATACTCGTGAGGTTTGATCCTCCTCCATCTGGATATTTTCACAATTACCGGAACAATTTACGATTCGATTAAACCTTCAAAGCCTTTTGTCCTGGGCCCATAAACTATAGGACAGAGGATGGTTTAAGCTCTATTGCCTCGTTGTAATAGTTAGTTCAACTGGTAACACAACACACAACACCAATCAGTTCCTGCAACTACATTAACTTATATACTCCTCAAATACTCTTGCTTTACTATGATCATCTTATGTCGTCGCTTCATTCCAACAAAAAGCTTAAAAACATGGATTGTAAAAATGATTTTGACCCTGTAAAAATCACTCTAAATATGTCCTAAAAGTTTGATAAAATTACTTCATTTGTTAAGAGATTAAATGTGGTTTCGATTAGCACGTTAATAGAAAATGTTTCATCTTGGTTTGTCCAGGAAATTCGTTTATTTGTACCTCTCTTTCTTGGTGTAACGACCCCTTAGGTAATGCCTTGCTATTTCTGGCTCACTAGGCTTCATGATACTACGTAGTAGGATAGTCAAGTCACCACTTCGAGAAGACGATCTAGATAGGATTTGATCCTCGGTCCAGGCGTATGTCTCTACCACCGGACTACCAAATTAGTATATGTTAGACAATTATTGATTGAATGTGACAGCTTGACGCCGTATTTTCAACACCGCATGTGCTGACGTTTACAAATTCACAAAACTTTACAATGCATTTCCTCCCTGTTATTAGCCTTATCCCGGCCATGCTTTGTTATCGTGTTAGACGATTCTTAAAATTATTTTTTTACTAGGTAATTCAAATTACCTACATATTGTAAAGAACATTTTCAACAGGAACAGGGAACAGAACAAGGATTGTACAGAACATTTTAAGTCCCAGTATTCATATACGCCTCTGAGACATGGACTCTGTTCAAAACTGACTAAGCCCTCTTAGCCGCGTTCGAGAGGAAGATGCTCAGAGAGATTTTTGGCCCCGTATGTGTGGAAGGACAATGGAGGAGCCGCTACAATGACGAGCTCTACGAGCTGTACGATGATCTTACCATCATGCAGCGAATTTAACTCGCCAGGCTCCGGTGGGCTGGTCACGTCATGAGAATGACACCGCACGACCCAGCCCGTAAAGCCCTTTTAGGCCGTCCACACAAACAGAGGAGGCGTGAAAGGCTCAAATTGAGATGGAGTGATGACGTTGATGCGTCCGCCAGAATGGCCGGGATAACGGATTGGCAGACGACGGCGCTAAACCGTGAGCGGTATCGAGGATTGTTGCGGCAGGCCAAGACCGCAGAGCGGTTGTAGCGCCTGATAAGTAAGTAAGTAAGAAAGTATAGAACATTTATACAGTGCGTAACAGAACAATAGGGCCACTAGTTTTTTGAGCATAACTAGAAAAGTTGGAGACAGGTAAAAATGATGTTCTGCAAAGTTGTAGAAAATAAAAAATACGTTTTCTCATATTTTTTGCATATTTTTACCTGGGAATTATGCAAAATATAAGTTATTATAATTGACAACTTTTTTTAGTTGGGCGTGTGATGGTCCCATTTTTTTAAAATAAAGCTATTAAAATTTCCTTTCAAAATAAATATCCCTGGTACAGTTCGTATAACACGAGCGGGAACTAAAAACAAATAGAGAAAAATGGGTCTTTTTGCGAGATAAATTGCTTTAAGAGCGTCGTGAATTTCGAAAACAAAAGATAAAATTATGCAAAAATTTGGACATAATGTGGAACACCAAAGAATATCAGAAATATTTTTTTCAGATTTTTCCTGTGGTCAACGGCTGTTACGCACACCCCTCTTTTACTGCAACAGAAGCGCGTTTTACTGTTTACGAACAAGACTAGCGAAACTAGCGATTCTGCTGCAATGTTTTTTTTATAGTTATCTCGTCCATACGACCATCAAACGCTCAACTAAAAAAAGTTATCAATCATAATAATTGGTATTTTTCATAAAAGCTCAAATAATTGCATCCCATGGTTAACTAAACTTTATAAAACATTGTTAAAAAATGTTTTTACATTATTTGGGACTTACTCTTACTAACCGTATTTTTACCAAATTTTCAAATGAAAATTTGTATCAAAAGCTTTGGATTTTAAGTATCAAAAGGTTTTTACTTAAGTGGCCCTATAGTTATGATACATGAAGCAATTTTCAATCCAATAAAAATATATGTATTAGTGTGCGTAAAAACTATGCAAAAAATATGAGAAAATGTATTTTTTTAATCTCTACAACTTTGCAGAACATCGTTTTTACCTATGTCTCCAACTTTTCTATTTATTCTCAAAAAGCTAGTGGCCCTATTGTTCTCTTACGCAGTGTAGTACTAACCTACAACTCTCAGACATGGACTCTATCCAAAACCGACGAAATCCTTTTATCAGCGTTTATTAGAAAGATGCTCAGGAGGATTCCTGGCTCCGTATGTTTGCTAAGGCAACAACAAAGACAATTACGAACTCTACACGCTGTGCGGCGATCTCACCATCGAGTAGCGAATTAGACTCGTCAAGTTTTGGTGAGGTGGTCATGTCATGAGAATAGCAGCGAACGACCCAAACCGTAAATAAGGCCGTCTAATGTGGACAGATGTGGCGGGTAAGGTCCAAACTGAGATGGAGTAATGACGTGAATTCGTCGTCCAAAACGGCCGGTATAATGAATAGGTAGACGAAGGCGCTAACCATGAGCGGTATCGAGGAATGTTGTAGTAGCCCTGATAGCAACTAATAAGGAAGTAAGTTTTTTAAGAAATATCATAAACAAATTTACAAAAAAAAAGATTTGAATTTTTTTAAATGTTTTCTAACTACTCTTACCAAATTAAATTAAATATCATTCTTTGACTACTAAATTGTAAAAACAACTCATTTCAATTAAAAAACTAAATAAGAATTCTCTCTTGTCACTAAAAATAATGTTGAAAAAAATCCTGGCGGAATTTCTCTCCATACAGACGAGGACTTTAAAAACAGTGCAGTTCATTTTTTTATTAAATTACGCTTAAATAAAAAAAAACAGAATGAAAATGCGTGTCGAAGAATGGTACAACACAACGACCACATGTACGTACACACCGTAAGTGATAATATGCATATTCAAAAAGCCACAGGGTGTTTTGCCCTGCGCGAACAGGGTAAACAACGCATAGGCAAAAGATAGAAAAATAAACATACACAGTTTAGGTACATACACAGATTTCGCCTATCAAATATTCACAGGACGATGCATTACGTAGGGTCATAAATCAAGGAATCGCCAAGTGATCTCACGGTCCGGGAACATAAACAGATAAAGAAGGTCGTTTCGGGATACGCCCGACACTGTAGGTTTATGTTCAATCAAACCGAAAGAGGGCCTATCTCATTGGAAGCCTTCCTTTTCATGCTAAAAACCGTACTTTCGGGATTGTTTTGAGTATATAACACAGGATTTCTGTTAATAAATTTGACTTGTAATTCAGACATGTACAGACAAGCTTGTGAGTTTCATGGGGAGGATCTTTACAGATTCGGGATCACAGAAAATCGGTGGTATACGAATTTTAATTTCACTCTAGGAATCAGTTTTTAGATATTCACTTATTCAGTAAGCGAACTTGTTTTTTACAACGAAATGAACTTCAAAACAAGACCATGTGACAATCGCAAAGTCCGCATTTTTAACTGTAGGTTACACACTTATCCGAGCGTTGACATGCCGTGTACAATACCATCGGCTACAATGATAACTTCACAATTCATATGATGTTTCGCAGTAAAAGGTTATTGATTCCCCTGTCATCTGGAGCCCTTCCAATGCCACCTAGCTTTGTTTATCATTTCATGTAAATAGTTTAGCTCAAAAAAGATCGATGCTTTTATATTATCAACAGAAAAACCCAGCATAAAGCAATTTCTACAGTAATTGCAGGATTAGTCTCTTTATCAAAAAGATATAGGGTTTTTCTTTTAATAATGTATATCCATAAAACCCTGTAAAATTAGATGGATAAAATATCTAAAATATCCAATGCACAAGGCGTTTTTTTTATTCTGGAAGAGCGGCTGAATATTGGGGCGGGCCGGTGACTGAGGTGATAACGGCAGGATCGGGATCAAAACAAATCACAGACCACCTCCCCATACACAAGACTGACTATCCAGCCACGGGTAAATTCAAGTCACAGAAAGCCTGAAATGTTAGGCCGATACCTTTCAATATTGTTAGCCAAAAAAGTAATATCAATACAGTGGTGGGTCAAGATATGTTGAGGCCCCTAGCGGAATGACATCACCAAACATTTCTGTAATCTTTCGGCGATCACTACGTGTATTTCATTCAACTATAAACATTTTTTTCCAACAATCATAGGTTTGATGTGAGTGATACATTTAAGGCAGTTTTCGGGAATTCCGATTTAACGAGTTGTTCATACTAAAGATAGGTACAAGATACGTTATACAATGAGATATCGGTGAATCCCCACACTTGGCACGAATTCAGCTTATTTACTGTTCATTTTCAATGAACACAAATAATCGTATGTGTATATATATATATATATATATATATATATATATATATATATATATATATATATATATATATATATATATATATATATATATATATATATATATATATATATATATATATATATATATATATACATATAAGATAAGAATTTCATTGTCTAGCATTTCACGTTCACGACACCAAAACTTTTAAATTTAATGAACATACAATGTGCAAGTTAAAAAAAACATGGAAAAAGCTCACATATTTTTCAATTAATGTTATTAACAATGGCTATATTTACCTTTTACGATTTAGCTACCACAACTGTGCGAGTACATTAAAATCCTTTTTTTGGTTTCGGCAATGAATTAAAAGGGGTCAAATATAGATGTACTGCTCTGCAACACTATAAAAACAAAGATAACAAAGGAATTACAATTGTGTCTTCTAATTATATCTTGAAAATCGCAGTATGTTGAAAAAATAATCACCACGGATTTCAGCTATTCGGACATATACAATGAAACCTGTAAGCGGAGACAATAAATAAAATATTCGATTATCCGTGCCCGATCAATAGGACTACAACGAATCATCCAGTTTCAAACCTGACAACACTTTTGAAGGGGTTATATGATTTGTATATATATATATATATATATATATATATATATATATATATATATATATATATATATATATATATATATATATATATATATATATATATATATATATATATATTACGTTTTTGTTACCATGGAGATCTGCTATACAGCAAAGTGAGTTGAGAGGAGGTGCCGTAAAAAGCCCGTTTTGACACATGGAAAGAAGTAGAAGACCAGCACCAGTTTGACGTTTACTTGACCGCATTGAATCAGCTGGTTATATGTGTTGTTTATCATTCTCGAAGCAATAACATCATTATATGATTTGTTTTCTTCCATTCTGCTGTTCAATATCATTCGGAAAGCCTAGATCAAGTGAAGAAATCAGGATATTGTAGTGTGTCAGTGCTATCTGAGATGATTCTGTATTATATTTATAACTGTTTTTGGTGGTAACGATTCTGCGCCTATATGGACAGGGCAGCTGACTGTGTCGGCGTCACAGGCGGTGCCGGTTTGCATCCCCGAACTATTGGAAGATCCGAGATATAGGATCATTCCACTTTTTTGCCGATCTGCAAGCAAAAAATCATCAAGAGCACAGCAGATCGAGCTTCATCAATGTATGCTAGAGATCGCTTGCTTGACCAACAAAGAATGCTTGACCGCAGTTTGTTTACATTTTAGTCAAGTAAACGTCAAATTTTTTTTCAAGATGTCCGACCGAGAAATCGCTATTCCGACACCTCCTCTCAACTCACTTTGGCTATACAGGATGCAGATCGAATCTTAAGGCTGGTGTCATTGCTCGGTGGCATACTACTAGTCGCACAGCATCCCCCTCATCGCAAAACTGCTCGAATTCGCATGCAACGTCTTAATTTTGTGCTACAAGCCCGCCAGTCATACAAAATTGAGGACGTTTTTACATTGGCTGACGACAAACTGAAGACGTTTGGTTTCGGGGTTACGGGGTAGTGTGCGTGAGCGTTTGCGCTCCAGGGGTACATTTGTATGTGTGTGATCACGGTGTATGTATGTTTTGTGCTATGTGTTTTCTTTCGGCTTGCCACTATTTGTTTCTAAAAAAAAAACAGCTCGCATTTTTTTAAATCGTTTATTGAATAAGGTTTTGGCCCTCATCCGCCTCTTTTAACACTCCGATGGTCTCCGATGCCGGCTCCGAAATACATCCGGAAGCTTCCTAAACAGAGCCGAAAGCCTTCATTGCATTACGTTCTTTCCGCATATTTCTTTCCACTTCTTGATGAATGCAACAGCCACTCCGATACAGGAACGATCTCGACGCGACGCGGATGTTTTGGCTAGCAAAATTGCTTTCCTTAATACAATTCTAATACAAAGCAGCAACTGCGGCCAATGGTTTGTTTCCGTACCGACGCGACAAAACATACGAATACCGCGTGTTTACACGGTCGAGTAGAGGCATGCACAGGCATACACATCGACAAAGGCTGTGGAAGATTTGGCAGAGCAGCACAGAAGATCATTGCCATACTGGTAAAGCGCGATAGCAATATGGAATGTTGTACGCGAGCACAAAATTGGGTACAAAGCTGATGACCTTGTACAGAAACTGCTCGACATGACCAGTGGGAATTTTTGTCGATTTGACAGACCACCATTTTAGTCGAGTTATGTCAGAGTTTGTTTACAAAAACATATGGTAAAAGGCTACCAACATAAACAAACAGCCTCGATTCTCAGTTCCTTGAGCAATTTCGCTAATTTATGGGTCATCTTCGCATATCAAATGTTGTCCCACAGAAGATTGAAGATATTTGGTTGCATTTTTCGTCAAAAAATCGCAAGCGATACCACCACCGGCCCCTCCTCCGACGCTTCCATTACCCAACCGACCATTTTGACATCGTCCGTCATACCGTTCGTATACCGGACGCTTATGACGAAAGGAAGCTCTCCCCATGGACGGTCCGGCATGTCATGGCGGCGATAGACGTCAGACGTATGACGGACGCCCATCTCTACCGTCAGATGGTCCGGCATATCATGGCGGATAGAAATCTACGTATGTGTGTGTAACTGCACAAAAAAAATGACACAACACCATCATGTGGCGTCGTTTACTTGTGGTATTCTGGTTATTTTTTTGTCGTGGTGTTTCATATGTTTTGCGTGGTATCTATGATTATATTCTTTTTCTTTACCTAGGTTGCATTTGTCTGCCGATGCTGCTGAAGAAGATTTGAACCGTGGATCTGTAAGATAAAGAGACGTGAGTGTAAACATTAGACTAACAGTGCTGTTGCAATTGACGGTGTTAAACGTTCTACATAAATTTTTAGGATCGTGCAAAATGAATGCGTCTATTATTTTGGATGAGCATATGTACTGTTCTAAACAGTGCAATGATAACACTGTTACGCCGATACTGGTTCCAGTTCCGTGGTCGTCTGCTGCTTCACCATCAGTGCAGAATCCGTGCCCATCCACATCTGCTGCAGCAAGTGTGGTTATTAAGCAGCCGGTTCCCATTGCACTTGCCGAATCCGCAAGTGCCGTGAAAAATCCTCCGCGTCCATCCACATCGGTTGCAGCGGGTCGGAAGCTTGCTCCCACTGCTGTTGTTGCATCAGCGAGTGTCGTGCCGGATCCTTCGCATCCATCCACATCGGCTGCAGCGGGTGCGGTTGGTCGGAAGTTTGCTCCCACTGCTGTTGTTGCATCAGCGAGTGTCGTGCCGGATCCTTCGCATCCATCCACATCGGCTGCAACGGGTGCGGTTGGTCGGCGGAATCTTACTGAAATGGAAAGAAAGAAGGCGGTAGCTCGCGCGTTTTCTCCGGAACAATGCATAATATTAGAAGCTATGCAACGGGAAATCGATCAACTGCGAAAACAGGATAAAATAAATACAAAACAAATAGCGCTCCAACGAACAATGTTGGAGATGCTAGGTGGTGCTCGACCGGCAACGGAGCAGCATCCTTTGAAGGAATTCAAACAAATTGAGACCGCCCAAGAGCTTGCGGAATTGAATAGCCGACTTGGGAGCGATGTGGATGACAGAGTTGCTTTCGAAAACTGGCTGAAAATGAAAATCATTGGCAGGGATGCAAGCAATAGATTGCACGAGGCCATTGATCTCATTTTCAGCCGGTCTTTCTTGCACAATGTAGCTGGACCGGACATGGCAAGACTGAGAAAGTGTCTTATAGTCTAGTGAATTTCTGATGTTTTTTTTAAGAGGTTTATGCAACGGAAATTAAAATATGCGAAGGATCGCTTAAATTTAAAAGGTGCTGTGAGGACATCTTGCCATCTTCGACAAACGTAAGTTTTTCATGTGTTTCGTTTTGTTTAACTCGTTGCACTACTAATTAAATTTTGCTTACTGAAAGAAATGCCTGAATTTACTGAAATAAATGCCTAGAAATGAAATAAAAAATATAGTATGCATATTTAATCAAATCTATTACAGGTTACGTATTTCGGTTTTATTTTCAACATACACCTAATATAATAAAGCAACAAAAATACATAACAACTAAACATATGTTTAACCTAATTATATTTACATCTAAAACTATTACATTAAAGTATGAAGTAAAGGAATTAGTACAGCATTCCCTTCAACATCTAATCTATTTAATACTAACTTGCATTTTATATGCTCTGGATGACACTCGACATTTTTACTTATATTTTTACTGTTTATATTTACATGGCAGATGTTAAGCCCGGTGGAATTGCAAGGTTCTTCAAAGTAATGTGAATGGTCGTTGAAACGCTTTCCAATGATTACCACTGATGTACTTGATGTATATAAAGCTCTGCTATACTGTACTACCTGATTTTCAACCGTGAGGAACCACGAGTCTTGAAACTTTTTTTTTAACTTGAATCCATTACATTCGATTATTACTTCACTGCCATGCTTTGTCAAATTGACTTGCGAAGGAACAGCATCTTGATTCATTCGACTTTGAAAATCTTCAAGCTCAGATAATCGATTTACAATTTGATGTAAGCTTTTCCATCCATTTCTCAATAGGCGCTTTAAATGTTGAAGCTCATTTTCAAATGGATACGCAGATAGAGTATTCAGAGGGCCAAACTTTTTTATCTCCTCAACCACATGCAGCAGATTATGCACATTGCTAGTCATGTACCTGGTCCCATAAATTTGAGGGAATTGGGTGACAAAACTTTTTAAAAGCTGCCCACCATACTCCCAGTACGATCTGTAAGCATTGGAAGAAAAAATTGTTATTGCGCAAAAAAATAACATAAAATGCTTGTATTGGTCGTCAGCAATGTAGTCCTTCAAAACTCCTACACTAGCATAGTGCAAGAAGGAACTATACTCCGACGCCTTCCAATAATTTATGTCCTGAATGTTACGGAAGGAACGGTGTATTTCGTTAGGCAATTTTATCGCTTTCAGAGCTTTGGAAAATGCGATGCACGTGGCAGTAGACCATTTGGGTTGCCCTAACCGCCCTAAAACCCATCCTTTTAAAAGTTTCCGCATAATTCCTAGATCTAATAAATGTAACCGATCCGATATTATTATATCTTCTATCATGTCTATGTATAGTAAATCTAGGAAAGGGGATGGTTCCTTATGATGTATCCCGTACGCAAATTGTCGAAATAAGGAGTCTGTCCTCAGCGGTGCATCGCAATCAGTGAAGACAACCGTACGCGAGCTAGAATTATGCTCACCGACACAGGTGCACTTCAAGCATCCATGCTTGGCATTAAAGTTAGCAACACCTGGAAAAGAATTAATTTAACATTGGAAAAAAAATGTATGTATTAAAGAGGCTAAATTACCATCAACCATTTTTTATATTAAATATACCTTTCAAAAACGCCCTTGCCGGGGCATCTGCTATTACAGCCCGAACTTTGATTTCGTGCTGCATATTATTGATAGTCAATCCAAATTCCTCTAATTCGTTTAGCTCGGTCACAAAAGGTCGCAAGAACTCCTCGATACTAGGGGGCTTTGTTATCCCGTGGAAGATAGCCACCGTCATTGGAGGAGCCAAGGGCATTTCATGTACGGAAATCAGTATAGGCCAAAATGTAGCTGGGCTACTATTATGCAGCGGCAACCCATCGATTGATACGTTGAGCGACAACTCTGCCGGTAAAGTCGTATTGCTGAAAGAAAATAAAGCATTAGCATTTAAAACTAATTAAATACAATGTTTACTTACCGGAAACGATTTAAAAGGCACTGTTTTACGCCTTTGTACCAATACAACCCTCCTTCAACGTTGATGATGTTTGATGCAGCTGTTCGGCTCGTTTTTAATAGTGTCCGAGCGTCCTTAGGTAAATTATAAGGAGTTTTTTCTCGGAGAACGTCCAGAATTAAATTCATGGTTTCATGAGGGATCCCTTTCACCAAAGCACAGTATCGAAGACATTCTTTCAGCGACATGTCCCCATATTTTCCGTGCCGAGCTGTTGCTTCCTCAGGATCCTCGGAATTCGCCTCCTCGCCGGATGATTGTAAATTTGCTGAAGGAGCATTCCACGCACTGAATCCTGCTCCATCGTCAATAGTATCAACATCATCTAAAATACAATGAAATTTTCTAATTAAGCACAACAATAATGGTTTATCCGTGGCATAAACACTTTTAAACTTTCGTTACGTATACCTCATCCACAATTTTAATCACTTATTTATACCTACCAGAGGATTCATCAAAGTTGCTCAGTCGGTTCAGCCTTTTAGCATTCAACTTGTACAGGTTTCCCGTACGCCGATGTCGATTAAAAAACGTTCTACGAGACATTATCAATTTTTTTAAAACTCTTTATTTCGTTAACTCACAATAACGGTCTGATCGGTTATGTTTTGATTGAAAGAAAAGCGCTGACAACCAACACGGACTCACAAACATTCGACTGATCTTTGCACCGTCCGGCATATCGTTCGTCAGTTCTTCTGAGCATAGGCAGCGTGAGAAAGAAAGACAGTGTTTCGGTCATGGTGATCTCGCTCTCGCAGGCAATGTTATTCCGGACGCTGTCAGTATGGTTGGTTGGGTACTCTTTTCAATACCCTTCCCCTTGATGACCGCAGAACTGTTATGTCAGGTCGAGAAATGTCAATTTGCTCTAAACAACTCTACCTTTTATATCCATATACCTTGGTCGAATCCAAAGTCTATATAGGACAGAGGTCGAATCTTAGCAAATGTCATGTCTGGCATTGTGCACCCGATTTTTGACGTTTAGGTCGAAAACTGTTTACAAACAACAGAAGCAGCTGCATCACACAATAAGGTTCCCCGGATGTTTTCACGGTGCAAAACGATAAATTTTATCTAAAAAAGTGTTAACAAGACTTCAAGGATCATCAAAATTTCACACTAGCAGCTGGAGGTGCTCAAGGATCCGGTACCAATAGAAGCATCAGCTAAAAAAACAGTGAACATTTCCTACCTAAACTTCCAGAACGTTCCCACAGCATTCTGTCAGTTTGTATGCGATGCGTCGACCTCTGTCCTATATAGACTTTGCTGTCCTTGAGGCAGGCTTTATCTCGCTTTTCTATCTTCTTCTAGTTCTGAGTAAGACGCTGTGTTCCAACTTGTGTAGATTTCATCAGATTGGTGGAGTTGATAGTTACTAACTAAAATGGCCCACACATTTGCAGAAGATCAATATGGAAAGAAAGTTGATCATTGTTTAACAGACACTATTCTCAAATTTGGTAAGTCAAATATTTTTGCGGAATGATGTGTACGCCATCAAATTACATAACTATATCGCGTTCCTGTAGATAATATACCATTCGATGCGGCATAACAAAATCCTTTTTCTTATAGGTGGTGGATTGGCTTTGGGTAGTATTTTTTCGGTATTGTTGTTCAAACGTCGCACTTGGCCAATCATTATAGGATCTGGGTTCGGCATTGGTGTAGCATATAACAATTGTGAACGAGCTATGAATTCTGGCAAATAACTTAAGACATATCGAATTACACGACAATATGGCTCAGCAATAGCAAGGCAATTATAAACAGTGTTTGTTTCTCTTAAAATAATACTGTCATATGTCCGAAATTGTAAAACATGGTTTTTCATAAAAAAATACATGCTATGAATGATAAGTGATCCAAACCACTGGAAAAATGGGCCTATTTTTTAATGCTGTAGTCAAATCTCCGACAACCGTTGTTAGTCACATCATCTAAGTTACATACTTTGCAGTTACAGTTATATTGCCTGATGAGAGAAATTGTTGATACTACAGAAGCTTCTGATGCACTGTCGTAATGCTTGCATTCATATTGCTATAGCTGGATGGACGTTAGGTTACCATATCTGAACCAAACTTCTTGTTTCCTATCCTGTTCCTGTTGATATTCAATTAACACATGTCCTGTTGTTTTCAACTCCTACTAGATGAAACATTATACCGTTTACATATAAAAGGAAACACCGATGGCTCGGTTGCAAGCACCTGCATGATATTCATTGCAATTGCATTGTTGCATTGCACAGTCGTACTCGAAAATGAGTTCTTTTATCAATATATTTAATAAAACTGTAAATAAACCTAGTTCATCATACTAAAAGTTTTGCGTTCTACCTAAATACTGCTAGTACTACTTACTTCCCAAATAGCCAAAATTAAATAAATCGAACTATTGTGCTGCTTGAGGGCTGCTTAAGGAAAAAACTTACCACCGCCGAACTTTGAGGCAAGTTAAAAAGAGCGTAGAACTTGATGGAACTATGAATCTTTTCTACTTGCACTTGGAACTCGATGGAACTACTATGAGGCTTATTAACAAACGACGAAAAGTCTTCACCCGAGCTATGCGGCTTGTTAAGAAGCATACGGTACTTCATGGAACTCTATGCCGATTTAAGAGTGAAATATAATCCCTCAAGTTGTTTGTTTACAGGATTATGTCAATAGAACATTGCTATCTGCCATTAAGCGTCATCAGAAGAAAAAAAAAACATTGTGTGGAAAGATGTATTCCAAGTGTGTGGAAAAATCGGGAAACTTATATAGAAAGCGTGCTAAAATTATGCGTGAGCTATTTGAGAACAGAGGCGACTGCGAAATAATCGATAATACATGTTCGTCAGTGTAGTAATTTAGTGTCTGAGACTATGTTTTTATATTCTATTTCTTCTTTTAGAATCAACAAACTTTGATCATGCAAATAACAACAAATATCCGACAGTTCCAGTTCGGAAGATGATGAGCAAAATGAAACAACGAACAATCCAAACTAAAATCTATATCGCATACCGGAATATATACAAATCAGTTCGTCCATCCATTCACTGTCCACACACTCTACCGGCCTCTCTTTGAAGACACTTCTATACACGTCGTAAATGTTTTCGTGATTTTCCTCTACACATGATTAGTTTATTCAACCGATCCTTTTGTCGTATATTCGGCCACAACAAATTCGTCTTTCCCTTGCTCGTTCCTTGGATTCAAGGTTCAGGAACCGCTAACAGCTCCTTATGCTCTCTGCTATCCACTGTTTCTTCGATATTGAACGGCATCTTTTAAGTTTTCTAATGAAATTTCTGTAAGATATAGATAAATTATAAAAATTAATAATAACGAAGGTTTTCAAATATATCTGCGATTATTAGATACCTTACACTTTTTGCATCTACTCGGATTAAGAGCTGATCGCGAAATGAAGAATTCTATTTGTACGGTACACCCAATCTAATGGTGTTTGGGTGCAAAGGCTTTCCTGACCGGGTTTTTTGTTTACGATTTCCTCGACTTGCCAAAATTCTCTACCGTTGTGCCATTTCATTCTGTGTTCCTCTTATATTCTCACCACTCGCTCCTCTTCTCCCCGACCACCGATCGACACCATGTTTGTGCATGCTAAGACTGGTTCCAAAGGCCCAATACAGTTTGTTGGAAATTTTTTGTCGCTGTCACTTCGGTACGCATGATACAAATGTGATACGTCTTTTGCAGTAGATAAGCAGCGTCATAGTTCCTCGAACTTTTAACCGGACCTTAAGCTGCTTTTGTATATCGAGCTGTTAAAGAAAGTTTTTATGCTCTATTTATTTGTCATGCAAGGCATCTGTTTCGGAATTTCAATCTGCTGATCATCTTCCGAACTAGAATTGTCGGATAAATAGATCCGAATATCGATTATCTCGCAGTCGTACTGGTTCTTAAATATTTCACGTACAATTTTAGCACGCTTTATATAAAATTTTCCCGATTGTTTACACACTTTCAACACATCTTTCCACACAATGTTTTTCTGACGACGCATGGCAAATAGCAATGTACTATTGACATAATCATGTAAACAAACAACTTGAAGGGCCATCTTTCATTCTTAAATGGGCATGAAGTTCCAATAAAGTACCGCATGCTTTTTAACAAGTCGCATAGTTCGGATGAACACTATGCATGGTTTATAAATAAGCCTCATAGTTCCCTCGAATTCCAAGTGCAAGTAGAAAATCTTCATAGTTCCATCAAGTTCCAGGCTCTTTTTAACTTGCCGCAAAGTTCGGCGATGGTACGTTTTTTCTTTAAGCAGTCCTCAAGCAGCACGATAGTTCGGTTTCATCATTATTGGCTATATGGGTTCCACACATGCCCAAAACTCCTTCTGAGAATCTTTTTCCCGAACATACTCGACTAACAGGATTTCGACAGTTTTTAACAGAGTTCATGTAGCAATACGGCCAGGACGTTCTTTATGAATAAAAAAAGCAGAGTTCATGTCTCACTGGCGTATATATGTTATACAATCTTTAAATATTTGAAGAATAACAGTGACCTTCAATGGTTAACTTCGCAGCAGAGCAGGCATTATGAGAAGGCAAATTTCCTCAGGCTGTAGTATGAGATTGGCAGCCTACACCCTTGCGAGTGTACGATTTATAATTGAGTTGATATATAGAATCAAAACGATTACTAAATTTTAATTATTACTAGTTTCTAGTTCAAACAAATATAGAATCAAAACTATTACTAACTTTGAAGTATTTCTGGGCTTTTCGCATGGTGTTTAAATAAATAAACCAATAATTAACTTGCCGCTTTTTTGCCAGGATTTCAAATCAACATGTTTTCTTGTAATAGTCGTTGCGAATAGTGATTGCAATAAGATTATGTCATTGAAGAACAATCATTGATATTCAAAATTCTTCGATTAAAATAAACAATTAAATACTTTATTTTTGTTCAGGAAGTCGCTTAACTGGTATTAATTTCACGCTACAGTTATATTTTTTTAAGTTCATTTTTTTATGGTTCCAGGGTGTAGGGATGGTAATCGTTTATCCCAGATAATGTAGTTGAATCCTAAGAATTGTATTTGTCTATTTATAGCATTTGCCTTCAACACGTATGGCAAACAATTTTGTTGCTTATGATCGAAAAAGTCTAAAAAGTCGCTATATCTTAACAAAACTTGTAAAAGCGTCATGGCTTACATTTGTTTAATAAATAAAGTTCTATGAAGTATAAGAGCTTTAAATTTGAATTAACTTTATTCAATTTTTTCGACGATCTCAATTTGCTGCAATAGCGGATTTTAATTCAGTTTTTTCCATAGTTTAATTACTATACTGAAACAAAACAAACTTCAATACAAATTGCCTGATATTTTTTAACATTTTGATTTAAATTCGCATTTTATTGGATTCTGCAAAAAATCGCATAATTGTCAATTGGTTGTACAGTACACTTGTATAGAATGTATTGTTATCGTTAGATAATTTTATTAGATTTAGATCGGAATTGCAACTGATTTTGTGTTCATTTTATTAGATACCACTTTCATTCTAAGTCAATATTGTTCGGATTGCGCGGGAGATTTCTCCTCAAATTATCATGTAGATAGTATTCATTTATTGTTTTAATAGTATTGATGGGCCGGTCCGGTGGCCGAGGCGATAACGGCGCCGGTCTTCACACGGCAGGACCGGGGTTCAAATCCCATTTGCCTTCCCGTACGCAGGGCTAACTACTTTGCTATACGGGTAAAATCAAGTCACTGCATGCCAGAAATGG
This sequence comes from Anopheles stephensi, assembly GCF_013141755.1. NCBI lineage: Eukaryota > Metazoa > Arthropoda > Insecta > Diptera > Culicidae > Anopheles > Anopheles stephensi. Next base: position 18,282,386 of record NC_050201.1, read on the forward strand.
CAGGCCGAGACCTCTCGAGGTTGTAGGGCCAAGGAAGAAGAAGAAGTAGTATTGATTTAGTACACAGTCTAAAATTTAATACGATATTATCAATTGAAATCCTTAAAACGAAACAAATTATTAGTCCATTTGATCGAAAAATAGAATATGCCTTCCAGAGAGTACGATACAAAACAAAAAATTAATTCTCTTAAATTGGATGATCTGAATGTTAATTCATTTCCTAAAATTTTAAAGTTTACCGATGTTATAGGAAAGCTATAACAAATTCCACCTGGTCTTATTCAAGGGATCTGGCAAACAAAATAGCAATGACATCTTATAGTTTATACTTAAATATCATCTTGCGTGGCTTTGGCTTACACGCTTTTTACAGAGTTTTATTGTTGTTTCATAATAATTAACTCAAAAATAGCTTCGTAAAAGAACATTCCATTCATTCATATTTTTGCATTACATTTGTTTCTCAATGAACGTAATATTGTAAAATAAAAAAAGCTCGATTCTAAAAACAATTTTGAATGGCAGATGTTTGTTATAGAAATGCATACGATATTAACAATTTGACGGTTGATCACATCACTATGATGATGCGAATTTTGGTTGACAGCCGATCGTAGGGTAGTGTGATTTTTCGGAAATCAAATTTTATTGAGTTTTTCATCAGAATATCATATAACAATAAATCATGTACATGCACCGTTTATGCAGTCACGGACAATAGAATAAGACCACTTGATGTTTTAAAATCGTAGAACTGGGGTTATGGTGTAAATTTTTAACGGATCGAATTCAGTTTTTTATTGTAAAATTTAGTTTGATGGCAAAACGATTCTATCATTGGATCAAACGAGTTATGGGTTTAAAGTATCTTTTTGTTACTCTCATAAAAGTATGGCCAAAACATATTATACAATCAAATAAGCCTATTCATCAAACTTAAAAATCGTACAAACTTTTTGTTATGGTTTTAAACATAAACCGCTCTTTTTATTTTTCAAACTTCACATAGTCTAGGTATGTTATCAAAAAAGTTAGATTTTTTGAGTCATATTCTTTTATAACTTTATTAAAATTTTTTTACTCAATGATTTTTGAATTTTTGTAAAAAAAAACTAAAAATGAAACGAAAAATCAAGATGCTAAGGATGCTTTTGCCAAAGTTTTGTTTGATTATACCTTGTAGAAATATCGAAAGCATTCGTTTGAAAATCGATTGTAAAAGTTGTCTTATTATATTGTTCGTCACTGTATAGGAAATGTAAGACAGCAGGCCGGCGATAAGCAAATAGAATTTAACAAAAGCTGCCGGCGTCTAGAAAATATCCATCGTGCAAAGCGCGACCGTCAAAGTGTTAAATACGCCGACTATTTACATTAAGTATAAAAGAAAATATTGACTAGATCAGCAAAGAACCGCTTAAGTGTATAGTTTTGACTTTTTTTCAGTGATGAGGTTGAACGTGCACCAAACTATCAAATATGTAAAGCTTAGCACTTACTCCTTATATATTTAATATATTTCATTTTGATAGACACTATGTTCTGCTATGTTTCATCAAGTACCATTCCTATGGAGTATTTCCTACTTGATAAAGTCATATATTTAGCACTATAAACAAATGAACATAGATAATGTTTTTCTAGTGTTGCTAGGTAATGTTGTTTGAATTAAGGAAGATAGAACAATAAATATAACAAAAACGTGGGTTTTGGTAAAATATAACGTCTATAAGCTTTCTTCTATTAGATAAAAATGGAGCGTCATACATCCGACCATTGTACTAAAGATTTTGAAGAAAATGTTTCAAAAATATATAAATAAACAAATGGAGTTAATCGGACGAGGAGAAACACATAGAAGTAAAGAAATTGTGATCTTCAATACATTTAAGGCTTAGGATTTTCTCATTTTTAGGATGTCTCATTTTGAAGTAAAATCTGGCCAATAGTTGATGTAATATCGATGCGTGGTCCCTTCAAATAAACGATCCAGCCAGTTTGGCAAACCATCAAGTAGGTTTTCTTCGAGGAGAATCTTTGGTTCGTATGTATCAGACATAGATGTTTCTGAGTCAGAACTATCCATACCAAGGAATGCGCCAGCTTCGGGATCAGTTGGCATGGAACTAAGATGACGAGTTATTTTTATCATGCGCTGAAAAAGGAAAATACAATTAAACAGTTGAAAAATATTTCTCTCAATTACGACTATTTTGTAGCCATTAAAATAAAATAAAACAAAATAAATTTGTAAATAAAATTAACACGTCTACCACCACTTCAGTCAACGATGACTGACAATAAGCTTTCCGTATAAGCTACCAGTGATTGACAGTGAATAAATCATCAATAGATAGATTCCATTACATTCTTCATTATCATTATTTGTTATTGATGGCAAATGCTGGTGTCGTTGCTCGATCGTATACGGCTATTCGTACATATTTTGTATAATCGTGCCACAATTTTGGTTGCACGATCAAACCGAGCAATAACACCAGCCCAAAGGTTGTGGGTTACCATTTTTGGTAATATTTTTCCTACGTAGTCTATTTGTCCAGTTTAAGTGATATGAGTTGAAATTAGTAACTATGTATCGTGAATGGAAAGTTAAGCAAATCGGTAAGGCGGTAAACGTGTTTAGTAATAACACAATTGAATTATATTGCCTATAGTATGCAAGATAATTCTACATCTTTACCTTTGCTCCTCGGTTTGATTCTGGATGCTTAGCATGATACATGCAAAAATATTTTCGGTGTCCATTTAAAGCTATGACTGTGCCGATACAGTTTCGAGGATTTATCTTCATTTCACGTGATTCGGACAATGACAAGCGTAGTAGCTCTGCATACCATCCAATACCTTTTTCAATAAGCATGTGGGCAAACATTAATGTTTTGTTCCTGTATAATAGAAAAAAGCGTATATATCACAAGAATAAAACATTTTTGATAAATCATACTTCCGATACGGCCACACTGCTTTATGAAATGAAGGAATTAATTTCGATCTTGATTGTAAATCAGTGAGTAATACTATCGTACGGCATCCGGGTTTAAGTAGACGAACTAAACCGTTATATTTTTCAGCACGTAATTCATGTAATCGCAGCTCGGGCACGTAACCCAAAGATTTTCCTAAAACATATAAAAACATATCATTAGTATACGGACATCAAAACGACATTGCTTTTATATTTTATTCAAAATACAAAAAAAACAAAGGCATAAATATATAGCACATAAAACAAATACTGGAAATTCAAATATTATCTTAATATGTAATTAATTTTCTCAGTCTGCCTCCAGCTTCAGTAGTGGCAGGATGTGTTTCGCTCAGGAGCGTCTTTACGAACAGTTTGTAAAGGGGGATATTGGTCATTGTTCTCCGGTGCGTTTGCTTAGACAACGCTATTTCTAGTAGCATGCTAGTCGGTGTCACCGTCTTCTTCTTCTTCTTCCTTGGCACTACAACCTCGAGAGGTCTCGGTCTGCAATTTCTGGCTTTCTGTGACTTAATTTTACCCGTAGTAAAGTAGTCAGCCCTGCGTATGGGGAGGCGGTCTGGATGGGATTTGAACCCCGGTGTGCGATGTGTTTGCCCTCTGTGAAACTTGGCTATCGGATGATATTAAATTAACCTTCCCGGGATATAGTATAATCCGTGAAGATCGCGCTTCTAGGAGTGGGGGGTACTGATTGGTGTTCGAAAGAGTCACACTTTCACCAGAATACCTACCTCTAGACAAGAAATAATAGAAACTGTCGCAATTAAGGCAAAACTAGGTGTTCTTCACGTGACAATTGCATCTATTTATATCCCCCTGATAGCCAATAATGAAAAGGAAAAAAATGAAAAATTCAACGAGGATCTTGGAAATTTAGCAGTGGTCTTGCCTGGACCGCTTTTGATCCTGGGAGACCTAAACTCTCATGGAATCGACTAGGCGTGCGATAAGGATGACATTCGCACACCTATCATCCCAGATTTATGCTACAGATTTGGTTTTTCGATTCTCAACTCAGGAGAGGCAACTAGGATGCAGACACCTCAAGGTAGGGCGAGTGCACTGGACCTGTCTCTATGTCCATAAGCTATGGCCCTGGATTTTAGTTGGAAGGTGATCGAGGACCCTATCGGCAGTGACCACTTGCCGAGAAATTATTTCCTACATCAAGGGAGGATGTAGTAGATGAAACACCCGTTAATTGTGACTTAACGAGGAACATCGATCATTCACTTGACTTGACTCTCCTGTCAAGGAGTACGAAAAACTTGTTTCAATTATAAACAAGTGCGCCCTTGAGGCCCAAACAAGGCGTTCCCACCAAGCAAGGGCATTCACAGTCACAGGATTCTGGTGGGGCGCACATCCAACAGACGTCCTGCGACTGTATAAGACAACGGTACTACAGTTCCCTTCTAACAACAGATTCCTCGTTGCACGAGGAAATTAAGACCATGCCGAAAGACGCCCGATAGTAGTTCCGGGCATTTTCAGGGATAAGTATGGTGTTTTAGACCAAACAAGCCAGTATTAAACTGATGGATCGTCCTCTAAGGAAGGCACCGGCTTCGGCGTTTTTAGTGAGTCCGCCGAAGAATTCTTTCAATTGCGGGAGTAGTGTCTACACCGCAGAACTAGCCGCAATCTTGTACGCACTATTGATGATAGCAGCGAGACCTTCGGATCAGTACTTCATTTTTACAGAAAGCCTTAGCGCTATTGAAGCACTACGATCCCTGAAGGCTGTTAAGAGTCAGGATTTCCTTACCATCAAAATTATAGAATTGCTTGGCTCAATGTTCGACAAGGCGTTCAGGATTTCGCTAATTTGGGTACCTTCTCATTGTGGAATTCCCGGCAACGAGAAGGCAGACTCACTGGCCAAAACAGGCGTCCAACAAGGCGCATTTTACGACCGTCCAATCTCGGCTCGAGAGTTTCTTCGCCTACCACAGCAACTCTTCCTGTCTCGCTGGCAGAGCATGTGGGAGGCGGACGAACTCGAGCGATTCCTTTTTTCGATCTCTCCGCAAGTGTCCCTGCTGCCTTGGTTCGGTGGGCTCTCTGTGGACCGGGCATTCATAAGCATGATGTCTCGACTTATGTCGAATCATTTCGCGTTGAATGCTCATCTGCAGCGTATAACTCTAGCTCAGACGAAGGTGGCTGCGGTGACGGATTTCATGATGTGGATCACCTTCTGTGGTCCTGCGTGGAGATTGAAACCGCAAGACCCTCCTTGTTGGGCGTAGTCGAGAGCATCGGCAGACGACCGGGTGTAGAAATTAGAGAAGTGTTGGCGACTAGAGACCTTGCTTACATGAGGCTCATCTTCCGATTCGCCAGAGACAACGGTCTTATCCTTTGATTCCGCATCCCTATTATCCTTCCAATCCATATCCGCCATTCCTTTTTTGTTATTAGTTGTGCTGTCTTTGTCTTAAGTGTTTTTTTTTTTGCAGTGCAACGTGTGATACGTTGACGAAGCAACAGCATCCGGGGTCAAAGTCGACTCTGTCGTAAGAAGGGAGGATTTTCTGTAACAGTGATCTCCATCTCTGTCTAGCCTTGGTGAAGTGAGTTCGGCCTTGCTAGCGTTGGGTTTGGAGGTGGTCGGCGAGTTCAGTCCCGTCATTAGCAGCGACCCTGCCTTACCGGGATGGAACTCGCTCGATAGTTTCTGAGTTCGGTGCTGGCTTGGTCGAGCTGGGCTATCACTGCTGGGCAGTTTGAAGAACACCGTACGCAGGCAAATGTTTGTAATGTCCAGATTATTGTTTTCTTCTTTTATTGTAACAGTCCAGATCCGCTACACGGAAGGATGTTCCGTTTCAAACTCCACACTACCACCAACATTTCAACATAAAGCAATAGACCTGGACCAAATCATCGATACAACCTCCACAATAGACCCGAACAACCACACCGCAATCTTCAGACACCTACAACCGAGCACGCCCGGGATAAGGTGAAACATTTAGGGAGGAAATGCCTCAGTAATTTTTTGTGTTTTTTTTGGAAATTTGTGCTTCGTCAACACTTGCGGTGCTGACAATACGGCTTCAAGCCATCATAATTAAAAATAAACAAATAAAATATCTTTTGGTCATTAAATTTCTTTAGAAATTATATTTAACGGAATAAATTTATAATTTTAACGGACCATCAGACACACACATTTACACTCAAAGAAAAAAATACAAACGCTGAGCTCAAAAGATGTAAATCGTGCCTCGAAGAGCATGATTTTGACATAATATATAAACCAGAGAAAACAAACGTCGTCGCAGATACCTTAATTAGAATGTGTTTGTCAGTAGCAGCTACAGAACAAGTGAGTATAATTTATTTCTAATACCTTCTACAGAAGGACCTTTGAATGCATTTCGACATCAGGTCATAATAAAAGAAGGTAAATCGAATATAGACATACAATGCCGATACGAATACGAACGATACTAATGATGAGAATATACTTAATATTAACTTACTTACTTATAATATTGAAAACATATTTCGATCCATCAAAGTTAAATGGACTTAAAACTAGTGAATCATTCAATCATTCAATTCAACTAGGGGAAGATTCAAGAAGTTTATAAAAAAACACTATGGTCGATAAAATATTTTAAAGATTCGTTTCACCCAGAAAATATTGAAAGATGTGGAATCAATGTCTACACAAATGAACATTATTAGTAGAGAACATATGCGAACCCATAGAGGTATCGAAGAAAATAAACAACATATTCTAAGAGATTATTATTATTTCGACACAAGAATTGAAGCAATATGGATTGTTTTAACTATAACACTTTATTTGCTGGTGTGACGCGTAACTTATAGATATGGTTAGCAACTGATCTTTTCGATGGTTAGAACACAACTTTGGTGTAAGAAGGTTAGAAGACAACTCTGATGTAGGAAGGTTTGAAGACTACTCTGATGTAAGAAGGTTTGAAGACAACTACTGGCTAATTAGGGTTGCAATACCCTTTCCAAAAAAAGGGAATACCCTTTTTTGAATAAGAGACAGAATAACTAGTTACGTACCCTGATCGATGCGTACACAATCCAATTCTCGCGAATTGTTTACCATCGGTCCGGGTAATCTTTTGTTCTTCCTTGCATCCGATCTTCATATATTCCGATATTTGCAGATCGGATGTTATGATAGAGGCAGTGGAACCGAGGAAAGCAAGAAGGACGATATGGAACTTTCCAGGCGGTTGGTTGGATTGAGGGTATAAAATGGGAATGGCAGTAAAAAGAGGAACCTATGCCGTTAAAGATATACATAAGCCTTAACAATTATTTTCCAAAAATGACTGCAAAAAAAAGGAAATATGATAAAAACTTTAATTTGCTTAATGTGTTTAATTTGCAATGAATGCAAAAATATCAGGAAACCGATAAGGAAACCATTACAGGATACACCATTACCCAAAACGCCATTTGAAATACAACACATTGATATTCTTTTCTATGAAAAATATCACTTTTTAACATGTGTTGATCAATTTTCGAAATATGAGCAGATTAAAATGATGTAATCTGTAGCAACCATAGATGTGTTTCCAACCTTGAAGGAGATTCCATTGAAACATAAATCTCCCGACATTATTGTTATGGACGGAGAAAAATCCTTTAACTTTGGGGAAGTATTAGATTTTTTCAATAAATATAAATTCAAACTATATTTAGGCTACCGGACATAGTAAAATGAACGGAATCGTAGAGAGATTTCATATTCTAGAATTATATAGGTTAGCAATACGGCCGGGCCGTTCTTTAAGAATAAAAAAAATTATATAGGTTGACAAAAACCGAAAATCCGAATCATCGTGACTTCTATGTGGTACTTAATAAATACAATAACACAATACATTCATGTACAAAATTCACACCTTACGAAATTATAACTCCTTCATTAAACAGCTTTCCGATTATAAAAATAGTTGCAGACACATTGAAAATTAAACAAGATAAAGATTTATTCTATCACAACAAAAATAAAAAATTAAGTAAATATAAAAGGCCCAGGCATTTACAAAAACTAAACGAAGATTTAAAAAGCATTGACATTGAACAAGTAAACAAAAGTACAGTTATCACAAGATAAGGAATAAAGCTTAATCAGAATGAATTAAAAATAATTAATAATTAATATTTTGCTACATTGCTGATGGTTCCCTATAGTAATCGGACAAAACTTTAATTTGTTAAATTTGAAAATTTTCATAAAATCAAATGTTTAAGGCCTTAATAATAGTAATAAAAAATGAGTGATGTATTGATAGTTCAAATAAATCATTCTTAATTTGATCAACACAGAGACAAGACCTATTTTTCGCGTCTATATTCATCCGAAAATAAAATTTTTTAACTCGCTCTTAACAGGCCCATACTCGAATATTGCCTTGTTGTATGGTGTCCAACTTCCACTAAAACGACCGACCGCAGTACAACGATCCTTCACGATATACGCTGTCAACAATATAAGCAAACATTCCAGCTGTTAGGAGTCGATGCCTCAGCGAAACTCCGAAGTGTATCCCAAATCAAGTTTGTTGCTGCCCTTATGTCGAACGCTGTTGATGCCCCTAAGCTTTAGGCTTTCCAACATTTTTTTATCTCCAACTCGTTTACACCGTTCCCGTCCTCCTACCCTTTCTATTCCTACCCGGCGTACAACTGTCGAAATTAAAGAGCCTTTTTTGCGTGCAGTGCGTTTGTTCATTGTATATGACCATTTGTTCGATCATCGCCTTGCATTACGTTCCTTCTGTTCCGTACACAGTGAAAATATTTGAGCCAACGTTACACTCGTCCATTTTTCTACGCAATACTCTAATGTAACTTGTTAGCACTAAGAAAGATGCTTAAGCTACCCTAGATAATTTCAATAAAACAATTATTATTATTATTATTATTATTATATTATCAATAAATTACGTGTCTAATTCCAGATAAGTTATGAAAGCTACCCTTAAATGTGGTAAACCTATTCCAATCCTTGGTTCTTGGATCTCTATGTAAAGAATAAGATTGTGAAAAAATTCGTTTAAATTCGTTTTATCGGTGAAATCATATTGATTATCAAAGAAAAGTTAATCACGGGAGTTAAGAACGCGACAAAATAAATAGAACTAAAATCGAATGGCATGCAAGACTTCGCGGGGTCTATCTTCGGAGCAATCGACTTTTTTAACTTGCAATTTTACCAGAAGACTCTCCAGAACGCTCGTTGTTTCTACCACGTAATCGATGTTTTTTACTATTATTAAACTTAAATTAAGTGGCGCCGGGCGTCACACGGCAGGACCGGGGTTGAAATCCCATCAGAAATCGCCTCCCCGTACCCAAAGGGGGAAGGACGGAAGGTCTTCCGGTTAAAATCAAGTCGGCCTGCCATTCCTGGCTATCTGTGACTTGATTTTAACCTTAGCAAAGAAGTTAGCCCTGTGTACGGCTTGACGTTCCACATCATTATCAGTACACATCATCAGTATTGATTTCATATGTTTTTCCGTCCATTGGATCGTAAAACAATATGGCCATGCCGTTCCATCAGAATAAAGAATAGCATTAGCCATGGTCAAAAATTATGTTTCCTTTAGTAGTGGGTACTGTTATATACCTTTGGATTTAATTTTCCCACGTGTTCTGCCACACCGTCGTCTCTTCTAAAACATTAATCGCTTTTTCCTCATAGTCCTTTTGGTGTGTACTTTCTATTTCATTTTGCTCACGTGGTTCATTCAATTCGTATCCGTTATTGTCTTCTAAGGTATAAGCCATTCTCTTGAATCGTGGCATATTATGCTGCATCAACGAAGAGCTAGGTCTAGCTGCTTTGAGTCGGTTGCTACGACCAAACGACGTCAGTTGCTACGATACACGTCGATTAGTCTTGACCGTATAGAGTGATCCACTTCTATTGGCTCAATTCTTTGCCTTGTTATAAGGCTGGTAGCACAGCTCCATCGAATGCGTTTTTGTCGTCATGCGCTACGCAAGGTCTGGCACAGCACTTCTGATTTTACCTTACGATTTCAGGCTGAATTTGACAGATGAACATAAACAACACATTTGCATCATCAGATTTGTAACGTTATGTTTACTCACACCGGCATAAATAAATCGGCTGTAATCATTCCGTCCTGTGCTTAAAAATTGCATTACAATTATTAATTGGACCTTTGGATTAATTGGAATTTGTTTTTTTTTTCTTACAAGAGAAGGTGTTGAGGTGGGTATACATGGTTTCAAACAAAACATATTTGTATTCTACATTATTGAGACGCTGTGTTTATATCTGGGTGCATTGATTTCGAAATTATGATGCAATCTCGAACAATCAACGTCATCGTTCATCAGCAATCAATCTAACAATCAATCATCATCGTTCAATTTCTGGATGTACATGAGCGAGTTCAATTTGACAGATAAAACCGTACGATAGAAACTTTTTTTTTGATTCCATTGTATGGAAATATCGTACGATAAGTTCAACTGTTAAATTCCATATAAAACCTAGCGTGAAAACCCGTACGATGGAGTTGTGCCATCAGCCTAAATGTTCGGTTCGGTGCAAACCCATTTTGTTGTGTCACCGTTCTATTTGCATTATTGTTGCTTGCTTCTGGTTTCTGTTTATGGTTGAAATTATTGCCAAACGGTTTTGGCGGACGTTGTGGTATGTTTGAGCGGGGTGGGGGTACCGGCTCTGCAACTCGTCCTCTGTTCGTCCTCTGTCCTGTTTGATCAGCTAGGAGGGAATAAATATTTTATTGCCCTCGATTTAGTATCAGGGTTCCATCAGACTAAGATAAATCAAAGGGATATAAGAGAGTGCATTCACGGTAAAAAAAAAACAAATCAATCACGTTAAATCAAGTGGAAAAACAAACCTTTTGAAAAAATGAAATAAATTTGAACTTCAAGTGACGTTCTAATTTATCCAGAATTTATGAAAAGTTTAATAATAACTACCGATGCATCCAATCATGCAATAGGTGCAGTATTGAGTCAAGGTGTTATCGGCAAAGATAGACCGATACACTTTGCCTCCCGTACTTTGAATAAAACGGAAGAACACTTTTCAGCTACAGAAAAAGAAATGCTTGCCATTTTTGGGCTCTGAAAGTATTTAGGAATTACATATACGGTCACTATTCTATTGACATACCACCCTTTATTCTCTACCCCTTAACATAACTTAACTTTGTCAAAGAATGTTAACGCAAAGCTTAACCAGGAAGAATAAACATAGCAGCCGACGCACTAAGAAGAATACAGATTGATTCATTAACTCCCACTCAACATTCTACTGAAAATGATGATTCGTTTTACATTATACCAACAGAAACATCTTTAAATGTCTTCAAGTTGCAAATCATCTTAGAACAGACAACCACGAATCCGGAAACGATAGTTACCAAACCGTTCCCAAACAACACCCGAATTGTTATAAAACGAACATATTTCGATGAGCAGATGTTAACGTCTCTCATGAAAGAGTTTTTTTAACCAAGTAAATCCATCGGACTAATATCCTCCAAGGAAATTATGGGAAAAATATTTTAGCCAATCGAAGCTTTTACGAATTCGAAATACGCAAACCATGTTGACTGTTGTGACGGATGAAAATGAACAAGAAGAAATCATCCAAAAGACTCACGATAGAGCACATCGTGGAATAGAGGAGAATAAATCATCCAAATACGACAGAAAACCGTTTAAAATCCAACTCAAAGAAACTCCTATCCCGAATTTCCCGTTTGAAATAATTCACTTAGTCATTTACCAAATCGAAGTTCAACATTTCCTCTCAAGCATCGATAAATATTCTAAATATTCTCCTATGATACCAATCAAATCAAGAAACACAGTACATTCGCGCAAAGCCTTTCATGACAAAATAACATGTATTCCCCGATATTTGTTTTACTCGATATTCGCGAATAAGTAGTGCGCTAATATTTCAAAACTCCAACAAGCAATCAATCGGCCAAGATATGTTTTTGTATACCAACCATCTAGCAAGCTTATGAACACCTAGTCTAATGCAACGCAAATACGCATACAATATAAAAAGTTATAATGGATAGACTAAAACCGACCACCAGACAAAACCCAGTCCAAAACATCTTCTTATTGTTATTTGGCTCTACAACCATAATATGTCTTGTCATGGTCTGCTTTTACTGGATTCCTTGACTTAGTTTACCTGGAGCTGCGCACAGGGAGACGTTCGGGTCGGGATTCGATACAATTCGATACACTGTATTTTATTTACTTATTTTTACTCAATGGTTACGGCCTTTATTCAATAGTAACGGTCGTTTTTTGTTTTGAAATTTTGTAAATAAAAAAAATAGAAAGGTATGAGAATTTATAAATTAATGTGTTGATTTATTCAAAATTTGAGCGAGGAAAATCATATTTGACTAATGGAACTAAGCAGCAATACGGCCAGGCCGTTCTATTAGAATAAATCTTCAGACGGTTTAAAAATAAACTGCACAAAAAGTCAATCACATCAATTGCAAAATCACCGGGATAAGGTGCCCTTTCACGGTTTGGAGAAGGAAATGTCTTCAAACCATCGTGAATTGTACTAATATTTGTAATTTAGCTTTAAGCAATACGGCCAGGCCGTTCTTTATGAATAAAAAAAAATGCAAAATCAATCATGGTCATGGAGCGTATCCTTAACATATTCCAATCCATTTAAATTCAAATCATATTGCTTACGTATAAGTGATGTAATTATTTGTATCTTAAAGCACATAATTATAAAATTTGATTTGGTATAAGTACTTACCATTGCAATTGTCCACGTTTTTGCTCTTCTTCAGTTGAATATCTTCCTCTTCCAAGTGTAGCAGATATGACATTAAATATCCAATAATGAGTATAAAACCTATAGTACCGATAACGGATATCGCTGGTAAAATGTGCTCCTGTCCTAAATTGTCAGCCATATATTCTACTGCCAACAATATACGATTTAAAATTCGCATTACTGCATTTTCAGCATGCTCATCTAAAAGGGCCTATAAGAAAAACAAAATTAATTTACATTACATTACTTATAGATATAATGATTTTTCGGTTACCTTTACTTCCGTTTCATAGCTAAGTGATTCCGAAGAACGTAGCAAACGATGAATTACAATATCCATTTTTTGTTTAGTGTAATTGAAGTATTGGTCCTGTGTGTCATTTTCTAGAGCTTTATCAACTTCTAGAACAACTTCATGCACCCATTCATAACGAATTTGCTTAGTATCTCGGCGCCAAAATATGACAATTTGCAGGAGAGTATCTTTAGATTGATTGTGCTTTGATAGTGCGCATATAAAATCATTTTGTTTTTCTTGGTATATATAAGCAAAACGAACTCTTTCTCGATTGAAAAGAGATTCAAGTGCAATTTTACGCATGACTGTACGAGCCCCATCATGCATGCTGGTATTTTCAGTGACTAGTACCACACATAATCTCTTTCGGGGTCGATTCCATTCTGCAGGACAAACATTATCCAGCATGTCTTGAGATGACAAACGTGGAAGTATGAGAAATTTGTTGTGTGATATAATATTATTCAAGGTAGTGGTAGGTATATCCGACATAGTAACTGTAGCAATTGGTTGAGGTGGAAATTCGTTGAATATAAGCAAGGTATCTAGATTGGAATGAGCTTTAAACTTCGCTTGGATGTTCATAGTGTTTTTGGAGTTCAATTGAACGAAGCCAAATGCAACACGCTCACGAAAATAATAAGCAATTATTAGGTAACGCAATCGTGGCTGAACTCTTGGTTCAAGAATGAGCGCACGAACACGATTATCAGCCCATCCTCCCAAAAACGTGTCAAGTGTATTGTCTGTTACTGGGATCAACAGTTTATATGGCAGTTTTTGTCGTATAAAATCCACAACATGCTGTGCGTTAAAAACACTGTCTTTGTACACGTAATTGTGACCATCTAACACCATAATCACACATGGTAGTGAGTGTACTCCGACTTTCCGTACAAGTTGTTCTTCATGACCGGCATTAACTGTAGCAAATACCACGCCATACGGCTCAAGGGTATCAATCAATTTTTTGAAAGAATTAGCCGCTTTCATGCATGCAAAGCACCAATCAGCATAAAACATTAATATTTGCGGTGTTAAACGACTTTTAGGCATAATATTCGTTTCATAATATTTTGTAGTGATGGAAAGACGGTGATACAAGCCTATATCTTGATCGTGAAAGTTGAAGTTATGTGCACCGTAAAAATGTTCAAATGGATCTTGAAAACGACCATAATTGCTATTATCAGGCCGGTTTCGATCCAGTACTGCATCTTCATTCGTTATTCCGTACTGATCGTAAGCTCGCCTACGGTCGGTATCAGACAATAATTCGTAGGCTTGCTTGATTTCTACAAATTTGGTTTCTGCTTCTGGGTGTTTAGATTTATCAGGATGCCTGTGGGAAACATTAATAAATTTAACAAATAATGTATAAAAATATTATTAAGCTGACACAGTTCTAGGAAAGAATCGATTTTTCAATGACACTTACCATTCCTTGGCCAATTGTTTATAAGCACGACGAATATCCTGCATAGATGCTCGTTTATGTACACCTAGGATTGTGTAGGGATCATTGGAGGCGCATAAACTTAAGCAAATTGTAGCAAGCAATAATGCAAAACCAAACCAATGAAGTACGGCATTTTGTTGACGGCGCATCGTTGCTTTGTTTCTAGCAATCGTATTGCTGAGTTGAGAGTGTTGTGTGTTATTTTTATTTCCCGAAATTTGCTTGAGCCAAACAACAAACACCACTATAATTCACTTTATGGTTATGGATTGAATTACACTCGAAAAGAAATAATCTACTAGTTTCAAGTAGAAACACAGCATAAATTTCACTGAGTTTTTCTACGGACAATTTGAGAACGCATACCCATTTATGCATGATAGCACACCAATTTGACAGTAGCGTGTGAAAAGTTCAGTTCACAATGGCAAAGCAGCTCCATGTTTGTTTTTAGTGCTTGACAACTAGGGTAACTGCTCCGCACCAGTCAAGGTATATGGATATAGAAGGTAGAGTTGTTAAGAGCAAATTGACATTTCTCGACCTGACATAACAGTTCTGTGGTCATCGAGGGGAAGGGTATTGAGAAGAGTGATGGAAGCGTCGAAGGAGGCGCCGGTGGTGGTATCGCTTGCGATTTTTTGACGAAAAATGCAACCAAATATCGTAAATCCTCTGTAGGACAACATTTGATATGTGAAGATGACCCATAAATTAGCGAAATTGCTCAAGGGACTGAGAATCGAGGCTGTTTGTTCATGTTTGTAGCCCCATCCCAAGGGGAAATTTTAGAGGATAAATATCTCCCTCTCTTTCTATTTATACACCTCTTCCGCTCGCACTCATGGATGATTTGTCACACACTCGAGTTTGGTTCATGATGACCTAAATGTTTACATTTTGCTCTCCTTTTATTATTATACCCATCTCGCTTACGCCTATAGATTCACCTTGTTTGGTTGAATATGTGTATGGGCATGTGTGCACTCGTACAGGGTTTGTCTCGTTACCTTACGATATGAGCGGCATATATTATACCGTCATTATTGTTTTTTCAATTCGTTCGAGTATTTTCATTCAATCCTGAAGTGTTTTTAGTTCTTCAATTTCTTTCACATGGTTTACGATATGATTTTATTGTCAAGACGGTAGCTTTTGTCGAAAATATGTATATAACAAATTGAAACACTTTGTACAAAATATGCCGTTCGCATCGCAAAGTGAATAGGCGAGCCCTGTATCTTTGATCGCTGATTTTTGGTCTGGCTGCTCATGGAGAAGGGGTAAGAGTTCATGCGTGATTTGATTAGAAGAGAGGGAGAGGTTGACAAAGCCGATCGTCTTCGTTCTATCTTCTCCGCCAATAAATGTTGCGGAAAATTTTATTCGGTTTCAAGTCGTGCGATTTGTTTTGAGCAATTTGTGCAGGCAGTGTTTTCGTCAATAAGAAAGGATGCTGCGGATCTTTCGATCGTCATAGGGATCGGCTCAGGATATGCCTTCAAATACCGTTACTACATTAACCTTCACGACGACCATGTTCCGGACATAAATGGGGACGACACTGGAGCATTTCTTTGCCTGGTTCAGCTGGGCAATATGTACGTGATGCATTGCGCTCGTTCATGTTTTTATTGGTAAGTAAAAGCCGTAATTTTATAACCTATATAATACCTCTTCTGACCATACGGCGTCAAGCCGTCATAATCGAAAATAAATAAATAAATAAATAATACCTCTTCTGTATTAACATGTAAAGTAACCATTTTATATTTACATCTTGTATTTCTAGCACCTAACACTATCGCACTGAGCGGTCGGGATGGGCCTCCGGCTCGAAGGGATCATCGAGTACAAACACCAAATGGTTGGCCCTTGTACACTTTTTCACCTTATATAAAGAACTTTGTAGTAAGGAAGCTCCTCACTCCTCTTCAAACCTCTGAAACGGTATACAATCGACACCAACAGGAGATCGACTACACTGTGTGAACCATCTTGTCCAGTGCAACCAGGCAACAAAACATTCCTCTTCAGCAACAGCACCATCATAATCCGTGCTAGAAGCAACTCCAACTTGTTGTCGGGAGACTAAAAGATGCAAAATTGATTTAAAAAAAAAAGCAAACAAATTTGTGTAGAATGATGATTGATCAAACTTACTGTTAATGGAAGGCACTTTATACACAGAAGGACGGCAGGAAGAACTGAACGGAAAAAGAACACCCAATGCTGATTGCTGACAAGCCGCCGGTAACGTAATGACCAATTTGGAATCCGTGATCGAGCAGAGTCAGTGTTTAAGGCCAAGCACGTCTCCGGCATATGATATGCATTCTCCGATACCCATGGCCAGGTTCTCCTACGAGATACAGCGTGGGCTCACCCGCTAACTGTAAATGCACAATCCGTTGATATCCTCCTCACCTCATAGTTATCGTGATCCTTTTCCCGCTCCGTCTTCCGTGCCAACACCTCCCAACGTTCACCATGGCGCTGCAGAACTAAAAGGCAAAAAACTATAAGCCAGATATCTGGGATAAAAGCATATAATTATATTTACCTGATTAGATGCACTCATCGACTTTGTAGAGCAAACAGATTTTTGAATCTGAAAAATAAGAAAAGTTCAACCAATACAAGCCATTCCAGTGTCTAGTACGACTGTAGCATTGCTTTTTTTTTCTTCTTAACTACACCATGATCTGCTACGCGCAAGCGTACCACGCTCCAATTTATATTACGTGTACTTCATTCCTGCTCTGAGCAAGTCTGGTGGTTCAGTCTTCAGGCTGTGGTATACATGCACACGGCATTCTGTTTCTAATCTTACTCTTACTCACCCGTTTCAGCACAATGAAAAAGTTTCACACGCACAGATCACAGCTGATAAACAACACACTCGACGCCCACCCCCTCCCTCCAACCTTGCAGCGAAAGTTCCGTTGTTACACACAAACATAATACCACCACACAACGCGAAGAGTCTACGGACATGTAGAGAAGCAAAGCAAAATCAAGAGAGAAAAGAGCAAATACAGGAATAGAGGAACTCCCGAAAACACATGACGAGACACGACAATACACAATATATTGACAAAAAGTTATCCTCGAATCTTTGTTTACATTTTGCATGGCTATCCTCGAAAAATTTATCGAAACATAGCTTTTTCGAGTATAGTGAACTTTTGTTTATTTACATTCGATGAACATGGTTCCGGTTCATTTTATGACAGGGTTCATGCAAAATGTAATCAAACAGAATCAAGACAAAAACAAATTATCCTCGAAATAATTTGGAATTTCGTAAATCTTTTCGAGGAAATTTCGTTAACGAATGTATTTACCAAAACATTTACGAAAACAGGGGGAACAGATAACTTGGGGGTGCATATTGCGTGGTGTAGGTTTTGTTGTTTATCAAAGCGCATTTTTGACTTAATTAACTATGATCTTGTTTTTCAATTTGTTGTAGTGAAATGTCACACGAAAATAAGGCACGTTACTTGAAATAAAGTGGTTTTTTTATAGAAGGAAAAGGCAATTAGCAGCACTCAGGGAACAGTGCGATTCTGTAGGAGTGTCAACCTTTGACCACACTGTTCATGGGAAGTTTTAGTCCTTCTTCTATTTTTCCTCTAGGATTAGATGAAATTGTGATTCATGTGCTGATATTCTCATTAATTTTTAGATGTGGTAAATGTGGCAGAAGTGGTTGAATCTGCCATCGACGTGGAAGACCATATCGCTTCTTCTTCTAGTTCTAGTCGGTGAAAATTACCATGAAATGTAGGTATTGATTTTTATTCTTTCGACGGTGTCTTGCCCGCGCAACGTATGTAAGAAGGAGAAAAAGCATAGCTTCGATGTGTTCGATTGTTGTGTCAAAAAACTTATCGAAAGTCAACGAATAAAAGTCTAAAAAATTTTGAACGAATAATTTTAATTGTTGATTTATTTCATTTCAAAAGTGGTGGGTTGAAACTTTTCAAAACTCCGCTGAAAATTTTCAGGACCGTGAATGAAACATTTAATATTTATGGTTTGTTTGTTATAATTATGGCCCGCTTTTTTTTCATCCACGAAGTCTGTTAATTACTGCTGTAAGTATATATATAAGTCTACATATACGACTTCGTATATAGGTCGTAGTAAGGTCAGATATCGCTTTTTGGTTATGTGGGACGTAACCCGATGTATGCGGGCAAAGTGAGTTGAGAGGAGATGTCGGAATAGCGATTTCTCGGTCGGACATCTTGAAAAAAAATTGACGTTTAGTTGACTGAAATGTAAACAAGCTGCGGTCAAGCATTCTTTGTTGGTCAAGCGAGCTCTAGCATACATTGATGAAGCTCGATCTGCTGTCCTCTTGATGGAAATTAATCATTAATGTGTTTAATCGAACATACAACACTCACAATCCCAATAGATAGTGACCAAGACGGAGCACGGTGATGCACAAAACGATTCCGTCAAATCCAGTACGGCTTTATTCGTTCTGCACAAACTTCATGAACAGCTGCACCCATTCCGCGTGCGAGATATCCAGCATGTATCTGGATTCTATTTTTTGCTTGCAGATTGGCAAAAAAGTGGAACGATCTTATATCTCGGATCAACCAATAGTTCGGGGATGCAAGCCGGCACCGCCTGTGACGCCAATACAGTCAAAGCTACTCTGTCCATATAGGCGCTGAATCGTTACCACCTCAAACAGTAATAAATATAATACAGAATCACCTCAGATAGAACTGACATGCTACAATCCAGATTTCTTCACTTGATCTAAGCTTTCCGAACGATATTGAACAGCAAAATAGAAGAAAACAAATCATAAAATAATGTTATTGCGTCGAGAATAATAAACAACACATATAACCAGCTGATTCGATGCGGTCAAGTAAACGACAAACTGGTGCTGGTCTTCTACTTCTTTCCATGTGTCAAAACGGGCTTTTTACGACACCTCCTCTCAACTCACTTTGGTACCAACTATAACAATATTAATGAACACGGTTTTTGATA
Source organism: Anopheles stephensi (assembly GCF_013141755.1). Lineage (NCBI taxonomy): Eukaryota > Metazoa > Arthropoda > Insecta > Diptera > Culicidae > Anopheles > Anopheles stephensi. Next base: position 18,302,031 of record NC_050201.1, read on the forward strand.
CAAACCATAAAACTAAGGAATAAACAAAAGAATGTTATAAAACCGTACGTAATAAATTAATAAGTTGGTATTTAAATTAGTTTCTGATGGATTTTTAACTTATTTTCAATAAGAAATATGATTAAAAAGCTAGTGAACTCGTCAACCTAGTAGTGTAAATAGACTTTGACTATTTTATTAAAATAGAGCTGCACGTTCGCGTGTCGATTGCAGGCTGGGTAAGTAGCCCTCAAGCAGCACGATAGATCGATTTCATTATTTTTGGCTATTTGGGCGGGAACGTCTTGTATGTTATAAGCCCGACTGCCACCCCTAGTGCGACCGAAAATTATAACGTAGCCCTTGTAAGCCAAAATTAATGGTCAAGATAGGGGGAGGCGGTTTTAATCGAAAAGTAAGCTATATTTTATTCGTCTTTATTAATCCATTTTTGACTACACTGAAAGCACACTATGCAGCTTTCGTAACGAGTACAGCGCATTGCATACATTTAGTTTTATATCTTATAGTGCTTAACAAATTTCGTCAAGGGGGTAGGGGGCTTCTCGAGTCTTTTACCAGAAATACTAATTTATTCATTTATTTAGCCGGTAAATTAAGGGTAAATTAAGGGTAATATAAGATTATTTTTCTCACCAGGCTGTGGTAATTATGACTTCTGGGAGTGTAGCCGTGGACTTAGTTTTTTAGCTGTTTTCGGGGAACGTCAAAAACTGTTTATAATCTGCTACAACTGCAATAATTACACATCAACACTCTTTTGGCCACACATCCCTATCCGCAATTCTCGTTTTTTCTACTAAAGTTCGTGCAACTTAAGCATTAGCGGAGATTTGTTCATACCGCGTTTTAATTTAATTTCAATCTTTTGGTTTGTACACAAATAGAAAAGGTTTTCATGTAATGCACGTCTGTTCTTAGGCTTGGTTCTCGTTATTTTTGCCTCGTGTTGGTAAGTTACACATACATCTGAAACATGAAATAACCAGATATGTTCATATTGCTGTTGCAATGCGTTAATATGTTTTCCGGATTTCTTCCAATATAGCCCCAAAACTAACTTATGCTGGTAAAATTCAATAGAATAGCTTCTTTATACAAGGATCGATCATCTTCAAACTCATTGGCGTTGTTTCGTGCTATATCATCAACAAAAGTAATTGATTGTCAGTCTACATTCGTAGCCTTTCCATAACTGATCTCTAATTGTATTTTTTTTATTAAAGGAATATTTATAGCTTAACGACCATCAACTATGAATATACCCAATCAATATCTAGAAAAAACAGAAGAAGTTGCTGATCAGGTATGTTTTGTATGATCTACTATAAAACTAGAAGAATAGCAATTCCAACATATTTTGACAACGTCATCATCGTAGTTTTAACATAATGCTAGGTACCTAATATTTGCATTCTGTATTTGTTCGATAAAAGAAAACCAGGTCTAAAAATCCTTGATTTTTGATATTCAATAGAAATACGGGAATCGTTTTCGTATCCTGTTACGGTTAAATTAATTCAAGCTAGCCAGCAATAGTAGACAGCGCGCTTTTTAGACTGCAATGCCAAACAAAGAAAATTCAACGAACCAAATACGAAATAAAAAAAAGGTCTGGCATACTTAAAATGATTTAATATATGAGTGAGGTACTTAAATAATATGTGTTGCAGTGTGGAAACAATATTGAATATATTTTTAATACATACAATATTGTTGTGACTGTTTATCTTCATACACCATCAAATCTAGCATTAGGAAGAATTTAAGTATATTGTTATTGCTATTTTTTCTGACAAAACAGAACAGCTTTGCCGTACTGCTACTTTATTGTTAATTTTCTCATGCTCTTTTATCAGGCCATATACTTAATTTAACAATATGGAATCGCTTTTTATTTTGAACTTGTTTTAAATCTGATTATATTAGCTGAATATACGCTTTAATGTTGGTTACTTGTTGAACGGTAAGAAAAAGTTTACTCTACTTTTTTCTATATTTTAGGTAATAAGAAAGGGAAAATATGTCCTACCACACGTCGCGCGATTGTGCCTGATAGCAACATTTCTGGAGGATGGTATCCGCATGTGGGTGCAATGGAATGAACAACGTGAATATATGGATATGAACTGGGGATGTGGCAAATTTTTGGCCACGACTTTCGTTCTTATCAATCTATTAGGGCAGATAGGAGGTTGTGTCATGGTGTTAGGACGTTTGAAAGTGAGCATCGCTTGTTGGATATTGTTTGGCATAGTCGTTCTGCAAACCATCGCGTATTCGGTCCTGTGGGATATACAGTTCCTGTTACGTAATCTTGCCCTTATTGGCGCTCTTCTACTCGTTCTTGCGGAATCCCGGGGAGAAGCACGATCACTTTTCGCAGGCGTTCCATCGCTCGGAGAGAACAAACCGAAGAGTTTCATGCAGCTGGCCGGGCGTGTTCTTCTTGCTTTCATGTTCATTACACTAATACGCTTTGAATTAAGTTTCTTGCAAATCCTACAAGATATCGTCGGATCCATATTAATGGTTTTAGTAACGATTGGTTATAAAACTAAGCTCTCATCTCTTATTTTAGTTGCATTGTTAACAATCCTAAATCTTTACCATAATGCATGGTGGACCATACCAGCATATAAACCTCTGCGCGATTTTTTGAAGTACGATTTCTTTCAGACGCTCTCTGTCATTGGTGGCTTATTAATGATTGTCTCGCTCGGGCCGGGTGGCGTTTCGATGGATGAGCATAAAAAAAAATGGTAAACAGACACACGTACACTTTAGCAGGAAACCAATAGCATCAATTTGAATTACATCTTCTGCTGCTCTGATAATATTATTTCTGTATTGAAGTTCACAGACGGAAGACAAAACATTAAATATTTTTTGTTGGATTATAATCATTCCTATAAAAAAATAAAAACAAAAAAGCTTGTTTTTATGCGTAAGTGTAAATGACAGTAAACGCATAATTTTTGACTTGAAAAAACTGTTTTGTTTTGCGAATTTCCTTAATTGAATTGCTATCATAAGGAAAACACTTAAACTGCGTTTGAAAAACGAACTCTAATAAAACAAACATTATATTATCAAATTGATGGCTAGATAGTTCCATGGCTCATGAAATGCATCAGAACATGACTTCATAGTTAACCATGCGAGTATCAAACTTCACATTTATGATGTATTTTCGTAAGCACAAATCAACACACAGTTTTAAATAATGAATAATTTCTCTCCGGGATCGGCATTTTGTTAATTTTATTCATGTGTAGTAAACAAACTAAGATTGTGATTGTCAACTTGATTGAATAAAGAGATACAAAATACAAGTATAGTAATAAAGAGCAATATTTTAGTTACTGCTCTCACTTTACCGGTAAATTTCTAATGAATTTCAAGTTTACGTTGCATCGAGTTTAGATACCCTTACCCTTCGCATGGTACGAGATAACAAATCTTACTGAAATGATATAGTTTAATGCACCATGCACCAATGTTCCATCCCGCAAAAATAAGCAATAACGTAATAATTTTTAATGACACTTAAAAGTAACCCATTGGGGTTTAAATCGGTACTGTATACCCAACCCACTTAAAAACAAAACGCATCAACAGTTTATTTCATGTTTTCTTAATTGTAATATTTTTTTTTAAATAACAGCTCAAGGTGATCTTGTGCAGATCTGGTTTCAGTGCCGGTTTTCACACGACAGGACCGGAAATAAATTCCCCTTCGGAACGTCCCCCCGAAGCAACGACTGACTTTCTGGCTACGTGGTATCAATAATTCTAGTAAGCCAGCCATGACCTAGAAGGTCGTAAAACCAAGAAGACGAATATGCGTAAAATGAACAGAAACTCTTAAGATTTTATACTTGTTTATTTTGACTAAGAAATTGCTTTGAAGCTACAAAGAAAAATTACACATCTTTTAATCTCAATTGCAGCTGTATTTCACGAACATTTGAACATTAAGTCATGGTATACTATATCTTTTAATGTAATTTACACAAATTTTTCATGTATTGTTGTTAACGATTGTTAATCCACGCTTGGGCAAAACTGCCATGAATAAAGACGAGTAAGGACAAGATTTAAAATTATCTCTATAAGTAAAAACAATCATTTTAAAATAAAGGAATGAAGAATTTTTTCAACTCAGCAATTGTTCCCAGGTGATGATAATAGTGAAGAGTGATGGCTCATAGAAGCAATTAAATCACGCTGTCGTTGGAGCAGATCATCGATCTGTATTTTATACATTTCTTTTACGTCTGCCAGGTCAAGCTGCAATTCTTCAGTTTTTTCTACTGATTCTCCGTACATTTGTAGCAGTGCATCGTACCGATTTTGCAAATCTTTATGTTCCGCCTCCAAACGGATGCTCCGCTCAAAACGTTCCCGAACCTGCGTAGGATGAAAAAATGTGATTAAAAATGCATTCGTAAAATATCTTCCAATTAGACATACATTGTCTAGTTCCATTGTAAGATTTGAAATTTCCGAACTAAGTATATTGCGTTCTTGTTGAAATCGAGAAACTTCCCATTGCAGTTGGTACACCTCGCCATCCCGTTGCTTTAGCGTTGATTGTAAAGTTTCCAAGAGTGATGTATTGTTGAACATTATTGATAAATTATAACCGACATCACTTAAACTATCAGCAGGTGCTGTATTCTTTCCAACGGAGTTTACACCGAGGTTATCCTCGGATGCATTCCATGGAATACTGTTAAGTGATTCAGGCAGAGATAGGTTTCCAATGCTATGAGTAGGCGAGATTCCTGAAAGTCTCGTGTCAAATTCAGTCAGTAACGTAGTATTAATATCTACTTGTAATTTCATATCATTAGGAATTTCTAGTATTTTGTTTTCGCAAGATGTAGGTTTATCTATACAATCGCTATTTGATAACGATGATGCTCGTTGGAATTCAGAAGTTTTGTAATTTTGTAAACTTTCATGTTCTGTCAAACTTTTTTGATATTTCCGTTCAAGATTTTCAGTTTCTTGAGTTTTCTGTTTTATGTTTATCAATGTTTCTTCCGTTTGGACAAGGGCAGCTGTTAAACGCTCTTCTAGAGTAGTGATACGATCCTGCATTGTAGTTATCATATTTTTTTGTGCCGCTTCTTTCTCGGTAATAATCTTGACTCGTTCTAAAGTTTCTACCAATTGTTGTGTAAAAGAAGTATCTCGTTGTTCCCAAAGTCTTTCTTTATGCCTTATAATGCACTGCAGTGATTCAAGTTGCTTCATCAATGGTGCTGTTAGAAGAACAGATGCATTTTTTTCTTCTTCAGCTCGAGTTTCTGATGCTTCTAAACGTCGCAAAAGTTCAACATGTTCATTCTTCACACGAATCAACCGTTGCCCGTTATCATGCTCGGATCGGCGTAGTTGTCCACGTAACTCTTCTATCTGATCCATAAGCATTTTATTTGTTTTTTGAAAAGATTGAAAATCTGATTCACAATTTTGTAGCTTAGTCAAGCGATTCTGTAAATCTTCACATAATTCTGCCTTTTCATTAAGCTCTTTACGAGCAAATTCGAAAGACTTGCGGAGACTTTCATATTTTTGTGTTTGATCATCTAAATTGCTGTTGAGAGTAGCACATTCACGTTCTAGTTTACTCTTTTCAGATGTTAATTTGTGCACGGCCACTATTTGTGCATGCTCAACTTCATCCTTTGCTGATAACGACCGCTTCAGTCGTTCCGTCTCTTGGGTTAATTCGTTAATTTCATTGCACTGTCTTCTTATTAACGCATCACTTTCCTTTTCTTTTACGCGTAATTTTTTTATTATGTTTGAGTGTTGCAATATTTGTTTCGATAGACTTTCACCTTCCTTTTGTAGTTCATTTATCATAAAATCACGCTCGACTAATGCTTTCTCCATATCGCTTTTGGCAACTTTTTCTTGGGCCTCTGCTATAAGGGCTTCAAGTTTGCCTTTAAGATCCTCTTTCTCTCGAATCGATTGCTGAAACTTTCGCTCTAATGCAGATAGTCGTTGCATATATCCATCTAGATCAGATGCTCCCTCACGCTTAGCTTTATTTTCAAGCTGAGCAGTCAACTGAACAATTTGTTCATTAAGTTCTGCGTTTTGTCTCCCAAGTTCCACCAACCGATAATCTCGTTGTTCAAGCTTTTCTGATACCTCTACTAATCGTCGCATCAGGCGTTCCGTTTCAGACAAATGTACCGAATCGTCACTATTACCACTATTCATTGAAATTTCAGATGATTCGCGCGTATGTCCACGTCGTTTTTTAGTGAGAAGCATATCAAAATTTGCACTTTTTCCATCGGTAATTTTCATTGGACTTGTACGATATACACCACTATGAGTACTACTCGAATCGCCTCCATTCGGACTGGAGATAATTTCTATATCTGACGAAGTGGTTGTTTCAATCTCATCATCACCTAAACTCTGAAATAAACTTTGACTGCCTCCTGGACCAACTGGGGATCCAAAAACTGTATCAGAAAATTTCGCAGAATATTCAATTTTTTCAGTGGCATTTTTTGTAGTTAAATGATCTGATGTATCGTTGCTTCCAGGCTTTATTTCCACAAAACTGTGCGCCATGTCAGATGTTTGTGTTTGCAATTCTATACTTTCATAGCTTTGATCCAATTCCTCTTCTGGTTTCGTTGCTTGTTTCAAATGAAATCCATCGCCAGAATATTTATAGTGGTATATTTCCGTAACAGGCCTTTCAACTGAATAACTTGTAGTAAGTTCCGAAACAATATGTATATTGTTAGATGATGATCTCGAAGGAACAACCACATCTTTACTTTCTTCTACCGATTTCTTTAGTGCTTTACAACCATCATTTATGAAGTTTACGGACGGAGCACTGGACACTGAATACTTATGCTTACTGCGGCTTGGTGCCACCGTAATTGGTAATAGCTCTGTTTCCAGAATAGTTATCGGCTGTTCCGCCAACGTGTTGGCAATACAATCATCTACGACACTAATTTCATCTTCGTTTTTTTCACCATGCTTTGGTAATTCATTGCATACTGTTGTAGAATCAGGCACGGTTCTGATGATACCAAGAACGTCAACTGATTCAGATTCTTCATCGTCTTGTATCATGACCAAAGAAGACGATCGTTGGCTGAGCGACGTGACGGTTGAACCGGAAATCGTAACAGGCGTAAGCACCTCTATTGATTCAGAACTATCTACTTCAGCACCCGGCAAATCTACAATATTTTCATTTTTCGATTTTTCAAAACTCCTCAAGGGCTTTAAGCTGGATGGTGGTTTAGTAACGGTGCTAGAATTGTTTATTGGTTGGTCAAAAAACGAATCTGTAAAAAAAAAAACCAAAGGCTAGAAGCATTATTGTTATCACGCATATATGTTCAATGGCTTACCGTCACAAGCCTCAAAAGACGCATTTAACGTGTTGGAGCTTATTGTGTTGTTGATTGCAACCGAGGGAGGGGTAGAAAAGTCGGGCAGGGTTATGCTGTTTCTTACCATTTCATTAACACTTTTTCCTGCAGGTTCGTTTGATACATTAAAAATTGCCGTTTCATCTTCATCTTTGATATCAAGCGCTTTATCAATCTGTTTTTGAGCTTCTTTCAACGCATTTTTGGCTAAATTGGCTATGCCTGTTGTATCAAACCAGCTCATTTTGTCTCGGTTTAGTGCAATGCGTGATTTACACTCTTCGATTCAGTGCATGTTATTCTATCTCATCACACAACCTAATTTTCTGTTGAATAATCAGCACGACACGTCAAGGGGTATCTGTCAAAATGGCATATATCGAGTTTACATTACTTACAATATCATTGATTGTTTACTTTCTGGTCACACGGAAATCGCGCGCGCTCGATCAAGGTTTATGGAAATAGGAGGAAGCCTCACTTGCCCAAGGTGTATATATTTAGAAGGTGATTTTTTGTCGATTTGACAGCCCACCATTTTATTCGAGATATTTCGAAGTTTGTTTACAATATCATATGGTATGGGGCTACCATCACGAACAAACAGCCTCGATTCTCAGTCCCTTGAGCAATTTCGCTAGTTTATGGGTCATCTTCGCATATCACATGTAGTCCCACAGAGGATTGAAAACATTTGGTTGCATTTTTCTTAAAAAAATCGCAAGTGATACCACCACCGGCGCTTTCTCCAACGCTTGCATCACTCTTATCAAAACCCTTCCCCTCGATGACCAGAGAACTGTTTTGTCAGGTCGAGAAATGTCAATTTGCTCTAAACAACTCTACCTCCTATATCCATATACCTTGGTCCGATCAGATTTTTTCCGTCAAAATCATCTTGGTTCATCTAACCACGTTGTTTAGAGCACTTCATGCTATCTCTCTCTTCAACCGAAAGCTACCATGGCAACGCAGGGCAATTGACAGAGAGGGCTAGAGAGAAGCGAAATCTTTCCGAGATTTCTGCTCGAGGAGGCGAAATCTTTTTAACGGATAGATTTCGCATAACGAAATCTTTTTGGCATCTCGCATCATGTAGCCTGGCTTTTATGTCAGGTTGGGAAATGTCAATTTTCTCTAAACAACTCTACCTCGTATATCCATATACCTTGATTATGGCATACAAATACTATATGTAGTTTTTTCATAGGCTATATGTGTCATTTTTCTGGCCAGCTCATCGATTCAACGAATTTCGTGACATCTTTCGGCGAGAAAGTGTTATTTGTTTAGGTGTCGCTAAAGTATTTTGTTCTTCATTTTCCAAAAAAAAAATACTTTCATCTACGCCATACGATACATCCAGATCACGATTTATTGTTGAAATAACAGTTATAACGGTTTCAAAATGTTGTTGTTAGGGATTTTAACCATAATAGTTGGATTATCGTTTCCTCGTACAAACGCAATCATGTTCCGGTTAGCACCAAATACGCAAAAATGTTTGAGAGATGAAATGCAAGGCAATCAAATTGTAGCTGGTGAATATGAAATAACAAACGCACCGGGACAAAAGATTGACTATGTGGTATGTATAGTTTATTGAATATAAAGTTCAATACTAATAGTGAATAATACAGGTGAGAGACACGAAAGGACACATTTTGGCACAAAAAGAAGACATCTCTAAAGGAAAATTCTCATTTACTTCGGAAGTTTACGACACATTTGAGATATGCTTTATTTCTCAAGTACCACCAAGTAAGTAAATTACACTACACATATAAGTTATGCAAATATTTCGGTGAAATAATAGCAACATAAAATATTTTTTTTCTATCTTTTGTGTATACACCTATACATATTAAATGCCACGCCGGCTTTAAGGGGTTCAAGAGAGACGCATTTCAACTCTGTTATGTTTTTTTTTAATTTGTTGCAGTCACATTTCCAATCGTTATTTGGTTTTAATTTAGAAACTCCTTTAGAAAGATAGAATTTTAAGCCTTTTTAAGCCACGAATCCACTTCAATCAACGCTTTACACATTTTTAAAAAAAATCATGTTGCTTATTTGTAATGTTAGTGGCTTATTCTATAATGGCCTGTTATAGATACATAGCGCTGGAAGGCAAATGACACACTTGTGATATGGGAAATTGGCGTTGTTCTGAAGAACCGATTTCAGTCGAACCAATCATGAGCGCAACTGAAATGGCTTATCAGAACGAGTGCATCAATCTATTTACTATCGAACTATTTACTTATTTTTCTTCTTCCTTGGCACTACAACCTCGAGATGTCTCGGCCTGCCATTTATGGCTTCAGTGACTTAATTTTACCCGCAGTAAAGTAGTCAGCCCTACTTACCGGGAGGGAGGCACTCTGGATGGGATTTGAACCCCGCTCTACTTCTAATTTAATGGAGCGCTGCGAAAGCGAACCCGTGAAAGACAGATTAAGAGTGTTAGATGTGTTCACTAATGTCGGTTCTGTTCTGCTCTCTTAGGCAGAAACAAAATTATGGCCGTTTTGTATAACATCGGGTCGTTTCCGGAACAAGTGTGTCAAATGCCTAACGGCATATCTATGGGCTGTCCGGTGGCCAAGGCGATGACGGTGCAAGTCTTCACACGGCCGAACCAGGCCTCTAATCCCATCCGGGTCGTTAACTCGTAGCGAAGATTGACTGACCAACTACGTGGTATTAAGCCATTAGATGGCTGGTATGACCATACGGTCGTTCAGTCACGAAGATGTAAGGCGTACCGAGGTCTTGGCTTGCTGCAAAGCTTCTTGTTACGGCTCATGAACTGGCATCATCATCTGTCAGTAAAATCGCAATGCTTTAATATCGTAAATGGAAGCGATTTTGTCACTCAATTCAAAATGCATTACAATAAAGTATTTTATTAAAGTAGGCCTATCCTTTAAAATACTAAATATGGTTTATATCAGCATATTTTACTCGAGTTGCTGGCGTTGGTTGAAATTTGTAACTTGTATATGGGAATATTTCGTGCAAGTTTAATAACTGTATTTAAATTATTGTGTAAATAAGATACACTATGACGCATGATCTGTTAAGGCATCAATTAACAGAATTAGATTTAATATGATTATTTCTTTTTTTGTTTTTGCAATACAACTTTCAATGCTATTGGATTATAATAAATACTCAGCAATACGGCCAAGCCGTTCTATATGAATAAAAAAAATACTTTATGTATTTAATTTATTCGAGTGATAGTAACCCAACCGACCATTTTAACAGCGTCCGTATGACGGACGCTGATGACGGAAGGAATTTGTGTTTCAGCACAAATGAGAAGTTGCTCCGGAATCAAAAATCCATTCTTCTTCTGTCGCTGTTGATGTCTGCATTGATGCATTGAAAATCGCGAAAAATGTAGCGTGACCACTGTTCTTGCTTTTCTCCTGTTTCTTGTCAGAAAACTGATTCAAACATTGAGAAGCAAAGTGACCCATTTTTTTGCACCGGTAGCATTGAATTGCCAAGGAACGCTTCCACAGCTTGATTCTCGCTTGACACTGCAAAATTTTGCAAAATTTTCGCTTTCACTTTATCCGCAGTCAACTGGATTCCAGATGATTCCAAACCAAGGATCATTGGGTCATACTGCTTCGGTAGACCTTTAATAAGTAAATTGGCCAACCAAGCGTCATCGACTTTGAACCCAACTTTTGCTAACCAATGATTTGTTGTGAATAAGTCGTTCACATACTGTTGAGTCGTCTGGCAAATGATATCTTCGTCTCGTTCAGCTCCAACCAAAGGAATACCTGTCAGCCGTCGCAGCAGACCAATTTTCCTGGTTGATCCACTATGCTCGTACGTATTTCGAAGGTTATCCCACGTCTCTTTCGCATTTTTGGCATCTCTCACGAGTCCGTATATGCTAGAATCTATACTCAAACATATCGTCGCCAATGCTTTTGCATGGATGTTTCTTAGCTCACTGCCGGTTCACCTTCAGCTGGTTCCATCACTGCACACCAGACTTTCTGCTTAATCAAAACCATCTTGATGACGAAAAACCAACAGCTGTAGTTTTCTGATCCTCGAAGAATTTCTCGCAAAGGCAGGGAAAAAGATGCTGCTAGTTTCGAATTCGCTATTCTTCACAAAACTGCTCTCAATCTTTTAATTTCAAACTAACAGAGCCGTATCCTGGGCCCATAACCTATTGAAAAGTACGTCTGATATATTCAATAACAGAACATTGAATGAACATGTATGATCAATCAAAAGTTACTACAATGCATAGATTACTATTCTAACACTTTCGTCTCGTTCGCGTCGTCCGTGCTTGATACCCTGCACGGTTGTGTTGCGGATCTGCGGATCTAAGACTGACAACTGCGGATCTAACAGCTCCCTCCTTTAAGACAGCACGTAGAGCTGGAATCGTGCTGGTATTCGGATGGTTCGCGAATGGGATGTCCACTGTCGTATCGGAATTTGAATCAATTCTGGTTGAGGTGCTGTTACTACCGTTCCTGACTGTTGCTTGTACTAAAGACAGGCTTTCTTAACGACGGTAAAAGGCAGCATCTTCTTGCTGTTGGCATTCTTTAGCGCTGTTTGGCCATCCGTTTCGTATATATGATGTAATACGCTTTAAAACTTGGTCATGTTTTGTTGCTCGAGCTACCCTGTTGAATGTAATTAGTAGTTTGTCGGTAGAATGTTGAAGTACTGCTGTGATCTCTTCTTCCAGTTGGACTGAAGCGATTACGTATTCTTCTTCTACCTTGATGGTAGTATTGATCAGCCTCGACAAAATATCCGCATAAACAAACTTTGTTGTTGACATGTACCACAGTTCGAAATCATAACACATAAGTGTTAATCCGAGCAATACGGCCAGGCCGTTCTTTATGAATAAAAAAAAAAAAACAAGTGTTAATCCGAACTGCTGCAACCTGTACCTCCGGAGTTATCTCGAGTCCAAAACATATTTGATTCAAAGGCAAAATCAAATTATTAAAACAAATTATAGAAAGTTCCACTTCGTCATATTTTTTTAAAATATAGTAATAATATTTTTTGATTATTTTGAGTTACAAGTTTCAAGTTCGCAAAAAATGTATTATTTTCAAATGTAGGATCCTAGTTAGTTAAATACAGTAGTATAAATTTTGTCAAAATCATCACATATTTTGGTGAACAGAAAAAAAGTTTATACTTTAAAGGCTTATTTCTCAGAACACGTGAGATTAAAAGATGAAATATTTTGGTTTTAGTTTAGTTTAATTATATAGTTAATGAAAACAAATTTGTTTTATACTTATGGCGAAGTCGGTATTTTCATTTTTATACAAGCGTTTGAGCAAACGCAATCTGTGAAATGGCGCTTCACACTTCGAGGGAATTTCTACCAACACTTAGAACGACAGAACATTTAGGCGTAGGGTAGGGTGATGGACTATGTGAGAGTGCGAATGAGTGTACTGTGTGCAAGGCGAAATTTACAAACAGCTCAAGCGATGAAGCGTTCTGGAACGGTGGGGGAAGGTGGTACCATGGTGAAGTGTGCGTGTAGCTTAATTTCAGCACAAACTAACATCAAAATGGTGGAAGCGTTCAGGCATGGAGTGGGAGAGTAGAGCGCGAGTTTGTCGCACGATCGCTCGAAAGTGTGGGTCAGGACTGGCGGAAGGCATCAAAATGGGTGATTCTCTGTCAAGCGAGACCTACCATCGACGCTATATAACGATTGCACCGAACCAAAAACCTGACAATACGTAATACAACCACAATAGATCTGGACAATAAGCACGCATTAACCATTCGCAACCGAGCATGTCCGGGATATGGCAAAAATAGCAAGGAGGAAATGTGCTATAAATTTTGTTACACTGGCACTGGCAAAGCTTATATTAACCAGGGCGGCCCGTTGGTGAAGACGACAATGGCGAGGATCTTCATACGACAGGATCGATGTAATATCGCTCCCGGACCGTTCCCCCGCGACTTCGAACGGTGCGAGACGTTGATCATAGTTCATTTTGTCAAATAGTTATTCACTTCTTTGATGATGCTCAGCAAGAATTTTTTTGCTGAATTTTATAATCAGTGTGCCTCAACTAGTTGGCAATGGTATCTACGAGAGCTACAAACTGCTTTTGCTTTTGGGGGATTGATTTTCAAGCAGGAATTAGCAAAACAAATCAGACAAACAATAAATATTAATTGTTGAATTAAAATATCGTGGTGCCAATATATATACCACCGGACAATATCCAATACGAGTGTTACGCATTGCATATTTTTGAATCGATTATGAATCTTATTCTACGACAAATCTTTACTTTACAGGCTATCGAGGAATAGAACAAGAGGTTGCTCTAGATGTAAAGAAAGGAATCGAGACCAAAAGCTATGAAGGGGTAAGTCAAATTTTTGTTGATTTTTAATTATTGCATGCTTCACTTTTGACACCTCGAGACGGAACATTTTATGGAACAAAATTTATGTATCCTACTAAACGCACAAAAAAAAAGACTAAACAGAACGAGACTGAAAACAGAACAGAAAAATGACTGATATTGAAAGATAATCGTGACGGGATTTTTGCAATTAGACCAATTCAGTAGTTAGTGTTAAGTAAAAAAGGTTTTTTTATTTTAGTTATAATTTTAATAAGACGGCTTGACGCCGTATTGTCAACACCGAATATGTTTACGACAACAAGTTCACAAACGTTAACAAGGCATTTCCTCCCTGTTATTTTGCTTTATCCCGGGCATGCTCGGTTGTGGGTGTGTGGCGATTGCAGTGTGGATATCAAGCTCTATTGTAAAAATTGTATCAATGATTTGATCCGGGTCTATTGATTTCTATTGATTTGTTGATGGTAGTATAGTGTATGGAGCGGAACTTGCTTCCGTGTATCGGTTCTGGAATGTGATGAAAAAAAAAAAACCAAACAAACAAACAGCGATATGGACAGCACAAACCTTTGCCAGAGCACAGTGTTTCTCAAAATGCTCAGCACTGATAGCCCAAGCTCGACCAGGCCAGCACCGAACTAAAAGCTATCGGCGAGTTCTATCCCGCAACTGCAGGGTCTCTGCTAATCACGGGGTTGGACCCGCCGACAACCTCCCAACCCAACGCCAGCAAGACACAGGCAGAGATGAAGAACTCTGCTACAGAAAAGTCTGCCTCCCTTCTTACGACAGTGTCGACTTTGGCCCCAGTTACTGTTGCTCCGTCAAACGGATCACTCATGGTGCTACAAAAAACCCTTAAGACAAAGACAACTTACTTATCAGGCGCTACAACCGCTTTGCGGTCTTGGCCTTCTGCAACAATCCTCGATCCCGCGCACGGTTTACCGCTGTCGTCTGCCAATCCGTTATTCCGGCCGTTCTGGCGGACGCATCAACGCCAACGCGGGCTTAGTCAGTTTTGGACAGAGTCCATGTCTCAGAGGCGTATGTGAAATGTTCTGTACAGTCCCAGCTTCGTCCGTCGCGACAGGTATTTAGAGTAGAGAAGTTTCCTCAGGCTGTAGTATGACCGATTGGCAGCCAGCACCCTTGCGCGTAACTCAACATGAATGTTGTTGTCGGTGCTGACTTTTGACCCCAGATAGGTGAAGTTTTGGACGACTTCGAAAGTGCGGTCACCTATCTGTACATCACCCTGCGTAAATCAGTGTTTGTTAGAAGGGCCGCTGGTGGTGCCACCATCGTTTTGGTTTTCGTCTCGTTATTCTCCAACCCGAGGTTCTGTGCCGCACGCTCGATCCTTTGATAAGCTTCTGCTACATATGAGAGCCTCAAACCAATGATGTCTACGTCATCAGCGTATGCCATGTTCTGCATTGACTTATAGAAGATGATCCCCGAAGTTACCACCTCCGATTCGCGGATGGCTCTCTCTAGCGCCAGATTGAAGAGGAGACTGGCAAGCCCATCTCCCTGGCGCAAGCCCTTGGTGGTAGCAAAGGGTCCTGAGAGTTTTCCATCCACCTTCACCTGGCATGTGATGTTGGCCATTATCATTCTTACAAGCCTGGTAAGCTTGGCCTGGGTTCCAAAGGAGCTCATTGCTTGGTACAGTTTTACCCTGGCTATGCTGTCATATGCGGCTTTAAAATCAATGAAGAGATGGTAGGAGTAGAGCCGCTGCTCCGCCATCTTCTCCAAGATTTGCAGCATCGTGAAGATCTGGGCAGTGGTTGATTTTCTGTTTCGGAATCCTCTGATACTTTTCGGCTATCTCTTCGACGAATGGGACAAGTCGATCTTGTAAGATTAGGGAGGAGATCTTGTAGACGGTATTCAACACCGTACCTACCGTACCATACCTAAGTAATAATTTGATGAATTTCCTGTTCGAGTGCTGCACCACCGTTTTTGATCAGTTCGGCTACTATTCCGTCGGTGCCTGGTGCCTTGTTGTTCTTGAGCCGTCGGATGGCCATTCATGTTTCATCAATGATAGGTGGCAGTGGCATGATATCATCTGCTAGTGGAGCCTCTAGCTGTTCGTCGAACTGATCATTTATCAATTCATCAAAGTACTGAGCCCATCGCGAGAGGACCTCTGGCTGGTAACTGACCAGATCCCCATCCTTATTCCGACCGCAGGTCACCTTAGGTCTAAAGTTATTTCGGCGACCTGCTATCTCCTGGTAAAACTTTCTTCCTGGTCCGTAACGCACTCTGATATCTTGTAGTTCCCGCACCTGCTGCTCTTCCCAAAGTTGTTTTTTGATGCGGTGAACTCTTTTCTCTTCTCTCCTGAGCCGTGAGTATTCCTCTGCGCATGCCCGCGTTCTATGCCGCTGCTGCATTACTAAGTATGCGCAGTTTTTACGTTCTGTCACTTGTCTACATTCTTCGTCGAACCAGTCAGATCTGGTGTTGCTTCACAGTTCGCTCGTATTTTCATATTCGTTTTCTGGTAGTAGAGCCTCACCTAAAGCGGATTTGAATGCCTGTTGGACGTGACTGTCCTTTAGGGAGTCCGTGTTGAACCGAGCCTGAGTGTTAACTTCGCCCCCATTGACGCGGGGACGGGCGATTCTGCAACAAATCACTAAGCCAACCAACAAGTGATCGGAATCGATGTTGGCCCCTCGATACATTCTGACGTTCAACAAGCTCGACTGTCTTCGGCGGCTAATCAACACATGGTCTATCTGATTGGAAGTGGCTCCATCCGGAGACACCCACGAAGCTTTGTGAAAGTCTCGGCGCGCAAACTTGGTACTTCCCACAACCAGATTGTTTGCAGCTGCAAACTGGACCAATCTACTACCATTGTCGTTACTGTGCTCATGTAGTCTGTGACTTCCAATGTATTGGCGGTACATTGGCTCCCTACCGACTTTTGCATTGAAGTCCCCCAGGAGGATTTTAACATCGTGCCTGGTACACTGGTCAATGATTTTTGTGAGGCGGCCGTAGAACAGGTCCTTCTCCTCTTCATCCTTGTCTTCGGTAGGGGCGTGAACGTTGATGAGGCTGATGTTAAAGAATCTGCCTCGCATGCGCAGGGTGCATAGCCTATCATTGATAGCCTTGAAGCCGATGATTTCGGATTTCAGCCGCGGACCGACGGCGAAACCCGTTCCGAGCATATGGTGGCGGTCGTGGCAGCTGAATTAAATGTCGTAGCGGTTACTGCCACACCTGTTATGCACACCATTCCCTAACCAACGGATCTCTTGTAGAGCTACGAGGTCCATGTTCAGTATGGCTAGGGCGTCATCAAGTTGCTTCAAGGCTCCGGCTCTGTAGAGAGTGCGTACGTTCCATGAGCCCATAAGAATATTATTTTTTGGACGGTGCGGGGGTATGTTATCGTGAAATCCGGATATCGTATAATTGCTTAAGCTTTCTCTAGTCGGTAGGTTACTTGAGGCAGGGTGACTGGCCCTGCGCTCAAGCCCCCAGGTACCTCTGGAGGGCCTCGTGGCAGTTCGGTTTTTACGTCTGGTTACCCCCCCGACGTACAGATAGACCAGTTGCCTGGCCTGCCCACCCCCTCCTGTTTAGCCTTTCTCCACCATCCGCCCAAGGGGTTGAGACAGGCCCGTGTACCCTAGCTTGGATATGTGGTGGGGAAAGTTACCACTCTGTACGACGAGGACGCGACGGAATACGAGTTGGGTAGGAGAGCCTATGTAACCTCGAGAGGAGCCTCGGTTCCTACCCCATTAACAGAGTAACGACTACAGACAAAAAAAAAAAAAAAACACAAACCTGCCTCCTTTTAACGGCAGTATGAAAATTGCCCTCGAATGCAATTGCTCCATTAACGTATTCCACGTTGCACAACATAAAACAAGACACAAGACAGAGACAACACAACAAATAACAAAAAAGGAATGGCGGATATGGATTGGAAGGATAATGAGGATGCGGAATCAAAGGATAAGAGCGTTGTCTCTGGCGAATTGGAAGATGTATGCGAGGTCTCTGGTCGCCAACACTTCTCTTATTTCTATACCCGATCGTCTGCCGATGCTCTCGACTGCGCCCATCAAGGAGGGTCTTGCAGTTTCAAACTCCACGCAGGACCACAGAAGGTGATCCACATCGTGAAATCCGTCACCGCAGTCACACACCTTCGTCTGAGCCAGAGTTATACGCTGCAGATGTGCATTCAACGCGAAATGATTCGACATAAGTCGAGACATCATGCGTATGAATGCCCGGTCTACAGAGAGCCCACCTTACCAAGGCCGCAGGGACACTTGCGGAGAGATCGAGAAAAGGAATCGCCCGAGATCATCCGCCTCCCACATGCTCTGCCAGTGAGACAGGAAAAGTTGCTGTGGTAGGCGAAGAAACTCTCGGGCCGAGATTGGACGGTCGTAAAATGCGCCTTGTTGGACGCCTGTTTTGGCCAGTGAGTCTGTCTTCTCGTTGCCGGGAATTCCACAATGAGAAAGTACCCAAATTAGCGAAATCCTGAACGCCTTGTCAAACATGGAGTCAAGCAGTTCTATGATTTTGATGGTAAGGTAATCCTGACTCTTAACAGCCTTCGGGGATCGTAGTGCTTCGATAGCGCTAAGGTTATCTGTAAAAATGAAGTAATGATCCGAAGGTCTCGCTGCTATAATCAATAGTGCGTACAAGATTGCGGCTAGTTCTGCGGTGTAGACATTACACGGCTCCCGCAATTTGAAAAATGCTTCGGCGGACTCAATAAAAACGCCGAAGCCGGTGCCCTCCTTAGAGGATGATCCATCAGTATAATACTGGCTCAATTGGTCTAAATAACCATACTTATCCCTGAAAATGCCCGGATCTACCATCGGGCGAAGATCATTCGGTATGGTCTTAATTTCCTCGTGCAACGAGGAATCTGTTGTGTTAAAAGGGAACTGTAGGTCTCAGGAAGGGCAGCACGGTTTAATGCCTGTGGAGCGCTAGGATGCACTTGTAGGGCAACAAAATCTTCGTAGATTTTCAAGATCTTGCTCTTAGAACCTGTCTCTAGAAGCGCTTTAAAATTTTCTTCGATCAGTGGATTTGATACCGAAGAACGGACTAGAAGGCGAAGCGACAGCATTTCAAAACGTAGTTTCAGCGGCATCACTCCGGTCATCACTTCTAGGGACATGTTGTGTGTTGATTTCATGCTCCCTAGTGCGAGTCTAAGACAACGATACGGTAGCCTCTCTAGTTTGAGGATATGCGTGTTGGATGCCCAATGGAAGCATATGCTTCCATATTCCAACACGGATAGTACCGTTGTCTTATACAGTCGCAGGACGTCTGATGGATGTGCGCCCCACCAGAACCTGTGACTGAACTTAGAAAATTGATTCTTTTACTGCATTTTTACACCAGGTGGGTGATATGTGTTCTCCAGTTTAGCCTTGAATTGAACAAAACACCAAGGTATCGAAAATGGTCGAAAGTTGATATCTTTTCACCGTACAAAAAGACATCAATTTTCGTGTCAAATAGTCTTTTCTCTCTGTTTTTTGTCGTGTCGCTAAAAGGAGAAAAGACTACCATCTCAGTTTTCGTTGCAGAGAACTTGAAACCAAGGTTTTCAGACCACTCGGCAAGGTTGTCCAAAGTGCTTTGTAAAGCCAGTTGCATTTCGACGGCGTCCCTGCTTGCAAATGATATTACGCCGTCGTCAGCCCATTGTCTAATGCCGCAGTTGGGTGCTAGACAAGCATCTATTTCACTGACATAGAAGTTATATAACAGGGGGCTCAAGCAGGACCCTTGTGCTAGTCCATGGAAACTAGTCCGCTTTAGCTGAACATGACCATTGTTGAAATACATAGCTTTCTCCGACTAAAGGTTGAATAGAAAGTTATTCAACTTTGGACCAAGCCCTTAGCTTTTTTTTTTGACTCAGCTTGTATGGTAATACTGTGTCAAATGCCCCCTGTATATCTAGGAAAATAGATCCCATGTTCTGCTTGCGTGCACGAGCAAGCTCTATTTCTGTAACCAGAAGGGCTAAGCAGTCATTAGTACCCCTGGCTTTACGAAAACCAAACTGGGTATTCTAGAGAAGGTTGTTTGATTCCAACCATTCTTCTAACCGAAAAAGAATCATCCTTTCAAGGAGTTTCCTCAGACACGACAGTAACGATATTGGCCGATACGAGTCGTGTCTTGATGGCGGTTTGCCAGGCTTCAAGATAGTGACAACCTTCACTCCTCTCCACTCTTGCGGGACGCTGTTGACCTCCAACATATTGTTAAAGATGCTTAACAGACATTTCCTCCCTATGTCGGGCAAATTTTGAAGCAATTTGCTACCAATCTGATCCAGACCTGGGGAGGAATTTTGCTTGATAGGAGAGCAAGTGACAGCTCTACCATTGTGAACGGTGAATCCATCCTAGGGTTACTACCAGGCGCATGTTGTGTAAAGCTTTGCGCAGGAACGAAATCGGGGCAAAGCTTGTGAGCAAATTCATACAGCCACTCGCCAGAAAAGCTTTCGCTCTTATTGATGTTGTTGCTGTTTCGCATGCTTCTAGCCCTTCTCCAAAGCGAATTAAGTGAAGTGGCAGGGTCTAGATTATTGACGTATTTACGCCAATAACCCTTTTTCTTCGCCTTCCACAGGTTTTTGCACGTTCTCTCTTGTACTTTATATTTTTCATATGAGGACCTCGAGCCCGTGTCCCGGAAGGCTTTAAATGCCTCACGCTTCTTGGAAAAAACCGCTTGGCAATCCTTGTCCCACCAAGGAGTGGGAGGTTTTTTAAATGTCCTTGCTTGGTGGGAGCGCCTTGTTTGGGCCTTAGGGGCGCACTTGTTTATAAATGAAACAAGTTTTTTGTACTCCTTGACAGGAGACAAATCTTCCAAGTCAAGTGAAAGCGAAGCGGCTATTAATTCGCCGTATCTCGTCCAGTCGATGTTCCTCGTTAAGTCACATTTAACGGGGATTCCTTCTACTGGACATCCTCCCTTGATGTAGGAAATTTCTATCGGCAAGTGGTCACTGCTCCTAGTTACCTCTCCTGAGTTGAGAATCGAAAAACCAAATCTGTCGCAGATATCTCAGATGATAAGAGTTCAAAAGTCATCCTTATCGCACCCCCAGTCGATTCCATGGGAGTTAAAGTCTCCCAGGATGAAAAGCGGTCCAGGCAAAACCACTGCTAAATTTCCAAGATCCTCTTTGAACTTTTCAATTTTTTCCTTTTCATTGTTGGCTATCGGGGGGATATGAATAGATGCAATTGTCACGTGAAGGATGCCCAGTTTTACCTTAACTGCGACAGTTTCAACAATTTCTTGTCTAGGGGTGGGTATTCTGGTGAAAGTGTGACTCTTTCGAACACCAATCAGTACCCCCCCCCCTCCCACCCATAGTAACGCAATTTTCACGGATTATGTTATATCCCGAGAAGGTTAGTTTAATGTCATTCGATAGCCAAGTTTCACAGAGGGCAAACACATCGCAGTTGTGTTCGCCCACTAATGCTTTGAATGAGTTTAGCATGCCAACTCCTACAGCTCCACTGTGTGATGTAGCGAGTTTCGGTCCGAGAAGATCGCTTCTTCTTGAGCTGCTTCCTGGCAATTTGTGGAGTGGAAGTTGAGGGATCAGCGTAGAGTCTCGGGACGGGATTAGAATCTTTAGTGTGGCGCTGTGGTGCCAAAGGTTATTTTTTTTATCTTCGTTTTTACCTTCTTGTAAGGCACTCTCGTGATCTTTGACGATCCCAGTGGCCCCTGTTCAGGTGCAGTCGAATTAGGCTCGCCATTTTCAGTTGTACCCAAAACTGCAAAAGGATTCGTTGCGTTTGCTCCCATGAGAGCACCGCTGTATGAGTCGCGTGCCCGCTCGGCTACCGTTTTGGTCTGCTCCTTTTGCAGTTTCCGGTACACAGGGCACAATGCAACCTCATGCCACTCCTCCCGACAATGCGAACATTTTAGGGATGGGGCTTTGCACTCCTCGGTAGCGTGAGCACCTCTGCATTTTCCGCAGCAAATCTTGCGAGTGCAGAACGGATCGGCAAAGCGGGCAAGAGCGGCCCTAGGGCAACCAGGTTTACGCTTCACATGTGGCTCAATCTCCCTTTCCGAGTCAAACGCATTTGATTCCATACCAGGAGCGGAGTCAACGGGGGAGTTAGTGAAGGAAAACAAATATTTTATTTTCTTATATTTCTAGTATGACGGCTTGTCGCCGTATTGACCAACAAAGCTTTTAGCTTCAAGCAAAATACGCTATAAATTCTTTGATTTTCGAGTTTTATCCATTTTGTGATTATTTATCAATCATTTCAGTATTAATGAATATTTTCGCGGTCGTACGTGCAGAACAAATGGTTCGACGGGCAATACGGCCCAACCAAACATGGTCACTTTCTGGACGCAGGAATATTGAAGATGGTGGAATTGTTTTTTTTTGGTAATATCCATTATTTACATTACAGGGTTTCTGAGAAGAACTAACGATGTGCGAGCCATTTCTGGGCAATGGTCAGGATGAAGTAAACCATTGCCAGGAAGAACTGGCAATCTGTTGCCCTTTCTGGACTATGGTCAAGTTGAGCTAGGCACAGGCTAGGTTGATGTGGAGGATGGCCAGGTTGAACTGAAATGTCAAATTTGAAACGATTGCTGAAGCGTTCGCAAAGGTTTGGGGTAACGCTTGAAAAATATTAAAAAATAACCGATAAAAAACATATTTTTTTGTAATTAATGGGTAAAAGACTAGGGAAGGCCCCCCTAGAATCTTTTGTGCGCAGCACTGTGGCCTGTCATTTTTATTGCACAGTGGGGTTTTGGTATGGTCATAACAAGTTTCATATAAACATTGTGCATTGTTCCCTAATACTGTTACTGGACAGCGAGTAGAGCAAGATAATATACATTGTAAGAAGTGTTTTGAAATGTTATTATTCTTATATTTCCTCCTTTTCTGAATATCTATGCCCGTTAACAAGTATCCATCGAACCAATGTTCCGCTACAGTCCGGGAACACTGTGTATGTTGTAAGCCTGATTGATCCCTCCCAGCGTGACCAAAAATTATTACGTAGCTCCTCTAAGCCAATATAAATGTTCAGGATAGAGGGAGGGGGATTTAATCGAATAATAAGCAATATGTCATTCGACTTTATTCAACCATTTTTGACCACACTGAAAGCACATGGTGAAACTTTTGCAACGTGTACTGCGGTTTGCATACTGTTAGGCGTAAAACGTATAGTGACGAACAAATTTTGTCAGGGGGGGGGGGCTTCTCGAGTCTTTTACCAATTTTTTTTAAGGATATTAATTGAAAGAGAATGCTTAAATTACAACTTAGCTTGTATGTAATTATAAAATGGTAAAAGACTCGAGAAGGCCCCCCCCTAGAATCTTTTGTGTGCAGCACTGTGGCCTGTCATTTTTGTTGTACAGTGGGATTTCTATATGGTCAAAACCCACTTGATGTAAACATTGTGCATTGTTCCTTAATACTGATAATAGACAGCGAGTAGAACATGATAATATACATTGTACCATGCGATTTGAAATGCTGATAATCTTATTTTTCATCCTTTCCTGAATATCTATGCCCGGTAACAAGTATTCATCGTTTTACTGTTCCGTTACCGTCCGAGAACGTCGTGCATGTTTTAGGCCCGATTGTTCACCCCTAGTGCAACCGAAATTTAGTACGAAGCCCCTGTAAGCCAAAATGAATGGTAGGGTTAGCGGAGAGGGGGTTTTAATCAAATAATAAGATATTTTATTCGACTTTCTTCAACCAATTTTGACCACACTGAAAGCACACTGAAAGCACACTGTGAAGCTCTCGCAACGTGTACTGCGGATTGCATACCTTTAGGCGTATATCCGATAGTGCCTAACAAATTTTGGTAAAAGACTCGAGAAGGCCCCCCCCTGACAAAATTTGTTCGTCACTATACGTTTTACGCCTAACAGTATGCAAACCGCAGTACACGTTGCGAAAGCTTCACCATGTGCTTTCAGTGTGGTCAAAAATGGTTGAAAAAATTCGAATGAAATATTGCTTATTATTCGATTAAATCCCCCTCCCTCTATCCTGACCATTTATATTGGATTACAGGAGCTACGTAATAATTTTTTGTCACGCTAGGAGTGACCAAGCAGGCTTAAAACATATACGGTGTTCCCGGACTGTAGCGGAACATAGGTTCGATGGATACTTGTCACGGGCATAGATATTCAGAAAAGGAGGAAAAATAAGAATAATAACATTTCAAATCACTTCTTACAATGTATATTATCATGCTCTACTCGCTGGCCAGTAACAGTATTAAGGAACAATGCACAATGTTGTTATCAAACGAGTTTTGACCATACAAAAATCCCTTTGTGCTATAAAAATGACTGGCCACAGTGCTGCACACAAAAGATTCTAGGGGGGGCCTTCTCGAGTCTTTTACCCAAATTTTGTCAGGGGGGGGGGGGGGGCCTTCTCGAATCTTTTACCAACTGGACTACTGACGTGGTGGGAAAAATTCCTATAGCCTGCATGGACTTTAACAGTGCGATTTTCCAGCCGTGAAAACGTAGCTCAGATGGTATGGTGCATAATGTTTTTTAATCATTTATAATGTCACCAGTATAGTTGCATTATATCAAAGCAAAAGCAAACAATTAATTATATCGTACCTTGTTAGGAAGTTTCACTACTTTATTCAAAGGACAATTATGTTCCATTTTTGATTGGGCTCAAATTATTCGGTGTAAGTACGGTACAATACGTCTGCCACTCTCACGATTTTGGATTGAACTGATTTTCGCGTGCACGCTTGGTGTCACCTTCGGGATGGGCACTCATAGGACGATTAAATCTGCCCCAGATGGAAACGAAGTGAAGCATTTCGTTCAGATGACCCGGGAAAATAAAAGATTTTTTTAATGATAATACACAGTAATCTGAATAATCGATATCAACGAGGAAAACAACTCCATCATCGTCATTGTACGAATGCACTGACTCAAAGTGATGGACAAACGTTTTTCCAAGCATTCTCTATTTGCATTTGCATTTCTATTTTCCTTGTTCCTTTACTTTTTGTCCACCACTTAGCTCAACTGACAAATTCAACCTTAACCAAGTCTCCACCAAGAATGTTGAAAGTAAACAACGGTACTTTTCCAAACCAGTCACTCTTATCCAATCCCTAGCAAATCCAGAAAAAAACCCGTCGTTTATACATGTAGAAGAATATTAAACAAAAAAAAGAACAAAACCAAGTTCGACTGTTTTCAGGAGTAAAGTTTAGAAGACCCGAATAACAATCCACAATCCTAAACGTAAAAAAAAACCCCTAACTGCAATAATATTGCTCATATTTGATCATTCCATTCGTTGATGTTAACTGATTTTTTGTAATTCCGGAACATTGAATTACTACTATGCCTATATTGGTTTATTTTTTAAATCGAAATTGTAAGTCTATAAATTTAGCACTCCTCTTCAAAATGTTGTACCAATGCTGCATGCACCAGCATACATCAATTCGTACGGGCATGATCTGGGATAGCCAAAGAATGAGCTAGACGTTAAATAGCTTATATTAACAAAGGCAAAATTCTTTTTTGATGTTGAATTATACGTCATTGATCCGGTACAACACTTTGTTAACGTTGTTCTAAAGAAATGTTCTGGTGTAGAATTATAATATTATTTGCTTCTTTACCCTGTTGTCCGTAAGATTCGCTATCTTGATTCTTATACTTAAAGTCTTAATGAAGTAAACGCATTACCTGAGATTGACTACACACGGCAGAGAGTTTGTACTTATTTTTACAGAATCCGAATACGGCCGGTGGATATGTTGCACAGGACGAGTAGTGGACTGGTTAGATTAATCTCCTTTTTTCATACACTTTATTTTTACAATCAAATTCCTCCTTGAGTCGCTTTTATAAGCTTGCCCGTTCTCCTAGAGCAGTGATCTTCGTCTCTTCCTTCAGCCGATCGCTCTTACCAACACTATTGAAAAAACGAATGATCCTTTACTCTCATTACACTCCTACTGATGCAGACTGTCTTTTTTCCCACCTTCTTGCTTATTTTCTTCCGCCCGCAACGGAACAGACGGATTACACACATATGTTCATTTATGTGTAAACAGCATCATTGCTTCCCTATTTCTTTAATAATAACCCGTACTTTTTATAGGACGGGCCAGTCTTCACACGGCAGGAGCAGGGCTCAAATGTCATATGGGTTTACCTACTTAATGAGGACTGGCTATCTAACTATATGGTATCAATAAGTGTAGTAAGTCAGAAATGGTAGGCATTGTCTAAGCTTCGCCAAGAGTAAGAAGAAGACCAGACTGTGCTCAACATTTTTTAAGCACAGGATTGCTTCCAAGATTAGAATGTTCTTCAAATTTTGTACAGCTAAATTTCTTCGAAGCTTATTCCACTTCACTCGTTATGCTTGAAGGAATGATTCATCCACTCGGTTTGCATATTTGTGTCCATTAATGATATTTATCTATTTTAGGCTGTACGAGATTGCGTGTAAAAAAAACCCCTCGTATCATAACCAAACGTAATACTGGAAGATACCCCCTTTTTTTATTCATAAAGAACGGCCTGGCCGTATTGCTAGAAGATACCCCCTTAATTCTAGCACATTTATGTCACTCTTGGCAATTCAAATAAATGGACTAACATTAATGTAATTACATTATGGAGTGATGTTAATATATTGACATTCGTCGTTTATTTTTAGATCGGCGAGGCAGCAAAATTAAAACCTTTGGAAGTTGACCTAAAACGGCTTGAGGATCTGTCGGATGCTATTGTGCAGGATTTTGCGTTAATGCGAAAACGGGAGGAAGAAATGCGTGATACGAATGGTGAGTAACGAACTAGAATTATGTTTTTTGCTGCTTTTTTAAATTTCATGTTTCGTAATTTTTATTACCATTTTACAGAATCAACGAACAGTCGGGTGCTTTTCTTTAGCATTTTTAGTATGAGTTGCCTATTAGGTCTCGCTACATGGCAAGTGTTATATTTGAGACGGTACTTCATTGCAAAAAAACTAATTTAACCAATTGTGCAACTCTTCTATTTTTGATTTCTTGCGATGCAATAAAAATATAAACTTAGGCAAACTTGAATAAATAATCACAAAGAAAAGCAAGAAATAATTTTTTTTTAAATAATATTATCGGTAAAAGACTCTAGATGGACACCCTCCTTCCCCTTGCTGCTTGTTGATCCCTGAGATCACGTCCGTGTGCTTTGTTGAATAGTTCTAGCAACGTTTTCCGACGTGGAATGGTGATCCGGCACAAAGTACATCAGCCGATAGTTGCTTTTCAAGATTTGTTTTGTTTTTTCTGCGTCGACATGCTGCAATGAACAGCGGTGCTTGAAGCTGAAATTAAATAATTGCTTGAATTATAATGTTTTAAATAAACAAATAATATTTCACCGTGCTTCCGGGACCATCACGAGCAGCACTATTGCTCGATCTGGAATGTTGACTTGGTCGAGTGTGCGGTAGGTGTTCGTTGTCAGGAGTGTGCAGGTGTTTCTGCTAGCACCGACAAAACCACCGTTGTTACATGCACTTTACCAATAATTGACACCTATCGTGAACCAAATTAACCATCAGTCGATAAATATATCGATCGATGTACCGACTATCATGGCGGAATGGTATCGCAACGCAACAAATTTGTCAACCCGTAAAATGATGGTAACAACTGTCATGCCCGTTACAAATCAAAATATAAACATATTTCTTAACTTGTTTTACATATAATTCAAAAAAACTCAAACCATTTCAAGTAAATCTAACGATTTTATTAGGCCGTAAAAGAAACAAAAATTGTCTGAAAATTATATTTATCATGATTTTGAAGAGAATTTCAAAATGAATTTCGAATTTTGAATAAATCTAAACAATCAACATGTAATGTAATAATATTGGACAACTTAAAATCATGAAAACCTATAAAAATAGGCAACGGCTGTTGATCTAACAAGGATTAGTACACAACACGCATAATTTAAGTTATGACCAACGGAACACTCAATCTCCTAATACCGGGCCACGCGCGAAGCCGACATGCGACACGCTCTCTGCGACACCCTTCGGAAGGCTCTTCATCAAAGTGCAGTATGCGCTTCTCCGGCAACTAGAGCCAGCAACCACCTGACTAGCCATACTGTAAACCACTGCCCGTCTTCAGGGTGTACACCTCTTAGCATCCTTCCACGTATTAATGCAATCGATGGTCACTTCCACCACACATGTTTTCACTTACGCTTTATCTGGTAATTCAAAATGCCTGGTAACAAATGCCCCTTCTGTATGCTGCAAGATTTGTATGATCATCATACCATCATCCGTGAAAAATAATGCATTCAGCGTTTTTAAACAAACTTTTCCCTCTAGCAGTAACAATCTTGTGTTGCTATTTGCAAACAAACCAGAGATTTGACAGCCAATTTGACAGATAGCGTAACTTCTCGATCAGTATTTACAAAGTGAGTTGAGAGGAGGTGTCGGAGTAGCGATTTCTCGGTCGGACACAAGGTATATGGATATAGGAGGTAGAGTTGTTTAGAGCAAATTGACATTTCGCGACCTGACATAACAGTTCCTTGGTCATCAAGGGGAAGGGTATTGAGAAGAGTGATAGAAGCGTCGTAGAAGGTGCCGGTGGAGGTATCGCTTGCGATTTTTTGACGAAAAATGCAACCAAATATCGTCAATCCTCTGTGGGACAACTCTTAACTTAATATGCGAAGATGACCCATAAATTAGCGACTGAGAATCGAGGCTGTTTGTTCATGTTTGTAGCACCATACCATATGTTTTTGTAAACAAACTCTAACATAACTCGACTAAAATGTCGCCCTGTCAAATCGACAAAAATTCACCTTCTAAATACATACACCTTGAGCTCGATCTGCTGTGCTCTTGATGACAATTAATCATTAATGTGTTTAATCGAACATATAACACACACAATCCCATTGGATAGTGACCAAGACGGAGCACGGTGATGCACAAAACGATTCCGTCAAATCCAGTACTGCTTTATTCGTTCTGCACAAACTTCATGAACAGCTGCACCCATTCCGCGTGCGAGATATCCAGCACATATGGCATCCTTTGCAGCAAAATCTGGAATTGTTTTTTGCTTGCAGATCGGCATAAAAGTGTAACGGTCCTATATCTCGGATCAACCAATAGTTCGGGGATGCAAGCCGGCACCGCCTGTGACGCCGATACAGTCAAAGCTACGCTGTTCATAGAGGTGCTGAATCGTTACCACCACAAACAGTAATAAATATAAAACAGAATCACCTCAGATAGCACTGACACACTACAATATCCTGATTTCGTCACTTTATATAAGCTTTCCGAACGATATTGACCAGCAGAATAGAAGAAAACAAATCATAAAATAATGTTATTGCATCGAGAATAATAAACAACACATATAACCAGCTGATTCGATGCCCAACTGACATTTGTAATACAAAAACACTTAAATTTAAAAAAATTGCGCGATCTTCGCCATAACTGCTCGCTTCATGCGCGAATGCTCGTTAAGCTCTTAGAGCAGCTCAGCACCATACCAGTTTGCCGTTGGAACGAGCAGCACAGCACACATCCGTTCGCTCTCGCGTGCAGTGGCGCTCAAACATTTTCTCGCTTTCCGCAATGTGCCGTGCACTGCTCGTACCATGATCTTCCGCTTGAGAGCCCCTGAGTGCGAGAGAGCGAACACACGTGTGCAGGGGCGCTCGAACTGTTCCTCGCGCGCCGTTTTGGTACTGGCATGCAGCGCGCATTATAAAACCGTGTGAACACCCCTGCAAATTTTTGCTTCTCTCTTTCTTTATTCGCTCTGCCCTGAGCACGCTGAGCGACAGTCGTGTTCTGAATGTGATGGAGGGAGGATGCCGCACGCGCACGGACAAGCCGAAGCGCATGACCCGGTGTTTGAATGCAGATGGTGTTATGATTGTTCGTGTATTTGCGTGTAGGTGAGCTACGGTAGTCTGGAGTTTGCCTTTGTGACGATCGATTCGTGTTTGCCGCTTCCCGAAACATGTTTTCGGCGAGAGTTGAGGTATGGTTCAGCATCTCATGTACGACCAAGAGCACCATTTCTCAACTCACCGTCTTGTTTTTTCCCCTAAAGGAACATTGGCGAACACGAGGAGTACAACGGAGAGTGAGAAACATGAACGGGTTTGTGAAATAAATAAAAAATCATTAATTCATATCACAATCTAATCTGAGTTTTATTGTTTGCTTTGTTTTGATTTGCGCTGCCATAGCGCCTCTGGCCTATGACAGCTTGGATCCGAAGAAAATGGAAGAAAAAACTACGTGAAACCACGCGTTCGAACTGTTATAATTACCTAAATCTGCTGCTCGCTAAGGCAAGATAAAGGTAAGAGATTTAGATAAAAGAACTCGAAAACCGCTATAAGCCTGCTATAAAATGTCAGTTGGGTAATGAAATAGCATGAAAAGTAGCGTGCCCACTTAACCAAAAAGCGATATCCGACCTTACTACGACCTATATACGGAGTCGTATATGTAGACTTATATGTACACTTACAGCAGTAATTAACAGACTTCGTGGATGAAAAAAAGCGTGCCATAATTATAACAAACAAACCATAAATGTGAAATGTTTCATTCACGGTCCTGACAATTTTCAGCGGAGTTTTGAAACGTTTCAACCAACCACTTTTTAAATGAAATAAATCAACAATTTAAATTATTCGTTCAAATTTTTTTTGACTTTTATTCGTTGACTTTCGATAAGTTTTTTGACACAACAATCGAACACATCGAAGCTATGCTTTTTCTCCTTCTTACACTCGTTGCGCGGGCAAGACACCGTCGAAAGAATAAAAACAATACCTACATTTCATGGTAATTTTCACCGACTAGAACTAGAAGAAGAAGCGATATGGTCTTCTACGTCGATGGCAGATGTATCGTCGATAGCAGATTCAACCACATCTAAAAATTAATGAGAATATCAGCACATGAATCACAATTTCATCTAATCCTAGAGGACAAATAGAAGAAAGACTAAAACTTCCCATGAACAGTGTGGTCAAAGGTTGACACTCCGACAGAATCGCACTGTTCTCCGAGTGCTGCTAATTGCCTTTTGCTTCTATACAAAATGCCATTCTTTTTCAACAACAAAACCTACACCACGCAATATGCACCAATGCACGCCTACAATTGTCAATTGACGAAGCAAAATTTGTCAAAGCATTCTTCGATGAATCAAAATGGCAAGCAACTGAACGAATTTTGAAAAAAATCTCAAAGCTGATGAAATCATTCACAAATCAGTTAAAAGGTGAAACATTTCCAGTAATTTCAGAAATATTTCAACAATTTATTTTCCTCCCATAATTTTTTTTTACCGACATGAGATAAAATAGCACGTCTCGGAACCAATTTAAGACCTTTAAGACCACAAAGTCGGATAGTCAGTACAAGCTAAAACCTACCGACTTATATCAGACTTTGTGGTCGTAAGGAGCCCACATAACCAAAAAGCGATATCCGACCTTACTACGACCTATATACGGAGTCGTATATGTAGACTTATATGTACACTTACAGCAGTAATTAACAGACTTCGTGGATGAAAAAAAAAGCGTGCCATAATTATAACAAACAATCCATAAATGTGAAATGTTTCATTCACGGTCCTGAAAATTTTCAGCGGAGTTTTGAAACGTTTCAACCAACCACTTTTTAAATGAAATAAATCAACAATTTAAATTATTCGTTCAAATTTTTTTTGACTTTTATTCGTTGACTTTCGATAAGTTTTTTGACACAACCATCGAACACATCGAAGCTATGCTTTTTCTCCTTCTTACACTCGTTGCGCGGGCAAGACACCGTCGAAAGAATAAAAAACATTACCTACATTTCATGGTAATTTTCACCGACTAGAACTAGAAGAAGAAGCGATATGGTCTTCTACGTCGATGGCAGATGTATCGTCGATGGCAGATTCAACCACATCTAAAAATTAATGAGAATATCAGCACATGAATCACAATTTCATCTAATCCTAGAGGACAAATAGAAGAAGGACTAAAACTTCCCATGAACAGTGTGGTCAAAGGTTGACACTCCGACAGAATCGCACTGTTCTCCGAGTGCTGCTAATTGCCTTTTGCTTCTATACAAAATGCCATTCTTTTTCAACAACAAAACCTACACCACGCAATATGCACCAATGCACGCCTACAATTGTCAATTGACGAAGCAAAATTTGTCAAAGCATTCTTCGATGAATCAAAATGGCAAGCAACTGAACGAATTTTGAAAAAAATCTCAAAGCTGATGAAATCATTCACAAATCAGTTAAAAGGGAAACATTTCCAGTCATTTCAGAAATATTTCAACAATTTATTTTTCTCCCATAATTTTTTTTTACCGACATGAGATAAAATAGCACGTCTCGGAACCAATTTTCCTTTAAGACCACAAAGTCGGATAGTCAGTACAAGCTAAAACCTACCGACTTATATCAGACTTTGTGGTCGTAAGGAGGTTATGTGGGAGGTTATGTGGGTGATCGTATTCACCAACACACTCAAAAGAAATAGTTTTTACAAGCATAAAATTTTAGATAAAACATTATCAGAACATAAATTACTGTAATTAGATGCACACGAATATTAGACATAAAAGTGCAATATGTTCTAATCCGAACCAACTGGTTAAATAGGGAAAATTTAATAGAGTTCATCCAATTGCGCAGTAGGATATTACACATGGAAGGACGATATTACCTAATGTACGCAAAAAGTCGCGTACGCATAATGCAGGAAATGGAGCAGGTTAATTAATCGTAATCATGCATAACGGAGCGGATAAGCTAAATGTGCTCATAAGCGCAATGTAATTATTTCATATAAAAGGAGCACGCGCAGAGCTAGAGATCAGTTTTTGTATCAGTTAAAAATAAAATAAAATAACAAAGTTCAATCTTGCCGCGCCGTCCAAATAGGTTCAAGCCAACCACACTGTTTAAGTATAAGAAAAGTGGCAAATAAAGTGAGTTTATACTAGAGTGCAAATACATCCCGTCTAAGTCTCAGGAATGGCACTACATGATGACGAGTTTACTACATGGCGACCGTGACACAGAGCCAAAGCAAAGGAATACGAACAAAACACTGAAGTAAGCATAACGAAAGACTGCAGGTTACAAAAATCCCGTAGGACAAAGTATGTAAACACTATGGTAAAATTTATACTTCGAAAACAAAAATACCATAGTGCGAAAAACGGACGAAAGTATGTGTAAAAGATATCGCAACAATCGCGATTGCAAATCCGTCATAAACACTATTATGCACATTACATATACACTAAGCTCACAAACACTAAAGAATTCGGCATAGATGCAGAAACTCGTCGTAAAGTGAGATGCAGTAATGTGCAGTGACACCAATACAAATTAGTTCCGTCATACAGCTCGGAAACTACTGTGAAAAACTCACCTCAAAAAAAAAAAAGAAGTAAGTGCAAAATATCCCGAAAAATCACCAATAAAGTGCTAAAAATAAAATCATAAGTGAATAAAAAGCAACAAAATTACACATGCAGGGACACATAAATACCGAAACGAATACCAATCAGAATAGTGCACGAGAAAGTGTGAAACTAAGTGCACTAAGTGAAACCAAACTGAACTGAACAATCCGATATAATCGCAACAGCAGTAGCATTTCCACAACGAACAACACGAGGAAAGCGTTAAGAACGTCTAGAAAGCAGTCAACTACGCCATCGCAGTATACACATCAAGTAGCTGGCAAACTTCACATCGTGTATGCCGTATGACACGCAAACGATAAGTTTCGTTAAGTCAGGTATTGTAAAATTAACACTTAGGGATATAGGGTAACTGTACCAGTTTTGGGCACGTTATTGCAGCTGATCATAAGAAAATACAAATACAATTATTAAACTCAATAATTTTGATTGAAGGTAGTATTATTTTGGTTGTAAAACTATCAAAGTATGTTTCAGCATACATGATTTATTGATTTAAATCAGTTTTTAATAAATATTAGCAAAAATGCAAACATTGGTTTTGCTCCTATTTTGGGCAGAATGCTCCTATTTTGGGCAGGCTGTGTTCTTATAACACTCGAAAAGGTGTAATTAGTTAAAGAAAAATATTTTAAACAATTTTCTACTCTTACTTTGCCAAAATTGTTGATAGAAAGTAGTTAAATAATTAATTTTATGTTGATTGATTTCGTCGTCAATGCTGGCAGATTTTGACAGAGTGCTGTCAGTGTATGTCATTCATCAAAACTCACAGCTTAATGGATATGAAAAATTGGTCACGTTTTCGTCAACCTCATTGGCTGACGAAATGTGATAAATCAAACTTGATCAAGATAAAAAAATAATTCAAAAGTTAATATTTAATATCAAAATGAATCATTGACCTATTTTAACAAACAAGTCGACAAAATATGTTTTGGAGCGCCTAAAACGCATGTAGAATTGATGGCACTCTCCTATCTGTAAAATTACAAAGCATTCCAACTACCAATTTATAAAAACCAAAAATTTTATAAGGAACATAATAACATTTATTGCACTTGACTAAAGTAATTTAAGACGCTTATTGCACAGTTTTTTCTTATCACTTTCGAGTTTTTTCTTCAATCGGGCCTCTTTTTTAGCTTTTTGTTCCGTTTCACGAAGTTCTTTGGCTTCTTGACGTTCCACAGCCTTTCGTTTCCGTTCTTCCTGCT
Organism: Anopheles stephensi; assembly: GCF_013141755.1. Taxonomy (NCBI): domain Eukaryota; kingdom Metazoa; phylum Arthropoda; class Insecta; order Diptera; family Culicidae; genus Anopheles; species Anopheles stephensi. The sequence continues at coordinate 18,336,754 of NC_050201.1, forward strand.
GCCGATTTTTTTCCTCCTCTTTGAAATTCATTTCTTGCAATCGTTCTCCGGCAGTCAAAACAGGGTAGAAACGTGATTTGTAGTTTCGGTGTTTCTGGCTTCGATGAGGTGTACATGGTAAATCAAATACTTTTGTAAATTGCACATTTTCCTTATTAGTATCGTCATTTTCTTCCAGATCAGGTTCGGCAATATATTCTTCTTCCAGGCGCTCGATGCTTTAATCTTCATTTGAAAGGTTGTACTGATTTTACTGCTCACTTGGATCGATGATGATGTGTTCTGTTATTAAATGTTGACTGTTTTGTTGGGTGCTTACTTCGGTGGGACAATCTGCATCAACGGGTTCGATTATAAGATCTTCACTTACGAAGCATTGGAAGTTTTGATAGTTGGATACTGGTTCGCATGGAAAATCTTCTTCGATTGAACAGGTAATGAAATTATCTGGTGAATGATTCTGTGATTCAGATGATTCTATTTCAAAATGAGTTACATTTTCTGGATTTAATATATTTGAACCATTATCTTTGATTTCGGACTCTATCGATACATATGGCTTGATGCACTCCGTGTAAAAATATTTAATGCATCTTTCCAGGCGGGACAGTTTTGTTATGTCTTTTATGGTAATCCTATTTAATGTTTCTTCCCCAATCATGTCTAATGCGTGACATAATTTGTCCAACGGAATTGATGCACATTTTTATCTAATTTAGGAGCGTGTTGCCGTTCTACAGGTAATGGGGTATTGAGCACAGGTATTGCCGAGGTGCAATCTTCTATATTAAGGGAAGCATTTTGAACCGATGATTCATGACTGTTTTGACTAGAGTGGGAAGGCAATTTGTTTAAACATTTGGTATAGTCTACGTTTTCTGGGGTAAACGGATATAACCCACAAGCACGGAATCCACTTTTTATGCTATTTGTTTTTACGCCCTGTTGCAAAGCTTTTTGTAGCATTTCGAAAAAAAGGTGAAATTTTGATTTGCATTTTCAAAACGCCATTGCTCTAATGCACCTCTCCATGCATCTTTCAGTGGTTTGAAAACTGCAACGTCTGCCGGTTGGGTAATGTGGGTTGTGTTGGGATATAAAGCTATTAAAATAATTCAAAGTGATTGGCAAACATCGGCAACTTCTATTGACTTATGAGATATATGGCCATCTACAAATAAAATAACAGGAAAAGTTACACCTTTCTTCACTAAACACGGATGAAACACTTTTTCTATGTACAGTCGGAAATTTTTAGAATCCTTCCATCCACGTTCACTATGCCCCACACCCCATGTTGAAGGAAATCCTTGTAAAATGTCTCGTTTTAATCGCTGTCCCGGAAAGATAACATGTGGATCCACTACAAATCCACAGGCGTTGAAGGAAATCATAACGGTAATGTTTTGCTTGGCTAGTGCTTTTTCGATTTCATACACATTACGGGATCCTTTTTGGGCAAGCACTTCTTTTGTTTTTGAATGCATGTAAAACGACGTTTCATCTCCATTAAACACTCTTGTCGGGTCTTTTAAAATATCACACAAGTCATTATCATTAAGCCACTTATAAACTGATGTAAACCATCCTCTAATATCACATTCGCTAACTCTACTATTTGCAGATGACACTGATTCAGGTTTGCGAAATGAAATTGTAGAATTTTGCCTTAAAAACGCCTCAAGCCATTTCCGTCCTGTGAAATAGAAATGTATAAGTTGTAAATACGATGCATTATCCATTGTGTTGCATCCTGATTAGAACGTAGCCTAACCGTACGCTCTATGCCGTCTGGGAACTGACAGCATCCGATGTGTAGCGGATATGGCTGTCTCGCTCTAGCAACGATCGGGGATGCGCTTTAAGAGCGTAGAAGTTCGTGAGTAAGGATCATGCGGATCCTGGGGGACTCTCTGCTCATCACGGTTCCGGGACAGACGTGGCTCGCGCGCGGCCTCGTATTTTACGTTTTGTTTTAATGTTCGTTTTAATTGTGTTTTAAGTGAAATAAAAATAAGTACCAGTGCACAAACACAACACATTGAACAAAAAGCACTACCTGGTTGGTTATCCTTGAATGGCGTCGTTTTTCCATTGAGCGCAATGTAGTCCGCTATTTTCCGCAACAAATGGTTTCTTGTTACTGGAAAACCACTTTGTTGCATTTGCACTATCCACATTGAAATAAGATGTTCCTCCTCGGAGCTTAAGTAGTTTTCGGTCCATTACACGTTCCTAACTGCCACCGAGAACTTAAACGATATTGAATTGTTGTTCACGGCACTTTAAATCGCTTGCAGGCATCAGATAACTTCACGTTTGAATGCTCGATTAAATGAATACATTCACGAATCGCATTCTCGTCGTAAAGTTTCGTTTTTTTCGGCATTTTTGATAACTTCAGGAAGATCACTTTAAAACTGTTGTAACTCGTCGGCGCTGAATTTGCTTTTATGATTCTTCTTCTTTTTCTTCGGTATTTCCACCTACACGATTTGACATTTGAGGCTGGCACTGCCCACAGCATTGAGCTGTCAAAAATCAACATTTATCGTGTACCTATTTTCGGCAGTCTTTAAAACGAAAAATAAACTATTCATCGGGGTTTTTAAAATTCAGTGAGCTTTGAATAAATTATTAAACAATTTGATTGGTCAGAAAAATCACACTTAACATTTTAAAATGCTTTAGTTTGCTTATTCACAAAATCTGCCGAACTGTTGACTGACAGCATATCTGACGAAATGCTAGAAGCTGTGCACAAATATTTTAATATTTCTGTAAATATCGATGTAAATGCTCTCAAGATTTGTATTAGGAGAGTAAATATTGATTTCTTTCGATAAAAATTGTTGAAAGAATATTTCTATCAGGCTTTATTACATTATTATGCTCTTTTGGTTCACCTGCCGAAAATAGGTACATTGCCGAAAACTGGAGCAGTTACCCTATATGAAGTAAAAAAAAATAATTTAAACGTGCATTTATTCGAAAAGCTCAAATGTCAAAGTTTGACAGTTGGTGATGTGATCCCAACTGACATTTTATAGCAGGCTTATAGCGTTTTTCGAGTTCTTTTAGCTAAATCTCGATGCTTAATCTTGCCTTAGAGAGCAGCAGATTTAGCTAATTATAACAGTTCGAACGCGTGGTTTCACGTAGTTTTTTCACCCATTTCCTTCGGATCCAAGCTGTCATAGGCCAGAGGCGCTATGGCAGCGCAAATGAAAACAAAACAAACAATAACACTCGGATTAGATTGTGATATGAATGAATGATTTTTTATTTATTTAACAAACCCGTTCATGTTTCTTTCTCTCCGTTGCACTCCTCGTGTTCGCCAGTGTTCCTTTAGGGGGAAAAAACAAGACTGTGAGTTGAGAAATGATGCTCTTCGCCGTACATGATATGCTGAACCATCATCTCTCGCAGAAAACATGTTTCGGGAAGCGGCAAACACGAATCGATCGTCACAAAGGGAAACTCCAGGCTACCGCAGCTCACCTACACGCAAAACACGAACAATCCATCTGCATTCAAACACCCGGTCATGCGCTTCGGCTTATCCGTGCACGTGCGACATCCTTCCTTCATCACATTCAGAACACGACTGTCGCTCAGCGTGCTCAGGGCAGAGCGAATAAGGAAAGAGAGAAGCAAAAATTTGCAGGGGTGTCCAGACGGTTTTAACATGCGCGCTGCATGCCAGTACTAAAACGGCGCGCGAGAAACAGTTCGAGCGCCCCTGCACACGTGTGTTCGCTCTCTCCCACTCAGGGGCTCTGAAGCGGAGGATCATGGTTCGAGCAGTGCACGGCACATTGCGGAAAGCGAGAAAATGTTTGAGCGCCACTGCACGCGAGAGCGAACGGGTGTGTGCTGTGCTGCTCGTTCCAACGGCAAACTGGTATGGTACTGAGCTGCTCTAAGAGCGTAACGAGCATTCGCGCATGAAGCGAGCAGTTATGGCGGGGATCGGGCAAATTTTTTTTGAAATTTAGCCTTTTTTGTATAACAGATGTCAGTTCCCAACTGACATCTGTTATACAAAAAAGGCTAAATTTCAAAAAAAAATTGCCCGATCCTCGCCATAACTGCTCGCTTCATGCGCGAATGCTCGTTACGCTCTTAGAGCAGCTCAGCACCATGCCAGTTTGCCGTTGGAACGAGCAGCACAGCACACACCCGTTTGCTCTCGCGTGCAGAGGCGCTCAAACATTTTCTCACTTCCCGCAATGTGCCGTGCACTGCTCGAACCATGATCTTCCGCTTGAGAGCCCCTGAGTGCGAGAGAGCGAACACACGTGTGCAGGGGCGCTCGAACTGTTTCTCGCGCGCCGCTTTGGTACTGGCATGCAGCGCGCATTTTAAAACCGTCTGGACACCCCTGCAAATTTCTGCTTCTCTCTTTCCTTATTGGCTCTGCCCTGAGCACGCTGAGCGACAGTCGTGTTCTGAATGTGATGGAGGGAGGATGCCGCACGCGCACGGATAAGCCGAGGCGCATGACCCGGTGTTTGAATGCAGATGGTGTTGGAATTGTTCGTGTATTTGCGTGTAGGTGAGCTGCGGTAGCCTGGAGTTTCTTCACTTTGTGACGATCGATTCGTGTTTGCCGCTTCCCGTAACATGTTTTCTGCGAGAGCGTAGGTATGGTGCAGCATCTCATGTACGACGAAGAGCACCATGAGTTGAGACTCACCGTCTTGTTTTTTCCCCCTAAAGGAACCCTGGCGAACACGAGGAGTGCAACGGAGAGAAAGAAACATGAACGGGTTTGTTGAATAAATAAAAAATCATTCATTCATATCACATTCTAATCCGAGTGTTATTGTTTGCTTTGTTTTGATTTGCGCTGCCATAGCGCCTCTGGCCTATGACAGCTTGGATCCGAAGGAAATGGGTGAAAAAACTACGTGAAACCACGCGTTCGAACTGTTATAATTAGCTAAATCTGCTGCTCTCTAAGGCAAGATTAAGCATCGAGATTTAGCTAAAAGAACTCGAAAACCGCTATAAGCCTGCTATAAAATGTCAGTTGGGTTGGGATCCCAACTGACATCTGTTATACAAAAAAGGCTAAATTTCAAAAAAAATTGCCCGATCCTCACCATAACTGCTCGCTTCATGCGCGAATGCTCGTTACGCTCTTAGAGCAGCTCAGCACCATACCAGTTTGCCGTTGGAACGAGCAGCACAGCACACACCCGAGAGCCCCTGAGTGCAAGAGAGCGAACACACGTGTGCAGGGGCGCTCGAACTGCTTCTCGCGCGCCGTTTTGGTACTGGCATGCAGCGCGCATTATAAAACCGTCTGGCACCCCTGCAAATTTTTGCTTCTCTCTTTCTTTACGCGCTCTGCCCTGAGCACGCTGAGCGACAGTTGTGTTCTGAATGTGATGGAGGGAGGATGTCGCACGCGCACGGATAAGCCGAAGCGCATGACCGGGTGTTTGAATGCAGATGGTGCAAGGATTGTTCGTGTATTTGCGTGTAGGTGAGCTGCGGTAGCCTGGAGTTTCACTCGGGGATGATCGATTCGTGTTTGCCGCTTCCCGAAACATGTTTTCTGCGAGAGATGAGGTATGGTTCAGCATCTCATGTACGGCGAAGAGCATCATTTCTCAACTCACCGTCTTGTTTTTTCCCCCTAAAGGAACACTGGCGAACACGAGGAGTGCAACGGAGAGAAAGAAACATGAACGGGTTTGTTGGATAAATAAAAAATCATTCATTCATATCACATTCTAATCCGAGTGTTATTGTTTGCTTTGTTTTTATTTGCGCTGCCATAGCGCCTCTGGCCTATGACAGCTTGGATCCGAAGAAAATGGAAGAAAAAACTACGTGAAACCACGCGTTCGAACTGTTATAATTACCTAAATCTGCTGCTCTCTAAGGCAAGATTTAGCATCGAGATTAAGGTAAAAGAACTCGAAAACCGCTATAAGCCTGCTATAAAATGTCAGTTGGGATCCCAACTGACATTTTATAGCAGGCTTATAGCGGTTTTCGAGTTCTTTTACCTTAATCTCGATGCTAAATCTTGCCTTAGAGAGCAGCAGATTTAGGTAATTATAACAGTTCGAACGCGTGGTTTCACGTAGTTTTTTCTTCCATTTTCTTCGGATCCAAGCTGTCATAGGCCAGAGGCGCTATGGCAGCGCAAATCAAAACAAAGCAAACAATAACACTCGGATTAGAATATGATATGAATGAATGATTTTTTATTTATTCAACAAACCCGTTCATGTTTCTTTCACTCCGTTGCACTCCTCGTGTCCGCCAGGGTTCCTTTAGAGGGAAAGCGAGAAAATGTTTGAGCGCCACTGCACGCGAGAGCGAACGGGTGTGTGCTGTGCTGCTCGTTCCAACGGCAAACTGGCATGGTGCTGAGCTGCTCTAAGAGCGTAACGAGCATTCGCGCATGAAGCGAGCAGTTATGGCGAGGATCGGGCAATTTTTTTTTGAAATTTAGCCTTTTTTGTATAACAGATGTCAGTTGGGATGCAATCTGGTGATGCAATGAAATATAGAATTCAATTTTTCGTTGAGAAGATAAAGGAGAAACACGCACATTTCGGCGTCTTGTGTTATTTAGTTTATTTTTGGAAAGTTTACAACTCAGAAGTGGGATTTACTCATTAAAATGCCTACAAAGGATCAGATGATATGTGTGTTATCTGATGCGGGTGTAGAATACCCAGCTACTGCTACACTTGGCCAAATCCGAAACCTATACGAAGCCGTGATGCCGGCGAAAACTGAAGAAATCGAAATGGATTCGGGGAATACGAAGAAAACACCATCAAACGGTAGTGAAGAAAAACGTGCCGAGGACAACAGTGTGGCAAATATCGCACTTCAAGAAAAAATAGATCAGCTAGAGCTAGAGAAAAAGCTGCTGGTCTTACAAAAGGAAGTTTCGGAGATGAAACTACAGAGCAAAGCAGAGAAAAACGAACCTGATTTTAAGACGATCGAGAGTTTGGTTCCCCCGTTCAGAGGACAAAATGGCGTCGATATTGTGATGTGGTTTGAAGAACTGGAAAGAGTTTTTGGATTGCTCAGCGTTGACGAAAAACAGAAGCTGGTAACAACTCTTCGACTGCTTTCTGGGACAGCTCAAGAAATTGCTCGTTCGTCGGGACTATTCGACTACAGCTCCCTGAAACAAACGCTCATCGACACTTTTCAACAAACATACTCTGTTGAAAGTGTGTATCACCAGTTACGTTGCCGCCGCCTGTCTACATCAGAATCGATCATCAAATACTTCATCGATATGAAGAGCATTGCTAGAAAAGCAAAAATCCCTGAAGGTGAACTGATTGACATCCGGTCAATACTGCCGCTATGCGTTTCGCCGCTCGTCGAATGGATGATCTCCTACCTATGCTTAAGAGATATGAAGAAATACGATCACGCCATCCATCACCATCTGCACCAACGGATAAACGATATGTTCGCAACGCATCGGGTAACAGCGAGCAATACTAAATGTTAGTTAGCACATCGTTAGTTCTTCTCGAAAACCCTGTTGTAAAGTGCTACAACTGTCTGCAGCTAGGGCATTATCAGAGCCAATGTCAACGACCTCAACGTCCCTATGGATCGTGCCTTCGGTGTTCACAGATGGGCCATTAACATCGAGAATGTCCAAGCCGTAGTAAAATGCCAGCCGTCGCTGTTAATCCAACAAACGAGGACTCGGGCAATTTACAACAAATTCAAGCCATGCAGGAGGTATGTGTTACGTTTTTAGCTTTAAGCGGGCCGAACAGTTTCCTTCCACGTGAGTTATCTCTTTTCGATTCAGGAAGCCCCAGAAGTTTTATAAATGAAAATTTGGTTCCTCCATGCCTCTTGAAACAACCGGAAAATTCAGGATATTGCGGTTTAGGTAACAGTGGGCTACTATCGCTTGGACAAACTGATTGTCGAATTAAACATCAAAAGAATGAAATAATACATGAGTTTATTATCTTACCGAAAAATTGTATGTCATGGCCTTTTATTATAGGTAGGGACCTTATACTGAAACTAAACATTTCTCTAGCCATATTCAAACGTCACACTTACGATGAAAGCGCCTTATTAAAGCATAAATTGAAATCAAAAATACCTTCCCTGAAAACACACGTGGTGAAGAAGCTCAGAGATTTAGGCATTCTGAAAGAATCGCGGGGCGATGTACAGGTAGATAAAGGACAACCAGCCAAATTATTGACGTTTCCTCAAGATAATTGCGCAATGAATACTTTCCTGGAAATGTGCGCTATAGACAATTCTTCCATTACCGATCCCTCATTTGATATAGGCAAGGATCTTCTAAAGGAACAGATCTCTTTGGCAGCTAGAGCTGTTGAAGAATGTTACTGTAAATTTCCTTCAGAACAAATATTACCACCGGAGCAAGGAATGAAAATAAGTTTGATTCACAACACTCCAATATTTTGCAAGCCGAGATGTTTGTCTTACGCTGAACGAAATCAAGTTAGAGAAATTATTAGAAATTTGCTCGAGAAAAACATAATCCGTCCTTGTAATTCACCTTATGCCTCGCCACTTGTATTGGTAAGAAAAAAGAACGGGGAAATCTGAAAGTGCCATTCTGCCTCCAGCTTCCGTGGCGATAAGACGTGTTTCGCTGTGGAGCGTCAAACGGGTCATTTGCGTACGGCAGATAGTGGTCATTGTCCTCGTGTGCGATAGCGTAATCAACGTGATTACCCGTATCGCACTAATCGGTGTCTCCGCCTTTCTCCGGCTTTCGCTCGGAGTTTGTGTTTATCGATCGAGTGGTGCCTAGCCCCGATCAACGTGTGTTCTTAGTGCTGTGAGTGTGTGTATCTGTTGATCGTTGCGATAAGCAAGCGTATCCACGCTGCATCGTCGCATCGATCGTGATCAGTCCAGTGTGTGTGAGTTTGTGTGTGTACCTTTGCGCGTGTGCTGTCTATCATGTGTGACGGTAAGTTTTGTCCTGTCCCACCTCTCCCGTTGTCTTCGGTCCTGGCATGGGGTCAGATAATTCTGACTCGGAAAGGGAGATTGAGCCCAATGTAAAGCGTAAACCAGGTCGCCCTAAGGCCGCTCCTGCCACTAAAAAGGTGGCATTGGAAGAGAGACCGTCTTCCTCGAAGGCGTCGAGTGCCCCACCGGCAAATAGTTTTTGTGCCCCGCTGACAAAAACTAATCAGCCATCTGAACATCGAGCTCGTGCTTACCCGGTGTCGTGGGAGGGTAAGCCATTAGTTTATTTTATGCCACGTACCAAGCAGCTCGATGTAAGGACGATCGCGGCTGTTTTGTTTAAAAAATACCCGGGTGTTGCCGATGTGTTTCGGATGCGCCCAAACAAGATCAGGGTAACCGCAAAGGACCGGGCTCAAGCCAACGTCATTGCGGCTGATCCAGATTATACGGAGCACTACCGGGTTTATATTCACGGTAGTCTGGTGGAAGTTACCGGCGTGATCGAAGACTTCGATTATCCGGAGGAGGAGGTGATTAAATTCGGCGTAGGTGCATTTCATGCACCAGACACGCCGAAGGTAAGAGTCCTTGAGGCAAAAAAGCTTTTTAAGCTTGATGCCTCATCGAAAAATGAAAAAAAATATATCCCGACCACCTCCCTCCGGATCACGTTTGAGGGAACGGTACTTCCGCAGGCCCTCATTTTAGAAGGCCTCCGGATACCCATCGACCGGCCATACGTGCCAAGGGTGGCCACCTGTTCGAAGTGCAGCCGGATTGGACATGCCGATCCGTTCTGCACTCGCAAGATTTGCTGCGGAAAATGCAGAGGGGCTCACGCTACCGAGGAGTGCAAAGCCCCATCCCAAAAATGTTCGCATTGTCGGGAGGAGTGGCATGAGGTTGCATTGTGCCCTGTGTACCGGAAACTGCAAAAGGAGCAGACCAAAACGGTAGCCGAGCGGGCACGCGGCTCGTACAGCGATGCTCTCAAGGGAGCAAACGCATCGAACCCTTTTGCAGTTTTGGGTACAACTGCAAATGGCGAGCCTAGTCCGACTGCACCCGAACAGGTGCCACTGAGATCGGTAAAGATCATGAGAGTGCCCTACAAAAAGGTACAACGGAAGGTCTTAAAGACGAAAAATAAACCTTTGGCACCACAGCGCCACGCTAAAGTTTCTTCCCCCGGTCCAAAACGTGACGCTGATCCCAAAACTCCAGCCCCCCAAATTGCCAGGAAGCAGCCCAAGAAGAAGCGATCTTCTCGGACCGTAGCTCCGGTGGAAAGCCTGGCTTTTCCGACGGAGCCCACGAGCTTCCCGAGAACTCCCACCCCGTCCCTTTCCGAGATCCTTGAGTCCCTCCTAATGACCCTTAACCTCCCGCAGCATCTGCACATGATCGCTACTTGGGCCCTTCCTTTCCTGAAGGGAATGATCAAACAGTGGCTGGCTCAATGGCCATGCTTAAGTATGATGGTCCGTTTGGATGATTAATGGCTCCTACGGCTACTATCATACAGTGGAACTGTAGGAGTTTGCTTGGCAAGCTAAACTCCTTTAAAGCATTAGTGGGCGAACACAACTGCGATGTGTTTGCCCTCTGTGAAACTTGGCTATCGGATGAAATTAAATTAACCTTCCCGGGATATAATATAATCCGTGAAGATCGCGTTACTAGGGGTGGGGGGGTACTGATTGGTGTTCGAAAGAGTCACACTTTCACCAGAATACCTACCCCTAGACAAGAAATGATAGAAACTGTCGCAGTTAAGGCAAAACTGGGACGTGACAATTGCATCCATTTATATCCCCCCGATAGCCAATAATGAAAAAGAAAAAATTGAAAAGTTCAAAGAGCATCTTGGAAATTTAGCAGCGGTCTTGCCTGGACCGCTTTTGATCCTGGGAGACTTTAACTCCCATGGAATCGACTGGGGGTGCGATAAGTATGACATTCGCACTCCTATCATCCGAGATTTCTGCGACAGATTTGGTTTTTCGATTCTAAACTCAGGAGAGGCAACTAGGATGCAGACACCTCTAAGTAGGGCGAGTGCACTGGACCTGTCTCTAAGTCCATCAGCAATGGCCCTGGATTTTAGTTGGAAGGTGATCCAGGACCCTATCGGCAGTGACCACTTGCCGATAGAAATTTCCTACATCAAGGGAGGATGTCCAGTAGAAGGAATCCCCGTTAAATGTGACTTAACGAGGAACATCGACTGGACGAGATACGGCGAATTAATAGCCGCTTCGCTTTCACTTGACTTGGAAGATTTGTCTCCTGTCAAGGAGTATGAAAAACTTGTTTCACTGATAAACAAGTGCGCCCTTGAGGCCCAAACAAGGCGCTCCCACCAAGCAAGGACATTTAAAAAACCTCCCACTCCTTGGTGGGACAAGGATTGCCAAGCGGCTTTCACCAAGAAGCGTGAGGCATTTAAAGCCTTCCGGGACACGGGCTCGAGGTCCTTATATGAAAAATATAAAGGACTGGAGAGAACGTGCAAAAACCTGTTGAAGGCGAAGAAAAAGGGTTATTGGCGTAGATACGTCAATAATCTAAACCCCACCACTTCACTTAATTCGCTTTGGAGAATGGCTAGAAGGATGCGAAACAGCAACAACATCAATGAGAGCGAAAGCTTTTCTGGCGAGTGGCTGTATGAATTTGCCCACAAGCTTTGCCCCGATTTCGTTCCTGCGCAAAGCTTTACACAACATGCGCCTGGTAGTGACCCTAGGATGGATTCACCGTTCACAATGGTAGAGCTGTCACTTGCTCTCCTATCAAGCAAAAATTCCTCCCCAGGTCTGGATCAGATTGGTAGCAAATTGCTTCAAAATCTGCCTGACATAGGGAGGAAGCGTCTGTTACGCATCTTCAACAATATGGTGGAGGTCAACAGCGTTCCGCAAGAGTGGAGAGAGGTGAAAGTTGTCACTATCTTGAAGCCTGGCAAACCGCCATCAAGACACGATTCTTATCGTCCAACATCGTTACTGTCGTGTCTGAGGAAACTCCTTGAAAGAATGATTCTTTTTCGGTTAGAAGAATGGTTGGAATCAAACAACCTTCTCTCGAATACCCAGTTTGGTTTTCGTAAAGCCAGGGGTACTAATGACTGCTTAGCCCTTCTGGTAACAGAAATAGAGCTTGCTCGTGCACGCAAGCAGAACATGGGATCTATTTTCCTGGATTTGACTCAGTATCACCATACAAGCTGAGTCAAAAATTAGAAAATGTGGGGCTGGGTCCAAAGTTGAACAACTTTCTGTTCAACCTTTTGTCGGAAAAAGCTATGAGTTTCAACAATGGTCATGTGCAACTAAAGCGGACCAGTTTCCATGGACTAGCGCAAGGGTCCTGCTTGAGCCCCCTGTTATATAACTTCTATGTCAGTGAAATAGATTCTTGCCTAGCTCCGAACTGCAGCATTAGACAATTAGCAGACGACGGCGTCATATCTTTTGCAAGCAGGGACGACGTCGAAATCCAACTGGCTTTACAAACCACTTTGGACAACCTTGCCGAGTGGTCTGAAAACCTTGGTATCAAGTTCTCTGCAAAGAAAACTGAGATGGTAGTCTTTTCTCCCTTCAGCGACACGACAAAAAACAGGGAGAAAAGACTATTTGACCCGAAAATTGATGTCTTTTTGTACGGTGAAAAGATATCAACTACCGACAATTTTCGATACCTTGGTGTTTGGTTCAATTCAAGGCTAAACTGGAGTACACATATCACCCATCTGGCGCAAAAATGCAGTAAAAGAATCAACTTTCTAAGGACAGTCACAGGATTCTGGTGGGGCGCACATCCATCAGACGTCCTACGACTGTATAAGACAACGGTACTATCCGTGTTGGAATATGGAAGCATATGTTTTCATTGGGCATCCAACACGCATATCCTCAAATTAGAGAGGCTACAGTATCGTTGTCTTAGACTCGCACTAGGGAGCATGAAATCAACACACAACATGTCCCTAGAAGTGATGACCGGAGTGATGCCGCTAAAACTACGTTTTGAAATGCTGTCGCTTCGCCTTCTAGTCCGTTCTTCAGTATCAAATCCCTTGATCGAAGAAAATTTTAAAGCGCTTTTAGAGACAGGTTCTAAGAGCAAAATCTTGAAGATCTATGAAGATTTTGTTGCCCTACAAGTGCATCCTAGCGCTCCACAGGCATTAAACCGTGCTGCCCTTCCTGAGACCTACAGTTCCCTTTTAACAACAGATTCCTCGTTGCACGAGGAAATTAAGACCATACCGAATGATCTTCGCCCGATGGTAGATCCGGGCATTTTCAGGGATAAGTATGGCCATTTAGACCAAAGTAGCCAGTATTACACTGACGGATCATCCTCTAAGGAAGGCACCGGCTTCGGCGTTTTTAGTGAGTCCGCCGAAGCATTTTTCAAATTGCGGGAGCCGTGTAGTGTCTACACCGCAGAACTAGCCGCAATCTTGTACGCACTATTGATTATAGCAGCGAGACCTTCGGATCAGTACTTCATTTTTACAGATAGCCTTAGCGCTATCGAAGCACTAAGGTCCCCGAAGGCTGTTAAGAGTCAGGATTTCCTTGTCATTAAAATCATTGAATTGCTTGGCTCCATGTTCGACAAGGCGTTCAGGATTTCGCTAATTTGGGTACCTGCTCATTGTGGAATTCCCGGCAACGAGAAGGCAGACTCACTGGCCAAAACAGGCGTCCAACAAGGCGCATTTTACGACCGTCCGATCTCGGCCCGAGAGTTTCTTCGCCTACCACAGCAACTTTTCCTGTCTCGCTGGCAGAGCATGTGGGAGGCGGACGATCTCGGGCGATTCCTTTTCTCGATCTCTCCGCAAGTGTCCCTGCGGCCTTGGTTCGGTGGGCTCTCTGTAGACCGGGCGTTCATACGCATGATGTCTCGACTTATGTCGAATCATTTCGCGTTGAACGCTCATCTGCAGCGTATAACTCTGGCTCAGACGAAGGTGTGTGGCTGTGGTGACGGATTTCACGATGTGGATCACCTTCTGTGGTCCTGCGTGGAGTTTGAAACTGCAAGAACCTCCTTGTTAAGCGCAGTCGAGAGCATCGGCAGACGACCGGGTATAGAAATAAGGGAAATGTTGGCGACTAGAGACCTCGCATACATGAGGCTCATCTTTCGATTCGCCAGAGACAACGGTCTCATCCTTTGATTCCGCATCCCTATTATCCTTCCAATCCACATCCGCCACTCCTTTTTTGTTATTCGTTGTGTTGTCTTTGTCTTAAGTGTTAAGTTTTTTTTTGTTGTAGTGCCACGGGTGATCCGCTGACGAAGCAACAGCATCCGGGGTCAAAGACGTCACTGTCGTAAGAAGAGAGGCAGAATTTTTCTGTAACAGTGTCCTTCATCTCTGTCTAGCCTTGATGGAGCGAGTGCGGTCTTGCTGGCGTTGGGTTCGGAGGTGGTCGGCGGGTTCAACCTCGTAATTAGCAGAGACCCTGCTGTTACGGGATGGAACTCGCCGATAGCTTCTGAATTCGGTGCTGGCTTGATCGAGCTCGGGCTATCACTGCTGGGCAGATTGAGGTCCATTGTTCACAGGCAAATGTTTGTGCTGTCACAATTGTTGTTTTCCTTCTGTTTTGTTTCAGTCCAGATCCGTTACACGGAAGGATGGAGTCCCGTGTGTACACATCTCAACCACCAACACACTCTACACAGCAATAGACCCGGACCAACAATAGAACTGGACAAACTCACCACAACCTCCACACATCTACAACCGAGCACGCCCGGGATAAGGCGAAATATCAGGGAGGAAATGCCTTGGTAATTTTTTGTGTCATGGAATTTTGTACTTCGTCAGCACATGCGGTACTGACCATACGGCGTCAAGCCGTCATAATCGAAAATAAATAAATAAATAAATAAATAAATCTGAAAGTGTGTAGATTATCGGCCTTTGAACAAGATCACGATTCGCGATAACTACCCTTTGCCACTGATTGAAACATGTCTCGAACATTTGGGGAACAAGCGTTACTTCACTTTACTTGATTTGAAAAGCGGATTTCATCAGGTTAAAATGGATGAGAATTCCATCCAATATACAGCGTTCGTTACGCCTGACGGACAACATGAATATTTACGTATGCCATTCGGGCTGAAAAATGCACCGGCGGAATTTAAAAGGTTTATAAACAATGTATTGAGAGGTTTTATCGAAAAGGGCAAACTAGTTGTATACATCGACGATATAATTATAGCTTCAGCTGATTTTTATGAACATTACGAGATTATCAAAGACGTTCTAAAAACACTGCAAAGAAATGGTTTAGAACTACGTTTAGACAATAGTAAATTTGCACATAGTGAATTGGATTATTTAGGTTATCGTGCAAATAAATGCTTCCGGCATACGTCCTAGCGATCAACATATCAAAGCTATAACCAATTATCCACAAACAAAAAATAAGAAGCAAGTGCAACAGTGCCTGGGATTATTTTCCTTTTTTCGTAGATTTGTTCCTTCATTTTCTATACTGGCCAAACCCCTAACTAACTTGCTGAAAGATAAAGCTATTTTTCATTTTGATAAACAATGCATCGAAGCATTTGAGATTCTAAAGAAAAAACTAGTTGAGGCGCCTTTATTGTCTATATACGATCCTTCAAGAGAAACAGAACTGCACTGTGACGCCTGTTCAATAGGCTTTGGGGCAGTTCTGCTACAAAAGCAAGAAGATGGAAAACCTCACCCAATCGCGTATTTCTCAAAGACAGCATCTGCAGACGAAGCAAAATTACATAGCTATGAGCTAGAAACTTTATCCATAATTTATGCTTTGAAACGTTTCCATACCTATGTTCATGGAATACCACTGAAGAGTGTCACCGACTGCAATTCTCTAGTAGAAACGCTAAAAAATAGGAACACTTCTGCGAAGATCGCACGTTGGTCATTGTTTTTAGAGAACTACGACTATTCCATCACACATAGACCAGGTAGTTCAATGAGCCATGTCGACGCGCTTAGTCGTAAACAAATATCGACAGTAATAGACGACAAAGATATTGACTGGCAATTACAGATCGCCCAATCTCGCGAATCATATATAATAGACTTGAAAGAAAAAATAGAAACCAACGTGATCGATGGGTATGTGATAAAAGATAACGTAGTATACAGGCAACCTTCTACTGGTAAATTACAATTGTTAGTCCCCCGAGAAATGGTAAATAACGTCATTCGTAGCATACATGAAAAAATCGGTCATTTAGGTGTAGACAAGTGTTGCACTTCAATTTTCAACACGTGTCTTCATCGTTGGGAACCAGTATTGTTCCCAACGATGAAGACACGCGTTGAAAATTTTGTACGAAACTGTTTAAAATGTTTATTTTATTCTGCGCCTGCACGTAAAAACCAGCGAAATCTACATCGCATACCAAAAGAAGAACTCCCTTTCGACACCGTGCATATCGATCACTTAGGACCTCTGCCGTCAATATCATCGCAGAAAAAGTATATTTTGGTCGTGATAGATGCATTTACCAAATTTACAAAGCTTTATGCAGCAACGTCAACCAGTAGCAGAGGTGTATGTAACGCTCTAGAGCAGTACTTTTCGTACTACAGTCGCCCGAAAAGAATCATTAGTGATAGAGGCACGTGTTTCACATCAAGCGAATTTAGCAAGTTCTTGTCGAGTCGTGGTATTGATCATATATTTACGGCAACTTCATCACCACAAGCAAATGGACAGGTAGAAAGGGTGAATCGGGTAATACGACCAATGCTGAGTAAAACGACCGATCCAAATGATCACTCGGATTGGAGCTTGAAACTCCGCTCATTAGAATACGCGTTAAACAACACAGTGCATTCTTCAACACGTTTTACTCCTTCAACCCTGCTTTTCGGAACAGACCAACGCGGTCCCCAGGTCGATGAGCTAACGGAATTTCTCAAAGAAAAGACAAATCCTGTTCAGGCCAATCTAGCAATTATACGTCAAAAAGCGTCAGATAATATCTTGCAATCACAAATAATTAATGAGGAACAATTTAGTAAAAAACATCGCCCAGCTATTCAGTTCCAAGTAGGGGATTTTGTAGTCATCCGCAACGTAGACAATAGCACAAATGTAAATAAGAAATTGATAGCTAGATAAAAGGGTCCGTACATAATCCACAAACGGCTTCCGAATGATAGATATGTAGTTCGGGACATTGACGGTATGCAACACACTCAAATCCCGTACGACGGTGTGCTAGAAGCTGACAAATTAAGGGAGTGGATTTCACCAGCAGCAGATCTTGTCTTTGACGATAGCGATAGCTAATTGAGGGCAATTAGATAGTCAGGATGGCCGAGCTGTAAACGTGTATTTATTCCCCAACTGACATCTGTTATACATAAAAGGCAAAATTTCAAAAAAAAAATTGCCCGATCCTCGCCATAACTGCTCGCTTCATGCGCGAATGCTCGTTACGCTCTTAGAGCAGCTCAGCACCATGCCAGTTTGCCGTTGGAACGAGCAGCACAGCACACACCCGTTTGCTCTCGCGTGCAGAGGCGCTCAAACATTTTCTCACTTCCCGCAATGTGCCGTTCACTGCTCGAACCATGATCTTTCGCTTGAGAGCCCCTGAGTGCGAGAGAGCGAACACACGTGTGCAGGGGCGCTCGAACTGTTTCTCGCGCGCCGTTTTGGTACTGGCATGCAGCGCGCATTTTAAAACCGTCTGGAAACCCCTGCAAATTTCTGCTTCTCTCTTTCCTTATTGGCTCTGCCCTGAGCACGCTGAGCGACAGTCGTGTTCTGAATGTGATGGGGGGAGGATGTCGCACGCGCACGGATAAGCCGAGGCGCATGACCCGGTGTTTGAATGCAGATGGTTTTAGGATTAATCGTGTATTTGCGTGTAGGTGAGCTGCGGTAGCCTGGAGATTCAGTTCAGTTGACGATCGATTCGTGTTTGCCGCTTCCCGAAACATGTTTTCTGCGAGAGATGAGGTATGGTTCAGCATCTCATGTACGGCGAAGAGCATCATTTCTCAACTCACCGTCTTGTTTTTTCCCCCTAAAGGAACACTGGCGAACACGAGGAGTGCAACGGAGAGAAAGAAACATGAACGGGTTTGTTGAATAAATAAAAAATCATTCATTCATATCACATTCTAATCCGAGTGTTATTGTTTGCTTTGTTTTGATTTGCGCTGCCATAGCGCCTCTGGCCTATGACAGCTTGGATCCGAAGGAAATGGGTGAAAAAACTACGTGAAACCACGCGTTCGAACTGTTATAATTAGCTAAATCTGCTGCTCTCTAAGGCAAGATTAAGCATCGAGATTTAGCTAAAAGAACTCGAAAACCGCTATAAGCCTGCTATAAAATGTCAGTTGGGATCACATCACCAACTGTCAAACTTTGACATTTGAGCTTTTCGACCCAACTGACATTTTATAGCAGGCTTATAGCGTTTTTCGAGTTCTTTTAGCTAAATCTCGATGCTTAATCTTGCCTTAGAGAGCAGCAGATTTAGCTAATTATAACAGTTCGAACGCGTGGTTTCACGTAGTTTTTTCACCCATTTCCTTCGGATCCAAGCTGTCATAGGCCAGAGGCGCTATGGCAGCGCAAATCAAAACAAAGCAAACAATAACACACGGATTAGTTTGTGATATGAATGAATGATTTTTTATTTATTTAACAAACCCGTTCATGTTTCTTTCTCTCCGTTGCACTCCTCGTGTTCGCCAGTGTTCCTTTAGGGGGAAAAAACAAGACGGTGAGTCTCAACTCATGGTGCTCTTCGTCGTACATGAGATGCTGCACCATACCTACGCTCTCGCAGAAAACATGTTACGGGTCACAAAGTGAAGCTCCAGGCTACCGCAGCTCACACACGAACAATCCTAACACCATCTGCATTGAAACACCGGGTCATGCGCCTCGGCTTATCCGTGCGCGTGCGACGTCCTCCCCCCATCACATTCATAACACGACTGTCGCTCAGCGTGCTCAGGGCAGAGCCAATAAGGAAAGAGAGAAGCAGATATTTGCAGGGGTGTCCAGACGGTTTTATAATGCGCGCTGCATGCCAGTACCAAAACGGGGCGCGAGAAACAGTTCGAGCGCCCCTGCACACGTGTGTTCGCTCTCTCGCACTCAGGGGCTCTCAAACGGAAGATCATGGTTCGAGCAGTGCACGGCACATTGCGGGAAGTGAGAAAATGTTTGAGCGCCTCTGCACGCGAGAGCAAACGGGTGTGTGCTGTGCTGCTCGTTCCAACGGCGAACTGGTATGGTGCTGAGCTGCTCTAAGAGCGTAACGAGCATTCGCGCATGAAGCGAGCAGTTATGGCGAGGATCGGGCAATTTTTTTTTGAAATTTAGCCTTTTTTGTATAACAGATGTCAGTTGGGATCCCAACTGACATTTTATAGCAGGCTTATAGCGTTTTTCGAGTTCTTTTAGCTAAATCTCGATGCTTAATCTTGCCTTAGAGAGCAGCAGATTTAGCTAATTATAACAGTTCGAACGCGTGGTTTCACGTAGTTTTTTCACCCATTTCCTTCGGATCCAAGCTGTCATAGGCCAGAGGCGCTACCCAAGGGGAAATTCTCGAGGATAAATATCCCCCTCTCTTTCTATTTATACACCTCTTCCGTTCGCACTCATGGATGATGTGTCACACACTCGAGTTTGGTTCATGATGACCTAAATGTTTACATTTTGCTCTCCTTTTATTATTATACCCATCTCGTTTACGCCTATTCACCTTGTTTGGGTGAATATGTGTATGGGCATGTGTGCACTCGTACAGGGTTAGTCTCGTTACTTTACGATACGATCGGTATATATTATACCGTCATTATTGTTTTTACAGTTCGTTTGAGTATTTTCATTTAATCCCAGAGTGTTTTTAGTTCATCGATCTCTTTCACATGGTTTTCGATATGATTTTTTGTCAAGACGGTAGGTTTTGTCGAAAAAATGTATATAACAAATTGAAACACTTTGTACAAAATATGCCGTTCGCATCGCAAAGTGAATAGGCGAGCCCTGTATCTTTGATCGCTGATTTTTGGTCTGGCTGCTCATGGAGAAGGGGTAAGAGTTCATGCGTGATTTGATTAGAAGAGAGGGAGAGGTTAACGAAGCCGATCGTCTTCGTTCTATTCACTGTGTGATTGTTGATCCAAATCTCTTTTCCGCCAATAAATGTTGCGGAAAATTTTATTAGGTTTCAAGTCGTGCGATTTGTTTTGAGCAATTTATGCAGGCAATGATTTCGTCAATAAGAAAGGATGCTGCGGATCTTTCGATCGTCACAGGGATCGGCTCAGGATATGCCTTCAAATACCGTTACTACATTAACCTTCACGACGACCATGTTCCGGACAAAAATGGGGACGACACTGGAGCATTTCTTTGCCTGGTTCAGCTGCGCAATATGTACGTGATGCATTTCGCTCGTTCATGTTTTTATTAGTAAGTAAAAGCCGTAATTCTATAACCTATATAATCACCTCTTCTGTATTAACATGTAAAGTAATCATTTTATATTTACATCTTGTATTTCTAGCACCTAACACTATCGCACTGAGCGGTCGGGATGGGCCTCCGGCTCGAAGGGAACAATCGACACCAACAGGAGATCGACTACACTGTGTGAACCATCCTGTCCAGTGCAACCAGGCAACACAACATTCCTCTTCAGCAACAGCACCATCATAATCCGTGCTAGAAGCAGCTCCAACTTGTTGTCGGGAGACTAAAAGATGCAAAATTGATCTTAAATAAAAGCAAACAAATTTGTGTAGAATGATGATTGATCAAACTTACTGTTAATGGAAGGCACTTTATACACAGAAGGACGGTAGGAAGAACTGAACGGAAAAAGAACACCCAATGCTGATTGCTGGCAAGCCGCCGGTAACGTAATGACCAATTTGGAACCCGTGATCGAGCAGAGTCAGTGTTCAAGGCCAAGCACGTTCCTGGCATACGATATGCATTCTCCGATACCCATGGCCAGGTTCTCCTACGAGGTACAGCGTGGGCTCACCCGCTAACTGTAAATGCAAAATCCATTGATATCCTCAAAGTGAGTTGAGAGGAGGTGTCGGAATAGCGATTTTTTGGTCGGACATCTTGAAAAAAATTTTGACGTTTACTTGACTGAAATGTAAACAATCTGCGGTCAAGCATTCTTTGTTGGTCAAGCAAGCGATCTCTAGCATACATTGATGAAGCTCGATCTGCTGTGCTCTTGATGATTTTTTGCTTGCAGATCGGCAAAAAAGTGTGAAATGATCCTATATCTCGGATCTTCCAATAGTTCGGGGATGCAAACCGGCTCCGTCTATGACGCCGATACAGTCAGCTGCCCTGTCCATATAGGCACAGAATCGTTACCACCAAAAACAGTTATAAATATACTACAGAATCACCTCAGATAGCACTGACACACTACAATATCCTGATTTCTTCACTTGATCTAAGCTTTCCGAACGATATTGAACAGCAGAATGGAAGAAAACAAATCATATAATGATGTTATTGCTTCGAGAATGATAAACAACACATATAACCAGCTGATTCAATGCGGTCAAGTAAACGTCAAACTGGTGCTGGTCTTCTACTTCTTTCCATGTGTCAAAACGGGCTTTTTACGGCACCTCCTCTCAACTCACTTTGGATATCCTCCTCACCGCATAGTTGTCGTGAACCTTTTCCCGCTCCGTCTTCCGTGCCAACACCTCCCAACGTTCACCATGGGGCTGCAGAACTAAAAGGCAAAAAAAACTATAAGCCAGATATCTGAGATAAAATCATATAATTATATTTACCTGATTGCACTCATCGACTTTGTAGAGCAAACAGATTTTTGAATCTGAAAAATAAGAAAAGTTCAACCAATACAAGTCATTCCAGAGTCTAGTACGACTGTAGCACTGCTTCTTTTTTTCTTCTTAACTACACCATGACGCGCAAGCGTACCACGCTCCAATTTATATTACGTGTACATCATTCCTGCTCTGAGCAAGTCTGGTGGTTCAGTCTTCAGGCTGTGGTATACATGCACACGGCATTCTGTTTATAATCTTACTCTCACTCACCCGTTTCAGCACACCGAAAAAGTTTCACACGCACAGATCACAGCTGATAAACAACACACTCGACGCCCACCCCCTCCCTCCAACCTTGCAGCGAAAGTTCCGTTGTTACACACAAACATAATACCACCACACAACGCGAAGAGTCTACGGACATGAAGAGAAGCAAAGCAAAATCAGGAGAGAAAAGAGTAAATACAAGAATAGAGGAACTCTCGAACACACATGACGAGACACGACAAATACACAATACATTGATAAAAACTTATCCTCGAATATTAGTTTACATTTTGCATGGCTATCCTCGAAAAATTTATCAATACATAGATTTTTCGAGGATAGTGAACTTTTGTTTATTTACATTCGATGAACATTAATGTTCCGGTTCATTTTATGACAGAGTTCATTCAAAATGTAAACAAACAGAATCAGAACAACAACAAATTATCCTCGAAATAATTTGGAATTTCGTAAATCTTTTCGACGATATTTCGTTAACGAATGTATTTACCAAAACATTTACGAAAACAGGGGCAACAGATAACTTGGGTATGGCAGCGCAAATCAAAACAAAACAAACAATAACACTCGGATTAGATTGTGATATGAATGATGATTTTTTATTTATTCAACAAACCCGTCATGTTTCTTTCTCTCCGTTGCACTCCTCGTGTTCGCCAGTGTTCCTTTAGGGGGAAAAAACAAGACTGTGAGTTGAGAAATGATGCTCTTCGCCGTACATGAGATGCTGAACCATACCTCATCTCTCGCAGAAAACATGTTACGGGAAGCGGCAAACACGAATCGATCATCACCGAGTGAAACTCCAGGCTACCGCAGCTCACCTACACGCAAATACACGATTAATCCTAACACCATCTGCATTCAAACACCGGGTCATGCGCTTCGGCTTATCCGTGCGCGTGCGACATCCTCCCGCCATCACATTCAGAACACGACTGTCGCTCAGCGTGCTCAGGGCAGAGCGAATAAGGAAAGAGAGAAGCAGAAATTTGCAGGGGTGTCCAGACGGTTTTAAAATGCGCGCTGCATTCCAGTACCAAAACGGCGCGCGAGAAACAGTTCGAGCGCCCCTGCACACGTGTGTTCGCTCTCTCGCACTCAGGGGCTCTCAAGCGGAGGATCATGGTTCGAGCAGTGCACGGCACATTGCGGGAAGTGAGAAAATGTTTGAGCGCCACTGCACGCGAGAGCGAACGGTTGTGTGCTGTGCTGCTCGTTCCTACGGCAAACTGGTATGGTGCTGAGCTGCTCTAAGAGCGTAACGAACATTCGCGCATGAAGCGAGCAGTTATGGCGAGGATCGGGCAATTTTTTTTTGAAATTTAGCCTTTTTTGTATAACAGATGTCAGTTGGGATGCAATCTGGTGAATTATGAAATATAGAATTCAATTTTCCGTAGAGAAGACAAAGGAGAAACACGCACATTTCGGCGTCTTGTGTTATTTAGTTTATTTTTGGAAAGTTTACAATAATAATAATAAAAAAGGGAACAATTATAGTTTTTGCGAAATAATTTTATTGGACTTAAAGGTTAATAAAAATTATTTTTGTTATTTATTATGATTGTCATTATTATTTCAAGGATCGAATTTAATGAGTAACTTAAACGACAGAGTATTCCAGTTAAGATTAATAGAACATAAATTAGAGTATTTACCAAAGAATTTTAGAGTATGTACTATAAGTAAATATAACATTTTGGCTAGAGAATTATTAACATCCATACAATCGGATTTGATAGAGCTCGAAGAAACCATAAGTGAAGAATATTAATAATATTATAATATTATAATATTATAATATTATAATATTATAATATTATAATATCAATAATTTGGTCAAAATTAACAGTGAAACCAACGAATGCTTTTCCGCGATTGAGTTTCGTATGAACAATTATCAAATGACAAGACTGAACGATTCTCAAATAGAAAAAATGGCGCATTTCGATATTAAAATTGCAACATCATGAACTTGTTCAAACATATGATGGATCAAAAGAGAATCTTAACAATTTGGATTACTCCAAATGATCAAAAGGTAATGCTGGTAAAATTTATCAAAACACGAAAGTTAACACACGGTGTCCGGGAGAAGTGTTTAAAAAAAAACTTAACTTTATTACCATTGACCGGCGGAGTTAGGTACCGTTCGGATTAGCCTCTGAATATCAACTAACTGGTTTGGATGGATGCTGGTGCGCTGGTCCGTGCTGAATTATGCTGCGTTGCAGATAATGTTGTGTGCGCTGCTCTGTGGTTTGTTTGTTTATCGGTGGCGCGTTCTGCTGCGTTGCTTTTCTCGTGCTGCGCTGTCGTAACTCCTCCCCTCTTAAATGACTTTGCCCTCAAAGTCTCGTTGCCGCGTGGAATGAAGTTGAAGTCTGCTAACGAAGGTTTCGGGTCGTTTCGCTTGAGTCATGTTTACTTTTATCGTCGTGCTCTTGAAGTGGAAGAATAAACAGATTATAAATGCGCATAGGCATATGAATGCAAAAGTTCCTCCGAATACATTAATTTTCCATCTTAGAGACTCATTCTGCAAGTTAATACTTTGTAGTTTTCTCTATGTTCTATGGTGAGTTTTTGTATGAGTTGGAGAGGCGGTTTATGTTCGATTTCACCCTTATCGATGTTGATTCGTGCTGTTGATTTGAATGGTTTACCAGGAATGGTGACTTCGTTGTTTGAATAAATTTCTCCATTAATGATAATATTACAATTTTCGAATTGTATGTCGTAGAAACCATTCAGTACTTGGTTCATTTTGCTGCAGTTTGATGCGATTTCTGCTATTACGTCGTTGATTAGTATTGTGTCTTCTTTGATTCTTTTTATGAATCGACTGTAAATCTTTTCGTAGTTACATTGTGAATCTTCTCTTTTCACAATTTGTTGAATGCATGTTGTGGGTTGTTGTATGCCGATTTGCGTACATATATAAACATCTTGTTGTTGACACTTCTCTGTCATGGAATATACGTGGGTTTGATTTTGTAATATAAAGTTTTGTGTGACGATTATACGTGCATCGTGTTGTTTTATCGAGTCGATATAGTCGTACTCGTAGATTTTTGAAGATAGTTTGGGAAACTTTAGCATGTATAGTATATGAGGTTCATTTACTGCAACTTGGGCAGTTGATTGCCTTAGCAATTCTTCCGGTGTGTTGTATTTAATGTTATTCTTCTCAAGAAACTGTTCTATTGATGTCAGATCCTCAAGGAATAGTAGCTTCTCAAATAGCCAAAATTAAAGAAATCGAACTATCGTGCTGCTTGAGGGCTGCTTAAGGAAAAAACGTACCAGCGCTGAACCTTGAAGCAAGTTAAAAAGACCGTGGAACTTGATGGAACTATGAAGCTTTTCTACCTTCACTTGGAACTCGATGGAACTATGAGGCTTATTAACAAACGACGAATAGTCTTCACCCGAACTATGCGGCTTGTTAAGAAGCATACGGTACTTCATAGAACTCTATGCCCATTTAAGAGTTAAAGATGGTCCTTCAAGTTGTTTGTTTACAGGATTATGTCAATAGAACATTGCTATCTGTCATTAAGCGTCATCAGAAGAAAAAAAAAAACATTGTGTGGAAAGATGTATTCCATACAAAAAATCGGAAAACTTATATAGAAAGCGTGCTAAAATTATGCGTGAGCTGTTTGAGAACGGAGACGACTGCGAAATAATCGATAATATAGGTTCGTCAGTGTAGTAATTTACTTTATGAGACTATGTTTTTATATTCTATTTCTTCTTTTAGAATCAACAAACTTTGATCGTGCGGTTTACAAATATCCGACAGTTCCAGTTCGGAAGATGATGAGCAAAATGAAACAACGAACAATCCAAAATAAAATCTATATTGCATACCGGAATAAACATCTGTGGAACAAACATAAGCATCAACCCTCGAGCAATAATAGCAGATTCACCAGCCAGATGATGCAAATCAGTTCGTCCATCCATTCACTGTCCACACACTCTACCGGCCTTTCTTTGAAGACACTTCTATACACGTCGTAAATGTTTTCGTGAATTTCCTCTACACATGTTCAGTTTATTCAACCGATCCTTTTGTTGTATATTCGGCCACAACAAATTCGTCGTTCCTTTGCTCGTTCCCTGGACCCAAGGTTCAGGAACCGCTAACAGCTCCTTATGCCCTCTGCTTTCTACTGTTTCTTCAATATTGAACGGCATCTTTTAAGTTTTCTAATGAAATTTCTGTAAGATATAGATAAATTATAAAAATTAATAATAACGAAGGTTTTCAAATATATCTGCGATTATTAGATACCTTACACTTTTTGCATCTACTCGGATTAAGAGCTGGTCGCGAAATGAAGAATTCTATTTGTACGGTACACCCAATCTAATGGTGTTGGGTGCAAAGGCTTTCCTATCCGGGTTTTTTTGTTTACGATTTTCTCCACTTGCCAAAATTCTCTATTGTTGTGCCATTTCATTCTGTGTTCCTCTTATATTCTCACCGCTCGCTTCCCTTCACTCCTTATTGATCCAGCGATCGACACCATGTTTGTGCATGCTAAGACTGGTTCCAAAGGCCAAATAAAGTTTGTTGGATTTTTTGTCGCTGTCGCTTCGGTACGCATGATACAAATGTGCATAACATCGATGAGCAACCCTCAGAAAAGAAAAATTAGAAAAAAAGCAGCAGTGTACAACAATTACTCATGGAACAAAACCTAACCGCTTCGTATGTTCGTTGATTGCTGGTTGACTTCTTTTTATCTAGGTAGAGCATAATGAGCAACGACATAACAATTGGTTCAAACGACAAAGGCAGCACTCTTCACGCAGGAAATACCATGTTCAATTCTCTATCATAGGGACGTTTATAAAAGATGCAGTACCCTAATACAGTCAGTCACTCACACTACTAACAGAACTACCTGACACACGATATAAAAAATATCTGATAACATCTCAACGATAGCACACAACCATACAAGCAACATAACTAACTACCCAGAAAATCACATTTTTTACCATTTTGCTTGTTTTTATTTTTGCGGTTATCTCGAAACAGACGATTTGCTTGAAAATAAAAAGCACATAAAAACTTTCTTTAACGGTTTGAAATACGAAAGCTACTTAAGGCCCGGTTAAAGGTACGTCGAACTATGACGCTGCTTATCTACTGCAAAAGACGTACTAGATCAGCGATCTTTAGCGTGCTGAAATTGGCTGCTTAAGATAATTTGGCTATTTGGGTTACTGCTCGGAATCCCGTGTTTAGCTAACAGTATAGCGTCTTCTATGACATCCAATTTTTCTTGTAGCATATTTATGTTGGAAAGTAGAATAAGTTTCCGAATTTTCACTTGCTGTGACTCATAGCGTTCGTTCTCGATATTTACGACTTGGTTAGCGACATCAGTTATTTGTTTCAACCTGTCGTTGAAGCCTTGGTTGATTATTATTTGTTTGTTGCTTTCTGCTATCAGGGAGTTTATTGTGGAGTTAATGCCATGTAGGTCGTCGGCGTCTGGAGTTCCAGCGATCCATTTCCAAATTTTGCCTATCGTGTCTCATCGTTTTTGTCTTTTCACAAATGGTTTGATTTTCGCAAAAGTGTCCTGTAGCATGCTAGCTTTCATTCTGATCAAATTTTCGATAGATTCAGTAGAATTTCCATTTGAACTATCTTGTAATGTTTTCTCTATTGTTTCGTTTATATCAGTTAAATCAATTGGATGTATTGTTCTTACGTATCCAATTTGAATCTTAGCTTTACCTATCGGTATTATGGCTAATGGATTGTTATTTAAATCATATATGTTTATGTCTGCGAAAATTAGTTTGATCAACAGGATCGTTAGTATTCTGTAACGATAGTTAAAACAAATTTGAAAAAGTATTAATATTTTTTCATTACTTTTTCATTACAGTTTACTTCATTACAGTTTCATTACAGTATTTTTCGATTGTTTGAATCGATAATATATGTTGGATGATTCTCCTTTACTTTTACTGCGGTAAAACGACTTTCGCATTTGTTATTCGTCTTTTTCTTTTCAAATGCATATTCGTTTTCTACGTAATCTTTATATTTCTCGTCTTAGATTTTTTCTTCACTCTTTTCGAATATCTCTAGTATTTTTTCATCTAGCAGGTCGTTTGATATTTCTCTTACATACACATTTCGTGGTGTATCCTTCATGAATGAATGTATGCTGTGATTATACTTATAAACAGTTTGTTGTACTAATGTTATAATGCTCATCTCTGGATTGAGTTTTTTTGTGCATTTAGTGATTTCCCTTATTGTCGAATGGCAACGTTCTATTTGCCCATTCGTTTCTGAACGAATAACTGGAGTTTTACAGTCTGCCTCCAGCTTCCGTAGTGAGAGCATGTGTTTCGCTCGGAAGCGTCCTAATGAATTGTTTCTAAAGGCAGATAGGTGGTCATCGCTCTCGTGTGCTATTGCGTAGCCAGCGCAAAAACTCGTAGCGCACTAATCGGTGTTTCGTGTTCCCTCCGATATTCGCTCGGAGTTGTGCCGTTGACTGTATCGATCAAGTGGTGATCGACGGTTGTTCTTAGTGTCGTGAGTGTGTGTACCTGTCTATCGTTGCGACAAACAAGCGTATCCGCGCAGCGTGGTCGCATCGATCGACACTTGTGAGCGTGTGTGAGTATGTGTGTTTGTTTGTGCGTCGTGTGTCACGGTGAGTTATCCTTTTCACTCCTACCGCTGTATCCGGCTCTACCATGGGGGTAGAGCAGAATAATTCTGAGTCGGATCGGGAGGCTGAGCCCTGTAGAGAGATAAAGAGAAAGCCAGGACGCCCTATGGCTGCGCCTGCGACCAAAAAAGTGGCCTTAGAAGAAAGGCCATCTACTTCGAAGGCCTAGTGTAGTGCCCCGCTGGCATCTAGTGCCCCGATAGCAAACAGTGCCCCGCAGACCCTGAATAATGAGCCACTATCCGAACACCGCACGCGTGCTTACCCGCCGTCATGGGAGGGTAAGCCGTTTGTTTTCTTCATGCCGAGAATAAAACAGCTCGATGTAAGGACGATCGCGGCATCATTGTTCCGAAAATACCCGGGCGTTGCAGATGTGTTTCGGATGCGCCCGAACAAGATCAGGGTTACCGCAAAGGACCGGGCTAAAGCCAACGTCATTGCGGCTGATCCAGATTATATGGAGCACTACCGCGTTTATATTCCCGGTAGTCTGGTGGAAGTAACCAGCGTAATCGAGGATTTCGATTATCTGGAGGAGGATATTCTAAAATTTGGTGTGGGTGCTTACCAGACTCACCCAAAGTAAAAGTGCTTGAGGCAAAAAAGCTTACGCCGGTTAGACGCCGTTAGACGAAAGTTAGACGCCTCATGCAAAAATGAGAAAAAAATATATCCCGACCTCCTCCCTCAGAATTACGTTTGAGGGAACAATACTTCCTCAGGCCCTCATCTTGAAGGCCTCCGGATACCCATACGTGCCAAGGGTGGCTACGGCGGATTGGACACGCCGATCCGTTCTGCACTCGCAAAACTTGCTGCGGGAAATGCAGAAGTGCGCATTCTACTGAGGAGTGCAAAGCTCCGTCCCAAAAATGCTCGCATAGTTGGGAGGAGTGGCATGAGGTAGTATTGTGCCCAGTGTATCGAAAACTCCTGAGGAAACAGACCAAAACGGTAGCCGAGAGGGCACGCGGTTCTTACAGCGACGCACTAAAAGGAGCAATCGCGTCGAATCCTTTTGCAGTGCTAGATAACATAGCTGCAAATGGCGAGGCCAATCCAACTGCACTCGAGCAGGTGCCATTGAGATCGGTAAAAGTACTGAGAGTGCCTTACAAAAAGGTACAAAGGAAGGTACTAAAGCCAAAAAACAAACCTTTGGCACCATAGCGCCACGCTTTGGCACCATAGCGTCCCGAAACGCGACGCTGATCCCTCAACTCCCGCCCCCCAAATTGTCAGGAAACAGCCCAAGAAGAAGCGATCTCCTCGGGCCGAAGCTCCTTTGGAAAACCTAGCTTTCCCGACTGAGCCCAAGGGCTTCCCGAGAACTCCCACCCCGTCCCTATCCGAGATCCTTGAGTCCCTCCTTTTGACCCTTAATCTCCCGCAGCATCTGCTCATGATCGCTACTTGGGCCCTTCCTTTCCTGAAATGAAATGATCAAACAGTGGCTGGCTCAATGGCCATGCTTAAGTATGATGGTCCGCTTGGATGATTAATGGCTACTGCGGCTACTATCATACAATGGAACTGTAGGAGTTTGCTTGGCAAGCTAAACTCTTTCATAGCATTAGTGGGCGAACACAACTGCGATGTGTTTGCCCTTTGTGAAACTTGGCTATTGGATGAAATTAAATTAACCTTCCCGGGATATAATATAATCCGTGAAGATCGTGTTACTAGGGGTGGGGGGTACTGATTGGTGTCCGAAAGAGTCACACTTTCACCAGAATACCTACCCCTAGTCAAGAAATGATAGAAACTTTCGCAGTTAAGGCAAAACTGGGCGTTCTTCACGTGACAATTGCATCCATTTATATCCCCCCGACAGCCAAAAATGAAAAGGAAAAAAATGAAAAGTTCAAAGAGGATCTTGGAAATTTAGCAGCGGTCTTGCCTGGACCGCTTTTGATCCTGGGAGAGTTTAACTCTCATTGAATCGACTGGGGGTACGATAAGGATGACATTCGCGCTCCCATCATCCGAGATATCTGCGACAGATTATGTTTTTCAATTTTCAACTCAGGAGAGGCAACTAGGATGCAGACACCGCAAAGTAGGGCGAGTGCATTAGACCTGTCTCTATGTCCAACAGCAATGGCCCTGGATTTTAGTTGGAAGGTGATCGAGGACCCTATCGGCAGTGACCACTTGCCGATAGAAATTTCCTACATCAAGGGAGGATGTCCAGTAGATGTAACACCCGTTAAATGTGACTTAACGAACGGAACGTCGACTGGACGAGATACGGCGAATTAATAGCCGCTTCGCTTTCACTTGACTTGGAAGATTTGTCTCCTGTCAAGGAGTACAAAAAACTTGTTTCAATTATAAACAAGTGCGCCCTTGAGGCCCAAACAAGGCGCTCCCACCAAGCAAGGACATTTAAAAAACCTCCCACTCCTTGGTGGGACAAGGATTGCCAAGCGGCTTTCACCAAGAAGCGTGAGGCATTTAAAGCCTTCCGGGACACGGGCTCGAGGTCCTTATATGAAAAATATAAAGGACTGGAGAGAACGTGCAAAAACCTGTTGAAGGCGAAGAAAAAGGGTTATTGGCGTAGATACGTCAATAATCTAAACCCCACCACTTCACTTAATTCGCTTTGGAGAATGGCTAGAAGGATGCGAAACAGCAACAACATCAATGAGAGCGAAAGCTTTTCTGGCGAGTGGCTGTATGAATTTGCCCACAAGCTTTGCCCCGATTTCGTTCCTGCGCAAAGCTTTACACAACATGCGCCTGGTAGTGACTCTAGGATGGATTCACCGTTCACAATGGTAGAGCTATCACTTGCTCTCCTATCAAGCAAAAATTCCTCCCCAGGTCTGGATCAGATTGGTAGCAAATTGCTTCAAAATCTGCCTGACATAGGGAGGAAGCGTCTGTTACGCATCTTCAACAATATGGTGGAGGTCAACAGCGTTCCGCAAGAGTGGAGAGAGGTGAAAGTTGTCACTATCTTGAAGCCTGGCAAACCGCCATCAAGACACGATTCTTATCGTCCAACATCGTTACTGTCGTGTCTGAGGAAACTCCTTGAAAGGATGATTCTTTTCCGGTTAGAAGAATGGTTGGAATGGAACAACCTTCTCTCAAATACCCAGATTGGTTTTCGTAAAGCAAGGGTACTAATGACTGCTTAGCACTCCTGGTTACAGAAATAGAGCTTGCTCGTGCACGCAAGCAGAACATGGTATCTTTTTTCCTGGATATACAGGGGGCATTTGACTCAGCACAAGGGCCCTGCTTGAGTCCCCTGTTATATAACTTCTATGTCAGTGAAATAGATTCTTGCCTAGCTCCGAACAAAAGCATTAGACGATTGGCAGACAACGGCGTCATATCTTTTGTAAGCAGGGACGCCGCCGAAATACAACTGGCTTTACAAACCACTTTGGACAATCTTGCCGAGTGGTCTGAAAACCTTGGCATCAAGTTCTCTGCAACGAAAACTGAGATGGTAGTCTTTTCCCCTTTTAGCGACACGACAAAAAACAGCGAGAAAAGACTTTTTGACCCGAAAATTTATGTCTTTTTGTACGGTGAAAACATATCAACTACCGACAATTTTACCCGGCGGCCTTGGTTCGGTGGGCTCTCTGTGGACCGGGCATTCATACGCATGATGTCTCGACTTATGTCGAATCATTTCGGATGGAATGCACATCTGCAGCGTATAACTCTGGCTCAGACGAAGGAGTGTGGCTGCGGTGACGGATTTCACGATGTGGATCACCTTCTGTGGTCCTGCGTTAAGTTTGAAACCGCAAGACCCTCCTTGTTGGGCGCAGTCGAGAGCATCGGCAGACGACCGGATGTAGAAATAAGAGAAGTGTTGGCGACTAGGGACCTCGCCTACATGAGGCTTATCTTCCGATTCGCCAGAGACAACGGTCTTATCCTTTGATTCCGCATCCCTATTATCCTTCCAATCCATATCCATTTTTTATGTTATTCGTAGTGTTGTCTTTGTTATAAGTGTTTTATGTAGTGCAACGGGTGATGCGTTGACGGCGCAATGTTACTCGAGTTCGATTTCCATACTGCCGTAAAGAGGAGTCAGGCTTTTTCGTCCGTAGTAGTGTGCTACAAATCAGTCCAGCTTTGGTACGGCGGGGTCGCCTGGGTTGGTGTTGGGCTCGGGAATGGTCGACGGGTACAGACTCGTAAACAGTGGAGTCACTCCAGCTGTTGCGAGATGGAATCCGCCGATCGCTTTTGAGTTCGATGTTGACTTGGTCGATCACGGGCTGTGACATTGCTGGGCTGCTTGGAGAACATTGCACGCAGAAAAATTCATGTTTGTACTGTCCAAATAACTGTGCTTGTTTGTTTCAGTCCAGACCGACATCACACACTACATTAGTCAACCGGAGCGAACCAACCCCCATCGAAGCCATAGCAACAGAACCGGACCAAAAAACCTACAACAAACACACACACCCACACAATAGAAATGGACAACAACCACCCAATTTCCGTCACAACCGAGCATGCCTGGGATATGGCAAATAACTAGGAGGAAATGCCTAGTTTATGTTGTTTAATTGTTTTTTGTGTGAATGTAATTCACAGTCACCACATGGGGAGGTGACAATACGGCATCGGACCGTATTACTTAATAAATAATAAATAAAATAATAATCTCTTAACATTAATTGTCCTACCAACTATGTTAAAAAATTCTCAAAATGTTTTCTTTATTTCATATTTTATATGCATGCTTTCCTTTCTCACTCTCCATTCATAAAAATCATTCATTCCTAACACACATGGTTTTGACGCATTCTTTTTATGAGTTTACAATATTTGAGCGCAAAAATATCAACATAACATCACCCTTAAGATATCTTCAACACTTTACGCGTCTATCATAGGTAAATAAAATCTGAGGTGTTACCACCCGGAATAAAGCGACGTGCATAGCACTCCTTAGGGTAAAAATGTGCACAGACTTGCATCCCTCTTGTTCATGTGGATTTGGTTACGCTCATTTTGATTTTTTATTGCTTTTCAAATAAGAATTAAGGTGGGTAGGTAAAGAGTAAAAAAAATATTTTAAAAACTAGGTTGTTGTTATAAACTGCACCTGTATGTATATTATACCAGATAAATGGCATATTTTTTTTAAATGAAAGGTTTATACTGAGTTAGCGAAACTACTTATTACAATTTTGACATTGTTCATGTCTGTACTAGTTGTATGTTGCTGCATCAATGCATGTTCATGCAGCATTGTTGAAACAATTTTAAGAATCTATGGACTTAATTTCGCTTGAAAATTAGACTGGAATGGTAGCCATTCAAATTTCCGGCATTGTACCAAAAAAATCAGTTAATTTAAACGATATGAATGATCGAGGATGAGCAATATGATACCAGCTAGGGGGTTTTGTTTACGTTTGGGAGTTTGGATTGTTATTCGGTTTTTCTAAACTAAACTCCCGACAACGACCGATCTCGATTTCGATTTTGTTTTGTGCTTGAAATTTGCCTACAGATCAAAGGGAGAACGGCAAAAGGCTGTCACAGTCAAACGTATGGTGCTTAATGCAAAAGGGGAATAAGGTTTATGGTAGTGTGCATAGACTTCGGCTCATTTTCGGGTTGGAAACTGGGTTTTCGACTAACCCCGTGTAGACCGACCCTGTGACGTCACTGTAACCCCTCGCGGAAGTGTGATCAAGTGAGGTGTACCATTTAGAGCGAGAAACACGCTGTTTTGCCTCATTTGGTTTGCTTGAGGAGTACAGGCAACCACAACACAAGCATACTCACACAAAGGAAAACGCGTACACGACCATGCGTGCCACACCCGCATACCTCAATGTGAACAGAAACTAAACTTTGATGCGTAGAGACTTGCTTCTTATCGCATTCGTTTCATTTACGATACACATGTAATTTTTGATGTCAGGGGTGGCCCGATGGTTTAGGTGACAACGGCGCCGGTCTTCATACGACAGGACCGGGGTTCAAATCCCGTTCAGACTGTTCCACCTGTAGTGAGGACTGACTATCGAGCTACTTGGTATCATTAAGTCTAGTAAGCCATATATAGCACGCTTGACCTAAGAGTAAGAGGATGTTAGGCCAAGAAGAGAGGAAGAGAGAGAGAGAGAGAAAGAAAGAGAGAGATATGCAATTATGCTTAAACGCGGACGATAAGAAAAACAATCACGATCATTTATTTAGCTTTTCGATGGTATTTTAAACGCCATCTACTGAATCTTTATTTTTTTTATATAGACATTATACGGTGTTCTAAAACCCGACTTAACACAATTTTGATTATGGTTACCCGTTAGTGTCAACGAAAGCTTCGTTGATTTTTTCCTGCGTTGTGTCATTATGTCCCCTTTTCACCCTGTTAAATATCTTAATAATGATCTTTGTAGCCAGAGAAGAACAAGAAAGAAGTCTAGTTTAATATGCAAGTATTTAATTTTAAAAGAATATGTTCTTTTACTGTGCTAATTTAATTGTTACTTTTGACTGGCTCCTGGAAATTACACAATTAAAGACATTAAAATTTCTTAGCAGTTGATGTCATAACACATTTTTGTTGATTTTAACCCAAAAATATTTCAACCAGCGATAATTCAACTTTCCGTTGAACATGGTGGAAAAAACGAGTCTAACGCTTAGAAGGTAAAAAAATATCTTTCCGTGTGAGAAGCATCCGTCATCGATTTTTAAACGTCTGATTGAGCCAAGCGGATGGCCAAATGGAAAGTTATAATACCAAAATGACATTTTACCGACGTTTGAGAAGACGTTTGGCTTTCACAATGAGGCCTTATGTCCGGGGATATCGAAGGGACGCCTTCTAAATAGTAAATATATAAAGCTCTGATTTTTTTTTTATATGGACTTTTTGTCTCGAGGATAACGAAAGGACATAACCAAATCAGTGAAGATCTGAAACTAGTGTTTTCTTTTGTATATAGACATTCTGTTTAACAGTCGTTTAAGCTTAATTTGTGACATTTAAAGGACCATTCTAAAAACCCTTATTTATGTGTAAAGATTGTAACTGACTATACATAACATTGCAATATAAAATATTCTTAAAAATGTTGTGAACATGGAAATTTGAATCACAGAAGAATCATTTTTTTGAATCCAGTCACGATAGTAGGCAACATCGCTATATACACCAGGAAAACCAGGACGCGCACAATCAACACCATGTGAAACTATACCTGCGAGAAGTCCATTGCAAACAAGTGGTCCACCAGAGTCACCTTGACATGCATCTTCACCTCCTGACATATTTCCGGCACAGATCATACCTTGAACAATAGAACCTGCGTAACTCGAAGCACTGTTACATTGCTCTTTGGATATTACAGATATATTAATCGCTTTCAATATATCAGTTGACGGACCATCCTGCAACAAAAAATCATTGTCAATTATGACAATGACAAAAAATTATTATGACAAAAAATCATACTGAATCAATTATGAGTCATACTGAATATGACTCGAAATTTAATATTATATACGGGGTTTACAGAAGAATCTATCATTTTTTTCATCATTTCAAAATATTTTATGAATTTGGTTGATAAACAGATTCTAGAAGGAGAAACAAAAACCAGTTGAAGCAGTATATTTTCAACGTCATTTGGAACAAGATTCAGAAATGCTTCGCATTGGTAATATCTCTCGAAACCTTTTATATAGAATTATTACTTACGAAATATATACTTCCCCAACCACTCGCTATACAGCGAGTACCATTCAAAGGAACATTAACGGTAGTTGCTACAGGTTGTAGAGTCGGATGATTTTTGCCAACGGTATTCATCAACTATTTAAATATAGTAGAAAAGTATGTATTTATTGTAGTATCACACATATGGTCTTTAAAATAATAGCGTTAAAATTACATACCAGCATCACGCCTACGTCGTTGAGAAATCCTTTTGAGTTATACTTGTTATGAATTACAATTTTTTTAACATCAGAAATGAAAGTATTTTCTGTTTGGATGTTCCGATAAATACTGCCTCCTACAACACGAAAATAGCTAGCTAGTCGTGCAAAGTCTCTTGAATCCACTAAACAGTGAGCAGCTGTCAAAACAGTATTAGTAGTGATCAAACTTCCACCGCAAATGTGGCCTCTACCAAAGGCGCTCTGATCAGATAATTTTGATCGTATAGACACCTAAAAATATAATTAAAATAAAGATAAAGGAAGTTGGTAAATTATGTGTAAATAATAATACGTGATAAATGAGGGAAATTATGTTTCTTCTACTTTTGGCACTTCACAGTCGACAGATCATAGAGTTTTATTTAACTTTTTTTATCCTCGCAATTAATGGAGGAAATCGATTAGAAAATAACACCTACTGGTGTCGAGCAGTTTCCGTACTATTTTTTTACTATTTATTCTAAATCAATACATGTTGCGTGACATTACATTATTACATTGGTACTGGTATTCGTACTTAGGAAACCTTAACACAATATTGCATAAGCTTATTTGCACGATGGCATTTTGGGATAGTACTTCAATTACAATGATTGATAATTTCACCGTTGGAAAAATTGAGAAAAAAAACCCTGGTACTGTTTATACTTAAATTTTACCTTATATAACTAATCTTATCCTACATAAAAAACTTAAAAAAACTTGATATTTTTCGATAACAAATCGTTACAAAAACTCTACGCTTTTCAATGTGATGCCATTCCAATATAAAATTTTTAATTTATCCGTGGAGGACATTTTTTAAACAGCATTTTGTTGTGATTTGAACAATCACGGATATGAGATCTTTTTAGACTTGGACAGTTGATTGAACACATCTTTGATGATTTGTTCTATATCGCTCAGGTCAAAGTCGTTAACGTTCGATTCGCGGTAATGTGATCTCAGCTGACTTGCGTAGGTGTTGGTGTTGGTTGCATCGATGCGTGAGCGGCTTGTTGTAGATAACGCAGGGAAGCTGTCGGGCGTCAATTGGAATTGA
Source organism: Anopheles stephensi (assembly GCF_013141755.1). Classification (NCBI taxonomy): domain Eukaryota; kingdom Metazoa; phylum Arthropoda; class Insecta; order Diptera; family Culicidae; genus Anopheles; species Anopheles stephensi. Next base: position 18,374,594 of record NC_050201.1, read on the forward strand.
GGTGGGGGTGGTAGAGTCTTCTTTTTCGGAGAAGCGAACGATTTACGAGCTGGGCAGCCTCGGTAGTTAGCGGTGTGGTGGTCACCGCAATTCGCACAGCACAGCTTTGCCTGCGAGATTTATCCTTCAGGATCTGTAGTGCTCTTACTTAAGGGGCACATGTTAGACGAGTGGGCGTCGGCGCATTTAACGCATACTGGCGTGCGGAAGCAGTTTGCTTCACCGTGTCCGTAGTGTTGGCAGTTTCTGTATTGAATAGGTCCAATCTTATGCGAGTAGTATTCAAATTGTACTCGTTGGTGGTTTACCGCTCGAACTTGTTTAAGTTCACCAATTGTTATCGATCCTTTTGCGAAATGTAATTAATACATTGCTTGGTCGACGTATCTTTTTTCCGTATCAGTAAATTTTTCACCGATGACGGGTGAATTTTGCACTCAGCTAATGCTGCAGTAACCGCTTCCACTGGCATAACGGGTAAACCGAGAAGCACCACTTTGGTAGTACGTTCTTCAGGCAGTTGGTGAGTGAAGAAGTTTGTTTTTGAGGTTATTAGTGAGTTGACTACCGCTTTGAAGTCAACAGTATCTTCTACCATTATAATTATTGTTCTTGTCGATGTATTGGTGGAATACCGCACAACTCCGGCAGATACGATTTTTTTGTGAACATCACCAACTGACGTTCCTGTTACGACTATTGGTGGTATTCGGCCCGGTTTTTTTTGCACTTGTGCGTTGGGTACAACAGGTGCTGACGGAGCTTCAACGTCGTCGACGAGAATATCGAAATGATTGCACGTTGGCACTGGTGAACTATTTGTAGGGACTCCGTCATGGCTAATGCGGTGAAAATGGGCCAGACACTGTGGAATTGCCTCGCTTGGGCACAATTCTTTTGCTGTTTTTTTTTTTTTGTTTTGTTTTTTTCTCTCTGTATATTACGGATGCCAAAAAACACACGTCCGTACCGCTCGGAGGCTAGAAGAGAACTGCAGTTTCCGTACAAGGTCATCAGCTTTGTACCCAATTTTGTGCTCGTGTGCAACATACCATATTGCTATTGCTCTTTACCAGTATGGCAATGATCGTCTGTGCTGCTCTGTCAAGCATTCCACAGCCTATGTCGATGTGTATGCCTATATGTGCCACTGCTTGACTGTGTAAACGCGAGTTAAACACCAGGGTGTTTTGGTTGATTCGTCTGCTTTTATTTAACTGTCTGCTGCGAGGGTCTGGATTAGACTGACTATTGTTAATTATTTTGTTAGTTCAAATAATTGAGGAGGTAGGGACGATGATATGGAATATGGAATGCTGAGGTTGTTAGTGCTTGTTATTACTTCTCACGGTTCTCGCGGTGGAAGTAATGTTCGACTTACTCGGCAGGTGTGTGGAATGTCTCAGTCGAAGGTGGCATCAGGTGACACTGTGGCTCAGAAGTCTGGCGGCGTCATGTTGACAAACATTCTGCATGTGCAGCAATAATGTTGCAGAATGTTAACTCGCTCCCTCTTAGAGTTGAGGCTCCGTACGAAACATCTCTTGCATGGTGATCGGCTTGTACTCTGATGTGAGTGATCGTGCGATTTGTAGAAGATGTTTCCCTTGATGTATCCGGTATAGTGCTGACTTTTATTTTTACGTTTTAGTGAAGGGAAAGTACCTTTGCACCTGGTGGTTCGGAACAAATACGATAATGTAACGCACCTGACCCGGTCCAAAATGAAAAATACCTGGATACAACAGGTACAAATTTATCCCTTTTCCTGGTAAGAGTTTACAGCAATTTGCAATATTGGCAATAATTTATTAGAATTTTTAGACAAATCTTAATTTTCTCATTTTATTTTTTACTTTGAATAAAACCAAAGTTTTGATGTTTTGAAAACAAAATTTCACTGGCGACGACCAGTTACTTGTTCCGGTAACGAAAACGTGGATCGTTACTAGTACCTGGCAAAACGCATAAGAGCAACAGAGAAGTCATATTACACACATATGGCTCGCATACGAGTAACAGAGAGAGCAACGAATACATGTCCCGGTAACGAAACGCGGATCGTTCCTTGTTCCTGGTAAAATGCATACAATAAAGAAGTAAATAACTTGTTTTTTTATTTACCTATTTTAAATTGAAACGACGACAGATAATACAGTATGAAGGCTTGCACTGTATTATCAATCCCGTAAATGTTGAAATATTACATATGAACAATGAAAATGACCAAAAAACAACAATTAACAAGGCAGTTCCTCCCTGTTTTTTGTCTTATCCCTGGCATACTCGGCTGTGGATGAGTGGAGATTGCAGTGTGGTTGTCCAGATCTATTGCGGTGGTTCTATTGAAGTAGGAGTTTTGGTACGTGTCTATTGCTGTCTGTTGATACAATGGTGCTAGAGGTGTACTTGTATCAGGGAAATTTTTGGCAGGATATTTCAATGATTTAACAACAAATAAACAATCATTTCATTGATCTGGTATTAAAACAAGCAACATTCAGAAAGAGTAATGAACCTTTTATTCGAAGTGATATGGCGGCGAAGAGGTGTAATTAAATTTTGTTTTTTGTGTCAAACATTTCTGCGCGCCCCACCGTACCCTCATAAGCCCCCAGCCAAGGACAATAATTTCCCTTTCCCTGTTACTTATTCATCTTTTGCCATAATCAATCCATGGTAATAATAAAGTTAAATGGTATTTTTTGACCAAATGAAAAAATCAAAAAGCAAAAATAATGAATTGGTTTTCGTTCCCGAGCGTAATTGCAGATGCAGATTTTTCGCATTCACCTTTTAAAATTGCACAAAAATAACCTGCTAAAATGCATGTCATCTCATTCTACACACAGGTCCAAAGTAACCAGGATTACGTTACCGGTACTTTTTCTTACAAACCAGGTACCAGTCCGTTACTTATTTTACGGTACTTTTCCCACCACTATTACGTTTGTCTTCCCTATGTTTATACAGGGTGTGTGAGATAAATTTGACACCTAGCCTTTGGGTTTATATCTCAGGATTGAGTTGACGTATCCAAATGATTGATATGTCATTCGATTGCTAAAAGTTGTGCGAACAAGTTTAAAAAATGTCTAGCTCAAGGTATGTAGATATAGAAGGTAGAGTTGTTTAGAGCAATTTGACATTTCTCGACCTGACATAACAATTCCGTGGTGATCGAGGGGAAGGGTATTGAGAAGAGTGAGAGCAGCATCGGAGGAGGCGCCGGTGGTGGTATCGCTTGCGATTTTTTGACGAAAAATGCAACCAAATATCGTCAATCTTCTGTGGGACAACTCTTAATATGCAAAGATGACCCATAAATTAACGAAATTGCTCAAGGGACTGAGAATCGAGGCTGTTTGTTCATGTTGGTAGCCCCATACCATATGTTTTTGTAAACAAACTCTGACATAACTCGACTAAAATGTCGCCCTGTCAAATCGATAAAAATTCACCTTCTAAATACATACACCTTGGTCTAGCTCCGTAAATATGTGGAACCCGTCCGTATTGTACAAGCGCGTAACATGTGTTATGATGGTTCGTGCCGGCCATACGAATGCCAAAATTCGGAAGGCGGCGATGTGTTCGCTGAACACCGTAAAAACAATACGCTTACAGCTCGAGGAGTGTGGTGAAGGCGTGGATAGTGTTATTGTTCGCAAACAGCATAGCAGGCGGTCGGATTGTGTGCGGACCGACGCGTTCCTGGCCGGATTGCAGCAGCGGGCGACATGAGAGACGTGATGCCGCCTCACATCTTCCCCCAGGGCCTGCGGCTGAATGCTGACGGGTACATTGATCTGCTGGCCACCGTGGTGAAGCCGTGGATTGAGAAGGTGGCCAATGGGCGGCCGTACATTTGGTAGCAGGATTCTGCACCATGCCATACGGCCGTAAAAACGCGCCAATGGCTCACTGCCAATTTCGACCGATACACCAGCACCGACGTTTGGCCACCCAGCTCTTCTTCTTCTTCAGTGGCACTACAACCTCGAGAGGTCTCGGCCTGCCATTTCTGGCTTTCTGTGACTTAATTTTACCCGTAGAAAAGTAGTCAGCCTTTCGTACGGGGAGGCGGTCTGGATGGGATATGAACCCCGGCCCTGCCGTGTGAAGACCGGCACCGCTGTCGCCTCGGCCACTGGACCGCCCCAGCTCCCAGCTCCCCTGACCTTAATCCTATGGATTACTTTGTGTGGGGCACCCTCAGATACATGGTTGTCCGGGCTTGCGCGAGTTAAAACTCAAAATGTTTTTATGTTGGGGATGATCCGTTTTATTCGCCTTTAGGTTCAAAGGTTAAAGGTTGATGATTTGTTACAATCGTGAATTTAGCCCTGTAAAGATAATTTCTTAATGTTTTTAACGACCATACAATTGCAAGTATTTCTTTTTCTGCAACTGAATATGCTTCTTCGGCCTTCGACAATGAACGAGATGGAAAGTGTATGGGACGATCATTTTCTCCTTGTGATAATATGGCGCCAATGGCAAAATCAGATGCGTCTGTTGTTAAGATGAAAGGTTTAGTATGGTCAGGGTAGGTTAAGATATCCGATGATGATAATATGGCTTTCAATTTTTCAAAACATTCCATTTACTGTAAGGAAAATAAAACTTTTTTACTTGAAGCCGGATTCTTAATGCCTCTTAATAGATTCGTAAGTGGTTTTACAATTTTAGCAAAATCACGAATGGATATATATATATATATATATATATATATATATATATATATATACAAATATATATACACACAAAACATTCAGCGGAGGAATCGGAAACATTTTTCATACCTGCTACCGAAGCACCAATTATTGTTTTTCGTCATCAGGTGTTTTTGGAGGAAGGACATGACAACGTCACAATAACGTACCCATTTGAAAAATTCAAAAGAATATAGGTAAAAATGTCTAATTTGAACGAAAGAACATTATTAGACTTTCTGAGAAAATATTTTGACCCAGCAAAATAAAATGGATTTTGCACAAGTGAAGAAATTATGAGCCAAATGCAAAATGTATACAAACGAAACTATGGTCGTCAAAATATGTTGAAAATTCGATGTTGAAAAATGTTACAGGATAAAGAAAACTCGAATGATCAAATGGATATAATAGCTAATGAGCAGAGTATAGCTTATACAGGCTTTGAAGAGAATAAATTAAAAATAATGAAGAAATGGTATTTTCCAAACATGACTGCAAAAATAAAAGGATTTATAAAAAGTTGTATGATTTGCAACGAGTGCAAATACAGGGTGTGCGGGCTAAATTTGACACCTGGCCTTTGGGTTTATATCTCAGGATTTAGTTGACGTATCGAAATGATTGATATGTCATTCGATTGCTAAAAGTTGTGCGAACAAGTTTAAAAAATGTCTAGCTCCGTAAATATGTGGAACCCGTCCGAATTGTAAAAACAATACGCGTACAGCTCGAGGAGTGTGGTGAAGGCGTGGATAGTGTTATTGTTCGCAAACAGCATAGCAGGCGGTCGGATTGTGTACGGACCGACGCGTTCCTGGCCGGATTGCAGCAGCGGGCGACATGAGAGACGTGATGCCTATTATATATATATATATATATATATATATATATATATATATATATATATATATATATATATATATATATATATATATATATATATATATATATATATATATATATATATATTGGATTCATTGGGTACTGATGAAATCCCGAGGCAAGATCCAATGGAGGAAAACATGATTGACCTCTTAATTGTTCTAAAATGTATGTTATATCCGGCATAGGGTAACGTTCACTAATTGTTAGTTCATTAAACTTTCTATAATCCGTTACCATGCGGAATTTATTTTTTCCTGATACGTCCGAGTTTTTTTTGGAACTATCCAAACAGATGATGTCCATGCCGATCTTGACGGTCTTATAATTCCTTCTTGAAGAAGTTTTTTATCTGCAAATTAACTTCTTCGGTATACGCTCTTGGATATGGGTATACTTTCTGATGTACCGATCTTTCATTCGTAGTGTTTATTGAGCATGTCACATTGGTGACGCATGTTAATTTTTCATTAGGTTCGTAAAACACTTCCTTTATGTTCTCTAATACTCTTGAAAGCTTTTCCTTAGTTTCATTATCTTGGTGATCCATTCGAAAATCAACGAGAAAATTGCTCTTTTCCCTAACATATTCCTTTAATGGAACAATAAACGAATCTTTTTTTCCCGTTAACACTGACATACATTGATATTTCATACTGATATCAATATCCATCTCCTTCATTTTTCCAGTTCTTATAATTCCAGCGAAGAATGGATGGAAATCATGAACCAAAAATTGAATTTTTTTCATCGATATTGGTCCAAAAAATGCTATGTCGATAGCTAATTTTGCGCTAAAAGACCCAGTTGCAGCATTGATATTATCCATCACATGCTTGTATGGCTTAGAGGAATATTAAGTATGCGCTAACTTCGTCGATATTAAATTTAATTTTGCTCCAGTGTCGACTAAAAACGGATATTCCCCTGTCGTTGTCCGCAAAAGAATGTAGGGGTGAAATGGAGTTACCATTTTGCGGCCCATTCTAAAAATTAGTTTCACTTGATTCTGTATTTCACAATGGTGCATTAACTACCACTTGTTCCAATTCACTATAAATCGGATATGTTTGACCTGGGTGTCTGTGTTGGAATGAAGCTGGCATAGGTCGTTTATTAAACGGCTGCTTATAACTATTCCTCGTAGCTCTCGTGTTCAGTGATGGGTCTACCTCCATCGGCACAGTAATTTTTGTTATTTGATTATTCCTCGAATAATCTTGATGATTCCTAAGGAAGCTATAGTTATTATAGTTATAATTACTATTGTTCCTATGTTAATGTCTACTTCCTACAGGAAGAGGAACAAGTTAAGACGACAGCGCAGCACGAGAAAAGCAACGCAGCAGGAGGCGCCACCGATCGTAACATGGGAACCTGCCACGCAGCAGAACGCGCCACCAAGCATCGCAGCATGATAAACAAACAAACCACAGAGCAGCGCGCACAACATTATCTGCAACGCTGCATAATTCAGCACGGACCAGCGCACCAGCATCAATCCAAACCAGTCAGTTGATATTTAGACGCTAATCCGAACGGTATCTAACTCCGCCGGTCGATGGTAATAAAGTAAAGTTTTTTTTAAGACACTTCTCCCGGACACCGTGCGTTAATTAACATATAAATCTTTCGGTGCTGAAACCGTAATTGGTGCTCTTTCATTTTTGTATGGCGCTGCTCTTATATTGACATTGCCATACCCTAAACAATAATTGTACGCGGCATTTAAATTGGGAGAGTGTAATTTTTCAATTGAAAGCACAATGGTTTTTCCAGCCCTCTAATAAAACTATCCAATGTTTTATCCCTGAAATAACTAATGTGCAAACATTAGTAAAATAACATCCGCGTTCCTGTTGTATCTATAATCGGTTTAGATTTGGGTAACTATAGCAGTTTGCAAATCGTTCACCCTGCTAAAATAGCTACTCAGAGACTCATTCTGCCTTTTGTTTATTCAGGTGAGCTCATGATCCAAGGTTTCCAAATCACGTTTATCTCTGTAATATAACAAAAGAGTTTGTTTGATGGTTTCCCAACAACCATCTACACAATTTGAATTCAACACGTCCGCAGCATATCCTTGAATCTTACGTCTCACAGTGCCTTGCAAAATGTGGTATTGAATGGTGTTCCTAGGAACCCGTTCATATATTATGAAAATTTCTTCCACTTCAAAAATCCATCTAGTGAGATCACTAGCTTTCCAATTATAAACTGATAGATCCCTTACATAACTAGGTACACGACCTAGCTCCAAGAACTCATTTTGTGTAATGCCTTGACTCATTGCCTCAGGCCGAGCACGTTCAACGTTACTAACACTGGGTAATATTCAGTTCCTGTTGAACACAAGCGATCATTTCTGTTTACGAAAAATTTTGGAAAACAAAATAACAAATAATGGCTAGAGTCTGAAGGGATGCCCCCACCCCCCCACTCAAGGACACTCATTTTTGCAACTGAGTTACTCTAAAGGGTATATATTTCAGACTTTTTACTGTAAATATTTATTTATTTATTATTTATTAATTATTTTTAATTTTTTTTTGTGACGGCTAGTCGCAGTATAGTCAACACCGCGTATAGTCAAGAAAAAAAAATAGAACAGCAATCTGAACAGTACAAACATTTGCCTGCGTAAAGCGCTCTTCAAACTGCCCAGCAGTGATAGTCCAAGCTCATCCAGGCCAGCACCGAATCCAGAAACTATCGGCGAGATTCATCCCGCAACTGCAGTGTCTCTGCTAATCATGAGGCTGCACTCGCCGACCACCTCCGAACCCAACGCCAGCCAGGCCGGGCTCGCCCCATCAAGACAAGACAGAGACGAAGAACACTGTTACTCAAAAAAGTCTGACTCCCTTTTTACCACAGTGTCGGCATTGACCCCGGATGCTCTTGCTTCGTCAACGGATCACCCGTGGCACTACAAAGGACAATTAAGACAAAAACAACACAACGAATAACAAAAAAGGAATGTAAGAGAATGTCTTAGGATTGAAAGGATCATGGCGATGCGGAATCAAAGGATAAGACCGTTGTCTCTGGCGAATCGGAAGATAAGCCTCATGTATGCGAGGTCTCTGGTCGCCAACACCTCTCTGATTTCTATACCCGGTCGTCTGCCGATGCTCTCGACTACGCCCAACAAGGAGGGTCTAGCGGTTTCAAACTCCACGCAGGACCACAAAAGGTGATCCACATCGTGAAATCCGTCACCGCATCCACACTCCTTCGTCTGAGCCAGAGTTATACGCTGCAGATGAGCATTCAACGCGAAATGATTCGACATAAGTCGAGACATCATGCGTATGAATGCCCGGTCCACAGAGAGCCCACCGAACCAAGGCCACAGGGACACTTGCGGAGAGATCAAGAAAAGGAATCGCCCGAGATCATTCGCTTCCCATATGCTCTGCCAGCGAGACAGGAAAAGCTGCTGTGGTTGGCGAAGAAACTCTTGGGCCGAGATTGGACGGTTGTAAATCTTGTTTGGTCTAAATGCCTATACTTATCCCTGAAAATGCCCGGAACTACCATCGGGCGAAGATCATACGGTATGGTCTTAATTTCCTCGTGCAACGAGGAATCTGTTGTTAAAAGGGAACTGTAGGTCTCAGGAAGGGCAGCACGGTTTAATGCCTGTGGAGCGCTAGGATGTACTTGTAGGGCAACAAAATCTTCGTATATTTCCAAGATCTTGCTCTTAGAACCTGTCTTTAGAAGCGCTTTAAAAAAAAATTTCGATCAAGGGATTTGATACTGAAGAACGGACAAGAAGGCGAAGCGACAGCATTTCAAAACGTAGTTTCAGCGGCATCACTGCGGTCATCACTTCTAGGGACATGTTGTGTGTTGATTTCATGCTCCCTAGTGTGAGTCTTGAAAACATGACCGATGTTCGAATCCCATCCAGACCTGCCTCCCCGTACTTTGCTACGGGTAAAATCGCAGAGCTGACTACATTGCTACGGGTAAAATCGAGTCACAGAAAGCCAGAAATGGCAGGCCGAGACCTCTCGAGGTTGTAGTACCAAAGAAGAAGAGAAGTGTGAATCTAAGACAACGATACTGTAGCCTCTCTAGTTTGAGGATATGCGTGTTGGATGCCCAATGGAAGCATATGCTTCCATATTCCAACACGGATAGTACCGTTGTCTTATTCAGTCGCAGGACGTCTGATGGATGTGCGCCTCTCCAGAATCCTGTGACTGTCTTTGATTCTTTTGTTGCATTTTTGCACCAGATGGGTGATATGTGTACTCCAGTTTAGCCTTGAATTGAACCAAACACCAAGGTATCGAAAATTGTCGGTAGTTGATATCTTTTCACCGTACAAAAAGACATGAATTTTCGGATCAAATAGTCTTTTCTCCCTCTTTTTCGCCGTGTCGCTAAAAGGAGAAAAGACTACCATCTCAGTTTTCGTTGCAGAGAACTTGATACCAAGGTTTTCAGACCACTCGGCAAGATTGTCCAAAGTGGTTTGTAAAGCCAGTTGTATTTCGGCGGCGTCCTTGCTTGCAAAAGATATGACGCCGTCGTCAGCCGATTGTCTAATGCTGCAGTTCGGAGCTAGACAAGAATCTTTTTTACTGACATAGAAGTTATATAGCAGGGGGCTCAAGCAGGACCCTTGTGCTAGTCCATGGAAACTGGTCCGCTTTAGCTGAACATGACCATTGTTGAAATACAAAGCTTTTTCCGACAAAAGGTTGAACAGAAAGTTATTCAACTTTGGACTCAACCCCACATTTTAATTTTTGACTCAGCTTGTATGGTGATACTGAGCCAAATGCCCCCTGTATATCCAGGAAAATAGATCCCATGTTCTGCTTGCGCGCACGAGCAAGCTCTATTTCTGTTACCAGGAGGGCTAAGCAGTCATTAGTACCCCTGGCTTTACGAAAACCAAACTGGGTATTTGAGAGAAGGTTGTTCGATTCCAACCATTCTTCTAACCGGAAAAGAATCATCCTTTTAAGGAGTTTCCTCAGACACGACAGTAACGATATACGAATCGTGTCTTGGTGGCGGTTTGCCATGCTTCAAGATAGTGACAACCTTCACTCCTCTCCACTCTTGCGGGACGCTGTTGACCTCCAACATATTGTTAAAGATGCTTAACAGACATTTCCTCCCTATGTCGGGCAAATTTTGAAGCAATTTGCTACCAATCTGATCCAGACCTGGGGAGGAATTTTTGCTTGATAGGAGAGCCAGTGATAGCTTTACCATTGTCAACGGTGAGTCCATCCTAGGGTCACTACCAGGCGCATGTTGTGTAAAGCTTTGCGCAGGAACGAAATCGGGGCAAAGCTTGTGAGCAAATTCATACAGCCACTCGCCAGAAAAGCTTTCGCTCTCATTGATGTTGTTGCTGTTTCGTATCCTTCTAGCCTTTCTCCAAAGCGAATTAAGTGAAGTGGTAGGGTCTAGATTATTGACGTATTTACGCCAATAACCCTTTTTCTTCGCTTTCAACAGGTTTTTGCACGTTCGCTCTTGTCCTTTATATTTTTCATATGAGGACCTCGAGCCCGTGTCCCGGAAGGTTTTAAATGCCTCACGCTTCTTGATAAAAGCCGCTTGGCAATCCTTGTCCCACCAAGAAGTGGGAGGTTGCATCTATCTATTCAGACTTTAGCAAAAACAGGTTGTTCGATTGCTTGGGGAGCTGCGCTAATCGTAGGTTTCTTAGTCTCTCTTTATTCACTTCCTGGTTCCGCACACACATCCGACGTAGTTGACCGCTCGATCGTGTCTGTCTTCCTCGATGAAACTTTACTCTCTTTCCTCTCTTTCCGGACTGAGTTACCCATTCGCGTCATGTCATTCCTTCTTTCTCATCCTAGTAATTATATATAGCTCATCTCTCATCTCCTCGAAATTATATACAGGATCTCAGCAGTCTGTGAAGTCCGTAGTGCACACGATTCTCCTGTACATTGCGCCTACGGATTTCGCTGCTTACGTTGTTGTCCGAAGTTACGATCGTGTAAAGGTAGCAAAACTCCTCTACTGCTTCAAGTTTGTCGCCGTCAACCAATACTCTGCTTCCAAGTCGTTCTCTATCACAGTCAGAGCCTCCGGCAAGCAGGTACTCTGTCTTCGTCGCATTGGTTCTCTCTTCTATTCTATCGACCTCGTATTTTAGTCGGGTGTACACATCGCACACCGCTGCAGATGTCCGTCCGACTAAGTCGTTGTCATCCGCGAAAACAAGGAATTGGAGAGACCGGTCAAAAATCTGATGTCGAAGTCCGCGCTTCGCATGACATCTTCCAGAGCGATGATGAACTGTAAAAAGGAAAGTTCGTCCTCTTGCCTCATTCCCCGATGAGATTAGAACAATTCCGTCAGTATGTTCAACACTCTCACCTTGAACTGAACTCCGTCCATAGTAGCCCTCAACAGCCTTACAAGTTTCGAAGGGAAACCGTACTGCCGCATGATGTTCCATAGCTCGGTCCGATTGATGGTATTGTAGGCTGCCTTGAAGTCGATGAACAGGTGGTGTGTGGGGATCTGGTGCTCCCGGTACTTGTGAAGGATCTGCTAGAGAGCGAAGATTTGATCGGTCGTGGATTTCCTTCCAACAAATCCAGCATGTTAGCTTCCGAAAAAGTCTGTATCTCCCTCTCGAACTGCGTATAGATCTTCTTATATAGACCTTCTCGTCATCGGGCTCCCATGTTGCGGACCCTGTACCCTAATAAAGCTACGATTGCAGAATTTCAACGGGTCGTAATCCTGCACATTCTCTAATTGATCGGCTTCCGACCGATTACTCGTTTTCGCATTTCACCTATAACCAGGAACGCTGTACCGAGCTTTTATTTTTCACTTTTTTCTGGTAGATCATGTAATCACTGCTATAGGGGAACTTCTTTCCAGCGCACCTCTTGAAGTGCTACTATTCCGAAGCCGCGAGCCCTCACTTCATCCGTAGGAATGCGAATGGGGAATGCAGATCCGGGAGGGATCTGCAGTTCCATGCCCCGAGATTCTTATCGTAAGTTTTGTTTCGTAGAACGGATCTACAAGTTGTATTCGAATTGAACTTTGGTGGTAATATTTCGTTGCGTTTGTATTGGGGATGGCTTGAAAGGCCTCTCCCCCAACATGTTATTTGGAGAGACATTACCGTTCTGTACGCCGGGGACGTATTCAATCGAAGTAGGGTGCAGAGAGACTTTATTGACCTAGCATTCGTATCCATACCTTACTAGAGCAGTATTGCTACCACTATGGCCTACACGATCGACCTCAAAGTATATGGATATAGGCGATAGAGTGGTCTAGAGTAAATTTACGGTACGGTGTCGGTACAAAAACGAACCATAAGTCAAACTGAACTAATCTACATTTTATTTCTTTTTAGAAAAGCAAATTTTCCAGTCAAAACAACCTCATGACGTCGAGATCGTTCATGTATCGGAGGCGCCGTCGAATTCTTCAAGAAGTGGAAAAAATCTCAATGTAAAAGAGATAAGAGGCGAATGAGGTCTCTGAAACCCAAAGCCCAAGGTTTCAGAGACCTCCTACCCAAAAGCCTCAATAAATGTACGAACAACAAAAAAAAAAAAAATGAAAATAAATGCCTTTAATTTAATAAAGACGGGTTGTGTTAACGTGGGAAAATAAAAAGGGGGATATCAATTAGTGTATTTTTTTTATTGACTTTTATTGCATTTTTGATTTATATTCTTATTTGATTATTTGGTATGTTTGATCATATTTCCATGAAAATGACAAAACTATACTAAGAATCAAACTCTGTTGATCCAATAGCCTCCCGGCTACGACAACTGAGCAACTTAAATAAAAAACTTATTTGGCACTCACTTTTTCACGGTTCAAAATGCCGTTCGGAATGCCGAAAAATGTTTTTTGGGATATTTAGATGGTGTGCGAAAGATGGGTGAAAAATGGATGAACATTTTTTGACAGGTCATGTAAAGAAACCGTTCTTATGTGATATAGAGAGTAGGTATATAGTAGAGTAGGAAAGCGAGATATCTCACAGTGGTGTGAGGGCTGTGACCATAATATAAAATAGGTGTGAGATAACCATTATCAAGTCATTTTTGTTCGCGATGTAACGTTATTTGAAATACTTGAGGCCAACGTTTTTCCAGCATTTTACATTAAATTTTAAAAAATAAAACGATTCTTTGAAAATCGGCATCATAGCATCAGTGTTACAATTACGCACAATACACACATAAAAATCGCAATCACAAATCACAATACGCTCATATTGTGAATAATTTTCTTGGTACGCTTGTAATACAATGAATCAGCTTATTATTCATTTTCAATGAACATAGCTCGGTTTGATACGGGACCGTCAATCGTTGCATATCTAGCGTTTTCTCCTTTGTTATAATCCTTGATTTTAGAAGATTTGTGTTTCCATCAAATACTGATGATGGCTTGACCCTGTATTGACTTTTGGAAAATGTAGCCATTTAAAAAATAAGTAATTATATCACACTGCTCAACTCGTTGTCAATAAAAATGGTGCCTATTCGCCGGATTTAATTCTTTTATGCCGTCAATATAATGTTCCTCCACGGTTCGGTAGAGGGTAATTACCGGATGACTCAACGAATTAAATCGGATCACTGCACTTAACACTTACGCTAACACACTTAGGAAAGGGCCAAATGACTGCACCAGTTATAGTTTGGAAATCATTACGTTAATGCGAATTTTACCAACCGAAAGTTGATACCGATCTGCTCATAGATTGCTTGAATCATCGATACATACAATGATAAGAAAGTTTGCACATCGTGTGATCCCCTGAACAAAATGATGCATTTTGAAAGTATCAATACCATTGCTAAAGGTACGTTAAAAAATAATGGAGTTGAATGAAAATTATTCTCTGTCACTAAAAAACGTTCTGACAAAAAGAACAATGAGGTCAATAAGTAGTTTTGAGCAACTAAGACATGTTTACTTTTATATTTGGTAATATAGATAAAATAAGTATAAATGAATTTTATATTATGCAATACCTGATACTTTATTTCCATTTCCTTTACTGTACTGCCCCCGACAATGCGTGACTCATGAGCAATGATAAATTTGCTAATGGCACAGTACACAAAAAGCACATACACGACACTGAATTTAACTGGCCAGATTTTAATCATTTTTCATATAATTACACTATAACCTGTGCACGTAAAACTCAATAGGAAAATGATTTTTGTAAGCCTAACAACAAACTTTGATGTTTCGTGCAAAAGACACAAACGTGTCCCGGACAGTTATCTTATCTTCAAACGCTCCTATCTTCCGATAGTATGGTTTGCTTTCATCACCAACTGATTGTTGATTGCTGCTATTGAACACTTTAGTAGTATTAGTAGTAGAAGTACTTTATTGTGGTGATGAATAATGTGTATTGTTCGTTTGCTGGAGTTTTCGGATATCATTTTCGCTGTAGTGATTAATATTTACCTTCGTTTGTGTTTTGTGGGTAGCAAGGAAGAGAGTTTATTTCCTAAGATTCTCTTATATTTAATAGTTTTATTCGTGTGAGTGCCTCTGCACAGAAAAAAGAATACTGAATGCACGAGAACTCTACCCTGGTGACGAAAGTAACTCAAAATTGTGGTATGAGCTTTAACACTTTGACTGCCGTGTCACCCAAAAAGTGGGTGACGGTGATACTTCTCACCAGGCCGCGTCACCCGCTTTTTGGGTGACAGCAAATCGGCTCAACGTGCCCTATACGGAGGGCACGAATACTATGAACGTATTCTGGTTTTGTACATGTATTTGCACTCACTGTTGTGATTACGAATTATTAACGAAAACACCTTGTACGAAGCTATTGAATTGAAAAAAACTATTATGTATAATTCGAAAGCATTCTTCACACATTTGTGGCTGATTCCAACAATAGTTTTTTTATATTTGTACGTGCTTTTAGCCGTACCATCTCGTCTCTTTTCATGGCATAACATCGTTGACATGCACGCCTAACGGGTTTTCCTGCACTATTTTTGCGTATGGCAATGAAATGGTTGTTTTTTTTTCTCTAAACTTCG
This sequence comes from Anopheles stephensi, assembly GCF_013141755.1. NCBI lineage: Eukaryota > Metazoa > Arthropoda > Insecta > Diptera > Culicidae > Anopheles > Anopheles stephensi. The sequence goes on from NC_050201.1 coordinate 18,390,270, forward strand.
TGTAACATTATTGGCAGGCAATCCTAATAATTGTTCCGTTATAATCAGTAACCTAACATTGTTTACCTACATGCATGCATACCAAAAAAACGATCGAGTTTGATACACGAAGTGAGCGAGGCGCATTGTACTAACACATAGAAGGAAGTGACCTCTACTCGGGAAACGGTTCGTGCGGCCTGACTGAGAATTTTGCTCAAAACGGCTTGGCAGTCAACGTGTTGATATGCGTAGTAATAGGCGAACGATAATACCAGACTTCCCCTCAAACCCGAACGGTCCCGAACCGTTCCCAATGGAATGCCCGGGTGCGAAAAGTAACTCAAAATCGTGGTATTAAGCTTAGTGCCAATCTTAATTCCACAATTTCTACTCAGTCCCGATCGGGATTCAGCACCAATCGAAACCTGAACGCACGCACACAGTTGAAGAAACACGTGTTGTGCAGCGACAGCGCACACACGTCGGGTTCATTGTTCTTTGTTTTTTCCTTTTCTTTCGTACTTTATTAAGTACGTACAATTCATCTGCGGCATTTTTGGCATATTGATGGGTAGAAACTACAAGAAGCACTATTACAACACTTTTATATCTCACTCACTGGACAAACTTTTAAAAACCACTGAAATTATATTTCTATTTAAGCTGCAAACGCTTACGTACCGGCGCATTTCAAAAGTGTTCGGCCTCAATTTTTTTCACCCTAAGAATCGTTCTGGCTTAATACCAACAGCACCAAACCTCTTCAGATCGTAATTGCAAACGAAAATCACGTCGAGCCCCAACTGGCCGTGAGAAATTTAATGTGCATGTTTTGCTGTCAGTTTGGATACAATTGTATGTGCAGGAAAGAGAAAGCAATAGTTCACAGTGGCTCTGACTCTGTCACGCGGTCTCATCATCCATAGTGAGTAAAAGTATTCCCATAAATGTTCTTCCTCGGCATATCGAAATCTATATGGTGAGCGAAAGAAATGAGAGAGTGTGTGTGCGCAGCTGAGTAGGCGTAAGCAGGTACATACAATCGATCGTTCATTTTTTTCCTATGCTTTCATCCGTTCGTTTGCTGAAGTAAAAAGTTCTTAAAGTATTGTGAAAATAAGTGCATTTGCTGCTTGTTAATCATCACCAAGCGTGCCTTAACGTTCAGAATGGACAATTCTGAGTCTTTTTTGGTCCATCATAGGCAAACGGGAAAATTTATAGGGTAAATGCAAAACGTGTCGCGCTTGAGAAAGAATCACTCCCTGTTGCCCTAGAACAAGGAGAGTGCAGCACCCAAGCATCAGACGGTAAGTTATAGTTTTATACAGTGTTTTACGTGGCGCTTACTCTTTTCCTGTGGTTATTTAATTTTAGATTCTTCTATGCACAATACAGCACCTCCTCAAGATGAAGATGTAATTGGTGAGTGAGATGATGATTTATTCAATGAAATAATTAGTTTTGAGGGCATATAAGATAGCAGTGATGATGAAGCAGTTGAATCAAACCAAAGGGTTTTAATGTTTCGAGATATGAGTATATATTTCAAAATCGATACGAGATATGTTTCGAGAACCACTTCTTGTTATTGTATTGTGGAGTAAGTTTGTTATCCTAGCAATACGGCCAGGCCGTTCTTTATGAATAAAACAAAGGTTGTTATCCTCCGACGTGTATTGTTCCTAATGGAAATATGCAGGGAATCTACTAAACAATTTCGTAGAACAATTCGAGACTGTTTACGGAGAATCACATATGGCATCAAACGTGCATAAGCTACAACATATTTACGATGAGGTGAAAAAATGTGGAAACTTGAATACTTTCTCCTCATATCGAAGTTTAGAGCAGGTTATTTATCGGCTATCAGAGCATGAACATTTCGAAGAACGGAAGACAGTAGTAATATCATCCAATCCAACTTTTAAAAGAAACGGGAACGATAAAACAATATTTTTATACATATTTATTTATTTATTTATTTATTATGACGGCTTGAAGCCGTATTGTTAGCACCGCATGTGCTGACGAAATACAAATGTAAAAAAAACAAAAAAAAAATCGCAAAGAAATTACCAAAGTATCAGTATTCTCCCTGATATTTAGCCTTATCCCGGGCATGCTCGGTTGTGGGTGTGTGGCGATTGCAGTGTGGAAATCCAGGTCTATTGTAGAAGTTGTATCAATGATTAGGTCCGGGTCTATTGCTGGCTGTGTTGTGTTGATGATAGTGTGCTGTGTAAACGGATCATCCTTCCGTGTAGCGGATCTGGAATGTAAAACAAAAACCAAAAAAAAACAGCGATTTGGACAGCACAAACATTTCCATGTGTACAGTGTTCCTCAAACCGCCCAGCAGTGATAGCCCAAGCTCAACCAAGCCAGCACCGAATCCAAAAACTATCGGCAAGATCCATTTCGTAACAGCAGGGTCTCTGCTAAGCACGGGGCTGAATCAGCCGACCACATCCGAACCCAACGCCAGCAAGGCTGCAATCGCCCCATCAAGGCTAGACAGAGATGAAGAACACTGTTACTCAAAAAAGTTTGACTCCCTTTTTACCACAGTGTCGGCATTGACCCCGGATGCTCTTGCTTCGTAAACGGATCACCCGTGGCACTACAAAGGACAATTAAGACAAAGACAACACAACGAATAACAAAAAAGGAATGTAAGGGAATGTCTTAGGATTGAAAGGATCATGGAGATGCGGAATCAAAGGATAAGACCGTTGTCTCTGGCGAATCGGAAGATAAGCCTCATGTATGCGAGGTCTCTGGTCGCCAACACCTCTCTGATTTCTATACCCGGTCGTCTGCCGATGATCTCGACTGTGCTCAACAAGGAGGGTCTTGCGGTTTCAAACTCCACGCAGGACCACAGAAGGTGATCCACATCGTGAAATCCGTCACCGTAGCCACACACTTTTGTCTGAGCCAGAGTTATACGCTGAAGAAGAGCATTCAACGCGAAATGATTCGACATAAGTCGAGACATCATGCGTATGAATGCCCGGTCCACAGAGAGCCCACCGAACCAAGGCCACAGGGACACTTGCGGAGAGATCAAGAAAAGGAATCGTCCGAGATCATCCGCCTCACACATGCTCTGCCAGCGAGACAGGAAAAGTTGCTGTCAAACATTGAGCCAAGCAATTCTATGATTTTCATGGTAAGGAAATCCTGACTCTTAACAGCCTTCGGTGATCTTGATCCTGATCCGAAGGTCTCGCTGCTATCATCAATAGTGCGTACAAGATTGCGGCTAGTTCTGCGGTGTAGACACTACACGGCTCCCGCAATTTGAAAAATTGCTTCGGCGGACTCACTAAAAACGCCGAAGCCGGTGCCTTCCTTAGGGGATGATCCATCAGTGTAATACTGGCTTTTTTGGTCTAAATGGCCATACTTATCCCTGAAAATGCCCGGAACTACCATCGGGCGAAGATCATACGGTATGGTCTTAATTTCCTCGTGCAACGAGGAATCTGTTGTTAAAAGGGAACTGTAGGTCTCAGGAAGGGCAGCACGGTTTAATGCCTGTGGAGCGCTAGGATGTACTTGTAGGGCAACAAAATCTTCGTATATTTCCAAGATCTTGCTCTTAGAACCTGTCTCTAGAAGCGCTTTAAAACTTTTTTTTGGATCAAAGGATTTGATACTGAAGAACGGACAAGAAGGCGAAGCGACAGCATTTCAAAACGTAGTTTCAGCGGCATCACTGCGGTCATCACTTCTAGGGACATGTTGTGTGTTGATTTCATGCTCCCTAGTGTGAGTCTTGAAAACATGACCGATGTTCGAATCCCATCCAGACCTGCCTCCGCGTACTTTGCTACGGGTAAAATTGCAGAGCTGACTACATTGCTACGGGTAAAATCGAGTCACAGAAAGCCAGAAATGGCAGGCCGAGACCTCTCGAGGTTGTAGTACCAAAGAAGAAGAGAAGTGTGAATCTAAGACAACGATACTGTAGCCTCTCTAGTTTGAGGATATGCGTGTTGGATGCCCAATGGAAGCATATGCTTCCATATTCCAACACGGATAGTACCGTTGTCTTATTCAGTCGCAGGACGTCTGATGGATATGCGCCTCTCCAGAATCCTGTGACTGTCCTTGATTCTTTTGTTGCATTTTTGCACCAGATGGGTGATATGTGTACTCCAGTTCAGCCTTGAATTGAACCAAACACCAAGGTATCGAAAATTGTCGGTGATTGATATCTTTTCACCGTACAAAAAGAAATCAATTTGCGGGGTGAATAGTCTTTTCTCCCTGTTTTTCGTCGCGTCGCTTAAACGAGAAAAGACTACCATCTCAGTTTTCGTTGCAGAGAACTTGATACCAAGGTTTTCAGACCACTCGGCAAGATTGTCCAAAGTGGTTTGTAAGTGTTCGTCTGCTAATTGTCTTATGCTGCGGTTTTGTGTTAGACAAGAATCTATTTCACTTACGTAAAAGTTATATAGCAGGGGACTCAAGCAGGAGAAGCATGGACTAGCGCAAGGTCCATGGAAACTGGTCTGCTTTAGCTGAACATGACCATTGTTGAAATACATAGCTTTTTCCGACAAAAGGTTGAACAGAAAGTTATTCAACTTTGGACTCAACCCCACATTTTCTAATTTTTGGCTCAGCTTGTATGGGGATACTGAGTCAAATGCCCCCTGTATATCCAGGAAAATAGATCCCATGTTCTGCTTGCTGGAGTTAACAACCTCCTTTGTCAACACAGCATTTTCTTGTGTTGTCAACCGTCACCGGCCCGAATGCATGGATCAGCAAACAGCGTCGATCAGCAACCGTGTTGCAAACCGATTGCAAAACATGCAATAGCCGAATCAGCAATAATCATCAACAATCGTCAATACCTTCCCCTTTCCCATCCAATTCCCAATAAACAACTTGTAGGCAAATCAAAATTATTAAACTCACTCCGATTTTGACCGCAGAATAAGCAAGTCTCGATTTCCTTCGTCTGTGTTCGAACCCTATAGTTTTAACTGGCGCCCGAATAGGAGCCTTCGTGATACAAAAGTGAGATTAAGTAATATTAAAATAAACTTGCACAAGCTACATGAAGAGTGAAAGTTCCTGCAACACAAGACATCTCTCTCAATTGACGCCGAGGACCCGTAGTAGATTAATCATCCAAAAGGACCATCCGGAGCATTCCGCAAACTTTCATCCCAATACCGGAACGTTACATCAACCTTCCAACTCGAGACACTACGTTGACATCGCTTCGTGGACATTGCTACGTGGACAATGAGGAGCTGCAGTTGCTTCAACGTCTGCATACTGTTACTGTGAACTTGTGAATCTTGTGTCTGCATATTGTTACTGTGAAGTGAACTCAACGTGGAAGCGTTCTCTTAATTAAAATTTGATTTGAAGGTGACAAGATTTCTCCATCATTTTTCCTAAAATAGACGTTTTGAAATCCGATCAAAAAATAGAATAATGAAGGAACAGTCTAGTTCTATACCAGTCGTACCATCCACCATGACTCATCATGAATACATTCAGTTAGGTAAAGTGCCAGATTTTGTAAATAACCTTCCCGAATTCCATGGAAACGGATCTAGCCTTCCAAGATGGATTTTAGAAGTGGAAAATATTTCCAAAATTTATGAACGTCTTCCTCATGAATCAATTGAATACCACATTATCGTGGCAACAATCCGAAGGAAAATTAAAGGCGAAGCAGCTGACGTTTTGGATTCGAATTGTGCTACATCGGATTGGAACGTAATTAAGAGAACTCTTCTCCTTTATTATAAGGACAAAAGATATCTAAAAACTCTGGTCCATGAAGTGTCAATAATTAAAAAACGACCGTCTGAATCACTCAGCTGTTATTTCAGCCGAGTAAATGATTTACAAACGGCAATAGTAATGCAAATTCAGTCTGACCCAAAATACGTTTCCAATCATGAAGCACATATAAGTTATTTTAGGGAAAAAGCTTTGGACAGCTTTATCCGAGGCTTAGAGAAACCATTAAGCTTCTTGTTAAAAAATTATAACCCGAACAGTTTGAGTTCTGCTTATAATTACTGTTTAGAATTTTATAACATGGACATGAGATCCACGCCATTCCACGATAAACCTAATAATTACATTCCTAAACCAAGGGATTTACAGATTCCACAAAATCGACCAGGCATAAATAGGCAACAATTTAATAGCACAAATTTTAACCCCCAAATGAATCAATATAGGCCAATGTACCAACCAAGAAACTTTCCCCACAATTATAACCGTTTTTCTATGAGAAGTGTCAATCCACAAGGAAATATGTTTAGGCAATATCATCCAGGTTACAATGTAATGCAACAAAATGCAAATAACAGGCCAGTTCCTATGGAAGTTGACCCTTCTTTTCAAGCAAATAACCAACCACATTTTAACGCTAAACGCCCTCGAGCATCGTCTTCAATTAATCGAAAAGCTTATGGTGTTGATGATGAAATTCAATAAGTTTCAGCATATCGCACCGCTGCTCCTCTTGAATCTACAGAGCTTAGTTTTTTAGAATGGAACGCAAATTGGTGAACCGATTCCTCCCATATCTCAATTTGCCAACCGTAACGGGAGATTACCCATTTTTGATCGATAGTGGATCGAATATCAGTTTTATTTCAAATAAACTTGCCTCGAGTTATAAACTATCAAAACCATACGAAGTGACAAACTATAACATAAAATCTGTTAGTGGAAGTTTTAACACTAAGTATGCAATAGATATTGCATGTTTTGCCCCAAAATGTGAGGAAGCTTATCAATTTTTTATTCACGATTTTCATCCTTTCTTTGAAGGAATAATTGGCACAGACGTTCTAGAAAAAATAAAGGCTGGTATTTCTTTTGAAAATTGCGTAATGAAAATAACTGCAGATAATGGAGAAGGATATATTTTACCATATTTAAAATACCCTTTTAAAGAGAGCAATAATATGGTTGATTTTCGTGTGGATCATTTGAATTCTTCCACTAAACAAAAAACTATGAAAACATTGCACGATAATTCATCAGTCTTTTACGAACCTAATTTTAAATTATCATGTGCTACAAATGTTGAATGTACCATCAATACTACTGATGATATACCAGTATATCAACGCGTGTACCCTTATCCTGCCGCTTACACAGAGGATGTGAATATTCAAATAAAAAAGCTTTTGGAAGATGGAATAATTAGACCGTTGAGATCCGCCTGGACATCCCCAGTTTGGATTGTACCTAAAAAGGACGACGCTTCAGGAAAAAAGAAATTCCGTATGGTCGTAGATTACAGGAAATTAAATGAAAAGACAATAAGCGAAAGGTATCCCATGCCTGAGGTATCGTATGTTCTGGAACAATTAAGAGGACAACAATATTTCTCTACTCTTGATTTAGCTTCTGGCTTTCATCAAAACAAGATGAAACCGTCCGACATAGAAAAAACTGCATTTTCTATTAATAACGGAAAATATGAGTTAACGCGAATGCCTTTTGGATTAAAAAACGCCCCGGCGATCTTTCAAAGAGCCATAGATGACGTTTTAAGAAATTATTTTGGCAAAATGTGCTACATTTACATGGATGATGTGATAGTATTTGGAAAATCCTAAGAAGAACATTTGGAAAATTTGGACACGATTCTTAAAGCACTAAATGCAGCTAATTTAAAGGTTCAACTGGATAAGTCAGAATTCTTACACAAAGAAGTTGAATTTCTAGGAAACACTATAACGAGTAGTGACGGGAACACTATAACGAACGGCCAGGCCGTTCCTGATGAATAACAAAAAAAAAAACGAGTAGTGGAATTAAACCCAACCCCCAGAAAGTTGAAGCGATAAAAAAGTTCGTTGCTCCAACAACAACAAAAATGCTACGATCATTTTTAGGTCCAATGAATTATTTATTTATAATTCCAGTATTACGGCATGACGCCGTATTGTCAGGTCCAATGAATTATTATGGAAAGTTTTTGAAAGACTATGCAAAAATAGCAAGGCCACTTACTAGTATATTAAGAGGAGAAAAAAATCCTAAGTCTAACAAAAAAAAAAAAAACACATTGACGACCGAACAAGTTGAATGCTTTGAAAAACTGAATTTGGTTTTATCTTCTTCGGATATTTTGATTTATCCTGATCCTGATAGTACACCCTTTGTGCTAACAACCGATGCCTCAAACTATGTTATAGGAGCAGTTTTGTCACAGGGTGAAATTGGTACTGACAATCCCATACATTTTGCTTCTCGATCGTTAAAAAAAACTGAAGAAGCATATTCCGTTTCCGAAAAGGAAATGTTGGCTATAATTTGGTCATTGAAAACCTTTAGGAACTATTTGTATGGAACTAAGTTTAAGATAGGAACGGATCATCAGCCGCTTACTATTACACTTTCACAGAAAAATACTAATTCTAAATTAAAGAGATGGAAATCTTATCTCGAAGAGCACGATTATGAAATAATCTACAAGCCAAGAAAAGCAAATGTCGTGGCCGACGCCTTAAGTAGGATTTGCTGCTCTATGACAGCAACCCAGCATTCGGCACCCGACTGTGGTTCGTTATATATCCCATCTACTGAAGGACCTCTGAATGCTTTTCGGCATCAAGTCATAATAAAAGAAGGTAATCAAAACGTAGAAATTAAGAACCTCTTTTCGAATTTTAACAGAATAACAAAACATACAAATGATATGTCTGAAAGGAATTTATTAAATATTTTACATAAGCATTTCGATGCCTCAAAACTGAACGGATTATACACTTCAGAAAATATAATGGGAAAAGTTCAAGAAACGTACAAACAATATTATGGACGACAAAATATGTTAAAATACGATTCACTCAAAAAATTTTAGAGGATATTGAATCTCCTTCACATCAACTGCATATAGTTAGTAAAGCACATAATAGAGCCCACAGAGGATTAGAGGAAAATAAACAACAGATTATGCGGAGGCATTATTTCCCCAAAATGACTGGTTTGATAAAAGGATTCATAAAAAATTGCCTAATCTGTAACGAATGCAAATATGACAGGAAACCGAACAATCAACCGTTGCAAATCACTCCTTTACCAGAAAGACCTTTTGAAGTTTTACATATTGATATACTTTTCCTGGAAAAGCATTACTTTCTTACGTGTGTCGATAAGTTTTCAAAATTTTCACAAGTAGCACGAATTAATTCTAGAGCTACCGTAGATGTGTTTCCTGTACTTAAGGAATTTATTCTAAAATACAGGCCCCCAGAAATTATAGTGATGGACGGAGAAAAGTCTTTCAATTCCGGTGAAGTCGTACAATTTTTAAACACCTTCAATATAAAACATTTTGTAACTGCCACTGGTAGAAGTGAAATGAATGGCACAGTCGAAAGATTTCACTCTACGTTATCGGAATTATATAGAATTTCTAAAACCGAGAATCCGCTTATGACTCTTATAGATTTGATACAACTATCCTTGTTCAAATATAACAATTCGGTAAACTCTTGTACTAAATTTACCCCTATGGAAATAATTACTCCTTCAAGAAACAGTTCATCGATAATTGGAAAAGTAGCTGAAAATTTGAAACACAAGCAAGGAATTGATTTAAACCACTATAATAAAAATAAAAAAGAAACAGAAATTCAAGATTCAGCACAGGCATTTATGAAAACAAAACGTAGATTGAAACAAGTTATTCCTTATAAAAAAATAAATATAAAGAAAACTAATAGGAGTACGGTTACTATAGAAAATGGAAAGAGAATCCATAAAAACAATCGGAAAGTCATTAATGTATGACATTACATTACAGATGGATCCCCATAGCGATCGGTCAGCACGTAAAGCTGACAAAAATGAGCTACGCACCCATTGTAGCGTTCGACAGAGGTACAGCTAGAATAATTAAAGGATTTAATTATTATACACACCATTTTAAAGTGTCAGAAATGCGAAACGAAATCAATTCACTGTTTACGGCTTTTAAGAACGTTGAATAGACTCAATGCACGCCTTTAATTACAGCACAATTTGAACACGTTACGGAAATGTTAAAATCCTTGATTCCAAGACGACAGAAGCGCTGGGATGCAGTAGGAACCGTCTGGAAATTTATAGCTGGTAGTCCAGACGCAAACGATTTAAGATTAATCAATTCTACTATTAATGAACTAATTCAGAATAATAACGCCCAAGTTGTAATCAATAGGGATTTGACATCGCACTTGGAGGATAGCTTGCAGAAATTAACAACAGCAGTAGATATTTTTTATAGTTCTTCAACGGAATTATATTCCATAAACATTCTAATGAACTTAAAATTGTTATCTGAAAAGGCGAACATACTAATTGATAGCATAACCCTAGCGAAATTAGGAATTACGAACTCAAGATTACTTAGTAAAAAATGAAACAAACACAATAATAGCAGACATACAGCATAATAACATTGACGCGAATACTACCATAGAGAGTCTATCGTATACCACCACAAAAGTTGCTGTAAGTCATGACGAATTAGTACTTATTATGGTAAAAGACTCGAGAAGGCCCCCTCCCCCTGACAAAATTTGTTAGGCGCTGTAGGATTTACGCCTAAAGGTATGCAATCCGCAGTACACGTTGCGAGAGCTTCACAGTGAGCTTTCAGTGTGCTTTCAGTGTGGTCAAAATTGGTTGAAGAAAGTCGAATAAAATATTGTTATTATTTGATTAAAATCCCCTCTCCGCTAACCGTACCATTCATTTTGGGTTACAGGGGCTTCGTACTAGTTTTCAGTCGCTCTAGGGGTGAACAATCGGGCCTAAAACATGCACGGCGTTCTCGGACGGTAACGGAACAGTAATTCGATGAATACTTGTTACCGGGCATAGATATTCAGGAAAGGATGAAATATAAGATTATCAGCATTTCAAATCGCATGTTACAATGTATATTTTCATGTTCTACTCGCTGTCTATTATCAGTATTAAGGAACAATGCACAATGTTTACATCAAGTGGGTTTTGACCATACAGAAATCCCACTGTACAACAAAAATGACAGGCCACAGTGCTGCACACAAAAGATTCTAGGGGGGGCCTTCTCGAGTCTTTTACCCTTATTATGAGCGTCCCGCAACTTAAGCGCAGAATATTCAACAAGATACACGTTTATCCGACAATTAACAATGGTAAAAGAATTTACATCCCTCATCCTGCGGCAAGAAAGAAGAACTACGGCAAGATGACACCACATGCATAACGATGCTGTTACAACAGAAAAATGCTAGCTGTGACTTCATCACCAATCCAACAGAAGAAGAGATATTCAACTTAGACCAGTCCCACATCAGTTTATACTGGAACGTCGAAGCGAGCGGTTCAGCTTCCAGCTTGTGTTATCTCCCAAATCGCCCGTTATCAGCTAAAACCGGTTTTCTTATCTTGAGTCCAATCTCTAAGTAAAAGTGATCATCGATCCGAAAGCGTTAGTGTGTTTTGCCTATGGGGAAGCGTAAAAAGAGAGAGGTGCTTCGGCCATCTCTCTCAAACCCGTCGGAGCTTACTCCAAAAAAGCCGAAAGAGACTCTTGTGTGCGTGAGTGATGGTACTCCTGACGACGCCGATGAGGAGATAGGAGAATTTGCAGAGGTGAGCTACAAGGGAGGAGCTCGTCGTAAATCGGTAAACGCTGCCCCATCCGATAACAATATATCTGTAGCAGCATCCAAGAAGGTTCGACCGCCCCCTGTGGTTGTAAAACAACCTTCCTTATTTCAGCTCAAACATGAGCTTAAAGATTTTTCTGGAGTGGAATTCCAATGTATTGGAAAAGGAGTTAAAGTTTACGTGAAATCGCTCGAGGATCACCAACGCCTGATCAGCCTTCTCGAAGGAAGAAAGGATGCGCTGTTTTATACTCACGACATTCCGCAGCCAAAGCCATTCAAGGCTGTCCTTCGCGGGCTGCCGCTGACGGATGCTAACGAAGTTATCGCATAACTGCGAGACCGCTATTCCATGAAGTAAATTGAGGTTTTTCGTATAAAACGACGAAACGAAGACACGAACACACACTCATCACACTTGTATCTAGTGCATTTTGAGAAAGGTACATGTTCTCAAGAAGCCCTCAAAGAGGTGCATACGATTCAATCCATCAGGGTACGTTGGGAGGCGTATCGAGGTGGACGTCGACGATTGACACAATGTCTTCGATGTCAAGCTTTTGGACACGGCTCGCGCAACTGTCGAATGAAACCCAACTGTCCAAATTGTTCGCTAGAACACGTGCTGACAGAGTGTAAAGCGGCTAGTGACACACTACGGTGCGCCAATTGTAATGGAAGTCACAAAGCAAATGACCCTCAGTGTCCTCAACTGGCTAAATATCGTCAAATTCGGGAGCGTGCCTCAGCTCAGCAACGAGTAAATTTTCGTAAGGCTATGCAACCTAAGGTGGTGCCTGCCTCTTCAGCATTCCCGCCACTGAATCCACGTGCTGAAAGACCTATTCCGACTGTGTCTGCTGCAGATACGCATCGCAAGGAACCGCCTACTGTTGCCATCCCTCCTGGCATGCAGTACGCCATGGTGGCAAAAATGACATCACCATTTCGTTGCAACACTGCGAAAGCCCCTCTCCCATCTGACACCGGAGCTCCGCTACATGATGCAGCTACTTTAATGAGCATTTTCACAGAGATGGTTGAGCGGCTCAGCACATGCTGTTCCCGTCGAGACCAAATCACCGTCATCGGGGAGTTTGCTATTCGCTATGGCTAACAAACTCCGAATCGCCACCTGGAATGCTTGTTCTGTGAGACCGAAGAAAATCCCGGTTGTTGATTTTCTTCGAAGACAAGCCATCGACATAATGCTTATCACAGAGACGCACTTGAAACCGGATGTAAGTTTTGCGCTTCCGTGCTACAACTTGGTACGGATGGATCGTCGCGGGTCCAATACGCGAGGAGGAGGGGTAGCAATCGCCGTTAGAAGTGGTATACTCTTCACACCGTTACCGAGCTACAAAACCACAATGTTAGAAGCTGTCGGAACTGAAGTACATTCAGTCACTGGGGCAATACGGTTCGCAGCTGTGTACTGCTCGCTCCAAGGTCGGCATGACCTTGGTCACGATGCTGCCTTCAAGCGCGACCTCTCCATCATCACCAGAACGAATGCCAAACTTGTTGTGGCTGGTGACCTTAATGCTCGACACCGCATGTGGAACAATATGCGCTCCAACACCAACGGTAGACTTCTCTTCAACCACGCCCAGCAAGGTCACTACACTGTTGAGTACCCAGACTCTCCAACCTACGTAACATCGAGAGGTTCATCCAGCACCTTAGATATTTTCTTAACTAACGTTGGGATAGAGAAGCCAGTGACGCTGCTAGCCGTAGTCCACAGTCCTTCACAGCTAGCCGTAGTCCAAAACTACAACGAAAGGACTTCCTCAGTGTTGACTGGGCGCGTTTTGGCCGGTTAGTGGACGGCGAATTACATGAAACTGAATGCAATACGGTTGAGGAAATTGACCTTGCGATTGGTATGCTAGAAAGGGCAATTAAGAAATCAGAATAGGTATGTGTTAGGACTAAGCCCGTTACGAGTGAGTTTGTGAACATAGACCTCTATACATTGGAACTGATACGGATGCGAAACCGATACAGGAGACTCTTTCAAAATACTGGCAATAGACTTTATAAAGGTCAAGCAGCTTCTTTGGCGAGGGTGATCTCTTCAAAAATTGATGGTATAAGGAATGCAAATTTTGAACGGGTTGTTTCCCGTATGGATGTTCGATCTCCACCCTTTTGGAAAGTTGCGAAGATCCTTAAGCAGAGATCTAAACCTGTCCCTCCTTTGACAGTCAGTGGAAACATTTTGGTCACTCCCTACGAAAAGTGCAATGCCATCGCTGCGCAATTTGCTAAAGCACACTTGCTAGGTACTAATTTTGTTAGTCCTTTTGAAAGGAACGTTACTGAAAGCTTAAGATCAGCTCATCAAGCTAGCTTCTCTAGACCAGAACATGACCGTGTGACCGTGGGAAACGTCCGATATGCACTGAAGTGGATGAAAAACATGAAGGCACCTGGTATAGATGGATTATTCAACATCCTACTCAAAAACCTACAAGTGAAAGCACTTACCTTGTTGGCTACCATTTTTGATAAGTGTCTTGTGTTGGGATACTTCCCTAGCGCTTGGAAGAGTGCTAAGGTGGTTCCCATTCTCAAGCCCGGTAAGGATCCTACTCGTGCAGAGAGCTACTGACCAATAAGTTTACTCTGTGCTTTGGGTAAACTATTTGAAAGAATAATCCTCGATCGTCTTCAAAACCGGGTGTCTGAGCTCATCCCTGCAGAGCAGTTTGGTTTTAGATCAGGTCATTCAACTACACAGCAATTGCTTAGGCTCAAAAATATCATTCAGGCAAATAAAATAGCATCTAGATCCACTGCTGTTGCCTTTTTGGATGTTGAAAAGGCTTTCGACAACGTTTGGCATAGTGGACTAATTCATAAGCTATTAGTGTACGGTCTTCCAATGTTCTTGGTGAAGATCGTCAGCAGCTACTTGGAGGATAGGACATTTCGGGTGGCCTTAAGCTCTGCGATGTCTGATGCCTTACCAATTCCCGCCGGAGTATCACAGGGTAGTTTACTTTGACCTTTTTTGTACATTTTGTACACAGCGGATGTACCTGATCTACCCTGTGATGGCAAGTTATTCCTGTTTACAGACGACACTGCCATTGCCGTAAAGGGCAGAAACGAGGTAGAATTGAGGAGCAGGGCTCAGCGCTGCCTAGATATTTTCCTCAAATATGCTACAAATTGGAAAATCAAAATAAATTCAACAAAAACCCAAGCGGTGCTGTTTCCCCATCGGCATAAGGCCAAACTTTTAACTCCTCCAAATTGTAGCCGTATTCGAGTAGAAGGTAACTTTGTAGAGTGGTCCACGGGCATTAAATACTTAGGACTTATGATTGATCGCAAGATGCTCTTTCGAGAACATATTCAGGGCATTTTGAACAAGGTTCACATGCTCAATAGAAGCCTGTATCCCTTGATTAATCGTAGATCCAAGCTATCACTAAAGAATAGGCTCGCATTGTACAAGCAAATATTTTCACCAATGGTTACTTAAGCAATTTCGGTGTGGGGGTCCTGTTCACAAACTAACTTAAACAAAGTGCAAATAATGTTAAATAAGGTATTGCGCATGATTTTAAATACCTCAAGATACACAAGACGAGTGGATCTGTATGAAAGTGCAGGAATTAAACCACTTCATGAATTAGCTATACAAATGAATGCAATGCTCTTCGAGAGATGCATGCATTCAGAATACGAAATAATTCGCAACATAGGCCTCACTCCGATTGTAAATAAAACTAGGCAAGATAGGTTAAAGTACAAATAAGTTAGGGTAAGTTTGTTATTATTATTATATTTTTGAGGTTTTTAAGTTATTTTTCATTAGTTTAAATTAGGTTAAAGTAGGCTACTAGGTCAAAAAAAAATTAATTCAATCAATTCAGTGCATGCCATCGCAATAACACACAACAACTTCTTCTTCTTCTGTGGCACTACAACCTCGAGAGGTCTCGGCCTGCCATTTCTGGCTTTCTGTGACTTAATTTTACCCGTAGAAAAGTAGTCAGCCTTTCGTACGGGGAGGCGGTCTGGATGGGATTTGAACCCCGGCCCTGCCGTGTGAAGACCGGCGCCGCTGTCGCCTCGGCCACCGGACCGCCCCAACACACAACAACATCTTTCTACAAAACATACAGAATTTAGGTTAGAAAAGCGCATTTGAACGCTGTATATAATCCAATATCATCCTCAACAATGTAATTGTATCAAAACATCAAGAATAAAAAAATTTTTATGTATGTATGTATGACCAGTCCCACATACTTATCAATTCGGTAAAACTATTCACATTGGATACAAACTGCGGAGTAGAAATAAGGAATCTCACTGGCTCTCTGCTAATCGAATATAACACATGCAATATTTACGCCAATGGAAAACTGATTTCAGGCAACATAACAGACCTATCTGGTTTTCCTGCTAATCTACCAATACGTGGATTACATGTTGCAGCCTCGAACAACGTGACAAACCTAAGCCTTGAACATCTACACAACCTACACAAAGATCTACGGAAGGAAATGCAGAATATTAAGTTGGAAAGTAATAGTATCTCATGGACTTGGCAATGGTCATTGGGCAGTTCATTTATCACTCCGATAATAGTCATCATAATTGGCGTCGTATTTCTGTGCATAAAACGCCGCAAAACCATCAACGTAGAAGTAATCACAACACCTGATGACAAACCGCAATGTTTTCCAGAACCTAAAGGTTATCAACCAACTGACCCAAATCCAGAACCGATGAGTTACCAACCACCAACATACCTTCACGTTTTTCGCACGGAGTCTCAATTTTAAAGAGGGAGAAGTAAACAACACAGCATTTCCTAGTGTTGTCAACCGCCACCGGCCCGATTGCACACCATCAGCAAACAGCGTCGATCACCAAACCGTGTTGATCGTCTGACCTAGTTACCGACCTAATCTGACATAATTGCAAAACATGCAATAGCCGAATCAGCAATAGTCATCAAGAATCGTCAATACCTTCCCCTTCCCCATCCAATTCCCAATAAGCAACTGACTGATTTTGACCGCAGAATAAGCATGTCTCGATTTCCTTCGTCTGTGTCCGAACCCTATAGTTTTAACTTGTTCAAGCCTCCAGGTACCTCTGGAGGGCCTCGTGGCAGTTCGGTTTAACGTCTAGTTTCCCCCCCGACGTACAGACAGACCAGTTGCCTGGTCTGCCCACCCCCCTCCTGTTAAGCCTTGCACCTCCATCCGCCCAAGGGGTTGAGACAGGCCCGAGACATCCCAAGCTTGGATATGTGGTGGGGAAAGTTACCACTCTGTGCGACGAGGACGTGACGGAATAGGAGTTCTATAGGAAAGCCTGTGTAACCCCGAAAGGAGTCTCGGATCCTACCCCATTAACAGAACATGGCAGCATGTTTTTTCCATTGGGTGTTACCACCCGGAAAAAAGAGCCGTGCTGAAAAACGGCTGTGCGACGTGCTTAGCACCCCTTTGGACAAAAATGTGCACAGACTCGCATCCCTCGTATTCATGTGGATTCGGTTACAGACCATTTGCACTCTAAGCTCATTTTGATTTTTTTTTTGCTTTTCAAAAAAGAATTAAGGTGGACGGGTAAAGAGTCATAAAATGTTTTAAAAAGTGGGTTGTTTTGTTCAATAATGCCAGACCAGATAAATTACCATATTGTACCAGATAAATGGCATATTTTTTAAAATGAAAGGTTTATACTGAGTTAGCGAAACTACTTATTACAATTTTGACATTGTTCATGCCTGTACTAGTTGTATGTTGCTGCATCCATGCATGTTCATGCAGCATTGTTGAAACAATTTTAAGAATCTTTGGACTTAATTTCGCTTGAAAATTAGACTGAAATGGTAGTCTTTCAAATTTCCGGCGTTGCACCAAAAAAATGCTGTTAATTTAAACGATATGAATGATCAAGGATTAGCAATATGATACCAGCTAAGGGGTTTTGTTTACGTTTGGGAGTTTGGATTGTTATTCGGTTTTTCTAAACTAAGCTCCCGACAACGACCGATCTCGATTTCGATTTTGTTTTGTGCTTGAAATTTGCCTACAGATCAAAGGGAGAACGGCGAAAGGCTGTCGCAGTCAAACGTATGGTGCTTAATGCAAAAGGGGAATAAGGTTTATGGTAGTGTGCATAGACTTCGGCTCATTTTCGGGTTGGAAACTGGGTTTTCGACTAACCCCGTGTAGCGATGCCTAAGTGATAACCAAACGCAGTGTGTTTCGTAATATTGCAAGGATTTACGATCCATTAGGCCCGACCCGGTTAAAATGGTCATAAAGATTTTTATGCAAGTATTATGGACTTGGAAAAAAAGATGGAACCGCGTTGAGCTGGAATGAAGAACTGCCTTTACACTTGCAAAGAGAATGGAAGAAGCTTGTCAACTAGTTGAGTAAAACAACAATCCCTTCTGTACCCCAATTAGTATGTCCAGCTGAAGGCACGAGAATGCAGCTTCATATGTTTGGTGATGCATCTGAGAAAGGCTTCGAAACATGCTCTAACATATCTTCCGAAACGACGAAGGGTGAGGTAACGGCTTTGTAACTTACACCAGTTTACAGTTGCAGTCGAATCGCTCACCGTTTGCTTCGACTCACGAGCTGCCTGCTTCGATTTGCGTGCCATTACCATCGAAAGAGCGACACTGTGGTCGAATCGCATGCCGTTGCTATGGAATCACGTGCCGGTAGCGGTTAGTGTTAGCTGATAGCTGATAGTGATAGCTGTTAGGAAATGTTAGCACATTTTAAAATTGCTGTTTCTTTCGAACAAATGATTATGTCCTATATAGTGTTGGGTAAAGTCCTAGTGTGCGCACAGTAAAGCACAGCGCTCGAAGTGTGCGCACTGTGCTCGCGTCAAGCACTGTACACACAGTGCTCACCTCAAGCAAGTTTAAAAAGATTGGCCAAGATGAGATTCGAACCCAGGCAGAGCGTGTTTTTTCATTGTTTCGCGAAATTATTCGCTCCAAATGCTATCGTACATCAACATTGCAATATATCAAACACTAACACTAACAATCCCAACAACAAATTTGTGACGTCATAAAATGCGGTAAACAAAATTGACCCATTCGTTACTTACTATCGATACAATTATGGATAATTTTTGGAGCAAAGTCAAAAAGTTATCCATAATTGGAACGATTCACCACGTGTTGCAGTGCGTAAAAGGATGCGTTTTTTTATTCCGAACAACTTTGTAGAACATCGTGTTCGTCTATCTCTTCAACTTTTTGAGTTATGCTCGAAAAACTAGTGGTCTGATAGTCAAAGTGCGGAGCAGCGCTTGAGGTGAGCACTGTGCGCACAGTGATTGAGGTGAGCACAGTGCGCACAGTGCTTGACACCTTGGTGTGAGTGCGTGTGCGCACAGCACACTGAATTTTGCTACTTTACCCAACACTAGTCCTATAGCTACAAATCAAAGATAGTTTTAAATGCTAAAAGTTATAGAAAGCAATATTTAAAACTATTTAAATTTATTTTACATATTACCAAGAAACAAAATTAATGGAACAATAGAAGGAAAAAATAGCATCAGATTTAATCTAAGTTTTTTTCGCCGTTCTAACACTTTCTAATATTGGTCCACATGTGGCGTACAAAGGCTTCACAATCGTTTCGTATTATAAAAGATGAGTTAACGCACGGTGTCCGGGAGAAGTGTTTTTAAAAAAAACTTAACTTTATTTCCATCGACCGGCGGAGTTAATAACCGTTCGGATTAGCGTCTGAGTATCAACTGAACTGTTTGGATGGATGCTGGTGCGCTGGTCCGTGTTGAATTATGCTGCGTGCTGAATAATGCTGCGTTGCAAATTATGTTGTGCGCGCTGCTTTGTGGTTTGTTTGTTTATCGGTCGTGCGTGGTTTGTTTGTTTATCGGTGGCGCGTTCTGCTGCGTGGCGTTTCTCGTGTTGCGCTGTCGTCTTAACTCCTTACTGCGCTGTCGTCTTAACTCCTCCCCTCTTAAATGACTTTGCCCTCAAAGTCTCGTTGCTGCGTGGAATGAAGTTGGTCTGCTAACGAACGTTTCTGGTCGTTTCGCTTGAGTCATGTTTACTTTTATCGTCGTTCTCTTGAAGTGGAAGAATAAACAGATTATAAATGCGCATAGGCATATGAATGCAAAAGTTCCTCCGAATACATTAATTTTCCATCTTAGAGAATCATTCTGCAAGTTAATACTTTTTAGTTTTTCTCTATGTTCTATGGTGAGTTTTTGTACGAGTTGGAGAGGCGGTTTATGTTCGATTTCACCCTTATCGATGTTGATTCCTGCTGTTGATTTGAATGGTTTACCAGGAATGGTGACTTCGTCGTTTGAATAAATTTCTCCAATAATGATAATGTTACAATTTTCGAATTGTATGACGTAGGAACCGTTCAGTACTTGGTTCATTTTGCTGCAGTTTGATGCGATTTCTGCTATTGCGTCGTTGATTAGTATTGTGTCGTCTTTGATTCTTTTTATGAAGCCTCGACTATAAATCTTTTCGTAGTCACATTGTGAATCTTCTCTTCTCACAATTTGTTGAATGCATGTTGTGGGTTGTTGTATGCCGATTTGCGGACATATATAAACATCTTCTTGTTGTTGGCACTTCTCTGTCATGGAATATACGTGGGTTTGATTTTGTAATATAAAGTTTTGTGTGACGATTATACGTGCATCGTGTTGTATTATCGAGTCAATGTATTCGTACTCGTAGATTTTTGAAGATAGTTTGGGGAACTTTAGCATGTATAGTATATGAGATTCATTTACTGCTACTTGGGCAGTTGATTGCCTTAGCAATTCTTCTGGTGTGTTGTATTTAATGTTATTCTTCTCAAGAAACTGTTCTATTGATGTCAGATCCTCAAGGGATAGTAGCTTACTGCTCGGAATACCGTTTTTAGCTAACAGTATAGCGTCTTCTATGACATCCAATTTTTCTTGTAGCATATTTATGTTGGAAAGTAGAATAAATTTCCGAATTTCCACTTGGTGTGACTCATAGCGTTCGTTTTCGATATTTACGACTTGGTTAGCGACATCAGTTATTTGTTTCAACCTGTCGTTGAAGCCTTGGTTGATTATTATTTGTTTGTTGCTTTCTGCTATCAGGGAGTTTATTGTGGAGTTAATGCCATGTAGGTCGTCGGCGTCTGGAGTTCCAGCGATCCATTTCCAAATTTTTCCTATCGTGTCCCATCGTTTTTGTCTTTTCACAAATGGTTTGATTTTCGCAAAAGTGTCCTTTAGCATGCTAGCTTTTATGCTGATCAAATTTTCGATAGATTCAGTAGAATTTCCATTTGGACTATCTTGTAATGTTTTCTCTATTGTTTCGTTTATATCAGTTAAATCTATTGGATGTATTGTTCTTACGTATCCAATTTGAATCTTAGCTTTACCTATCGGTATTATGGCTAATGGATTGTTATTTAAATCATATATGTTTATGTCTGCGAAAATTAGTTTGATCAACAGGATCGTTAGTATTCTGTAACGATAGTTAAAA
The DNA here is from genome assembly GCF_013141755.1 of Anopheles stephensi. Classification (NCBI taxonomy): domain Eukaryota; kingdom Metazoa; phylum Arthropoda; class Insecta; order Diptera; family Culicidae; genus Anopheles; species Anopheles stephensi. Next base: position 18,411,453 of record NC_050201.1, read on the forward strand.
CAATTTTGAAAAAGTATTAATATTTTTTCATTACTTTCTTAAGTTTACTTTATGTATTTTTCGATTGTTTGAATCGATAATATATGTTGGATGATTCTCCTTTACTTTTACTGCATTAAAACGACTTTCGCGTTTGTTATTCGTCTTTTTCTTTTCGAATGCATATTCGTTTTCTACGTAATCCTTATATTTTTCATCTTTGATTTTTTCTTCATTCTTTTTGAATATCTGTAGTATTCTTTCATTTGTTTTTTCTCTTATTCTTGATCTCTCTAGCGGATCGTTTGATATTTCTCCTACATACACATTTCGTGGTGTATCCTTTATGAATGAATGTATGCTGTGATTATACTTATAAACAGCTTGTTGTACTAATGTTATAATGCTCATCTCTGGATTGAGTTTTTTTGTGCATCTAGCGATTTCTCTAATTGTTGAATGGCAACGTTCTATTTGTCCATTCGTTTCTGAACGATTAACTGGAGTTTTAAATATTTTTGTTCCTAGGTTTAGTATTGATTGTTCGATAACGTTTGAGACAAACGTACATTCGTTGTCTATTACAATTTGAGCTGGTAAGTCCCAGTCATATAGGAGTTGTAGTAAAACTTCCTTTATATCAGCGATTGATTTCGATTTTATCGGTCGTATTTTAACGTATTTTGAAAATTTATCTATAGATGAGATAAATAAAAAGTTTGCGTTATAAGCAAATATGTCAATATGGATAATTTCTCCAGGATATGTCGGTATTGGTGTTTTTACTGGTATAAATTCTTGGGGTTTTCTCTCGTATTTTTCTGTTTTACATATCTCACAATTTTTTACAATGTTTTGAATACTTTTTCTCATTCCGGGAAAGTAGAATTTTTTTATAAATTGCAATGAGTTTTCCTTAGCATTTCTGTGAGCAAAATTATGAATATTCTTGATTTCTTCAATTTGTGTTTCTTCATCGCATAGGTCTTGTACTTGTCTTTGGGAAAATCTAGCTTTGATTGTTTTTGGATTGTAGAGAGTTTTATAAACTTCTTGGATAATTCCCATTGTTTGTTCATCTGTGTGAATTCCATTAATTACATTTGGATTGATTAATTTTTTGAATTTATCCTTGATAAAATCAGAAGTAAATGTTGGTTCAATAAAAATATGTCTTCTGAATTTTGGGAAAGGGGTAATTAATTGGTATGAAGAATTAGTTCCAATTTTAAATACTAGTTGGTTGTGGAATACATTAATTGGTGCTTCTGTTGAAGGTATATAAGAATGATCGTCTTCGTCAGCTGAGTGCTGAGTTGGCGTTAATGAGTTTAGTTGTATACGGGAAAGTGCATCTGCTACAACGTTTGATCTTCCGGGTTTGTAGAATAATTGGTAATCGTGTTCCTCCATGAAAGATTTCCATCTTTTCAGTTTTGCGTTGTTGTTCTGCGGAGATAAAGCAAATGTTAATGGTTGATGATCTGTATGAATATTAATTTTAGCTCCGTATATGAAATTTCTCAATGTTTGTAGTGCCCAAACGATGGCAAGCATTTCCTTTTCGTTGGTTGCATAATTTTCCTCTGTTTTGGAAAGAGTACGAGAAATGAAGGTTATCGGTCTATCACCGTCGTGACATTTTTGTGAAAGCACAGCTCCTAGTGCTTTTTCCGATGCATCTGTTGTTAGTTCGAATGGCTTCTGGAAATCTGGAAAAGCTAAAACATCATTAGAAGATATTATGTCTTTAAGGGTTTGAAATGCGTTTTTTGCGGTTTGATCAAATTTAATAGGGAAATTTTTTGATTCGTGTTTGGAAATTTGGCGATGGCCATCCTTCCCTCTTAGGAGTTTTGTGATGGGTTTTGCCAGTTGTGCATAGTTTTTAATAAACCTGCGGTAGTAACCTGACATTCCTAAGAATCTTCTTAGTTCTTTAAGGTTTTGTGGTTCTGGGAATTTTTTTATGGCTTCAATCTTTTTTATATTTGGTTTAAGTCCTTCACTTGAGACTATGAATCCGAGGAATTCAACTTCTGTCTTTAGAAATTCAGATTTATCCGGTTGTATTTTGAAATTAGCGGCTCTCAGAGTTTCTAGAACAATTCTTAAATTTTGCAGATGTTCTTCAACTGTTTTGCTAAAAATGATAATGTCATCGATGTATATATGACAAATTTTTCCGATGTGTTCCCTTAAAGTGTCGTCCATGACGCGTTGGAATATTGAAGGGGCATTTTTTAAACCAAATGGCATGCGTACGAATTCATATTTTCCGTTGTTTATTGAAAATGCAGTTTTTTCGATATCATTTTCCGACATAGGTACTTGATGAAATCCTGACGCTAAGTCAAGAGTTGTGAAATATTTATTTGAACCTAGATTGGCTAAAACAGTAGATGGATCCGGAATAGGATATTTATCGCTTATTGTTTGAGTGTTCAATTTTCTGTAGTCTACGACAAGTCTATATTTTTTTTCATTGGCAGCATCCAGTTTTTTTGGAACAATCCACACTGGTGCATTGTATGGGGATTTCGAAGGTCTGATGATTCCATCATTTAGGAGTTTTTCGATTTGCTTGTTAACTTCACCTTTAAGTGCTTGGGGATAGGGATACGTTTTACTATAAACTGGTGATTCATCTTTTGTTCTTATTGTCGCTTTTACTCGCGATGTACAAGGTAGTTTCAAATCTGGTGGTTGGAAAAGATCTTGATATTCCTGTAATAGGTCATGTAGCTTTCTTTTTTCGTTTTGGTTCAGATGATTATCACGAATGTTTATTTTATTTACTTCCTGTAGTTGGTATTGTTGTAATGGAATGACATGTGTGCCATCAATGATTAATATTTCATTGGCTGTGTCAATTACTGCTTTAATTTCCTTTAGTGAATCGTGTCCAATTATGGCATCAAACGATTTTAAATTTTCTAAATGATAAAATTTTAGCATTTTATCTGAATATGGTTTGAATAATCGTGCTTGAGAATAAGCGTCGATTTTAATATCTCCTGCTACGGATGATACGAAAAATGGTTTATCAACCTTGTGTGAAATTTTTGCATATTTTGGATGTATGTAATTTTTATTAGATCCAGTATCAATTAACATTTTGAGTGGTTCTGAAGCGTTACCATAGAATAAGAAGTAAGGCAACGCTGAGTTTATTCTAAAAAATTCAGCTCTGCTTCTTCAAAAGTTTCTCTGAAGTTATTACCTTCTTGTTTTTCAATTGTTCTGAGATATCGTTCGAATGACTGTTGCACACTGTCAACCGTTGTGTTATTCACGTTGTTGTTTACGTTTTCGAATGTTTGTGCAAGATTGGCATCTGCTATATGATTAATGTTGTTTATGTTTCTGGCGTTTGTTTGGATATTATTGACTCTAGGTCGTTTTGGTGGTCTCACATTGTTTGAATTTGGACGATTTCCGTAATTTACTTGGCGAGTTCTGATAGATTGATCAACGTCCATCGGTTCTGGTGGAGGTTGACGTTGAAATTGATTAGATTGCATTTTTTGAAAGGGCTGTTGGTGCCTTGGAATGAAATTGTTAAAATTTCGATTTCCATACATTGGAGGTTTTGGGTAATGAGGCCTAGGTGGTGGCTGGGCATGTGTGTACCTTATTGGTGTTGGTGGCGGTAAGGGAATCATATTCCTTGGTGCCGTTGGTGGAGTGTATGTTCTCGGTTTTGTTAACATTTTTCTGCATTCAATATTTTGGAAAGAGATACAATAGCTGTATGCTCCTGCAAGCGATGTTGGCTCATAATTCCTTATGAACTTGTAAACGTCTCCATCGAGTCCTCTCATGAAAGCATCAATTGCTTTTTTGTTGTACATTTCAATTAAAGCTCTGGAAGCTTCGGGGTGTGTAAACCTTTCATCGGTATTTATTTGATTTGCGATGAGGGACAGTAATCTGTTCACCTCGTCGTAATATACTTCAAGTGAGCGGTTCTTCTGTTGCACGCTCATGAGTTGGAAGTCCAATGTTTCCAAGTCACGTTTTTCGCCGTAATAGGTGATCAATGTTTTTTTGATCAGGTTCCAATTTATGCCTACGTTTGAAGCGACGAGTGAGTCATTCGCTTCACCGCGTATTTTTCTACGAATGAATTTGCAGATCATGTGGTATTTATTTTGACGTTCGATGGTATCTGTACCTTTAGTTTGATAGAGTTTCACTAAACTGTCTACATCATTTAACCAGCTATTCAGTTCGCTGGGATCCCCAGTGAATGTTGGTAGATCTTTTACCAAATCGGGAATTTTTTCAAAAGTTTCAGGATTTACACTTGTTCCATCTGGCTTTGTGAAATAAAGCGGTGGATCAGAATAATCGATAAAAGTGGGGGCAATATTGCACGCTTCGAGTGCGGCAATGCGGTTGATAATTTGATCAAGTTCGGGTCTCGACATTTTCAATGTTAGAGATTGTAATGAATTAATTAGATCCTCCAGGATTTTTTCGTTAGTTTAAACACGTTTTTAACTTCACTTGATTGAGTTAGTAATATGTAATATTAATTTGCAATCGTTTTTAATACTCGTTTTTGATTTTTTTTCACTGTTTGAAATTTTCACTTACGATTTTTTATAATTCACTGTACTTACGGTACCATACGCATCCTGTTTCGGGCGTTGGATGTACGTCTTATGTTGTCTTTATCAGCTCCTCTAGCGGGCCTTATGTTGTTTTTCGCTCCTCTAACGGGCCTTATGTTGTTTTTCGCTCCTCTAACGGGCGATGTGTTGTTTTTTGCTGGGAAACCGGCTATGATATTCTTCCTTCTCAGTGTGATGGATGGTTCCTTTTTGTCCTGCGTGAGCTGCTAACTGCACAGGTGACTCGGGATCCTTTTCACACGGCTGCACTCGGCGATCAGGAAGTCTTTTTTAGTTTAGGATTTGGTGGTAACTTTCACTCTAACGTGGTTACTTTTCACTTGCACCTTAACTTTATTTTTCACATAGCGCGGTCCCTATTCGGGCGCCAGTTAACGCACGGTGTCCGGGAGAAGTGTTTTTAAAAAAAACTTAACTTTATTTCCATCGACCGGCGGAGTTAATAACCGTTCGGATTAGCGTCTGAGTATCAACTGAACTGTTTGGATGGATGCTGGTGCGCTGGTCCGTGTTGAATTATGCTGCGTGCTGAATAATGCTGCGTTGCAAATTATGTTGTGCGCGCTGCTTTGTGGTTTGTTTGTTTATCGGTCGTGCGTGGTTTGTTTGTTTATCGGTGGCGCGTTCTGCTGCGTGGCGTTTCTCGTGTTGCGCTGTCGTCTTAACTCCTTACTGCGCTGTCGTCTTAACTGATGGTCCTTGCGAAATTGAAGTCATTAACTCTTCTTCGTTCAATGGTTGTGAACGCTTTACCAACGACTTCCACTTGTTGAACATGTTTTCAATAGGATTGAAAAAAGGGCTGTAGGGTGGAAGCAGCATTAATGTGTGTCCGGCATCGTTTATGGCATTGTTTACTTCCAAACTTCCGTGAAACGGAACATTGTCCATAATGTAAATGCATCTTACATTACATTACATTACATTACATTACTATTTATTCTAAATCATTCGTATGTTTCGTGACATTTCATTGTTACATTGGTACTGGTATTCGTACATAGGAAACCTTAACACAATATTACATAAGCTTATTTGCACGATGGCATTTTGGGAGAGCATTTCATTTGATGATTGATGATTGATTGATGATTGATAATTTCACCGTTGGGAAAATTGAGAAAAACCCTGGTACTGTTTATACTTAAATTTTACCTTATATAACTAATCTTATCCTACATAAAAAAAAACAAAAAAGAAAAAAAAGTGAAAAAAGAAAACGTAAGCATACAAAGCTTCCTGGAAGTTGTACTAAGTTTATCTATTGCTTAGGATATTGAATTTCGCTATGTATTTTATATTTAAAGTTTTAATATATTCCGAAAGGTATGGTATATTAGCTTTCGTATGGATATCTATTGTATTGTGCCACGGTGGGAGATTCAATATTCTTTTTAAGCACTTGTTTTGCAAAACTTGCATTTTTTGTATGTGCGTTTTAGCACATTTGGCCCAGATTGGGCAGGCATAAAGCATAATTGGTCGTATTATAGCTTTAAATAGAAGCAACTGATTTTTTAAGTTTAATTTGCTCTTTCTGTTAATGAAACAGTAAAGTGACTTAACGGCTCTTTCACCACTGATTATTTTTCTCTTTATATGTTCTTTAAAAGTTAATCTTTTATCTAAGGTGATGCCTAAATAAGTTACGTTGTTTTTCCATGCAATATTCGAGTTATTTATTTTCACATTGCGGCTGGGTTTTCTTTTGGAACTGGTGCAGCGAGTAAAGTACATAGCCTCAGTTTTATCATCATTAATTTTCAGCTTCCATTTTTTACAATAAGATACATATTTTTAAATGCCTTGATTCAAATTATTTATAATAGGCCCCGGGAGTTTAGCGGAGGAGCTCATGGCAAAGTCGTCGGCAAAGGCAAAGTACTTAGTTGATTTTGATTTAGGAATATCTGATGTAAAAATATTAAATAATACTGGAGATAATACGCTCCCCTGGGGTAAGCCAGCTGAGGGAACGTAGGGGTCAGATTTGGCTGTTTTCATGTAAACTTGGCAACTGCGGTTTGAAAGAAAAGAATGAATGAGTAATATGTCTTTCGGGTGAAAGTTGAAGCAAATGAGTTTAAATATCAATCCATGATGCCAGACTGTGTCGAAGGCTTTCTCCAGATCCAGCAAAACTAGTCCAGATGATTTTTTCAATCCACGTTGTTCTTTTATGGTATTGGACAGCCTACTAAGTTGATCAGTCGTAGATATTCCTTTCCGAAATCCGAATTGAAATGATGGAATGATTTCGTGATTCAAAAGATGTTTGGATAATTGTTTTTCTATCAGCTTTTCAAATATTATTCCCAGACAGCTGAGCAAACTATTTGGCCTATAATTGGATGGATTTTGTGGGTCTTTGTTTGGTTATGCAATTGATATTTCTTTTGCCTGTTTCCATGACGTTGGAAAATAATGTAACTTGTAACAGCAGTTAAAGATGAAAGAGAGGTAAACAATGGCCTTTTTAGATAAGTGTTTTAATGAGCGGTTGTTAATAAGATCGGATCCGGTGGATGTTTTTATCTTTAGTTTTGAAATTATCAACTGGATTTGTTTAGGTTGAGTGAAAAGTAGTCCTTGGGAATTGATATGACCGTTGTGATAATTTAAGAAATTTTGTACTGTTTGACGTACATGATTTTCGATAGAACTGGTATAATTAAGAGTTATTCTGTTTGCTTTCTCATAGTTATCTTTTAGTGCCTCATATTTGTCTTTGTCAGTTAATAATGGATTATTGTTAATTACAAGAGGAGGACTTGATGTAGCACTTGGTTACATTATTTTGATAAACTTCCAGATCCTTTTTATTTTGTTTTTAATTTCATTTGCTAATGTAATATAGGTGTACTTGAGCTGAATATTCCTTCTATCTCTTTGCCAACGCCTCCGGATAACATTCCTGAACTTGATCTTTGTTAGGGTTTCCTGAGGTAGGATAATTTTATAGTTATCAGATGTAGTAAGGGGGATGGATAGGTTATGGGCTTCAATGATTGTTTGGATGAAAAGGTTTATCATTGAGTCAATTTGAGTTAAATCATTTATGTTCTTCAAATTTAAATTTGTTACATTGATATTGTTATCCATTAAGTTTTTCAATAGAGTCCAGTTTGCTTCTGAGTAATTAGGCACTCCTTGTTTTTGTCGTTTTTGAACATTAGTTGTACATACTTCAAAACATACTGGAACGTGGTCAGAATCAAAGTTTGTGACAGTATTTATACTCGTAATGTCGTGGAGGTTGTTTGATAAAACCAAGTCAAGAGTGGAAGGGGACCGATTTGAGTCGCTTGGATAGTATGTATGGTTATCCGGATGAAATATTGAAAAATTGCCTCTTTGAACAATGTCAAAAAAGGTTTTACCCATCCGATTTGATCTTGCACAGTTCCATAACTGATGACGGGAATTAAAGTCACCGCTAATAATAAAACTATCTCGAATATTGCATAGAGCCATAACGTCTTGTTTAAAACTGTTGCAGTCTGTGTTTGTGGCAGGATGGTAAATAGATATGATTTTTAAAGTACCAGTAGATGTTGTTATGGATAATCCTATTGCTTCTATTATTTTCAATTTGGAGATGGAATTAACGTATGACATATGTCTTTAGAAATAGCAATTGCTACGCCACCTTTGTGACCGTTTCATCTATCTAGTCTGTATGTAGAGAAATCGGGGTGTGAAAAACGGATATGTGGTTTGAGAAATGTTTCGCAAATTGCAGCTACTTTGATATTTTTCGATAACAAATAGTTAAAAAACTCTACGCTTTTCAATGTGATGCCATTCCAATATAAAATTTTTAATTTATCCGTGGAGGACATTTTTGAAACAGTATTTTGCTGTGATACGGACAATCACGGATATGAGATCTTTTTAGACTTGGACAGTTGATTGAACACATCTTTGATGATTTGTTCTATATCGCTCAGGTCAAAGTCGTTAACGTTCGATTCGCGGTGATGTGATTTCAGCTGACTTGCGTAGGTATTGGCGTTGGTTGCATCGATGCGTGAGCGGCTTGTTGTAGATAACGCAGGGAAGCTGTCGGGCGTCAACTGGAACTGAGGTGGTGGTGGTGGAGTCTTCTTTTTCGGAGAAGCGAACGATTTACGAGCTGGGCAGCCTCGGTAGTTAGCGGTGTGGTGGTCACCGCAATTCGCACAGCACAGCTTTGCCTGCGAGATTTATCCTTCAGGATCTGTAGTGCTCTTACTTAAGGGGCACATGTTAGACGAGTGGGCGTCGGCGCATTTAACGCATACTGGCGTGCGGAAGCAGTTTGCTTCACCGTGTCCGTAGTGTTGGCAGTTTCTGTATTGAATAGGTCCAATCTTATGCGAGTAGTATTCAAGTTGTACTCGGTGGTGGTTTACCGCTCGAACTTGTTTAAGTTCACCAATTGTTATCGATCCTTTTGCGAAATGTAATAAATACATTGCTTGGTCGACGTATCTTTTTTCCGTATCAGTAATTTTTTCACCGATGACGGGTGAATTTTGCACTCAGCTAATGCTACAGTAACCGCTTCCACTGGCATAACGGGTAAACCGAGAAGCACCACTTTGGTAGTACGTTCTTCAGGCAGTTGGTGAGTGAAGAAGTTTGTTTTTGAGGTTATTAGTGAGTTGACCACCGCAACAGTATCTTCTACCTTTATAATTATTCCCCTTGCCAATGAATTGGTGGAATACCGCACAACGCCTGCAGATACGATTTTTTTGTGAACATCGCCAACTGACGTTCTTATTACGACTTTGGTGGTATTCGGCCCGGTTTTTTCTGCACTTGTGCGTTGGTTACAACAGGTGCTGAAGGAGCTTCAACGTCGTCGACGAGAATATCGAAATTATTGCACGTTGGCACTGGTGAACTATTTGTAGGGACTCCGTCATGGCTAATGCGGTGAAAATGGGCCAGAGACACTGTGGAATTGCTTCGCTTAGGTACAATTCTTTTGCTGCGCCCCATATCGATGGGACGCGCACTTAATCTTTTGCGGCCATCTGGAATTTTGTTTTTTTTCTTCTCTTTGTATATTACGGATGCCAAAAAAATAACACACGTCCGTACCGCTCGGAGGCTGGGAGAGAACTGGTAAATGCATCTACCGATGTTCATTTCCCCTAGTTTAGTGTTAAGAGATCCAAGTAACTCTAAGAAACTAGCCTTGTTTATCGCTGACGTCTGATGTTTATAGTGCACTACACCTTTCCTTGTCATAGCACATACAATAGATATATTGCGCGAACGCAATGCTGGAACCACCTTAATTGACTCCAATTGACAATATCTCCATTAATTGTTTCCGCTCCCGTCTTTTGTCTTCTTTATCCTAAAATCTGTTTTTCTTTTCCTCACTAGCCATCTCTGTCTGCTCCCTATATCCTCCTTGTGTGTCATGTATGTTTAGTTATAAGATAAATTGACTTTGTAAAGCCCTTGAGGCAAACAATTTGAATAAAGAATAATAATAATAATAATAATTGCTCGTTCGCCAACAAGTGAGCGTCCATAAGATACTCGCATATTCATCTGGAACCCCACTACGTCAATGAATACGATTGCATCGTCTGCATAACTGTTCGGCAGTTGCAAAAATCTGTCAGCATAAATTTTTCGTTCTTCCCTTAATTCAGGGAGTACCGCACGCTCAGATACTTTATGCACTTTTTTAAAGGAATAGTGAAAACCTTTAATTGCTCGTGCCATCGTTGTGGCGCATACCGTGACATTATGATGATCACGTAACTTTGCCACCAATTGTTTCAGTGTTTGAGAACAGTCTGCATCAATCCACTCTCTGATACTGGCAATCTGTTCTTCTTTAAATTTTTTTGTGTTTGGCGGTGTGCGCACAGTTGCCTCAATAATTCCCATTTCACGATACTTCTTTATGATTCCATGTACTGTAGAATGCTTCATTTGAAGCATTTCTGCGATTTCTTTCAAAATTTTCCCCTGTTCGTATGCCCTTACTATACGCTCACGGTCTTCATTTGTAGTCGTCTTTTTTCTATTGCGTTCCATTTCACTAAATGGAAACAGAAATGTTCAGAATAGAAATACTCAGCTTAACCAGTATCAATTACCTACGTTTTGAAATTGTATGGTACACTAATCGTTTATTCGTGAACAGATGACCGCCGAAATGTATGTTGTTCTCTTCCGATGCTTACAAAAGGATTGATGTAATCCCTAAATCAAATACTTCATACAGGAGCAATCAAAAATCCATGTATATCGGCACGTGGTGCCATGGTAACGGCATGTGATTCGGTCGTCATGTCGCTCTTTCGATGGTAATTGCAAGCAAATCGAAGCAGGCAGCTCGTGAGTCGAAGCAAACGGTGATCGATTCGACTGCAACTGTAAACAGGTGTATTTCTAAATCAAAGGTAGCTCCAATAGCCAAGAGACACACGTTAGCACGTCTGAAGTTGTATGCAACATCACTAGCCAGTCGATTATATGAATTCATCAAAACTGCATAGCGAATCGAAATGAGATGCTACATCTGGACAGATTCGATGACGGTGCTGCACTGGATCAATTCATCACCGAACAGATGGAAAACCTTCATGACAAATCGGGTGGAGAAAACTATAAAGACATGCGAAGGAGTGTTTGTGGAGACATATCCCTGGCACTCAAAATCCAGGGGACGCTGTCTCATGCGGATGCCTACTGGCAGAGCTACAAACTTCATGGTGGAATGGTCCGTCATGGCTGATAAGCAACGAGGAGTTCTGGCCACCACCGATGGAGTTAAGGAACGATGCAGTCATCGAGGATGAGACGACTGCTGCTTATTTCGTGACACGAAGGAGAATCATTTAGTTATCAGCTTTTCTTCAAATATTCATCCTACTCCAAGCTACTGCGAGTAATCAGTTACTACACCCGTTTCATTAAGCGTTGCATGGAAAAACGAAGGAATGCAAGGCAAAACGACCACGAAGATTCTTGGTGGCTGATGACAATTGAACTAGAGACAGGAGAGCAAACGCTTTGCAAACTGGCATAGCGCGATTCATTTGCTGAGAGCAGGGGCGCTCTAGGAAAAATAAACTCTCTTACCTGCGAACTTCCAAGCAACGCAAATGACGGTAAATATTCATCACTGCAGCAAAAAAAAAAACACATCCGAAAACTCCCGCGAACGAACACTGGTGCCGTGACCAGGATATACAGTGCGATTCCTGAAATTTTCGAGAGTTTTTAACGTTTTTACCGCGCGCGTAACGTGATTCGTAATTTTGTCCGTTTTGTTCCGCTCACCAAAATACAATCTCTTCGCCCCACAATGCCTGCGCAATCGACATTGTTAGCATCGCGACGAGCGATTCTGCTCTGTTGCGGTTGCGGTGTGCACGATTACGATGCTGAACGGGATGCCGTTGAGGTGGAGGTTCGGTTGGGTAGGTTTGAGAATCTGTCCAAGGATTTGGAAAGCATCCAGCAACAGCTCGAAGACCAGACGAGCAATGCCGAAGAAATTGTTCATAACGCTGCACTCCACGAGGATTTTGAGGCGAGAGTGATTCGCGTTCAATCCGTGTTAAAATGGGAATGGAAGGAAATCTCCCGCCTAGAGAATGCGCAGCCAAGGCCGGGTGGCAACCCGCTGCAAGGCATATAACTGCCCATCATTGCACTCCCGGAGTTCGATGGTGACTATATGCAATGGCTGACCTTTAAGGACACTTTCAAGTGCCTTATCCATCAGAACGACGATTTACCAGCCATTCAAAAGTTCCATTACTTGCGCGCTGCTGTAAAGGGGGAAGCTGCTCAAGTGATCGAAGCGATCACGATAAGTGCATCTAACTATGATCTCGCTTGGAGAATGCTGACGGAGAAATACTCAAACGAGTACCTATTAAAAAAGCGTCACCAGCAAGCGATGTTCGGCATTGCACCGGCCAAGAAGGAAAGTGCGTCGACCCTGCATCAGCTGGTCGATGAGTTCCAGCGCCACAAAAAAACGTTAGCCCTTTTGGGTGAAGACACCAACACATGGAGCAGCATTCTAGAACACCTCCTGTGCACTAAATTGCCTGTATCCACCTTGCGTGATTGGAAGGAACACGCTTCCACCAATACTAATCCCAGCTACGAGGAACTCATCACGTTTTTACAACGTCGTATGCGTGTACTCGAATCTATCCTTTAAGCTATCCGTCAACAAGTTGGATATGTCATACACGGAACCCCTAACACCATCGCGTCGAACGAATTTCACGCGCACTAACAGCTTTGCCACTACCGACCACCACTATCACGAAAAGAAATGCGCTCTATGCAGCCAACCGCACATGACAAGAAAGTGCCAGCGATTCCATGCAATGGATCCTGCACGACGCTACAACACGGTTGTAATTGCTCGGTTGTGTTTTAACTGCCTGCGGGACACTCATCACATACGAGATTGCTCTTCGCCGTACAGATGTAGACACTGCAACGCACTACACCACACACTTTTACACGCACCACACAATACCGGAACACTTTCCACTGCACGTAAGCCAGCTGCGCAAGATAAACCGAGTAACACAACACACACCCACTACGATCACATGCCCAACACACAACGTAGTTTCGCAGCGGCTTTGAAGCAAACACCCACACACGTACTGCTTCAAACCGCTCTCGTAAACATTGTCGCTGTACACGGAATCTCGCATCCTGCGCGATCTTTTGGACAGTGCATCGCAACCTAATCTAATGAGCAACCGGCTCGCTCGTAGATTAGGCTTGAAACACGACAACGTGAATGTTACCTTATAAGGGGCAGGACTTTCGACAAGACCTGTCAGTAAATCGGTGCGAGTAACGATTGCTTCTCGTATTTCCGATTTCAAAGCGGAGATGGACTTTTTGATCGTAGACAAGGTGATCGCTGATTTGCCGGCGCATGATGTATGTACGCGCGGCTGGAACATCTCATCCAAAATCGTTCTGGCTGATCCGCAGTTCTTCAAGTCATCCCCGATCGACATCATTCTTGGCGCTCGACATTACGCTTCCTTCTTTGCCAACCTGCGTCAGGATGATACATCTCCGGATCTGCCTTCCATGATGAACAGCGTGTTCGGTTACGTCATGATTGGTTCCTGTCGTCCTTCACCTGCTGATCCGCTAACCGATTGTACCGCTTTTTCCAACGCTGTATGCATGGTGTCCCTTGAAAAATCGCTCGAACGCTTGTGGAAGCTGGAAGAGGTTAACGTTACCAACTCTTACTCGCCCGACGAGCAGCGATGTGAAACGTTTTACAAAGAAATCACCCAACACGATGATTTAGGCCGAGAAGATTAGAGCGCGATCCACAGTTAAAATCAGCGTACCACGATTTCATGAAGGAGTATTTAGAGCTTGGTCACATGTCTCCTGTAACTACCAAAGTTGCAGAAGAACAGGAATACTATTTGCCGCATCACCCCGTCTTCAAAGCCTCTAGTTCCACCACGAAAGTGAGAGTAGTGTTTGACGGTTCTTCAAAAACGAGTACAGGTTATTCGTTAAATGATGTTCTACGTGTCGGACCTATAGTGCAAGATTCCCTACTTGATGTAATTCTGCGTTTCCGTTCGTACCCGGTTGCTCTTGTTGGTCATATAGCGAAAATGTATCGGCAGGTCTTGCTTCATCCCGACGATCGCCGCTTCGTACGCATCCTGTTTCGTTTTTCGCCTCAAACACCAGTCCACACTTACGAACTCAATACGGTCACGTACGGTCTCACGCCATCCTCGTTCCTAGCTACACGCACTTTGCTTCAACTAGCGGAAGATGAAGGTTCCGACTATTCCCCTGCTTGCTCTACCCTCAAACGAAACTTTTACGTCGACGATTTCATTGGCGGAGCCGATACCGAAGGTGATGCGCTCCTTTTTCGTAAAGAGCTAGCTGGTGTACTTGCCAAGGGTGGATTCGAACTGCGCAAATGGACCTCGAATCGGCTCGATGTGCTGTCTGGTTTGCGCGGTGGTCCTGAGCACCGCGTCAGGAAGGCGATGCAGCTCGAAGCATCCGACTCCGTCTTCTGGTCCGACTCTGAACACACTGAACACTGAACTGGATTGCGTCTCCCCCAAACACTTGGAAGACCTTTGTGGCCAATCGCGTCGCCTAAGTGCAGCACCATTCTCATCCCCGACAATAGAGACACGTTCCCGGTTCATCCAACCCAGCGGATTTAGTCTCCCGTGGCATGTCCGCAGCAATCACCACGCAAAGCACGCTGTGGAATTCCGGCCCGAACTGGCTTGTGCTTCCGTCATTCCACTGGCCACACCCGAATCCTGAGTCGATCGATGGAGTTGATCTCGAAACCCGTCAGGTGAGTGCGAATATCGTTAGTACACCAACTCATCCGTGGTTCGATATCGACTCATCCTACACCAGACTGCTGCGCATCATTGCGTATTGCATACGTTTTGCACGCAACGCAAAACAGAAGGCGCGAGTAACCGTATTCAACATCGGCAACATACAACATCATCAGCGGTACTCGACGACGATGTAATCCAACACCGCCTCGACCATGGGACGATCAACATTTCGACGCCTCAGCATTCCGGCCGGCCAACGCTGCTCCGATCGTGAGACCAGCAACCCGACGCCGGAACATTCCTAACGTTCAACGCCGAACCAACTCCTTGGTGTGACCGTGACCTCCTCCCCTTCCATACCACTCCTATATCCGTAACTGTAAACTTGTAAACATAAAAATAATTATTAAGTTAGTCTTAATCGGACCCTCCAGCAAACAAGAGGCGAATAAAGCGGATCATCCCCAACATAAAAACATTTTTGAGTTTTAACTCGCGGACCCAGCAGCTGTCGCCGTCTTCATCATCACTGATGATTCCGCCACCATACACCACCGCTACCAAAACTCCTCTCTGTAGATTGGCACAACAAGACGCCTTCTCCCTAGAAGTCAGACAACTGAAAAGAGGAGAAGCCTTAGCCAAGCAGTCACCATTACGCAAATTAAGCCCATTCATTGACGAGTAGGGCTTATTTCTGGTTAGAGGTCGATTGAAGCTGTCGCAACTGCCTTACCAATCGAAGCATCCCTTAGTACTTCCCAAGCATCACAAGCTCGCTCGCCTCATCGCAGAACACCATCACGAGGAGCTAATGCACGCCGGCGGAAGACTCCTACTGTCCCAGATAAGGGAAAGCTACTGGCCCCTAGACGGACGTCGGTTGGTGAAAAGCATCGTGAGGAACTGTTTCCGATGCATTCGTCAGGATCCTGCACTCGCCCAGCAGCCCATTGGCCAGCTTCCCCCAACGCGCGTCACACCTGGTCGTCCTTTCGCGGTTACTAGAGTGGACTACGCTGGACCGCTCTACCTGAAGCCAGCACATCGCCGAGCCGCAGCCGTCAAAAGCTACTTGTGCGTTTTCGTATGTTTCGCTACGAAGGCCGTGCACTTGGAGCTCGTGGGTGACCTCACAACCGCCGGATTTCTCGCTGCTTTACGCCGTTTCACTTCCAGACGAGGCCTTCCATCACACATGCAGACATGCAGTACGACAAGAACTTCGAAGGAGCCGCTTGTGAGCTTGGCGAGCTTTTCAAGCTTTTCGAGGACGAGCAAAACCGGAACACCGTCGCTGCTGCTTGTGCTGATAAGGGCAGCAATTGGCACTTCACCCCTCCAAAAGCACCACATTTCGGCGGGTTATGGGAAGCCGCCGTGAAGACAGCAAAAAGGCATCTCTATCGACACCTGGGCAGCACGAGGCTTTCATATGAGGGTTACTGCACTGTCCTTCACCAAATAGAGGCAGCAATGAACTCCCGTCCCTTACTACCGCAGTCTGACGATCTCGACGATTTGGCCGCACTCACACCAGCACATTTCCTGATTGGGTCATCTCTACACGCTGTTCCTGAACCGGACTACACGCGTCTGAAGTCCAGTACACTCGATGATCTTCAGAAGTGGCAGTTACTGTTTCAACGCTTTTGGAAACATTGGGCAATCGAGTACCTACAAGAGATGCAAAAAACCTACACTCATTCGGACGGCAACAACAGCAACATACTCACCGGCAGATTGGTTGTGCTGATGAACGAATCGCTACCAACTACGCGCTGGCCACTTGCGCGCAACCTGCAAGTACATCCCGGGGCAGATAAGATTGTGCGCGTGGTAACACTAAAAACAGCGAAAGGTATAGTTACGCGTCCCATTACTAAAATATGTGTCTTACCTATTAACCAAGACCACGCGGTTTGCTAAGTTTATTGTTGTTGATTGTTTTGTCATTCGTCAAGCTGGGGAGGATGTTTGTACACTATCCTGACGTGCATTCGACAGTTGGCATCTGAAGAATATACACGTGTGTTTAAAAAAACCGTTAGACAGATCAACCCAGGAAGAGTAAATTTCGAGAGAAGTGAAGTGAAAAAAAAACTCTAAGTGGACGGTGTGAGAAAAAAAACAAAACCTACGGAGGATAGGAGAAAGTGGGAGGTATGGGGGTCCAGGACTCCGGGGGGTGGGGGGGAGAATCTCCTCGAAAACTACTACAATGGATTAGAAGAGCATACGGAGCCAAAAAGTAAAGTCGGAAAGAAGACGAAAACACTTCTAGTAGGAAAAGAATCTTGCGATGAAGACGTCTTCCTCATCATGGAGGCAGTAACTCCCAATAGGGACCTAAGTAACGTGAACCCATTCCTCATGGCGAAAGTAATTGACGATGCGATAGGGGCAAAACGGGAAACTACTAATAAAGGTAGCAAATCAAAGACAGGCTATTAAGATTCAGGGCATCAAAAAAATATCAGATTGCAGAGGTGACATTATGCTAAAAACAACAGAGCACCCGACCCTCAATACCAGTAAAGGTATAAGGTGCCCTGATGAATTGAAACACCAAAAAGCGTTGGAAGTCACGATCCTAAAAAGAAAGGTAGATAACCAACTGAAAAACACCCGTACGGCCATCGTTACATTTAAAACAGGCAAGGTACCCCGGATTGTGGATTATGGCCTTTACCCACTTAAAGTGGAACTATACATCCCCCGACCCATGCATTGCAACAATTGCATGAAACTGGGGCACACAAAGAAATGGTGTCGCGGGGAAAGAACGTGCGCCAACTGCAGCAAACCGGAGCATGAAACCCCGTGCAATGAAGTAAAGTGTGTATCTTGTGGAGACGTTCATAATACACTAGACAAAAATTGCCCCGTCTTTATTGACGAAATGATCATTAGCAAAATAAAAACAGAAGGAAAAATGACGTACGGAGAAGCAAGAAGAATTAGGAGAAAACAATGCCTTACTATTCCTAGGGTCTACACGACAGAAGTGTCCTATGCACAGAAAATGAAAAATACTACCACGACAAATAGCCCCAATAATGTCAACACACACCACACAACAGCAAAAAATCACTCACAAAACAGCTCCAAAATCAACACAGAAAAACTGATACCACATTCAGAAAACCACACCACACCACAGAATACAAATACCACTGCCTATACATCATTCCCACCAAACAACCATAAAAATCAAGAAATCTACTATGACATAGATAACATATCGAGCGCATCCTTCGAATCGCAGGACTCGATATACATCGAAGAAGTGACCGAGACTACGCCAGCCATACACACAAACACTGTACACAAAATTGACCCAAAAATACTAGAAAAAAAACTATCGCCAGAAACAGAAAAGAGACAACAACAACCCATAAAAAATATATATATATATTTATATTTACATACATAGATCTACTTACCCATACTGCTCCTCTCAAGATATTACAAGCTAACATTCAAAGCTTTAAAAATAACAAAGAGGAAATCCGTGAAATACTGATTAAAGAAAATGTAGATGTAGCTTGTTTACAAGAAACGTGGCTAAATCCAGACTCCATAACGAGTGCAAGGATACCTAATTACTACATACTCACACAGAATAGAGAAGATGGCTACGGAGGGTGCATGATAATTGCCCGCAATACACTTACCATCCAACGGTTAGATATCGTTACCCCCATTCCGCTCATCCAGGCTATAGCGATAAGAAAAAAAAAAAACAGTCCGAGCTAGTTATAGCACCAGTGTATGTGAAACCGACTACACAAATGGCACGATTCAGGACACTAATCGGACAAATTATGAACAAACTACAAAGATATAACAAAGTTATAATCGTTGGCGATTTTAACACACACCATACAGATTGGGGAAACGATTATTGTGATGGAAAAGACAAAGCTATTGTTGAAGAGATAAATGAAGCTAACATGATGCTAGTTCACAACAAAGAACAATCGTTCATAAACCCTGACCCAGCAAAAAAGAACTCAGCCATAGACTTAACTATAGCTACGATGTCGGTTGCGCCAAGCATACAGAGACTGGTAACGGATTTACATTTTGGCAATAGTGGACACAGGGTTATATTAACATCGTATAATGGTATTCAATCCTTAAGCAACCAAAGAATCGTCTATAAAAAAAGGATGGGAGAACAAACAATCCATTCAAGAGAGGAAACAACATTAATAGCTTAACCAAAGATATACAAAGAATATTTATTAAAAATAGCATTAAGACAAAATACATACCAAAGACATGGAGGACAGAAGAGGTGCAAAAAGCGTGGAAAAAGAAAAATGAGTCTCGCACATTGTATAATCAAAACAGAACACTTGACAATGCAATAAGCTACAAACGAGACTTGGCCAAATTTAGATTCACTAAAAAGCAAGCAAAAACAAAACAAATCGAAGATAAATTGGATCAAGTAGATTCCCAAACCACTGCCACAAAGCTATGGAAAATAGTAGGGTTCATGAAGGGAAGTTAAAAAAACTACAACATCATCACCAAAGACAAAACCAAAGCATCTGAATTTCTAAACATCAATTTTGGCCCGACAAAGAGTACAAGCCGAATAGAAGTACATCATTTCTAAAGTGACAAAAATATCATAGACCTGGAGAAATGGGATAGAATTATCTACTCTAAAAAGAACACTTCCCCTGGCATTGACAACATCTCATACAATACGCTAAAAAAACTAAACAGAAAAAATACACAAGCCATTATTGATGAAATCAATAACATGTGTAAGTCGGGCAGAGTAGAGAAAAAACTAAAAACGATAAGAATATTATTATTATTATTTATTGAGTATTACGGTCCGATGCCGTATTGTCACCATCGCATGTGGTGACTGTGAATTATATTCACGCAAAAAACAACTAAAGAAAATTAACTAGGCATTTCCTCCGTTATTTACCATATCCCGGGCATGCTCGGTTGTGCAGGGAAGATGGGTGGTTGCTGTCCATTTCTATTGTTTGGGTGTGTGTGTGTGTGTGTGTGTTGTAGGTTTTTTGGTCCAGTTCGATTGCTGTGGCTATGGCTTCGATGGGGGTTGGTTCGCTCCGGTTGACTTTTGAAGTGTGTGATGTGGGTCTGTACTGAAACAAACAAGCACAGTTATTTGGACAGTACAAACATGAATTTTTCTGCTTGCAATGTTCTCCAAGTAGCCCAGCCATGACACAGCCTATGATCGACCAAATCAACATCGAACTCAAAAGCGATCGGCGAAACGATAAGAATAGTTGCTATAGAAAAACCAGGGAAGGACCCAAACGAAGCTACTAGCTATAGACCTATAGCCCTGTTACCAACAATTAGTAAGGTAACAAACACAGCAATACTGGAAAATATTTATAGCGATGTGGAAAAGTACCGACTATTGCCCGAATTTTCCTTTGGCTTTAGAAAAAACCGTGCTTCTACATCAGCGGTAGACTGCTTGGTGAACAAACTAATGTATGATAGCAGAAAAAAACAAACACACTGCAGTACTATTTGTGGATGTTAAAAATGCATACAACAGTGTAGACATAGAAATTCTAAAAAACTGCCTTTCCAACAATATGATATCCACAGAGGATATAAGATGGATTGTAGGCTTCCTAGCAAACAGATGGATTGAAGTAGCAACAGAAGGTACTACCATAAAGAGAAGGATTTTAAAGGGATTACCTCAAGGTGATGTTCTATCGCCAATACTCTTTAATATTTACACCAGTGAATGTCACACATTAAACGAGAACAAAATGAGAGTAATCCAATATGCGGACGATTTCGCGATAGTAGAAAGTGGGATAACAGCGTCAGCAACGAACCAAAAACTGCAATGAACTTTTGATCAGTTAGCGATGGTACTAACTTCGCTGAAACTTAAAATCAATATTGATAAAACAAAAGTAATGGCATTTGACAAAAATAATAGCAGAATGCGAATCACACTAAACGGGGCACCGATTGACCTAGTCAACTCACACCAGTTCTTGGGATTTGTTATCGATAGTGGCTTAAAATTCCACGACCATATAAAAAGCCAGATCGCCAAAGCAGATAAGAAATTAAACTTCACAAAAATAGTATGCAATAGAACCTTCAACTTCAATCCTGAGAAGGCCAAACAACTTCACCAAGCCCTAATTAGGGGAAGTGTACAGTATGGCATATCACTAAGCTATAACGCCAATAAAAAGGAGATCAAATCTATGAACACGACACTAAACCAATCGCTAAGAAAAATAACAGGATGCTCAAAAACCACCCGTCTCAATACCCTTCATGCGATAGCGGCTGAATGGCCTTTCCACGTCAGATCCGCATTCCTCATACAAAAGCAACTATGTAAAGCAAGAGCCCACTCCCAGTTTAACACAAATGTTCAGATACAATCCAACACATCACAACAAATTACAGCCCAAGAGAAAACCTATCTAGCAGACAAAATGATTTTCAATAACATATTGAATTACGAATATAACAATGCAAAAGAAGACTGGAAGGATGTAACAATAAGCACATCAATCTCTGGGATAGAAGCCGGCAAAACTCAACACAATAGAGCAGTTCTATACCAAAGGCGCATGGACAATATAAACAGGCAACAGGGCATTAAGATCTTTACGGATGAAAGTAAAAAAGAGAACGAATGTGGAATAGGGATCTACATAACAGTCAAGAAGTGCGTAAAATGATGTACAGACTCAACCCCCAACGTCGATATGTACCACTGAATTAAATGCAATTGACAAGGCACTCACTTTATCAGCAAGCGAAGGGTGGGTTAACATTAGTATATATACCGACAGTATGGCAGCATGCACTATTTTAAGCTCTCCCAAAGACGAAATATTTATTGATGAATTAGTTAGTAGAATTATTCATAATTGCCAACAAACCAAAGCCAAAATAAAATGCCAAGCCATGTTGACAAACATGGCAATGAAGAGGCAGACAAGCTGGCAAATGAAGGCCTTAAATCCCAATCTGTGATATGAAATAAACTAAGAATGAAGGATGCCATAATGACTTTTAAAAACAAAGCCATAATATTTTTTTTTCGTTTATTTATAGAGGCTTTGGGTCTTTGAGACTTCATTTGCCTCTTTCCTGTCTATTGTTACATATGTGTGGTAAAAACTATGGCTTAACTATTGCTTAACTATTATTCTTTATGTAATATGGAAACTATTGTGCTATAAATTTATAGTTCGCGGTACAGGTTGCTGATGTGTAAAAATCGGATGAGGCGGTTCTGCTGTTGCTTGTCGGGAGATAGTATGATGGCTAGGTCGGTATCTAGTTGGCAGGTTGTTCGGTGTGTAGTGTATCCATGGCAATCGGTAAGGATGTGGCGGACGGTAATGTCGACGCCACAGAAGCTGCAAAGTGGAGGACTGGATCTGTCGAGAAGGTAGGAGTGGGTCAGGCGGGTGTGGCCAATGCGAAGCCGGGAAAGGACTCGTTGGATGTGGCTGGAATCGGGATCGTCCCAGGGTGCGGTGTTGTGCTTGATGGAGCGGAGTTTTGTGGAGAGGTCTAGGTTGTGCCAGGTGGTGTTCCAGTGTTGAGCGACTATTGCGTTAGTGAAGCGGATGGCGTCACGGCGTGAGAGAGAGCTGTGCGGTTCGGCCGGATGGAGCCGACCTTCGTTGGCAAGACGGTCGGCTTTCTCGTTTCCGTCGATTCCGGAATGACCCGGAATGCAACAGAGGACTATTTCAGGAGATGGAAGGATGTCATCTAGGAGCTGAATGAGTGGGTCTTTTGAGGAACCGTGTTGAAGGGCTGCCAGGACACTAGCGCTGTCAGTGAAGATGACGTTCGGAATGTCGGTCCGAAGTCCTTCATCGGCGGCAAGACGGATAGCTATTGCTTCGGCTGAAAAGATAGAGGTGTGGTTAGGGAGCTTGATGGCGCAATTTTCGAGGCTGGAATGGATCCCACAGCCGGCAGAATCCCGATTAACGGAGCCGTCTGTGTAGATGTGGTGATGGTGTTGGTATTTGGTCCGGATCAGGTGCGTAAAGGTGGTATTGGCGATGTGGCTGCTTTTTCCGGTTCCCCGGAGAGTTTGTTTCAGTTCCCAGTCTATGGCAGGAGTGCTATGGTACCAGGGACGTGTTCCCTGGCGGCTGGATGGGATGATCGGAGGAATCTGGTGGTTGGTGAGTTGTTGCAGGTCGGAGTTAGCTCTGGTAAGGAGGGCAGTTGCGTCGATTCCTTTCTCAAGGATCCGAGCTGCAGCTGCCACGAGTCTGTTGGTGATGATATGCTGAAATGGAAGAAAATCGCTTTCGCAGAGGAGGGAAACAATCGGGCTGGTGACAAAAGCACCAGTGGCGTAGCGGATGGCTGTATGGTAGACGGTTGCTACTCTCTTCTCGAAGGTTGCTCGTTCGCGGGAAACAATCTCGATGCCGTAGAGTAGTTTGGGTAGGAGCCAGGCGTTGATGATGCGGTTCAGGGTTGATCGGGAGGGCCGAGCTTTGCCAGCTCCGAGCATGCGGAACAGGTTCAGCCGGCTGTTAGCTTCCTTCTTAACCTTGTTGGAATGTGGAAGAAAGGAAAGGTGTCTGTCGAGTGTTATGCCGAGTATGTCGGCAGTTCGTGTGTTAGGTATTGGTATATTGTTGTATGTAATAGATCGTCGTTGTTTGCAGAAAGAGTGTTTGCAGATATGGAGGATTTTGGATTTGGTATGTGATATTTCATAACCTGTCCATCTCGACCACTGTCGAATCCTGTCAACCCCTGCTTGCAGGAGTTTACGAGATTCACAAGCAGTACGTGATGAAGAGGCCAGAATGATATCGTCTGCGTAGAGGAATGCTTGGATTTCTGTGGGAATAAAACTAAAAAGGGATTCCATACTAATAAGGAAAAGGGTAGGCGATAGAATGGCTCCTTGCGGAACACCATTCTCTAGTGTGTAGGGGTTGGATAGTTCGGTTCCTATTAATACTCTAAATGTCCGGTCCGTAAGGAAGCTTGCAATGAACTTGGTTAAAAGTCCAGCAAAGCCCCAGCGGGACAGTTGTACAAGGATGGCGTGACGCCATGTTCGGTCAAAAGCTTTGGAGAGGTCAATTATTGCTAGATCTATGTGACGTTCTCTACTGGTGGCTTTATCTAACAGATCGTCCAGCTTGGCAAAGTACGTTTCCGTGCCTCTACCCATCCGGAACGCATGCTGGTTATTGCTAAGGAGATTGCGGTCCTCTAATTCCTGAGTTAGTCTACGGTTTACCATCCTTTCCAACACCTTAGCTATGCAGTTAAGGAGCGAGATAGGACGGTAGTTATCTATTTCATTAGTTGATTTGTTAGGTTTAGGAATCGGTACGGTTAGGCTAGTTTTCCAATCCGCCGGGATATTCCCGGTGGACCAGATACTATTGTAAATATTAAGAAGAGTTAGTTTCGCATACGGTGGTAGGTTTTTAAGTAAAGGATAGCCTACGTTGTCAGGGCCGGAAGATTTGCCTTGACATTTCCTAAGGGCCCAGTTAAGTTCTGCTATTGAGAAAAGTCTATTGTATCTATGGTTAGTGGCATCTACTTGGGGAAGTGGAATCTGTTCTACGGAAAATTTGCGTCTGCGGAATCGTGGAGAAAAATTATCTGTAGCTGAAACGTTTGCAAAATGTTTTGCAAAAAATTCAGGTCCTTCAGATGGTGGAATAGTTGAAGTAGGATCAGAGGGCTGGTTTAGAATAAAAGGGGCATGCGAATGTTGGTGAATGCGACCCCGAAAGCACACTCACCCGCCGCCAAAGCTCCTTACAGGTCAAGAGAGGGTTGACATCAGCCACGAACTGATTCCAACTACTCTCTTTCGCTGCACGGATGGCTTCTTTGGCAAGGCGATTGGCTTCCCGATACCGATCGGCAAATATGGGTGTGAAAAAATTGTTGGGGACATGGCTGGCGCGGCGGAATCGGCGTAG
Source organism: Anopheles stephensi (assembly GCF_013141755.1). Lineage (NCBI taxonomy): Eukaryota > Metazoa > Arthropoda > Insecta > Diptera > Culicidae > Anopheles > Anopheles stephensi. Next base: position 18,436,413 of record NC_050201.1, read on the forward strand.
AGCAGTGCGACGGGCTTTGATAGCCCGCGCGACTGTCTCATTCCACCAGGGGACATTTCTTCGGGAGGATGTATTACCTTTGGTATGGGGGATACTACGGGAAGCTGCTATTTCTATGGTTTCTAAGAAGCGGGAAATGGGAGGATTTTCGTCAAAAGGTAGATTGAAGCGGATTTCTGTTTGATACTTTTCCCAGTCAGCCTCCTCATACTTCCAACGAGGACGTACGAGAGATGGCTGAGAGCGAAAAGTACTACGGATAAAAAGTGGAAAGTGGTCGCTATTGTGTGTGTCTGTGTCAACGTCTATGTGGAATTGAGGTGCCATAGAAGATGACACCGCACAGTAATCAAGGATAGAGCTACTTCCGTCAGACGGAGAAACACGGGTTGGGGTATGGTTGTGGAGGATTTGTAAGTCTACAGTATGGAATATTTCATCTAAGAGGTTGCCACTGGAAATGGTAAGGGGACAACCCCAGGAGTTGTTTTGGGCGTTAAGATCTCCTAGGAGGATCAGTGGATAAGAAAACTGAGAGAGTAGGTCAGGAAGATCGTTTTGTATAGGAGATAATTTGAGAGAAGGAGATAGATATATGCAGAGAATGGTTGCTTTTAACGGGGATGCTATTTGTACGGTTACTGAAGGTATTGAGGTGGATAGGTTAATTTTTTTAGTGGGAATGTGTTTAAGAACTCCTAAACACACGTTGTAGTGAGGATGTGTAGGATTAATGTTGAAAAACCAGTTATACTTATTGAAAGGAGTGTTAGAAAGAGAGGGAATGGCTTGAGTTTCTTGTAGGGTGATGATGCTGGGGTTATGCTTGGTTATGAAGAGTTTTAATTCATCTAGGTTATTTTTCATGCTTCTTATATTCCAGGATAATGCAAAAAGGGGCTGGCTAGAGGAATTGCATTATCCTGGCTAGAGGACAAAATGGCTAGAGGAATTTTGTGAATTTTGGGTATCGCCCGAAATAGGAAGGGCAGGGGATTCAGATGTGTAATTGGAGGGAAAAAGCGATGAAGGAATAAAGGATCTTTCTAACTAGGTTTTTTCTTTTTCGTACTACGGGTGGAAACGTGGGAAGGAGGGATTGTGGTGATGGGGTTGGGGATATGGGGAGAGGAAGAATTGAGGGTGTTGGGGGTGGGGAAAGCCATAATAGAAGCTGACCTATGGTACACAAATCTATGCTTAAACAAAGGCAAAAAGTTCGCTAGATACCAACATTGCATAGAAAAAAAAATGTGGCGCCACAAACTAAACCTTCCAGCTAAAGACATTAAAAAAATAAACCGACTAGTAGCTGGACATGATTACGGGAACTACTGGCTTCATTAGATGAAGCTTATTGATAAGGGCACCTGTGAAATCTGCGATGAACCGGATACAGCTAACCATAGAACCTTTTAATGCCAAAGATATGCAATAGAACGGAATAGTTCCAGCAACATAAATGAGGAAGGCTTCATCAAGGCCTGGAAAGCAAAGAATGTTTGCATCATAAAAGAAGTAACCAAATTTATTAAAGAGAATAGAATAATGTTCTAAGAAGGTCAGGAAAGTTCGGAAATTAAAATTAAAACAACAAATTCAAAAAGGACGCAAGTGCAAAAAAATTAAGGGCAACTACCTCCCAATATCAAAAGCGTAACGGTCAGTTCGAACCTTGTCCTAGGCAAGGAAAGGATAGGGTACTTGTAGAGATTCACAATCAACCCTCAATGCCGAGCCAGCCCGAGATAGGGCTGACCTATAGAGATCATTACCCAACTGACATTTTATAGCAGGCTTATAGCGTTTTTCGAGTTCTTTTAGCTAAATCTCGATGCTTAATCTTGCCTTAGAGAGCAGCAGATTTAGCTAATTATAACAGTTCGAACGCGTGGTTTCACGTAGTTTTTTCACCCATTTCCTTCGGATCCAAGCTGTCATAGGCCAGAGGCGCTATGGCAGCGCAAATCAAAACAAAGCAAACAATAACACTCGAATTAGATTGTGATATGAATGAATGATTTTTTATTTATTATATGAATGAATGATTATTTATTTATTTATTCCCAACTGACATCTGTTATACAAAAAAGGCTAAATTTCAAAAAAAATTGCCCGATCCTCGCCATAACTGCTCGCTTCATGCGCGAATGCTCGTTACGCTCTTAGAGCAGCTCAGCACCATACCAGTTTGCCGTTGGAACGAGCAGCACAGCACACACCCGTTCGCTCTCGCGTGCAGAGGCGCTCAAACATTTTCTCGCTTTCCGCAATGTGCCGTGCACTGCTCGAACCATGATCTTCCGCTTGAGAGCCCCTGAGTGCGAGAGAGCGAACACACGTGTGCAGGGGCAGTCGAGTGCGAACTCTTGCCGAGATAAGTCGCATCGTTATCAGCTCTCTGAAACCTTAAATAATATTTGTCACAACTAAACCAGTTTTTTGAGTGGTGTGTGAGAGTTCTGGCGGTTGATTTGCTGATCAGAGCAGTGCGTGCTGTGGATAAAGTGTAAGGGTAAGGTAGATAGCCTCACAGCATCAGTAGTGGAGAAATTGGTAGATAGAAAGAGATAGCAAAAACTCCCGTTAGACGGGATAGTAGATAAGCTATGGCTAGGCCTCCAGTAGGCCTAGCAGGCTTTCCCCCTATCTCAAATGGGGAACACAGAGGAAGATCTATCCCGCAATGGATGGATAAAGGAGATGAATATGGGGAAAAGAGGTTTCTCATTCTGAGATCTCTTGAAAACAAAAAACTCCCTGATAATCCATGGATAATTAGTGAAACTATAAAACAAGCCACAGGCAAAATTGAAACAGGCCGTCCTCTTGACTCGGCTGGAGAAAAAATTCTATTAGAAACCCGATCAGCAGCCTCTTTTCAAAAACTACAAACCATAAAGAAATTAATAAACGGAGACCAAATCGTTATCGAGCCCCATCCAACCCTAAACAGTGTGAAATTCGTTTTTTCAGCCAGTACATTGGGTAAAATGAGCAATGAAGAGATTTTGAAGCATCTCGAGGGAGACAATGTGACGGACATATACAGATTCTCAAAATTAGTAAACGGTGTATCGATTCCAACAAATACATTTGTAGCTACTATGAACGCTGTTCGAGTACCTGAATACATCTTTATAGGTGTCGAACGGATACCTACACGTGTGTATTATCCACGTCCCATGCGCTGTGGTAAATGTTTACAGTTCGGCCACACCAAAACACATTGCAAAAGAAGCGAAACATGTTCTAAATGTGGTAGTGTAGCCCATGGGGAATGTACAAACACCGTAAACTGCATAAATTGCAAAGGTGCACACAATGCCCTGGATAAAAACTGCCCGTTTTACCAAAAAGAAGTGGAAGTGATAAAAATAAAAATAAATAAAAGCTGTACATTTAAGGAAGCACGTGCTCTTTATGAGCTAGAAAAACCAACTGAATGGGCTAATACTATTCAAAAAAGAATAGTCGAAGCTCAAACTGTGGATGCAAAAGACAAAATAATAGAGCAACTAACTGCGACTATTGAAAGCCTACGAAAACAAGTTGAGACTTTAACAGAAATTGTTACCAAGCAAAATACACCCCAGATACCCATGGACAAGGCAACCACGAGCAGTGCACTCAAAAATACTCAAGTAACAGAAATCGACTCAGAAGAAGATAGTTCATTTATCAGTGACACGAATGAATCTTTGTTCCCAAACAAGAGAAATGCAAATTTCTCACCGGATGAGCTAAACCCACCTACAAAATCATTGAGAGATTCAACAATTTCCACCCTCCACTCCAGATCAACAAAAAAGAAAAACTCAAAAACAAAAAGATAAAATCTCCAGTATAGACTCCTTATTTTTCCTGGTACAAAACTTCAACAAATGCTATGTAATGTCTTCCTCAGCTAATCCGATATCATCCAATAATACACGATTGTTTGCTATTACTTGGAATATAAGAAGCATGAGTAAAAACCTAGACGAATTAAAATTAATTTTGACAAAACACGCACCACCATTTATTGCATTACAAGAAACAATGAAACCTCCTTTGCTTACTGCCGGAGCTTTAAAAAATTATACCTGGAGATTCAGGACAGGGAACATCGCACATCACAACGTAGGGATTGGAATACTTAAGCATATTCCTTTCAAATCTCTTAAAATATCTAACACCTTTTCAGCTATTGCTATACGAATAAAAACTCCAATAGAAGCTACAATACTCAACTTATACCTACCACCAAACCAGTCAGATTATTCTCAATTAAATACAGAAATGCACTTGCTTATAAATCAACTACCCAAACCGCTAATAATTGTGGGGGATCTTAACGCTCAAAATGAATGTTGGGGATGTAACACCACCAATACCAGAGGTAAAATGCTTCAAAATACTTTCCTTACGAACAATCTACATGTTTATTTCAATAGAAACCCAACCCGGATAAATCCCTCAAACGGGACTACATCTATTCTAGATTATTGTGTCACAGATATTTCTATAGCTTCTCAATTTACTCTCACTTGTTTGAAAGATACCCATGGCAGCGACCACTATCCCACACTAATCTACAGCAGGCTTTCTCTTCCTCAATATTCCTCTCGACCTAAATGGAAATATAACGAAGCAAATTGGGACGAATATCAATACCAAATCTCTGAATCCCTTGCTAGAATGGCATCGTTACCGGAAGTTCATAATTTTTGTGGGCTGATTAAAAATGCAGCAGAAACAAGCATACCACGTACTAAAGGCCTACCTAGCTTAAGAAACGTACCTTGGTGGAATCAAGAAGTTGCCTTTGCAATTCGTGCGAGACGCAAAGCACTTAGACAATTTCGCAAAGCTAGCAAAAATAATAACAACATTTTCGCCGGAATACTAGCAGAAAAATATAGGGAAGCAAACGTACATGCCAAAGCTGCGATAAAGAAGTCCAAATTAGATTCCTGGGCAAGCTTTTCTGGAGGAATAAACCCATCTATGTCCTCTAAAGAAATATGGCAAAAAGTTAGCCTCCTTACCGGGAAAAAGAAATCTCCATCCCCCATCATACTAAATAAAGAAAATACTATCTCAGATCCAATCCAAGTAGCCAACACCTTCGCAGATATCTTCTTCAAAAATTCTTCCGAAGATATCTATCCAAAGCGTTTTAAAATTCAAAAAAAGAAAAAAGAAAAATCCAACATTCAGTTTGATGAAACCGAGGAACATTCCTACAACAAATTGTTCTCCATGCAGGAACTCTTGTGGGCCTTAGACAAAAGTAAGGGAAACTCAGCAGGGCCAGACGAGATAGGCTATCCATTACTAAAACACCTTCCGGAACAAGGCAAAGTTACACTTCTGAAAATTTATAACGACATTTGGATATCTGGAAAAATTCCGGACACATGGAAAATAAGCTACATAATTCCAATTAAAAAACCTCATAAACCACATCATGAAGCAGAAAACTATCGTCCTATATCGTTATTGAATTGCACGAGCAAGGTTCTAGAACGGATGATAAATAGAAGATTGATGACTGAACTCGATAAAAGAAATCTTTTGAGTTCATCACAACATGCTTTTCGAGCAGGGCGAGGTACTACCACATATTTTGCTTCATTTGAAGAATTATTGTTGAAAACAACAAATGAAAACCTGCACATGGACTGTGCCATTATCGACTTATCAAAAGCATTCGATAGAACATGGCGATACAAGATCCTCGAACAACTACAAGCATGGAATTTTAACGGTAGGTTAACGGCATACATAAGCGATTTTCTCAAAAATCGATCTTTCAAAGTACTCATTGGATCTAAACTATCATACACAAAGAGTCTAGAAAATGGAGTTCCTCAAGGAGCTATTATATCTCCAACACTCTTTTTGATTTGTATGGAATCTTTATATCAACACATTCCCAAAATCATAAAACCATTTTTATATGCAGATGATGTCATGTTAGTCTCAATGTCCAAATCAGTTAGTGAATGTAGAAAAAATCTTCAATCTGGAATCAATGGACTACAAAAATGGACCAAGTTGACTGGATTTGAAATATCTGCTGAAAAAAGTAAGATTTTACATATCTGTCAAAAAAGCCACAGACACAAACCATCGTCCATCAAATATGGCAAAACAATCATACCAAACGTCACAAAAGCCACAATTCTAGGTGTTATTTTTGATGCTAAATTATCCTTCATCGCTCATTGCAACTACACCAAACAGACCGCTAAAAATCGGGTCAATCTGTTCAAAATGTTAGGTTATGGAAAACATCGGGCAAATCGAGTTGTATTAATAAGAATTCTTAAAGCATGGCTCATTCCTAAGCTGCTATACGGAATTGAAATAGTATCGATTAATAAACTAAAATTTGAGAAAACTTTAGCTCCACTTTATCACGCTAGCTTGAGGCATTCTACCGGGGCCTATATCACTAGTCCCACTCTCTCATTGATCTGCGAAAGCGGTCAGCTTCCTTTCTCTCATATCATTACTCAGAGATTAGTTGCAGTTGCGGGTCGTCTACTGGAGAAAGATATTTCATCCAACGCTTTTATTGAGAGAGCTCAAAGCGAATTCATGAAGTTGACGAATCATCGGATACCACGCATCACAAAACAATGCAGATTTGGGGAACGACCATGGGATCAACGGAATCCTTCAATTGACTGGACTATGAAGCAAGAACTAGCAGCTGTTCCCAGATCATCCTTCGTTACCAAAATCTTCAACGAACTACTGCACAAAAAATATCGTGATCACCACCACATCTATACCGATGGATCTGTTGCAGAAAGCAGTGCAGGATGCGGAATCATATCTTCCATGGAAAGATGTTCCATAAAACTAGCCGATCATACTAGTATATTTTCTGCTGAAGCGATTGCTATGATCTTAGCAGCAGAAGAAGCAACGGATTTCTTCAAACCTAACGCTATTTTCACCGATAGCGCTAGTGTCTTGGCCGCCATGGAAAGAGGAAGATCGAAGGACCCGTACGTCCAGATGTTAGAAAATCTTGCGTCCTCGTTACAACTCACGTTTTGTTGGATTCCTAACCATTGTGGCATAAAAGGGAATGAAGAAGCTGACAGGGCAGCAAATGAAGGTCGGGAACAAGATACAGGACATCAAGAAGATCTATCTAGGAAAGACATGATCAAATGGGCTGAAAAAAGAATAGTAGAAGCATGGCAAAAGGAATGGTGGAACCTAAACGAAAACAAGCTCCAATTCATTAAAATATCTGTGGCCCCATACGTTGTTCAAGCAACCAATAATCATGAGCAAGCCATCCTGACCAGGCTTAGAATTGGGCACTCACGACTTACACATGGCTATCGTGTAGCTAAATCTAATCCCGAAAAATGTACCTACTGTGGAGAAATTCTAACAATCAGGCATATCCTTGCAGACTGTGCAGGTTATAACGAGGAAAGGAAGTTACACAAAATAGGGAACAACATAGACGAAATCCTTGCAAATACGGAGGAAAGGGAACGTAACGTTTTGAATTTTCTAAAAGCTATAAACCTGTACAAAGAAATTTAGTTGAATAACAAATGAACTGAATAAGGGCATAAATTGAAGTAATTAATAAGTTACTGTATGTTAAATCAAAGAGGCGAATGTCAGCCAAAAGGCACAAAGCCTCTATAAAACAAAATAAAAAAAAAAAAACGTGTGCAGGGGCGCTCGAACTGTTTCTCGCGCGCCGTTTTGGTACTGGCATGCAGCGCGCATTTTAAAACCGTCTGGACACCCCTGCAAACTTCTGCTTCTCTCTTTCCTTATTGGCTCTGCCCTGAGCACGCTGAGCGACAGTCGTGTTCTGAATGTGATGGAGGGAGGACGTTCCACGCGCACGGATAAGCCGAGGCGCATGACCCGGTGTTTGAATGCAGATGGTGTTAGGATTGTTCGTGTGTGAGCTGCGGTAGCCTGGAGCTTCACTTTGTGACGATCAATTGGTGTTTGCCGCTTCCCGTAACATGTTTTCTGCGAGAGCGTAGGTATGGTGCAGCATTTCATGTACGACGAAGAGCACCATGAGTTGAGACTCACCGTCTTGTTTTTTTCCCCTAAAGGAACCCTGACGAACACGATGAGTGCAACGGAGAGAAAGAAACATCGTTCATGTTTGTTGGTTTGGTTTGTTGAATAAATAAAAAATCATTCATTCATATCACATTCTAATCCGAGTGTTATTGTTTGCTTTGTTTTGATTTGCGCTGCCATAGCGCCTCTGGCCTATGACAGCTTGGATCCGAAGGAAATGGGTGAAAAAGCTACGTGAAACCACGCGTTCGAACTGTTATAATTAGCTAAATCTGCTGCTCTCTAAGGCAAGATTAAGCATCGAGATTTAGCTAAAAGAACTCGAAAAACGCTATAATCCTGCTATAAAATATCAGTTGGGTTTTGCATAACAGATGTCAGTTGGGTTTTGTATAACATATGTCAGTGGGGACGATCGTGCTTTCGTTAAGTTGGGGCACTCGCGTAGCCAGGATTAGTGCAGGGGCGCTCACACGAATAAAAGTATTAAATTTAAGTGCACTAAGAAAAATAAATTCTGTTACCTGCGAACTTCCAAGCAACACAAACGACGGTAAATATTTATCACAGCAACAAAAAAAAAACATATCCGAAAACTACCGCGAACGAACACAACGTTTACGAATAAGTGGAAGAAAAGTGGCGCGCTTTACAGGAGACGCAATAATCTAGAGAAAAGATGTGATTGTGAATTGGAGGATGAACAAAATGCGAGACCAAGAAATGAATTTGCACAAGGTAGGTTGCAATATTAAATAGTAAAAAGGTAAATAATGTAACAAACTAAAGGGTGTTTGTATGGCTATGTTGGCAGGGGAAGCGGATAACATCGTCGGACATTATTACTATGTGGATAACGACGAAGGATGTAGTACATCGTTGGCAAATGAAGAAGCGGAATATTTAGAAGATGATGAAGAGTGGCAGTTTGCCTCGGAAGCATCCATACTAAATGAAGACAGCGAATAGGAGGAGTACACGGATGTGGATAATTTAGAGTCCGAAGAAAGCCAGCTGTCTAACGCCTCAAGCGCATTGGCAAAATCGCTGCGAATTTGGTTCATTAAAAATAAGATTGCTATAAATGCTGCCAATGAATTATTATCTAGCTCCATTTAAGAAATGGAATTTGTGCGATAAAATAGAAATCTCTGAAAAACTTATGAGCATTAAGCTTCCATCAGAGTTTCTTAGAAAGTTTAGATCCTTAGAGGTTTTACATTTTTGGAAGGGATGTGAGTCTGGTTATTTTTTAAGTTACGGAGGGATAGTAGTTTTACAAGATAGAATAGGTATAGTGGCGTATGAACATTTTAAACTTTTATACTGTGCTATTTCGTTATTATCATCTAATCTATTATTGCGCCATCAAGGTGTTCCAAGCGCAGCCGGTATGTTCGACGCCCATTTCTTTAGTGAGAAGCCCGCTGATTATAAATTACATTATTATGTAATTTAATTATGTATAAATTACACCGGTCGTGAAGGGAGGAAACTTGTGATATTTGGGAATTTCTAAAACTGGAGCGGATAATTGAATATGTGTGATGCGTTTGGAAGTTGCTTTTGTAATGTTTATTCAATCGTCAGATTTGTACATAATTCAATTACTCTAGTTCACTTTTCTTACATTGGCGTCTGGTTTATACTCTCTGCTCGTAGTGTTGTCAAGTGTTGTTTATTTTTTCATGCAATAACAATTCAAAATATTTTCATGCAAATTAATTAATTATACTAATTATCCAAATTCAACAGCAACCAACAAACTATTCGCAATAGAAAATAGCCTTTTGCATGCCACAAATGATATAAGGAGACAAGAAAATTTATCAAATCAAATCGACACAAATGAAACGTTCAAGTATTTTAACTTTCAAAAATTCAAAGCAGAAAACTATCGTCAAATGGACATTGCGAGAAAAAATACACATTAGTTATCTAAAAGAGTAGAAGTGAAGAGATTAGCTCAAACGTTCGAAAAATCGACTATGACTATCTATATATTAAAAGTCAGGTAATTGCAACGCACCCGCGTAAGAGCAACGCATTTTCATCAGTAACGTCTGAGTTCAACCTGCATCAGAGAAGTCTTCAGAGCGTCATTCTTCATCCGGCAGAAACAGTTGGTCTGCTATCAACAATTAGATGACAACGGTCAACGTCGAAGGGAACTACGAAGCGGTAATATGCGGTTGGCTAGTGCTTAGATACGAAATTGGCTATCTCAACAAAAAAGTGGAACTTCAAAGAGTGTGCAAAGTCACAACTATAATCTTCGAAGAAAGCTAGCTAATGTTCAACTATCAAACGTTCAAGGTCGAACAAATGCTGTATGTCTTGCTAACGCCATTGAGAGACTACTGTTTGGTCATATGGGCCGAGTCTGATGGTAAGAGAAATCAAGATGCTGAGATCTCCACAAGATGAAAAACCTGCTATACAAAGTGATGAGAGAATCACTTCTTCTGTGCAACTAAATCAGAGCTGAACAACACCCAAGTCTACAATAGTTTCCGCATAACGCCTTACTGCGGTCTAAAATATAATCTTGGTCGACCAGCTGATTACAATGCATCTTCAACTATCGATATCTAAATCTTAAAATCCAGCATCAAAATGACGACTATTTTTCACATCGTAGCCACTTGAGAAATCGCCCAACTGAAGCCATCGTGTTTTAAGACGACGACGTGTGAAATAAACGAGCAACTACAACATCTCTTATCCTGTAGAGATTTTTGATAATCGTGTCAATCAAAATCGTATCTGAGCTTCAACGCCCAGAGCGCAGCCCTACGAGTAGTCCAATGTGCAAACAACAGTGAATTATGCCTCACAACTATCACCTCCTTCGTCATCGCCGCGACAACCTACGAGCACCAACGCATCCTCACCGGCTAAACAACTTTAAATCGTTTCTACAACCGTCTGCAAGCATCGATGAACTGTCAACGGCAGAATGCGTGCAATTACAATCAGGAGTCGTATAATGAGAGTTGAAACAATTCAATTGATTAAAGTACTAGGAAAATTAACTCAAAAGGAGTATTTGAATTTTATCTTGGCAGTAATACGCCGCGTTTATTTGGTAAAACTTGTAGTTTTACGAGGGGCGGAATGTTGCGAACGCGACAAAATAAAATTGAGCTAAAATGACAGGCATGCAAGAGTTAGATGAAAAACTAAACTATCTAAGATAACTAAATATCTTTCGTTTAGGATAAATTCTCATCGGCAAATATTATTTAGGAAAAACCTAAACTCACAGAAAGGCCTCGTACCAAAAGGAAAAATGAAACTATGATAAACAATGGTAACGTGTAAGGACATGTCATAAAACAGCTCGAAATTATCCAGACATCAGCAAATCCTAAATAAACTCAGGCCATGTGATAAGACAAGAGTAAAAAACATACACCGGAAAAGAGCCTAACACATACATTATCAGAGCGCATTTAGTTTCATAAAAAGGGATCAACGCGAAGATCAAGGTACGCTCGTATTATCCGTAGTGCAGTGATGGAAAGATCATTCGCGAATAGAGTAAACGACGCTATAGGTTTATGTTACTCCAGGTAAAAAGAATGCTATCTCTTTCGAACCTTTTCTTTCATTCCAACAACCTTACTTTCGGGATTGTTTTAGTATATACACCTGTTTACAGTTACAGTCGAATCGCTCACCGTTTGCTTCGACTCACGAGCTGCCTGTTTCGATTTGCATGCCATTAGCATCGAATGAGCGACACTTTGGTCGAATCACATGCCGTCACTATGGAATCACGTGCCGGTAGCTATGGTTTAGGAAATGTTAGAACATTTCAAATACGCTGTTTCTCTCAAAATAATAGTTTTTTCTTATCGTCATAACGCACGGATAATATTAACTATTTAAAGAAATAGAAAGCAATATTTTAAACTAGTTTACGCGTGTTTTACATATTGTGTCAAAGTAAAAATGAACGATACATACCAACTATTTCCAAGAATTCAACGAATTTCTTTGCCATTCGAACACGTTCATTTCCGCTAGTTTAATGTATAGATCGCCAATGAACTCCAGCTAGAAAAGAAAGTCTCGCTACGTTTATCGCTACTGTTCGATGTTGGTATTGTACGACACATTTTCTTGCCATTTATGGTTTATTAGCCGTTTATTCGTATAAAAATACCAACAGAATGTTTTCTAATGGTGACAGCCTAACCGGGCTATTCATTACATCACATGTTTTATACAGGAACAATCAAAAATCCATGTATATCGGCACGTGATTCCATGGTAAAGGTATGTGATTCGGTCGTTATGTCGCGCATTCGATGGAAAGGGTATGCAAATCGAAGCAGCCAGCTCATGAGTCGAAGCAAACGGTGAGCGATTCGACTGTAACTGTAAACAGGTGTAAGGCAGGATTTTTTGAGAATAAAGCGACTTGTAATCCAGACCTCAACGAAGAAGCTTGTGTTTCATTGTTTGGGTATCCATACAGAATCGGGAAAGTTTTACCTTTGCCTTCCCTCCGGATGTTGGTCCCGCACTTTGGTGTCTCCCCACTCCGTCGGAAGAATTAGGCGAAATTAAGCCAAGCAAGAACCACGGTTAGATACTTCTCCTGGTTATCCAGGAAAAAAGGCTAATCGTCTGATCGAGCTACGGCATTCCCGTTGTCCACGCCGAGTTAGTGAAGTGCGAGTCCGCCGCTAAAAACTTCTCTAGGTTATCCAGGAAAAAAGGTTAGCCGCCCGATTCAAGCAACTCTGACAAGGCCAGTAATCTGCGCGGAGATCTCCGAATCGATCACTCCTTCGCGTGGTCGGTTCAACAACGGTTCGTTATCGAACTAACAGACTCCGAAATTAAGTTCGAAAGAAAACGAACCCGAATCAAGCAGCGCCCTTGCCTCATGCTTCATTCCATAATCGTCAACGATGTATACTAACGCAGTCGCGAGGAAAACCATTTCATCGTCTGCATTAGCCGCCAGCGTAACGTTCGACGGTGAAGTTTGATGAAGTAAGCTGTGATGACGTTTATGACACGGCCGACAGGAATAGTCCGATTTATAAGCTTGAACTTGGTGAGAGTTGCTCAAGCAGTTCCAGCATAGACCCTCTTTTTGCACTATGTCCCGCCCTTGCTGCGTATCGTTGCTCGTAAAAACTGTAACAGATGAGATTCCGGACACTGTAACGGGCATTTGGCTAGATGTGAGGCAGGAGAACTGGATGGGTGCACTGCAGACTTCCGTGCTGCAGGAAGACGATGCGTGCCGGCAACCTTGGTCGGAGCCACCCTTTTACATGCGAAACCCTTACTCTATTTCAGAATACGAATTCGATCCTGCAGGAACTCGATCAGCTCACTGTACTTGTTTTGTTTGCACTGTACCGAATGTTTTTCCCACTTTAGGATGGTTTCATTGTCGAGCTTCATCAACAGCATGTTAGATAGAGGCGTGTCCCAAGTGTCGACCGGTTCTTGTAGTTTCACCAAACCATTCACATTTCGTGTGAATTCGTCCACTAACGTTGTTAAACCATCAACACTTTCTGCTTCGACTCCCGAAAGAAAATGTAGCCTCCACCAGTACTCGCGAATTAACATCCGTGTATTGTCGTATCGCTTAAGAAGCGATGCCCAAGTTACAGAGTAGTTTTCTGTAGTTAATGACACACGTTCAAAAGGTACAGCTGCTTCGCCCTTCAATGAAGAAAGCAGATACTGGAGTTTAGCAATGGCTGGTAACTCAGCTGAAGCGTCGATCATTGATACAAAATGAACGCGGAACGACAACCACTTAGTAGAATCCCCATCGAACGTTGGCAGTTCGATTTTTGGCAACCGAAGATCAGGAGCGTTTGGCCGTCCAAACGCGAGCGTTGAATTTTCCAGAAGTGATGATTCGTTAAGCGGGTTGGCGTCCTTCCGTTGATTCTTCCTGAAGAATGATTTTAGCCTTCTGCACCGTTCTTCCATGTCGATCCTGTCGTTGATACAGGATTGAATTGCTTCGCTGCTATCGTCGCATCCCAGCAAACAATTCGGGTCAGTTTGTTGGTGAAGGGTATGTAGAAATCGTGCGAAAATGGGTGAAACTCGTGGGGGGCAATCTTACTCGGGCGAACTAGCTGTTTAGCTCGTTGCAGCGCATGCACTCTTGCTACGACAGTCAACCTGAACAGACGTGTTCTGCTTGTACTCCCGGTTCAGTGCTTCACCAGTGTTCCTAGTGTTACCTGTTGTAGTGAGATTTCTCTGTGCCTGTACAGTGTGTAGTGCGACTTGTTGCTGTTACCCTGTGCTGCTGTGCAGTGGTTTCTACGCGGTGTACCTGTGCGGTTTTCCTGTGTTGCTGTATAGTGTCCTACCAGGTGTTTTTATTTTACCCAGTGTACCTGTGCTAAAAACTAATCCAGAAGTTCTATACCTCTCCGTGGTGCGTGCGTGACTTTTGTGCCGTGGTGCTAGTTTTAAGAGCTTTAGAGAAAGATAGGCCCTGGCAATTTCATAATTTTTGTGTGCTGGTATTAAAAAAGAGACAAGTTAAGTGAGAAAAAAGACTCGTTTAGTGTAGGTGGTGTGTCGTGGTGATATTCTTTAAGTGTAGTGTGTTTACATTTATTTTTACGACTGACAGGACTTATAATTTTTGTTTTCCTGAGCCCGGCATTACAATGCCAGGCCCACCTTCCTACGAGAGGGATTTTCCCCCTCTCGGCGGGCCCTCCCGAAATGAGAGGACCCTACCAGACTACATGGACAAGAACAATGACCACGGAGACATGAAGTTCCTTGTCCTACAAACAACCGACGGCTCTCTCCTCCCAAAAAAACCCTTTCGTCATTGGTAAATCCTTATCCTCCCTTGCTGGTGAACTTTCCGAACCCCGCAAAGTTATTGACAACGGCAAAAAACTCCTAATTAAGACCCGTAGTTCCAAACAATTTAAATCGCTACAAACCCTCTCCAAACTCATTGACGGGACTAGTGTGACAGTGACTCCCCATACGACCTTGAACAGTGTTCAGTGTGTAATCTTTTCCCCAGACTTGAAAGACGTTAGTGACGAGACAATTTTAGAAGAACTGAAGGATCAACGCGTAATTTCTGTGCGTAGATTCAAACGTAAAGTGAACAGTGAATTAGTGCCGACCAACATCTTCCTGCTCCGTATAAACACCACCTCGATCCCGTCATTCATCCGTCTCGGTGCCCTGCAAGTTTCTACCCGACCTTACTACCCAAAACCCATGATGTGCTACAACTGCGCTCATTATGGACACACCAAGATGAGCTGCAAGGTAGCTCAAGCCTGCGCCAACTGCGGTACACCTGCCCACGGAGATTGCCCCGTCGACCCCGTGTGCATCAACTGCAAAGGAACACATAACGCCTTCTCCCGTTCCTGTCCCCGCTACCTACAAGAAGAAGCAGTCATTAAGTACAAAGTAGATAACAACTGTTCTTACGGAGAAGCCCGCAGATCTGTTAGTTTGCCTGTAACTCCTTCCCTTGTCCAACAACGAATTACGTACGCACAACAAACGACGCAAGACGAAAAAGACGTACTTATTGCTATTCTACAATCACAAAATCAGCAACAAGAAGAACTTATCAAAACACTAAGAGAATCAATGGACAGTTTGAGAAAACAAATAAAAGAACAAGGTAAAATGATTAAAAGAATACTGAACCAAAATAATGACAAACAAGAACAAAACGACAACTCACTAGAATCGGAAACCGACACAACTCTGACCGACTCAGAAGACGCGGCCTCCACCACCTCCACCACTTCTTCCATCACCCGCAAGCGAGCCCGCGGGAATAAGGGCTCTCCCTCCTCGGAAGAGGAAAACCCAACCTCCCCCACCCCCACCCCCAACACCCTCAATTCTTCCTCTCCCCATATCCCCAACCCCATCACCACAATCCCTCCTTCCTACATTTCCATCCGTAGTACGAAAAAGAAAAAACCTAGTTAGAAAGATCCTTTATTCCTTCATCGCTTTTTCCCTCCAATTACACATCTGAATCCCCTGCCCTTCCTATTTCGGGCGATCCCCAAAATTCACAAAATTCCTCTAGCCAACAACCCCTTTTTGCATTATCCTGGAATATAAGAAGCATGAAAAATAACCTAGATGAATTAAAACTCCTCATAACCAAGCATAACCCCAGCATCATCACCCTACAAGAAACTCAAGCCATTCCCTCTCTTTCTAACACTCCTTTCAATAAGTATAACTGGTTTTTCAACATTAATCCTACACATCCTCACTACAACGTGTGTTTAGGAGTTCTTAAACACATTCCCACTAAAAAAATTAACCTATCCACCTCAATACCTTCAGTAACCGTACAAATAGCATCCCCGTTAAAAGCAACCATTCTCTGCATATATCTATCTCCTTCTCTCAAATTATCTCCTATACAAAACGATCTTCCTGACCTACTCTCTCAGTTTTCTTATCCACTGATCCTCCTAGGAGATCTTAACGCCCAAAACAACTCCTGGGGTTGTCCCCTTACCATTTCCAGTGGCAACCTCTTAGATGAAATATTCCATACTGTAGACTTACAAATCCTCCACAACCATACCCCAACCCGTGTTTCTCCGTCTGACGGAAGTAGCTCTATCCTTGATTACTGTGCGGTGTCATCTTCTATGGCACCTCAATTCCACATAGACGTTGACACAGACACACACAATAGCGACCACTTTCCACTTTTTATCCGTAGTACTTTTCGCTCTCAGCCATCTCTCGTACGTCCTCGTTGGAAGTATGAGGAGGCTGACTGGGAAAAGTATCAAACAGAAATCCGCTTCAATCTACCTTTTGACGAAAATCCTCCCATTTCCCGCTTCTTAGAAACCATAGAAATAGCAGCTTCCCGTAGTATCCCCCATACCAAAGGTAATACATCCTCCCGAAGAAATGTCCCCTGGTGGAATGAGACAGTCGCGCGGGCTATCAAAGCCCGTCGCACTGCTCTACGCCGATTCCGCCGCGCCAGCCATGTCCCCAACAATTTTTTCACACCCATATTTGCCGATCGGTATCGGGAAGCCAATCGCCTTGCCAAAGAAGCCATCCGTGCAGCGAAAGAGAGTAGTTGGAATCAGTTCGTGGCTGATGTCAACCCTCTCTTGACCTGTAAGGAGCTTTGGCGGCGGGTGAGTGTGCTTTCGGGGTCAAACCAACATTCGCATGCCCCTTTTATTCTAAACCAGCCCTCTGATCCTACTTCAACTATTCCACCATCTGAAGGACCTGAATTTTTTGCAAAACATTTTGCAAACGTTTCAGCTACAGATAATTTTTCTCCACGATTCCGCAGACGCAAATTTTCCGTAGAACAGATTCCACTTCCCCAAGTAGATGCCACTAACCATAGATACAATAGACTTTTCTCAATAGCAGAACTTAACTGGGCCCTTAGGAAATGTCAAGGCAAATCTTCCGGCCCTGACAACGTAGGCTATCCTTTACTTAAAAACCTACCACCGTATGCGAAACTAACTCTTCTTAATATTTACAATAGTATCTGGTCCACCGGGAATATCCCGGCGGATTGGAAAACTAGCCTAACCGTACCGATTCCTAAACCTAACAAATCAACTAATGAAATAGATAACTACCGTCCTATCTCGCTCCTTAACTGCATAGCTAAGGTGTTGGAAAGGATGGTAAACCGTAGACTAACTCAGGAATTAGAGGACCGCAATCTCCTTAGCAATAACCAGCATGCGTTCCGGATGGGTAGAGGCACGGAAACGTACTTTGCCAAGCTGGACGATCTGTTAGATAAAGCCACCAGTAGAGAACGTCACATAGATCTAGCAATAATTGACCTCTCCAAAGCTTTTGACCGAACATGGCGTCACGCCATCCTTGTACAACTGTCCCGCTGGGGCTTTGCTGGACTTTTAACCAAGTTCATTGCAAGCTTCCTTACGGACCGGACATTTAGAGTATTAATAGGAACCGAACTATCCAACCCCTACACACTAGAGAATGGTGTTCCGCAAGGAGCCATTCTATCGCCTACCCTTTTCCTTATTAGTATGGAATCCCTTTTTAGTTTTATTCCCACAGAAATCCAAGCATTCCTCTACGCAGACGATATCATTCTGGCCTCTTCATCACGTACTGCTTGTGAATCTCGTAAACTCCTGCAAGCAGGGGTTGACAGGATTCGACAGTGGTCGAGATGGACAGGTTATGAAATATCACATACCAAATCCAAAATCCTCCATATCTGCAAACACTCTTTCTGCAAACAACGACGATCTATTACATACAACAATATACCAATACCTAACACACGAACTGCCGACATACTCGGCATAACACTCGACAGACACCTTTCCTTTCTTCCACATTCCAACAAGGTAAGAAGGAAGCTAACAGCCGGCTGAACCTGTTCCGCATGCTCGGAGCTGGCAAAGCTCGGGCCTCCCGATCAACCCTGAACCGCATCATCAACGCCTGGCTCCTACCCAAACTACTCTACGGAATCGAGATTGTTTCCCGCGAGCGAGCAACCTTCGAGAAGAGAGTAGCACCCGTCTACCATACAGCCATCCGCTACGCCACTGGTGCTTTTGTCACCAGCCCGATTGTTTCCCTCCTCTGCGAAAGCGGTTTTCTTCCATTTCAGCATATCATCACCAACAGACTCGTGGCAGCTGCAGCTCGGATCCTTGAGAAAGGAATCGACGCAACTGCCCTCCTTGCCAGAGCTAACTCCGACCTGCAACAACTCACCAACCACCAGATTCCTCCGATCATCCCATCCAGCCGCCGGGGAACACGTCCCTGGTACCATAGCACTCCTGCTATAGACTGGGAACTGAAACAAACTCTCCGGGGAACCGGAAAAAGCAGCCACATCGCCAATACCACCTTTACGCACCTGATCGGGACCAAATACCAACACCATCACCACATCTACACAGACGGCTCCGTTAATCGGGATTCTGCCGGCTGTGGGATCCATTCCAGCCTCGAAAATTGCGCCATCAAGCTCCCTAACCACACCTCTATCTTTTCAGCCGAAGCAATAGCTATCCGTCTTGCCGCCGATGAAGGACTTCGGACCGACATTCCAAACGTCATCTTCACCGACAGCGCTAGTGTCCTGGCAGCCCTTCAACACGGTTCCTCAAAAGACCCACTCATTCAGCTCCTAGATGACATCCTTCCATCTCCTGAAAGTCCTCTGTTGGATTCCGGGTCATTCCGGAATCGACGGAAACGAGAAAGCCGACCGTCTTGCCAACGAAGGTCGGCTCCATCCGGCCGAACCGCACAGCTCTCTTTCACGCCGTGACGCCATCCGCTTCACTAACGCAATAGTCGCTCAACACTGGAACACCACCTGGCACAACCTAGACCTCTCCACAAAACTCCGCTCCATCAAGCACAACACCGCACCCTGAGACGATCCCGATTCCAGCCACATCCAACGAGTCCTTTCCCGGCTTCGCATTGGCCACACCCGCCTGACCCACTCCTACCTTCTCGACAGATCCAGTCCTCCACTTTGCAGCTTCTGTGGCGTCGACATTACCGTCCGCCACATCCTTACCGATTGCCATGGATACACTACACACCGAACAACCTGCCAACTAGATACCGACCTAGCCATCATACTATCTCCCAACAAGCAACAGCAGAACCGCCTCATCCGATTTTTACACATCAGCAACCTGTACCGCGAACTATAAATTTATAGCACAATAGTTTCCATATTACATAAAGAATAATAGTTAAGCAATAGTTAAGCCATAGTTTTTACCACACGTATGTAACAATAGACAGGAAAGAGGCGAATGAAGTCTCAAAGACCCAAAGCCTGTATAAATAAACGAAAAAAAAAAGTTGCAGCGCATGCGCTGTGCTGTCTTTGAATGTGTGCGAGCGTCAAAAGCGAGCGAAACGCCGCTGTGTCAAAAAATGGGTAAACAAACTTAGTTGGAGTTCAGAAAAGTAAACATGCGCAATCCGCTTGGTTATGTGCAAAAATTCGTGACAAAACACCCAACAACACGCGCACCATAGGTTCGCACAACACGTGCGTCTAGCTAAACTAACGGTTTTTCAGCACAATCGTCGATAGGGCCAGTGCTAAAGTGAACCTTAGTCGGTCTTGTGAATTTCTTCGACCCTTGCGCCACATGGTGTGCGAACTGCCAGCCCATACGTGCAGTGAGAAACAGTACGGCATTCGATATTTCAAAATCCGTGTGGGTACGTACGTGCGGCGGTAGGCAGTAGCTGAAAATTGAGCACAGTGTAAATTCAAAGCGCTGGACGCTAGACAAAACGCGCGAACTGCATATTGTGTTCAATCGATGAGACGGAGTTCATTGGCGGCATTCGGTGCACAGGGCAACACAGCTGGTTCAGGCGATTAGGAAAAAAAATTCAAAAACGTGTCTTTTCGTAACGGACAATTTTTGCGTAAAAAAGAGAGGAATTTGTTTTGAAAAATGTCGGTTAGCGACAGAACACTTAAGGTGGATTTCTCGCAAATCCCAAGAAAGCCCACACGCACAGAAATTTTTAGCTTCCTTACGGACAAGCTAAGCCTAAAAGCGGAAAAGCTGGAAATGGTACAATTCCTGAACCTTTCCACATCTGTGGTGGTGGAGATGAAAGAGGAGGGCGTTGCTCTCTTAATAGTGGAGGTGCATGATAGAAAGCACACCATCACATGTAATGGTCGGGATCACGCGATCCCAATCACAATGGAGGACGACACCAAAGTCATAACCATACAGGAGGTATTCGCCAAGGTGACTAACGCGGATATTATATCAGCTTTGGAGGCCTTCGGGGAGGTGAAGGGGGCAAAGGACCTCCTCTGGGAGGAGCCTACGCCTTTTCCAGGCGTAAGAAACGGCAACAGAGCGGTGAAAATGTTAATAAACAGGCCCATCCCATCATACATCACCATAAAGGGTGAGCGGGGTAGGATCACATACCGCGGGCAGGAACAAACCTGCATGTACTGCGATCAAATGGTCCATTACGGTGTTTCCTGCACACAAAACAGGAAAAATAACAGCCAAAAGGCATCAAGTGTCAACCAGCGCCTATACTCGGCAATAGTACAGGGCAATCACACTACGGCCAAAGAAAGCTCAACTGAAAAAGTGGTAACCACAAAAAGTATCCAGGCTGCAGCAAAGCACTGGAACGCATAGACTACGAAAAAAGTGTCTCGAACACTATGACACTTAACAAAAGAGCAATGTCCGACAGCTCCTATCCAGACACAGACGAGGAAATAGCAGGGGTCTCCCAGCACGATTTTAAAAAGCCACACAAAAAAAGCATCAAAACGAACGAACGTAGCATACTATAAACTGCCAAACAGGTTTTTTGTTGTATAGGTTTTTGTTAATATATATAAAAATGGAAAAGATAAATTTGTTCAATACTATGACATCCACATTAAAAATACTACAAACAAACATAACCAGCCTCATTAAAAACAAAGACGAGTTAGAAAGAATTCTACTCACACAAGACATCACAGCAGCTTGCATCTGTGAAACTTGGTTAGACGACAATAATCTACATAAATCCAAAATCCACAACTACAACCGCATAAACAGCAATAGATCAGACGGCTATGGAGGCACTGCAATTTACCTCCAAAAAATCAAAAAATTTAGAACAATCAATAGACTTAGTAACGAAAACATACAAATCACATAAATTGAACTCATACAGGATAAATTCAAAATAATTTGCATCTATGCAGCCCCTAGGACCCCGATTCAAGACTTCAAAGACACCATTACGCAAATAATACACAATACAAACAACAGGAAATGCCTAATAGCCGCAGACCTCAACGCGCATCACACCTCATGGAGCAACCCTTGGAGCGACAATAAAGGTACGTTTATAATTAACGAAATAGACTATACTCAATTAACAATTTTGCACAACAAAAAACCTACATACATCCCCACAGATATAAACAAAAGAAATACAGCAATAGACTTAACATTCGTAACAGAAAACATAACCGATAAATGCACAAGGGTAGTACTAGATCACCACATGGGAGCCACCAATCACAAAACAATTATCACAACTATGGAAACAATCAATCATAAACAAGCCCGACTAATAACAAACAGGAAAAAACTTTACCATAAATTAAAACAAATGGAAATAGAGGAACACACCTCAGTGAAACAAATTTTCCAGAAAATAGACACACTAGTAAAAGAAAACACCTCTAAATAAAAAAAAAAACACTAAAAATCTGGTGGAATAGAAAAAACGGAAAAAGCTTGGAAGGAAAAAAACAAAAGTAGACAAATTTTCAATAGAAACAAAACAATAGAGAACGAAATTGAATTCAAGAAAAATCTAGCTAAATTCAGATTAATTAAAAGAAAACACAAAATCCAAAAATATGAAGAGAAACTTAGCGAGATAAACAATTACACTAACACCACAGAATTATGGAGATTTATAGGAAAAATCGAAGGCAAAAAAACAAACACAAAAGATGAAAATCTCATCCACAGCAACAAAGAGGCAGCGAAAACATTTTTAGAAGAAAATTTTCAAAAAAATAAGAAAGGGAACAAAAAACCTTATCAATATGCTAGGCCATTAAACAATATCATGGACGAAGAAAGATGGCACAACATTCTAAAGAAAAAAGAAAAATACAGCCCCAGGACCTGACAAAATCTCCTACGAAATTCTGAAAAATATAAATAGACCATCGGTCAGTAAAATAGTAAAGGAGATAAATAACATGTGGGAAAAAGGAAATTTAAAAAAGCAATACAAACACATAGAAATAGTGGCGATACCCAAACCAGGGGCTGATAGAAACAACGCTAAAAACTATAGGCCCATAGCTATGATTCCAGCTATCACTAAAATCTTAAATTCAGCAGTATTAGAAGACCTCAACAGACACTGTCACAACAACAACTTTATACCAACAACTTATTTTGGCTTCAAAAAAAAAAAACTGTACCACAAACCAATGCGTCAACTATTTAGTGAACAAAATTACATCCAACAAAAGAAAAAACTGGTTAACTGGTATAATGTTTATAGATTTAAAAAGCGCGTACAACAACGTACACACAGACTCGCTCATACAAATTTTGGAGCAAAACCAGATTCCGATAGAAATCATTAGATGGGTAGGAAGTTTCCTAAACAACCGAACGATAGAAATAAAATCAGAAGGAGAAAAGCTAAAAAAATTAGTGTCAGACGGTTTACCACAAGGGAATGTCCTCTCACCCACCTTATTTAACATCTACACCAGAAAAATCCACGAAACACTCAACAATAGCGACGGAAAAGTTTTACAGTATGCGGACGATTTCGTAATCATTCAAAAAGTGAAAACAGCCACAGAACTGGAATATAAGATGCAAACAGCGATCAATAGTTTTTCAAATACAATCCAGGAACTAAAGCTTCCAATTAACATAGACAAAACAAAATTCATGATCTTCAGCAAGAAACCCCAAAACGTTACTATACAAATAAGAAACCAGCGAATAGAAAAAGTTACAGTTTACAAATATCTCGGAGTGTGGATTGATGGCAACCTATTTTTCAAAAAACATGTAGAAGAACTCAAGGATAAAGCTAGAAAAATATTACAGTTAGTGATAAGGATATGTAACACCAACAACAACCTCAGCCCTACTAAAACCATTACTGTACACAGAGCCATTATAAGGAACATTTTGGAAACCGGCTCCCTGTACACTCTAAATGCAAAAAAAACTTACTAAACTCAATGAATTCAATTACAAATCAGTCACTCAGAAAAGTAACGGGTTGCTCTAAACCAACCCCTATTAACACGCTAATGGCGATAGCAGCCGAAACTCCACCACACATTAGAGCAAGTTTTATAGCCAAAAAGGACATGGTCAAAACATTTATATACTCTCCGATCCATAGGGACCAAATGAGAAGAACCATGAGAGAAAACTCAAGAACCAGATCAAGAAACAAATCATACATGGAGAATTTATTCCAGAACAATCTGAATATTTTTGAAGAAACAGCAAGAATCAAAACAAATGACATCAATAGAAGCACAAAAATTCGCTGTGAAATCGAGCCCAACATATCAAAAAACTCTACAGCAGGGAAAGTATACCTCAAACAATTTTGCGAACAGGAAATAAAAAAGCTAGGAACAACGAACACTCTAATTTTCACTGACGGGAGCAAGAGCGATGAGGGATGCGGAATCGGAATATACATAAGACCTCACAATAATAACAATAACAGATACTGGGCACATAAATTCAAAACAAAAAACATAACTCCAATTACGTCCATAGAATTAGCAGCCATTAACATCATAACGATAGAAAAAATAGAAAACCCAATCATCCTTACAGACAGTCAAGCTGCATGTAAAATCCTCATTAACGCTCAAAACCTCGATCACATCGACGAAATAGTCTATAATATACTCAAAGGATGCAAACACTCTAATGCTCAAATAAGATGGATTCCAGGACACTTAGGTCTATATGGAAACGAAAAGGCAGATGAACTAGCAAAAAAAAGGGGTGCACGCAAAAGACATATACAACAACAAACTACGTTTGGCAGATGTAAACCATATGTTAGTTGAAAACATGCAAAAAGAAACAAGAGAATGGTACAAAAAAACGTGTGAGCAAAAGGGAAAAAAATTCCAAAGATTCCAAAAAGAGTTCCAAGACAAACCGTGGCACCACAATTTAAACATCACACCCCATGACATCAAAACAACAAACAAAATCATAGCTGGACATGATCTCTCAAAATATTGGCTCAACAAAATGAGAATCACCGAAAACGGAAATTGTGATGCATGTAATATTCCCGAAACAGGAATACATAACATCTTTTACTGCAACAGATACCAGACCCAACGAGAATAATACGACATCTCCTTCGACGCATTTTTAGAGAAATGGAAAGAGCCGAACGGACGCATGGTCAAAAATATAACCAAATTCATACGAGAAACAAAAATCTCACTTTGAATAGAACCAAGCTAGACATGAACCATGCGGCATAAACGAAAAGCATAACACCACTCATCTGACAAACAGACCAAGCAGAAAAACAACAGACTCCGCAACCGGGTAGATGACTCTTGAGCAGTCCTAGGACTCAGTCGAAAGCCCAAACGAAGCAGTTAACCTTTGAATATGTGGGGGGAACAATATTTGCCCATACGTATAGAGGGCTATACCCTGCTTCAACAAAATTGAAGAAGAAGAAGAAGAAGAAAAATTCGTGAAATAATCTAAATATTCTTTATTTTGAACTCATCTAACCTATTACCGATATGTGCAGTGCCGTGGAATAACAAAAACTGCTTCAAAAAAGCTGTGTGTGTGCCTGATACTCCAGCATCTTCCCATGTGTGTAAACAACGCCAAGCGTATTACTGTTTTGTGATCATCATATTTCATTCGGATTGCACATTACCGGGCAGAAAAAGGTAACGTATTGTTTTCCGTACTACTGTGTTCATAGCAACGCCTACTGTTATTTCATTTGCGCTAATATTACACCTTGTTTAACCTATTTTTTTCCAACCTCCACCCATAGCTTCAAGCAACCAATTTTGTTTCGGCTGTCTTCTTTCTTACACGGCTAGGTAAACATATATTATACATATCGAAGATTATTGTGTAGAGGAAGAGTGTATTGTGGCCGAAATTTCATTCACTACCGCAGCCGTTTGGGCAGTTCGGGCATCCAGTTTTAATAATAAACATGGTGAACAAAAATCGTGCCCAGGACAAGTTGTTTTTGCTTGAACTAACTCTGTGTTCTTATTTACATGAATAGATACGGTGGACGGATGAATGCTGCTTGCTGACGACTGCTCTTCGTGAAATGTTGATCCCGGTGATGAAACACACGGTTCCGGTGTCATGCTTGGTGACGGCTGACGGGATCCTTGATGCACGACAGTCGTTTTTGCCGGTCGCGCAACGTCATGCGCGCATGAACCGGCAGCTGAAGCAACAGACGATTTCGGCGTCGCACTTGTGGTCGGCTGCGATCCTCGCATTGGTTCGTCAAACGATCCTAACGGTCGCGGAATGCCATCCACGGATCCAGCAGCGGGAATGACCGATGGTACCGGCGTCGCACTTGTGGACAGCTGCGATCCATGCGAATGCTTTAACGACATTGTCGCTAGTGGAACAACACGCACGGAACTAGCAGGCACAAGAATCATCCCACGTATCGCTTTCGTTGAGGGCTGCGATCCTCGCTTTTGTTCCATCGATCCTGCCTGACGCGTAGCGATATCCACGGAACCAGCAGTGAGAGCAGTAGAAGATTCCGACGGCATTGTGCGTGTGATTGTTACCCTTTATTCAAAGACACAGCTGAAAACATAAACATTCAGATTTCAAGGCGCAAAGCAGTATTCAAATTCAACTCAGCAGTTTCACCTGGAAAATAAATTAATAAAAGTAAGTAAGATTAAGTGCATGACAATGAATCAAATTATTATCATACTTACATAAAAAATAATAAACGATTGATTATTTCAGCCAAAATATAATGTCGGAACCACCAAAGAAAGGGCGCCTTTTTGCACTGCAACAACTGCCTTCGGCTGTATTATGCTCCACAGGCGCGATCATCCGTGTTTTTGGACCGCGAACGTCATCAAGACCGACGCCGGAACCGTCTCTTGCCCCCGATGCTGGTTCCATGGATATCGCTACGCGACCGGCAGGATCGGTGGAACAAAAGCGAGGATCGCAGCCGTCCACTTGTGCGACGCCGGTACCGGCATTTGTTCCCGCTGCAGGTTCCATGCGTGTCATTCCGCGGCCGGCAGGATCGTCTGCGACGTCGGAATCTTCTACTGCTCTCACTGCTGGTTCCGTGGATATCGCTACGCGTCAGGCAGGATCGATGGAACAAAAGCGAGGATCGCAGCCCTCAACGAAAGCGATACGTGGGATGATTCTTGTGCCTGCTAGTTCCGTGCGTGTTGTTCCACTAGCGACAATGTCGTTAAAGCGTTCGCATGGATCGCAGCTGTCCACAAGTGCGACGCCGGTGCCATCGGTCATTCCCGCTGCTGGATCCGTGGATGGCATTCCGCGACCGTTAGGATCGTTTGACGAATCAATGCGAGGATCGCAGCCGACCACAAGTGCGACGCCGAAATCGTCTGTTGCTTCAGCTGCTGGTTCATGCGCGAGTTAACTTTTTCGAAAGATTTTAGTTAAGACGACAGCGCAGTAAGGAGTTAAGACGACAGCGCAACACGAGAAACGCCACGCAGCAGAACGCGCCACCGATAAACAAACAAACCACGCACGACCGATAAACAAACAAACCACAAAGCAGCGCGCACAACATAATTTGCAACGCAGCATTATTCAGCACGCAGCATAATTCAACACGGACCAGCGCACCAGCATCCATCCAAACAGTTCAGTTGATACTCAGACGCTAATCCGAACGGTTATTAACTCCGCCGGTCGATGGAAATAAAGTTAAGTTTTTTTTAAAAACACTTCTCCCGGACACCGTGCGTTAACTGGCGCCCGAATAGGGACCGCGCTATGTGAAAAATAAAGTTAAGGTGCAAGTGAAAAGTAACCACGTTAGAGTGAAAGTTACCACCAAATCCTAAACTAAAAAAGACTTCCTGATCGCCGAGTGCAGCCGTGTGAAAAGGATCCCGAGTCACCTGTGCAGTTAGCAGCTCACGCAGGACAAAAAGGAACCATCCATCACACTGAGAAGGAAGAATATCATAGCCGGTTTCCCAGCAAAAAACAACACATCGCCCGTTAGAGGAGCGAAAAACAACATAAGGCCCGTTAGAGGAGCGAAAAACAACATAAGGCCCGCTAGAGGAGCTGATAAAGACAACATAAGACGTACATCCAACGCCCGAAACAGGATGCGTATGGTACCGTAAGTACAGTGAATTATAAAAAATCGTAAGTGAAAATTTCAAACAGTGAAAAAAAATCAAAAACGAGTATTAAAAACGATTGCAAATTAATATTACATATTACTAACTCAATCAAGTGAAGTTAAAAACGTGTTTAAACTAACGAAAAAATCCTGGAGGATCTAATTAATTCATTACAATCTCTAACATTGAAAATGTCGAGACCCGAACTTGATCAAATTATCAACCGCATTGCCGCACTCGAAGCGTGCAATATTGCCCCCACTTTTATCGATTATTCTGATCCACCGCTTTATTTCACAAAGCCAGATGGAACAAGTGTAAATCCTGAAACTTTTGAAAAAATTCCCGATTTGGTAAAAGATCTACCAACATTCACTGGGGATCCCAGCGAACTGAATAGCTGGTTAAATGATGTAGACAGTTTAGTGAAACTCTATCAAACTAAAGGTACAGATACCATCGAACGTCAAAATAAATACCACATGATCTGCAAATTCATTCGTAGAAAAATACGCGGTGAAGCGAATGACTCACTCGTCGCTTCAAACGTAGGCATAAATTGGAACCTGATCAAAAAAACATTGATCACCTATTACGGCGAAAAACGTGACTTGGAAACATTGGACTTCCAACTCATGAGCGTGCAACAGAAGAACCGCTCACTTGAAGTATATTACGACGAGGTGAACAGATTACTGTCCCTCATCGCAAATCAAATAAATACCGATGAAAGGTTCACACACCCCGAAGCTTCCAGAGCTTTAATTGAAATGTACAACAAAAAAGCAATTGATGCTTTCATGAGAGGACTCGATGGAGACGTTTACAAGTTCATAAGGAATTATGAGCCAACATCGCTTGCAGGAGCATACAGCTATTGTATCTCTTTCCAAAATATTGAATGCAGAAAAATGTTAACAAAACCGAGAACATACACTCCACCAACGGCACCAAGGAATATGATTCCCTTACCGCCACCAACACCAATAAGGTACACACATGCCCAGCCACCACCTAGGCCTCATTACCCAAAACCTCCAATGTATGGAAATCGAAATTTTAACAATTTCATTCCAAGGCACCAACAGCCCTTTCAAAAAATGCAATCTAATCAATTTCAACGTCAACCTTCACCAGAACCGATGGACGTTGATCAATCTATCAGAACTCGCCAAGTAAATTACGGAAATCGTCCAAATTCAAACAATGTGAGACCACCAAAACGACCTAGAGTCAATAATATCCAAACAAACGCCAGAAACATAAACAACATTAATCATATAGCAGATGCCAATCTTGCACAAACATTCGAAAACGTAAACAACAACGTGAATAACACAACGGTTGACAATGTGCAACAGTCATTCGAACGATATTTCAGAACAATTGAAAAACAAGAAGGTAATAACTTCAGAGAAACTTTTGAAGAAGCAGAGCTGAATTTTTTAGAATAAACTCAGCGTTGCCTTACTTCTTATTCTATGGTAACGCTTCAGAACCACTCAAAATGTTAATTGATACTGGATCTAATAAAAATTACATACATCCAAAATATGCAAAAATTTCACACAAGGTTGATAAACCATTTTTCGTATCATCCGTAGCAGGAGATATTAAAATCGACGCTTATTCTCAAGCACGATTATTCAAACCATATTCAGATAAAATGCTAAAATTTTATCATTTAGAAAATTTAAAATCGTTTGATGCCATAATTGGACACGATTCACTAAAGGAAATTAAAGCAGTAATTGACACAGCCAATGAAATATTAATCATTGATGGCACACATGTCATTCCATTACAACAATACAAACTACAGGAAGTAAATAAAATAAACATTCGTGATAATCATCTGAACCAAAACGAAAAAAGAAAGCTACATGACCTATTACAGGAATATCAAGATCTTTTCCAACCACCAGATTTGAAACTACCTTGTACATCGCGAGTAAAAGCGACAATAAGAACAAAAGATGAATCACCAGTTTATAGTAAAACGTATCCCTATCCCCAAGCACTTAAAGGTGAAGTTAACAAGCAAATTGAAAAACTCCTAAATGATGGAATCATCAGACCTTCGAAATCCCCATACAATGCACCAGTGTGGATTGTTCCAAAAAAACTGGATGCTGCCAATGAAAAAAAATATAGACTTGTCGTAGACTACAGAAAATTGAACACTCAAACAATAAGCGATAAATATCCTATTCCGGATCCATCTACTGTTTTAGCCAATCTAGGTTCAAATAAATATTTCACAACTCTTGACTTAGCGTCAGGATTTCATCAAGTACCTATGTCGGAAAATGATATCGAAAAAACTGCATTTTCAATAAACAACGGAAAATATGAATTCGTACGCATGCCATTTGGTTTAAAAAATGCCCCTTCAATATTCCAACGCGTCATGGACGACACTTTAAGGGAACACATCGGAAAAATTTGTCACATATACATCGATGACATAATCATTTTTAGCAAAACAGTTGAAGAACATCTGCAAAATTTAAGAATTGTTCTAGAAACTCTGAGAGCCGCTAATTTCAAAATACAACCGGATAAATCTGAATTTCTAAAGACAGAAGTTGAATTCCTCGGATTCATAGTCTCAAGTGAAGGACTTAAACCAAATATAAAAAAGATTGAAGCCATAAAAAAATTCCCAGAACCACAAAACCTTAAAGAACTAAGAAGATTCTTAGGAATGTCAGGTTACTACCGCAGGTTTATTAAAAACTATGCACAACTGGCAAAACCCATCACAAAACTCCTAAGAGGGAAGGATGGCCATCGCCAAATTTCCAAACACGAATCAAAAAATTTCCCTATTAAATTTGATCAAACCGCAAAAAACGCATTTCAAACCCTTAAAGACATAATATCTTCTAATGATGTTTTAGCTTTTCCAGATTTCCAGAAGCCATTCGAACTAACAACAGACGCATCGGAAAAAGCACTAGGAGCTGTGCTTTCACAAAAATGTCACGACGGTGATAGACCGATAACCTTCATTTCTCGTACTCTTTCCAAAACAGAGGAAAATTATGCAACCAACGAAAAGGAAATGCTTGCCATCGTTTGGGCACTACAAACATTGAGAAATTTCATATACGGAGCTAAAATTAATATTCATACAGATCATCAACCATTAACATTTGCTTTATCTCCGCAGAACAACAACGCAAAACTGAAAAGATGGAAATCTTTCATGGAGGAACACGATTACCAATTATTCTACAAACCCGGAAGATCAAACGTTGTAGCAGATGCACTTTCCCGTATACAACTAAACTCATTAACGCCAACTCAGCACTCAGCTGACGAAGACGATCATTCTTATATACCTTCAACAGAAGCACCAATTAATGTATTCCACAACCAACTAGTATTTAAAATTGGAACTAATTCTTCATACCAATTAATTACCCCTTTCCCAAAATTCAGAAGACATATTTTTATTGAACCAACATTTACTTCTGATTTTATCAAGGATAAATTCAAAAAATTAATCAATCCAAATGTAATTAATGGAATTCACACAGATGAACAAACAATGGGAATTATCCAAGAAGTTTATAAAACTCTCTACAATCCAAAAACAATCAAAGCTAGATTTTCCCAAAGACAAGTACAAGACCTATGCGATGAAGAAACACAAATTGAAGAAATCAAGAATATTCATAATTTTGCTCACAGAAATGCTAAGGAAAACTCATTGCAATTTATAAAAAAATTCTACTTTCCCGGAATGAGAAAAAGTATTCAAAACATTGTAAAAAATTGTGAGATATGTAAAACAGAAAAATACGAGAGAAAACCTCAAGAATTTATACCAGTAAAAACACCAATACCGACATATCCTGGAGAAATTATCCATATTGACATATTTGCTTATAACGCAAACTTTTTATTTATCTCATCTATAGATAAATTTTCAAAATACATTAAAATACGACCGATAAAATCGAAATCAATCGCTGATATAAAGGAAGTTTTACTACAACTCCTATATGACTGGGACTTACCAGCTCAAATTGTAATAGACAACGAATGTACGTTTGTCTCAAACGTTATCGAACAATCAATACTAAACCTAGGAACAAAAATATTTAAAACTCCAGTTAATCGTTCAGAAACGAATGGACAAATAGAACGTTGCCATTCAACAATTAGAGAAATCGCTAGATGCACAAAAAAACTCAATCCAGAGATGAGCATTATAACATTAGTACAACAAGCTGTTTATAAGTATAATCACAGCATACATTCATTCATAAAGGATACACCACGAAATGTGTATGTAGGAGAAATATCAAACGATCCGCTAGAGAGATCAAGAATAAGAGAAAAAACAAATGAAAGAATACTACAGATATTCAAAAAGAATGAAGAAAAAATCAAAGATGAAAAATATAAGGATTACGTAGAAAACGAATATGCATTCGAAAAGAAAAAGACGAATAACAAACGCGAAAGTCGTTTTAATGCAGTAAAAGTAAAGGAGAATCATCCAACATATATTATCGATTCAAACAATCGAAAAATACATAAAGTAAACTTAAGAAAGTAATGAAAAAATATTAATACTTTTTCAAAATTGTTTTAACTATCGTTACAGAATACTTACGATCCTGTTGATCAAACTAATTTTCGCAGACATAAACATATATGATTTAAATAACAATCCATTAGCCATAATACCGATAGGTAAAGCTAAGATTCAAATTGGATACGTAAGAACAATACATCCAATAGATTTAACTGATATAAACGAAACAATAGAGAAAACATTACAAGATAGTCCAAATGGAAATTCTACTGAATCTATCGAAAATTTGATCAGCATAAAAGCTAGCATGCTAAAGGACACTTTTGCGAAAATCAAACCATTTGTGAAAAGACAAAAACGATGGGACACGATAGGAAAAATTTGGAAATGGATCGCTGGAACTCCAGATGCAGACGACCTACATGTCATAAACTCCACAATGAACTCCCTGATAGCAGAAAGCAACAAACAAATAATAATCAACCAAGGCTTCAACGACAGGTTGAAACAAATAACTGATGTCGCTAACCAAGTCGTAAATATCGAAAACGAACGCTATGAGTCACACCAAGTGGAAATTCGGAAACTTATTCTACTTTCCAACATAAATATGCTACAAGAAAAATTGGATGTCATAGAAGACGCTATACTGTTAGCTAAAAACGGTATTCCGAGCAGTAAGCTACTATCCCTTGAGGATCTGACATCAATAGAACAGTTTCTTGAGAAGAATAACATTAAATACAACACACCGGAAGAATTGCTAAGGCAATCAACTGCCCAAGTAGCAGTAAATGAATCTCATATACTATACATGCTAAAGTTCCCCAAACTATCTTCAAAAATCTACGAGTACGAATACATTGACTCGATAATACAACACGATGCACGTATAATCGTCACACAAAACTTTATATTACAAAATCAAACCCACGTATATTCCATGACAGAGAAGTGCCAACAACAAGAAGATGTTTATATATGTCCGCAAATCGGCATACAACAACCCACAACATGCATTCAACAAATTGTGAGAAGAGAAGATTCACAATGTGACTACGAAAAGATTTATAGTCGAGGCTTCATAAAAAGAATCAAAGACGACACAATACTAATCAACGACGCAATAGCAGAAATCGCATCAAACTGCAGCAAAATGAACCAAGTACTGAACGGTTCCTACGTCATACAATTCGAAAATTGTAACATTATCATTAATGGAGAAATTTATTCAAACGACGAAGTCACCATTCCTGGTAAACCATTCAAATCAACAGCAGGAATCAACATCGATAAGGGTGAAATCGAACATAAACCGCCTCTCCAACTCGTACAAAAACTCACCATAGAACATAGAGAAAAACTAAAAAGTATTAACTTGCAGAATGATTCTCTAAGATGGAAAATTAATGTATTCGGAGGAACTTTTGCATTCATATGCCTATGCGCATTTATAATCTGTTTATTCTTCCACTTCAAGAGAACGACGATAAAAGTAAACATGACTCAAGCGAAACGACCAGAAACGTTCGTTAGCAGACCAACTTCATTCCACGCAGCAACGAGACTTTGAGGGCAAAGTCATTTAAGAGGGGAGGAGTTAAGACGACAGCGCAGTAAGGAGTTAAGACGACAGCGCAACACGAGAAACGCCACGCAGCAGAACGCGCCACCGATAAACAAACAAACCACGCACGACCGATAAACAAACAAACCACAAAGCAGCGCGCACAACATAATTTGCAACGCAGCATTATTCAGCACGCAGCATAATTCAACACGGACCAGCGCACCAGCATCCATCCAAACAGTTCAGTTGATACTCAGACGCTAATCCGAACGGTTATTAACTCCGCCGGTCGATGGAAATAAAGTTAAGTTTTTTTTAAAAACACTTCTCCCGGACACCGTGCGTTAACTTTTTCTTTCGGGTTACGACGTTTGGACGTGATTTTGCGGAGCAGAGAACTATGACCGTTTCAGTTGGCGGTTAGACGTAGAGTGGTTTATTTTCTAAGATTTTACAAAATATTTTGGGTCGGGAAGGAAGGATGTGGAAGGAACGAAAAACAACAAGAACAGGTAAGCGAAGGATCGTTGGTGGTCCGAGGGTCGACGGCGATAACAGTTTTATCTCGGAATATGAATAATTATTTGTTTAGGACGGCGGAAGTGAAGGATCGCTTGAACGTGATCGTACTTGTTTTGAACGTTTGTTAACTTGCCCCTCCTTAGATTTGAGGCTCCGTACGAAAAACTTCCATCATTGTGGGCGGTTGAAAGTTTGGACTTATCTGGGCGTTTGGCTCGTTCTCTTCGCAAGTGTTATCGTTGTCGTTGTTTGAGTTCGGTGATATGGCCGGTTTCTGTCCGTTTATGTTGATCACTGTTTTCGTTTTCTGGGTCTTCACAATGTAGTAAATACATGCGGCAATAATCAGCATTACAGGTGTGCTCACAACGCTTGTTATGGACCAATTGTTCCATGTGAAGCTTTTGGCTTCTAGCCGTATTTGATGCATTTCGCTTCTTAAATCCATATGCATTGTGTGTAGATGTTCTAGAGTAAGGTTCAGCATGTGGTTCTTCGATGTGACGTTTATACCATAAAGCGGAAGATTCAACGGCGATCCGTGAAGCTCAGTTTGGCTGCTGGAAATCTCTTCGTCATTGACGAATATGTTACATGATTGGTAGGATAGGAGAAAAGAGCCTGTCAAGTTTCTCTTCTTAATACCACATGTTGTTTTAATAGTGAATTCTGCCACTGAGTTGATCAGAATGTGTGTCCTATCGAGTTGGAGAATTTCCATCGCTGCTGGGTTTGTTATGAAGTCACATGTTGCTTGTTGTCCTCTGAGTATAGCTGGTACGCATTTTCCGTTATCTTCTTGTAGTTGTTCTAAGCCGTAAATGTTCTTGTTAAAGTTCGGGACGATGAAAAGTTGTGATTTTAAGGATAGGTAAAATTGGGGCGGTCCGGTGGCAGAGGTGACAGCGGCGCCGGTCTTCACACGGCAGGGCCGGGGTTCAAATCCCATCCAGACCGCCTCCCCGTACGAAAGGCTGACTACTTTTCTACGGGTAAAAATAAGTCACAGAAAGCCAGAAATGGCAGGCCAAGACCTCTCGAGGTTGTAGTGCCACAGAAGAAGAAGAAGAAAATTGGTTGGGAACATGAACTTTCTTATCTTTATGCGTTATACCGTACAATTCAATTTTCTTATATATATCGTTCGTCAGCTTCGGGCAGCTAAGTATAAATAACAGTTCATTGTTATTTGTTGCTATTTTCGTAGTCACATATGATAGCGCTTCTGAAACTGTTTGAAACGGATTATTCTGTTTTTGTAAATCGTTCATTAACAAATCTATTTCACTTCGGTTTAATATACGAGGATTTACTATACCTAGTTTCCCTAGAGTAATACTATCTGCTACCAAACTCAATTTATCGACCAAGTATTTGAGATTAAGGAGAATGTTGAGGGAAAAGAAATCTATTGAAGAATCTCGTGACAGTCTAAGCGCATCTTTGATTGTTTTCAAAGTTTCTGTTAGCTGAAGCGTTAAATCCTTATTTATTTTCACTTGAACGTTATTATTCGTAATCAACCCGTTCAATGTAGTATTTATCAGGCGTAAATCATTTGCATCAGGACTTCCTGCAATGAATTTCCAAACAGTTCCTATTGTGTCCCATCTTTTGGCTCTATGAATCGGTATCGTATTTTTTAACATTTCATATGCATTTGAAAACTCTTGCTCTATCATGCTTGAAAATTGGATTTCTTCAAGGGATTTGAACTCAATTGATAATACCTTAATTTCGCGTTGAATGTTCGATATATTAAAATGATGAATGTAATAATTATTACCTATCGCTAATCTAGCATCGCCTCTGTTAAATGCTATTATCGGAATTTTTTCCATACTGGATATTGTGATGTTTTGGGCCTGACACTGCTGTACGCATCTGGAAAAGAACAGGTTTGTTTCATTTAATCTTTAGATCTGTTTTATGTATTCTTTTTCCTTTTTTAGTAGTTACAGTAGTTCGGTTGATTTTATCTATTTCTATCTTTTTATATGGTTTCGCTTGTTTAAGTCTTCGTTTTGTTTTCATAAATGCATTCGATTGGTTGGATATCTTTCTGTCCTTTCGAGATTTGTTGTGAAATTTTAAATCTTTTTCCTGTTTTTTGTTAAGATTAATTTTTACTTTATTTATAATGGATGGTGTTTCGTTAGAAGGTGTAATAATTTCTATAGGAGTGAACGATGTACTAGAATGTATAGAATTATTATACTTGTGCACAGACATAACTATTAGATCTGAGAGTTGTACGTGAGGATGTTCTGATTTATGAATTCGATAAATTTCGAGTAAAGTAGAATGGAATCTCTCTACAATACCATTCATTTCACTTCTTCCTGTAGCGGTCACATAGGGAGTGATATCCTCTAAATTAAAAAAGTCAGTAACTTCCCTGGAGTTAAATGACTTCTCTCCATCTATTACTACTATGTCTGGTGGTTTATGTTTTAATACAATCTCCTTTAATGCTGGGAAAACATTGATGATGCCCCTGGACTCAATCTTTACCACTTGTGCATACTTGGAAAATTTATCAACACATGTAAGAAAATAATTGTTCTCTAGGAACATTATATCAAAATGCATAATTTCGAAGGGTGCTTTTGGCAAAGGTGTTTTTTTGCATCGGTGGATTGGGTGGGTTTCTGTCGTATTTGCACTCGTTACAGACACGACAGTTCCGTATAAAATATTTTATTTGTGCATTCATCTTAGGAAAATAATATTTTTTAAATATTTGTGCTTTATTTTCCTCTATTCCCCGATGAGCTCTGTTATGCTCCTTTTGAATAACATCTATTTGATCGTTGGTGTTTGGTACGTCTTCCAATATCCTTTGAGTATATCGGATTTTTAACATATTTTGTCTTCCAAAGTTTTTATTGTATACCTCTTGTAGTTTCCCCATTATAGATTCGCTGGTTAATAAACCATTAAGTTTCGAAGGATCGAAATTAGTTTTTAAGACATTGAGTAATGTTTGTTCGCTTGTATTTGAAATCATCATTTTGATTCGTTTGAAGTTCGGGAATGGTTCAGTTGTCTGAATATCTCAAATTCCCTCTTCAAGGATAACTTGATGCCTGAATACATTCAAAGGCGCTTCAGTTGATGGAATGAAGAAATCATCGCTGTCATTAGCTGAATGTTGCGTTGTTGTCATGGAGTATACCATTCGACTTAAGGCATCCGCGACTACATTAGTTTTCCCTGGCTTGTATAAAATCTCGTAATCGTGTTCTTCTAGATATGCTTTCCATCGTTTTAACTTGGCATTAGTATTTCTTTGAGAAAGTGTAAATGTGAGCGGTTGATGGTCTGTCAGTATCTTAAATTTAGCTCCATACAGATAATTTCTAAATGTTTTCAGTGCCCATATAATGGCAAGCATTTCCTTTTCAGGAACAGAGTACGATTCTTCGGCTCTGGTTAAAGATCGTGATCCAAAATGAATAGGTCTATCTTTTCCTAATTCTCCTTGCGATAAAACCGCTCCAATGGCGTAATCAGAAGCATCCGTTGTTAAAATGAATGGTTCACTGTAATCTGGATATATCAAAACATCAGAAGAGGATAAAATATTTTTCATTTTTTCAAAACATAAGATCTGCGCTGGTACAAGCGATATTCTTGTACTGGATTGCATTTTCTCACCTCGTAACATATTAGTAAGTGGTTTGGCAATTTTCGCAAAATCCTTAATAAATCTCCTATAGTAGCCCATTAATCCCAAAAAAGATCTTAGCTCTTTAACAGTTTTGGGAATTGGAAACAGTTTGATGACTTCTATTTTCTTGGTATTAGGTCTTATTCCATCACATGATATGATGTGGCCTAGAAATTCTATTTCTTTGTGGAGGAATTCTGATTTGTCCAACTGAACCTTAAGATTAGCAGAATCTAAAGTTTTCAAATTTTTTTTCTAAATTAAGTAGATGTTCTTCTACCGACTTACCAAATACGATTACATCATCCATGTATATAATTATGTGGTATAATCACGCGCACTTAACGTATAGCGTTGCTGCTGGTATAACTGGTATAAGACCAGCAGAGTTAGAGTGATAGAGTTGAAGGTACGCGTTCGAAGCGAGTAAAGCTGCACGTTCTTCTCTCTCGGAACGCCAAACAGTGAACATCTAGATTGCGATACTTAGAGCTATTATAAAATTAGGGTTTTTTAACGTTAGGTTTAGTTAGTTTAGATGTAGTTGTAGGTTAGGCTTATCAATAAATTATAATTGGCGCTGTAGACAGTTCAGGAAGTGCTTAAAAACAGTGGAATAGAATTGGATTAATAATCCTTTCTAAAGTGGTTCCCGCAATTTGCACCGGCAGCTAAAGGATTGAATCCGTTGTTTGGTTCGAGGACCCCCCGGCATAACCTGCACCACACGTAAGTAAAACTTTTTTATTAGTTTTACTAACGCATACTCGATACTACAAGATAGGTCGATAATTGCAAAAAGTGTTTATAATTGTAGTTATTTTCGTTATAAACACGTGGTGCGAGACAATTCATCGAGTCTTCTCCACACACACATCCAACCAGTACTACTAGATAGGCTGAGCGGACATTGGCATTAGTATTATCACTCGTGATAATAGATGCCGAGAGAGATCGAAAGAGAAAGAGAACATTTTGACCAACACGTTAGCTGGCGTTCACCTAGTGTTAGGTCAGATTCGGACACAGAAACAGATTCTAACAGTTCCATAAAATCCGTAACGATGGAAAATCAAATTGTTGAACAACTTAAGCAGTTAACTTTAGGTCTATCTCAAATTAATGAGAGACTTAATATTCAGGAACAATCTATTAAATGCACTCAGGAACAAATTTGTGCTCAGGCTCATCAAGTGAACCACGTGGAACCTACCACTACATGCAAGGTTGAAGATTTTTATAGGATCCCCGATCCGATCAAATCTCTTCCTACTTATGACGGTAACAGAAAGCAACTGACCGCATGGCTTGATACTGCTGAGAGCACATTGAACCTTTTCAAAGACAGAGTGAATAGTGAAGTGTATGGTGTGTACGTAACAGCTGTTTGCAACAAAATCGAAGGAAAGGCAAAAGACACAATTTGTGTTGCTGGTAACCCGAAGGATTTCGATGAAATTAAAATAATTTTAATCGATGCCATTGGAGATAGGCGTGAACTTTCGACTTTTAAGTGTCAATTGTGGCGACACACAATGACAGAAGGAATGACAATACATAAGTATTACCAACAGGCTAAAGAAATTATTCAGAATATTAAATCAATTGCAAAGCAAGAAAGAGATTATAGGGACAACTGGACAGTGATCAATAAGTTCATCGATGAGGATGGTTTGGCAGCTTTTGTGGCAGGGTTGAAAAAACCATACTTCGGTTATGCTCAAGCAGCTCGCCCAAAGGACATAGAAGATGCGTACAATTTTCTATGCAAATTTAAATCGCAGGAAGTAAATTCCAATAGAATGAACAGTCAACCACCTCCCAGTTCACCATATAAGCAGGTTCAGCAAAGCAGACCAAATTTTGGTAATTATTCACGAGCACAATCGGGTTATTTGAAAAAGCCTGATAATCAATATCCGCAACCAATGGATGTTGACAATTCCATGAGAACAAAACACACTAGCTACAATAGAACGGTCAATAACACTGAAACTACGAAT
Source organism: Anopheles stephensi (assembly GCF_013141755.1). Classification (NCBI taxonomy): domain Eukaryota; kingdom Metazoa; phylum Arthropoda; class Insecta; order Diptera; family Culicidae; genus Anopheles; species Anopheles stephensi. The sequence continues at coordinate 18,476,784 of NC_050201.1, forward strand.
AACAGTGAAAATAATTCAAAATTTTCAACGGGCCACTTCGATAGAAAATCTGACTTGAAAGAATCATTGAATTTTTTGCCATACATAACTGTTTACGACAGCTCTTTGGACAGAACTATACGGTTACTTATTGATAGTGGAGCAAATGAAAATATTCTTAAACCAGGAATTATTTCCAATTGTGAGGATAATTGCTCTGCTACAATATCGAATGTTTTTGGAAATCATGCTACGAGCAAGAAAGCGACATGCCAATTGTTAGGAAAACAAATAAAACCACAAACGTATTTCATTTACAATTTCCATAATTATTTTGATGGACTTATAGGCTCAAAGTTCATGGCCGAAACTAATACTGTAATAAATTACCATACTAATACTATCACTATACAAGGTATAAAAACCAAATTCAAAAAATATTATGCTGACAAATATTTTCATCACACTATAACAGTAACAACTGATCGCAGTGGAGATTGGTTTGTGCCAACTTTTCAACGAATTGATCAAGATACAATAATAGAACCTGGGATGTATTCTTCACTAAACAATAAATCCACCATTAATGTGTTATCAACAAAAAAGATCCCTCCAGAAATTACAACGCTTAAAATAACTGTAAATAATTTTGAAACGATTTCGCCCATTCCGTTTGATTCTAATACCATTCCAAACAAAAGTATGATTGAACAATTAATTAGAACTGATCATTTATCGAATATAGAAAAAGAGGCACTCGCGATTATTTGGGCAATCCGTAAATATAAACCATATCTTTATGGGAATGAGTTCAAACTCTTTACCGATCATAAACCTCTCACGTTTATTAAAACATCTTTAAAAAATAATAGAATACTAAATTGGAGGCTTGAGCTAGAGAATTACCAATACAATGTCGAATACAAGCAGGGAAGAACAAACGTGGTAGCAGACGCTCTTAGTAGAAAAATAGAGGCTCCAAATGAAATTAATGCCAACAGCACAACTACCCTTGATACAAATCATTCAGCAGATACGTCAGACCATTTTTATATAAAATCAAGCGAAAGGCCTTTAAACTATTACCGCAACCAAATAATATTTGAAAAGGGCAATCAACATCAAGATTTAATAGAAACACCGTTCGCACATTATAGAAGAATTATTATAAAAAGAAGAGAATACGATGAAAATACGATCACTAATATTCTGCAGAAGTACCATAACGGAAAACAAACGGCCATATTAGCTCCAAAATGTATCATATCATTAATACAAAGTTCTTTCAAGAATCATTTTAGTTGCTGTGGTTACATGATCATGACACACTCACAAGTCAAAGATGTGACGTCGGTTGAAGAACAGAACCAGCTTATAGCAAAGGAACACGAAAGGGCTCACCGTGGCATAAATGAAGTTGAAAGCCAAATGAAGCGATCGTTCTTCTTCCCCAAGATGCATGAGCAAATCAAATCCGCAGTCAACACGTGTACTGTATGCAATAAAAACAAATACGAACGGAGGCCATATAACATCAAAATATCGCCGAGACCGACAACAGAAAAGCCAATGGAACGTGTCCACATGGATATTTTTTCCATCAACTCGAATAGTTTCCTTTCGTTAGTAGATGCGTTTTCGAAATTCGCTCAAATGATTCCTATAGAAACGAAAAACTTGATAGACGTTAAAAGTGCACTGGCAAAATATTTCAGTAATTTTGGAATCCCAAGACAAATAGTTACTGATCATGAAACGACGTTCAGATCCATACAGCTAAAACAGTTCTTGAGCAGTTTAGGCGTTACTCTTACATACGCATCATCCTCAGAAAGTAACGGACAGGTAGAAAAAACGCACTCAACAATAATAGAAATCTACAACACGAACAAACACAAGTTTTTGAACATGAATACGCCAGATATTATCGCCATATCGATTTCGTTGTACAACGCAACAGTTCATACTGCAACAGACTACACTCCAAATGAAATATTGTTTAATCAATTGAATCATACAAATCCTATTGTAATAAAAGAACTAGCAGAGAAACTATTTAGCCAGGTGAAAACGAAAATTGAACTATCAAGGCAAAAACAAATGAAAGGAAACAATAACAAAGAAGAACCACCTTTGATACAGGAAGGCCAGCACGTTTATGTTAAACCGAATATCAGGAAAAAATTAGATGAAAGAGCTAAAATAACTACAGCACAAAATGTAAAAGATAGGACTTTCGAGAACTCAAAACATGTTAAGAGGCATAAAAATAAGATCAAAAGAACTAAAGCCGCTTAGGAATACGTCCGAGGACGTCCGTCTTTCGCCCCGGGGACGAATTATGTGGTATAATCACGCGCACTTAACGTATAGCGTTGCTGCTGGTATAACTGGTATAAGACCAGCAGAGTTAGAGTGATAGAGTTGAAGGTACGCGTTCGAAGCGAGTAAAGCTGCACGTTCTTCTCTCTCGGAACGCCAAACAGTGAACATCTAGATTGCGATACTTAGAGCTATTATAAAATTAGGGTTTTTTAACGTTAGGTTTAGTTAGTTTAGATGTAGTTGTAGGTTAGGCTTATCAATAAATTATAATTATATATATAACATATTTTTCCAATATGTTCTCTAAGAACATCGTCTATAGCACGCTGAAATATAGCTGGAGCGTTTTTCAAACCAAATGGCATTCTTACGAACTCGTATTTACCATTATTTATTGAAAATGCAGTTTTTTCAATGTCATCTTCATTCATTTTTATTTGATGGAATCCTGAGGCAAGATCCAGAGTTGAAAAATACTTTTGCCCTTTCATTTGTTCTAGGACATGTGTTATTTCGGGCATAGGGTAACGATCGCTAATAGTTTTTTCATTTATCTTTCTATAATCAATTACCATTCTAAATTTTTTCTGACCTGACGCATCCTCCTTTTTTGGTACTATCCAGACTGGGGATGTCCAAGCTGATCGGGATGGTCTAATTATACCCGTTTCTAAAAGAGTTTTTATTTGTTTGTTTACCTCGCTTGTGTATGCCGCAGGATAAGGATACACTTTTTGATGGACGGGAATACTGTCGGTGGTGTTTATTGTACATTCGACATTTGTAGTGCAGGTTAATGCTAAATCTGGTTCATGAAAAACGTGCTTATTCCTACACAGCACATCTGTCAGCATTTTCCTGTTAGTTTCATTTAAATGATTGGTACGAAAATCAAGTAAATGATTTTCCTTTTTATTTTCATAGGTAAGCAACGGTATTTTGAAAGGATAACCTTCATCCGTTATTATTGTAAGAACATCTGTTTTGAAACAAAGGTTAGCATCGAGTGTTTTAAGCATACTGGTGCCTATGATGCCAAGAAAGAATGGATGAAAATCATACATAACAAATTGAAACTTCAGGCTTGATTTTGGTTCAAAAAATGCTATGTCAATTGCTGAGGTTACTTTAAAATTTCCATTAGCACTTTTAATGGTACCACTAGAATAATCATACCGTTTAGATTTTTTGTAGGCTAAAGCTAATTTGGGTGAAATTAAATTGATATTTGATCCACAGTCTATTAAAAAGTAAAATTCTCCTTGTGTTGTCCGCAATGTGATGTAGGAGAGAAATGGTTTCACCACAGTGCGGACCAATCTTGTTAGATTTGTTTCATTTAATGGTGGTGCCGTTTGGACATATTCAAGCGGAGAATCCACTGAATAGGTTTGCTTTTGCTGCCAAGGAGAAGATTGAGCTCCTTTTTGGTCATATACCGGTCGATTGGCATAATTAATAGCATTCGATCGTAGGGATGGATCGACTTCCATCAGTTGAGGATAGTTAATTTTCTGTTGCGGTTTAAGATTCTGTTCTGGAAGATTGTATCAAGGTTGACTTGGACCAGGTTGATTATAGGTAGTTGTAGGAAAATGATTCCTCTGTTGATAATGGTTTCCTTGGAAGTTTCGATATCTTGGGGGTAGTGGTGGTGTTTGATGCACATTATTGTTATGGTAACTGTGCCGCTGGGGAGATGGTACGTGTAGATCCCTTGGTCTAGGTATTTGATTCGAACAAGTCTCACCCTTAAATGGTGCCGATCTCATGTTCATATTGCAGTATTCTAGGCAATAATTGAAAGTTTATACCCAATAATTTAAGTTGGGTGAACTATTATTTTTTAATTTTAATTAAGTTGGGTGGACTATTAATTTTTTTAAGAGGACTTTCTAGACCTCTAATGAAGCAATCTAACGCTTTCTCTCTAAAGTAAGAAGCGTGTGCTTCAGCATTGATAGAGTACTTCGGGTCGGTGTATATTTGGGTTATAATTGCACTTTGCAAATCGTTAACACGACTGAAGTAGCTGCTTAATGGCTCTGTTGCTTTTTTACTGATCCCAGTAAGTTCGTGATCAAGTGTTTTCAGTTCTCTTTTGTCTTTATAGTAGAGCAAAAGAGTGCTTTTAATGGATGACCAATCACCAGCTATTCCATTGGTAATAATAACTTCGGCTGCTTCGCCTTTAATTTTTCTTCTTATTGTTCCTTCGATTATATGAAAAAAGGTGGAATCTCGTGGGACTCTAGCGTACATATGTAGAACCTTTTCTACTTCCATGACCCACGCCATTAATTCATTTGCCTTCCCTTCAAAGGTTGGGAGATCTCGTACATAGTCGGGAATTTTCCCAATGCTAACAAACTCGTCATAGCTCATAGTACTAGAAGGTGCAGAAGTAGTCATTTTTTTTTTTTTTCGAAACAATTAAACCTTCTATCTGGATGGAGTCCCGTGTGTACACATCTTAACCACCAACACACTCTACACAGCAATAGACCCGGACCAACAATAGAACTGGACAAACTCACCACAACCTCCACACATCTACAACCGAGCACGCCCGGGATAAGGCGAAATATCAGGGAGGAAATGCCTTGGTAATTTTTTGTGTCTTTGAATTTTGTACTTCGTCAGCACATGCGGTACTGACCATACGGCGTCAAGCCGTCATAATCGAAAATAAATAAATAAATAAATAAATAAACCTTCTATCTTTCCTATCGTTCACCATATGACAATAATATTAATTTTTGTTCCCTTTTCACTTTTTTCACTGATCTAAACACTGATTATAACTCTTAACTGATTTCTATCAAATTTAACATTCACTTTAATTTCCTCACTTATGAATAATAATTTGTGACTCACGATTCGATCAACTATGCTGCGCCAATGTTGAATCTCATGCTGCGTCCGATGACCGATGCTCGATGCTCTGGGTTGATCCGGTTTGGCACTGCCTACTGAGGACCCTTCGGCGTCTGTTCGGGAGACTTTCCACGAATTGCTGGTCACGATGACGTCTTCCTCGTTGTCGTCGTGCAGGTTTTTTATAACTTTATATCACCTCACTTTTAGACTTGGAGGTCCCTATTCGGGCGCCAGTTAACTTTTTCGAAAGATTTTCTTTCGGGTTACGACGTTCGGACGTGATTTTGCGGAGCAGAGAACTATGACCGTTTCAATTGGCGGTTAGACGTAGAGTGGTTTATTTTCTAAGATTTTACAAAATATTTTGGGTCGGGAAGGAAGGATGTGGAAGGAACGAAAAACAACAAGAACAGGTAAGCGAAGGATCGTTGGTGGTCCGAGGGTCGACGGCGATAACAGTTTTATCTCGGAATATGAATAATTATTTGTTTAAGACGACGGAAGTGAAGGATCGCTTGAACGTGATCGTACTTGTTTTGAACGTTTGTTAACTCGCGCATGACGTTGCGCGACCGGCAAAAACGACTGTCGTGCATCAAGGATCCCGTCAGCCGTCACCAAGCATGACACCGGAACCGTGTGTTTCATCACCGGGATCAACATTTCACGAAGAGCAGTCGTCAGCAAGCAGCATTCATCCGTCCACCGTATCTATTCATGTAAATAAGAACACAGAGTTAGTTCAAGCAAAAACAACTTGTCCTGGGCACGATTTTTGTTCACAATGTTTATTATTAAAATTGAATGCCCGAACTGCCCAAACGGCTGCGGTAGTGAATGAAATTTTGGCCACAATACACCCGATGAAAGGCGTGCGACGCAATGCTCAAACCATCCCGATGCAATATATCAGCAACGAAGAGTCACTGGACAGGTTTGAAGAGCATCTTACAGAAAAAATAGGTTAAACAAGGTGTAATATTAGCGCAAATGAAATAATAGTAGGCGTTGCTATGAACACAGTAGTATGGAAAACAATACGTTACCTTTTTCTGCCCGATAATGTGCAATCCGAATGAAAAATGATGATCACAAAACAGTAATACTCTTGGTGTAGTTTACACACATGGGAAGATGCTGGAGTATCAGCCACACACACAGCTTTTTTGAAGCAACTTTTGTTATTCCACGGCACTGCACATATCGGTAATAAGTTCGAGGTGTTCAAAATAAAGAATATTTAGATTATTTCACGAATTTTCGCACATAACCAAGCGGATTGCGCATGTTTACTTTTTTGAACTCCAACTGAGTTTGTTTACACATTTTTTGACACAGCGGCGTTTCGCTCGCTTTTGACGCACGCACACATTCAAAGACAGCACAGCGCATGCGCTGTACCGAGCTAAACAGCTAGTTCGCCCGAGTTAGTGGCGAATGAAGTCTCAAAGACCCAAAGCCTCTATAAATAAACGAAAAAAAAAAAGTTCGCCCGAGCAAGATTGCCTCCCACGAGTTTCACCCATTTTCGCACGATTTCTACATACCCTTCACCTACAAACTGACCCGAATTGTTTGCGGGGTCCAACCCTTCCAAAGCCTCCGAGATCTGGCTTACATCGTCGTTTTCGAAACACTGTTTAAACCGCTCCTGCGATTTAATGTTCTCCAACGCGATCAGTTTTTTATGCTGTGCAGCTTATTAGGAAACACAATGTACGCTCCGTAATCATATGATGCGACCTGGCTTTATGTCAAAGCGATAAGAATGTGCGCACCTGGTTTGCACATGGGTAAGGCGTTCAGTCCAGTCTTGAACGCAGTAGAGAAAGGTTCTGCTTCTGTAATAAAGATACGTTTGTTTTCCTAATTAATGCCGTTCTGGAAACTTATGTTGAATATAATATAACAATACAGCTTTGATCTTCTTGTCCATTTTGATCACTCACTAAACGATCGCGCGTGAAAAAACGAACACGAAAAATTTGATGAAATGCGACGCCGCGAACTTCTAACACGATGGCGAAAACCGATCGAAAAATTTACATTCACGTATTCGGTTCGAAGGACCAAAAATCTGAGAAATCTCACTAGGGATAAGGTTTGTACAATTAATTTTCTTTCGCTACGTCGATGTTTGAATGTTGCGTGATCGATTGTTCGTTTTGTACAGTCCTTTTAATTTCAAATTCATTCGGTAATTAACCTTCGTCCTGTTGGGTTTAAGCTATACGGTATAATTCTTATAATAATTGATCTAGAGCTATTATTTAAAGATGATTCAAAATGATTAAGAAAAAAATAGATATTAATTTCCGACAATGTCTCTTAGTGTTATTGTTGTTATTCTGTTCGCTCCTTCTCTCCTTCTTTCCTTTATTCCTCTCCAGCTTTGAGCATTCGGTAGTTTTTTTTTTCTTTTTTCTGTTTTTTTTGTCATATTGTGTAATTTATTAGCTGTTATGTAAGGTTCACTTATCTTTATTAATCTAGTTAGCAGACAAATTCAAATGAATGAATAAATAAATAAATAACAATAGTAACTAAAATAAGTCAACAGTTTTGGAAAAGATGGTATCGGAAATATCTCCAAGCACTTTTGCTAAAGAAAGGTCACAAAGATAATCAAATCGAATTATAGAAAGGTATGCTCGTATTAGGGGCGGTCCGGTGCCCCAGGCAAAAGCAGCGCTGGTCTTCACACGGCAGGACCGGGGTTTCAAATACCATTCAGACCGCCTCCCCATATGTAGGGCTGACTACTTTGCTAAGGGTAAAATCAAGTCACAGAAAGCCAAGAATGGCAGGCCGAGACCTCTCGAGGTTGTAGTGCCACGGAAGATGAAGAAGAAGTTGCTTGTACTATTATTTAAAGAGAATTGCCCTCACACTCGATGGCCACTAGCAAGAATTTTTTAGGTACATAAGGAAAACGATTAGGTAGTACGAGTGGTTACAGTAAACACTCAAAAGGGAATGTTTAAATGACCAGCGTGCAAGATTTGCCATTTACCCGAATGGTACACGAATTAGGAAGTAATCTAATAACAGGAATTAGGAAAATACCGTATGAGGTTTTGGTGGCCAGCATGTATACGCCAAAATGTATGCAAACAAAAACAATGAATTACATGAATTATAGTAATATAGTAGGTGTTCAGATTAAACAAGAAAGATTTAAAGCATCTAGGCAGTAGGCAACCCGCGTAACACTAGCCATCCTTTGTACAAAACGCCATCTAGTAGCCAGTAAAAAAACTGTGCGGTGATTCCTATGTCGTCAGAGCGTGTGCAAACCAGCCATAGTAAAGAGGTTTTAGTTAAGTCATTCCTTTTAATATTGTATCCATCGACAGCGCAACACGGCACCTTGAGATGACGCTGCATAAGAAATAAACCATTGAGTGAGAGTTAAACAGCAAAGATATTTGGAGTCTAACTTTTGTCTCTATCCCAAAATTACCTAGTTGTTAGATCCATAAACTGTCCTTGTCGTGTAGCGTGTTTAGGACACCTAACAGCGTTCTCCGGTACATTTTGATATCTGTCGCTAAATTTTTGGCTTCCCTTTCCACCGTTCTTCCATGATTGGTAGTTCCAAGTGGAACACCATCCACTCTTGGTTTCCCTTCCCTTCTCCTTGAATCAAAACGCGTCCCGGAGTAGGCCGTACCCTACAGTAGAAGCGCGAGAGAAAAGCAAATGAGAGTAGAATAAACAGTAGAAAAAGAACAACCGGCGTGTTAACACCTATTCATTGAGAAAGAGTATACATCCAGCCTTTCTAAAGGCTTCCTCGAATATTGTTGTAAGACCGTCAGCATAGCAACAACAAACACAGCCTTTTTCAAGGCTTCTGGAATATTGTCGGCGCATAAGTCCTGATTACATGTTACAAATTGTAAAGAAAAGTTGTCAAAAACGGAAGATTTGTATTATGACAGCCGTTTGTGTTGTCTGTTGGAAAAAAGAAACTCAAAGAAAGACAATCTTACAAATACAATGCATAAAATTTGTCACATCTTACAAATACAATGCCAAACACAAACGGAGACTCGTATCTGTCAAACTGTTTTCCGTCACCTACTTGTAACGGAAAGGCGCCAAACCCACACGGTCCTATGTTTTTTCAGTTCGTTTTCGAAGCAGTTCTAACCAAAATTTGAGTATTTTTCTTCAGAAAGCATCTGAATGAAGTAATGAAGAGTTTTTGTGCAAATATAAATGTATATATATATATATATATATATATATATATATATATATATATATATATATATATATATATATATATATATATATATACATATATAACTGTGCTGGTTGCTAGTGTGAAACGGCTGCTCCGCGCTAATATTCGCGTTGCAGCAGGGGATACTGCTGTTGTTGTTGTTGTTGCTTTTGCCAGCTCTCCATATGCTGCTTGCACTGCGTAAGGCGAGAGAAGAAGTAGCGAGGGAGAGCTGAGGATCGATGGAGTGCTGAGGATCCACAACCGAGGATTGACATCTCGCCATTGACATCAGGCGTTTGATTGTGAATAATACGATTACCTGTATAGAATTCCGGACTAAGCTGCTCAATAAAAAATGAGTGCTGATCACGATAGGATGTAGCTGTAGATGTTTATGTTTGGAAGTTCCGCAATGATAGGAACCGTCACTGTACTACAGTCGTGTCAGTGTAACGAAGATCGTCTCATTTTAATGGTATAAATACTATGTTTGAGGTATGTGATATATATTAATATATTATATTTGACTTTTTTAATTTTAGTTAAATTATTAATTGAATAAATTTGATGATATTTTTATTGTTTTCCTTTACATAATTTTAGATATTAATTTATATGAACGATGGCTACTTCTTGTATCTTTCAGTTGTTATGCAGATGTGAAACATTATTATGAGCTTCCTTCTAACATGTTATGTATATTTTTATTCTCTGTTTCATTCCCTCTGCTTTGTATCAGAATAAATACAGTCTCCAAAATTATCACAACATCCCTCATTCAAAGATTTGAACCATTGTAAATTATTGGGAACAGAGGTGCACGATCTGGATTTTTTATTAACGTGAAGTTTGAATTTAGGTTTAGGTGCGTTTTCCCAATCAAATCCATCGAAACGCATTCCATTTGACCGGTTGCATTGCATACTCAAAGGGGTGGAAATATATGTATCAAAAAGCTTATTTATACTCATTTGATTCCAATGAATTGAACGATAATTTTTTGAACGAATACCACTTGCTGAGGTTATATTTTGTTCTTTAATCCTGAAAATATATCATTTTGAGTACAATTATTAATTGTTTATGCATGAAATCGTAGGTTTACTATGTCTTTACTTACTTTTTCATGTATTCAAAGAAGTTGTTCAACGACTTATCCGAGATGGAGCTTTTACAAACTTCAAGCTCTGTTGCTGGATAGTAATGTATGTAATTCACACACATTTCATCGCTGATTGAAAAACCTCCCAAGGTTGCAATACTGTAACCACGCGTATCGTAGTAGCAGGTAGTAACCAGCGCATCTCCCTAATAAAATGCAAAACTATTAGAATATGTGATGCAAGTTTTAAAAAAATCGAAACATTTTTGTTAAATAGGTTATTTAATACATTAGTTTATTATGAGATGATATTCTCCAATGAGAGCAAGAAATTCAAAATCAGTCAACTTTACACCCGATCGAACACCCCTTTAAAATTGTGAAGCATGTTTCAATAACTCAAAAATCTCAACTGACACGAATACTTTGTGGCAGGATTTTCTCAGTTTTTTTCGTCGCGCTCGACGGTCTCGGTTGCCCAGGCGATTCCAAGTTATTCCCATTCCATTCTAGGCTATGCCATCTATTATTTTTTCTCGATCATCGCGCACTTGGCAAATTTTGCGGTGTTCTTTGAAGTGTTGGCTTTCCAACGATCGGCACACATACGTCATCCTAGATTGGCACTACGGGCGAATGACAGGCGTTAGGAAGTTGTGAGTAATAAATAGATATTTTTACACAAAATATGGTTTTATGCTGATTTCGTTATTTAAAGTGCGTTATATTAACTATTAAAAACTGCCTTCTGCAGGAAAGGACTGTTTTTTTTCCTCGATCACACCGCGGGCTATTTGATTTGAATTTGATTTTCTTCTTACTTATTCTTTCTTCTTCTTACTTCCTTCTTTCTTCTTGGACAATTGTTTTGTAATAGCTTCTTCATCTCTCTCCTAAACACTTCTAAACCCTATTACCGTTAAAACATTGTAAATGAAACAAATAAAGAAGTTGGATATTACCGCGAGTTGATCGCTGCAACAATTTTCAAAATTTATGCTTTATGCTTGGTGTGCTGGTGTGAAAAAAGAGGAAAGACAAGGAACTGTCTGTGAAAGAAGTTTCTACAAGGAAAAGTACGCATGTGAATGCTTGAAGATCGAAGAACTTAAAACACTTCCCCAAAACTCGCAATAGTGGTTTGCAAGCGTATGGATTGTAGAATCAGACTACGCCGAAGAGAGAGTGAAAGTATGAGTGAGTTCATGAAGCGATCAAGAAAAGGCTAAGATGCGCGTGGATCGGACAGGTTAGGAAGAGCTCTTAGGAACGTGCTTCGAAATAGTGCCGATCGAGTGTTTCCCTGGTGGAAGGTAGCAGACGGACAGCGAGAAAACGTTACTCCAGAGTAACGAAGAAGAGGGTGCGTCGTGTAAAACCGCCCGTAGACGGTGCATACTTGAGGCCGGCGACTTTTGACAACCACCGATTTTCTTTCGTTCTTGTATGCTGTCAGATGCGTCTCTGTAGCTCAAGGTATGTAGATATAGAAGGTAGAGTTGTTTAGAGCAAATTGACATTTCTCGACCTGACATAACAGTTCCGAGGTGATCGAGGGGAAGGGTATTGAGAAGAGTGACTGCAGCGTCGGAGGAGGCGCCGGTGATGGTATCGCTTGCGATTTTTTGACGAAAAATGCAACCAAATATCGTCAATCGTCTGTGGGACAACACTTAATATGCGAAGATGACCCATAAATTAGCGAAATTGCTCAAAGGACTGAGAATCGAGGCTGTTTGTTCATGTTGGTAGCCCCATACCATATGTGTTTGTAAACAAACTCTGACATAACTCGACTAAAATGTCGCCCTGTCAAATCGATAAAAATCCACCTTCTAAATACATACACCTTGCTGTAGCTATCGTTTTCGACCCCTCCTGTGGTAGCAGCGGCTACAAGCAGCTATAGCTGTCAAATACCCCAAAAAATAACTCCACTGTGTTTATCACTGTGGATAGGATCGGATCAATTATGGCTTCAAAGTAAACTATTAAATTTGATAAACGTTCATTTTTATCGCCTGTATAATTATTTTAACAGAAAGAAAATCACTTTCGTAGTCATCAAATATTAACTGAAACTCTCATGCTGACACAGAGACAAAATAGCGGATAATATTGAGTATATAAAAAGATCCCGATACATGCATTATGAAATATATTTGTATTTTTACGAAAAAGTATATTAAAAGCGTAATGTTTTGTTAGTTTTTGAGAGCTTATATTGATAAAAACTCATTTTTATAGAAAAAAGATATATAAAGTTTTACTCGGTACAATTTAAAAGCTTATAGGGAGAACTTTATATGAATAAAAAATATTGGAGTGGCTTCTAGTTTCAAGTTTTTTACAGTGTTTTGTGTTATTAAAAACCTACACTTATTTTTCTATATAATTTCTAGAAGATTAAGGAATTTTCATACAAAAAATTATAACGGTGAATTTTTAAATTTATGTGTTGCCTGTTCATTGCACAACAGTTCAACTCCCCAACTTACCAGTGCTAACCACCTCATCCCCGATCCGTCATCCGTGTCGCCGGCGTGTTTCCCGCATACATCGGGTTACAAGCTGGCGACTTGAGAACAATAGGTAGCTGGAGCTGTCAAAAGTCGCCGGCTACAAGTATGCTTCGTCTACGGGCGCTTTAAGAAAAGTGCGCGCAAAGTAGGCGTCCTCCACATAGAACAAAGACGGCACGTATGTACATGTGTACGTGTTATCGTGCAGGTTCGCGTGACTGAGTAGTGTGTCTAAAAGAACGTCGCTTAGAAAAGTGCGCGAGTTAACAACCTGCTTTGTCAACACAGCATTTTCTAGTGGTGTCAACCGCCACCGGCCCGATTGCACCCGATCAGCAAACAGCATCGATCAGCAAACCGTGTTGATCGTCTGACCTAGTTACCGATTGCAAAACATACAATAGCCGAATCAGCAATAATCATCAAGAATCGTCAATACCTTTCCCTTCCCCATCCAATTCCCAATAACCAACTTATATGTAAATCAAAATTAATAAACTCACTCCGATTTTGACCGCAGAACAAGCAAGTCTCGATTTCCTCCGTCTGTGTCCGAACCCTATAGATTCGCGCAAAGAAACAACTTCTCATATGCATGATCATAAAATCGATAGGTTCGGATCACGTACTTCACACGATCGACACGCCAAAGCAAATAACCAACTCTTTGTTGGGCGTCATAGCTTCGGATAAACATTAGAATGTGTTTCATTAGTGATAATGCACATGCACCAAAAAAGCGACTTACGCGTATTCATAAATGGTAACGTTAGATGCATGGAAATTTCTTGATACATTTGCGTGTTTACATTAGGTAGCATAACGAAAACGCTTTAAATTTAACAATCATAAAAAATCAAGCCTCCTACAACGACCAGCGGATTAGGCGATGATCGAGCGTATCATAATACTCGAATAAGAAGAAATGAGACCGATGAAATGTTATTTCATGTTCTTTTTTCCTCGGATTTTTTGAATATAATACATGATTTTTGAGAATAAATTGGACTTGTGGTTCAGACCTGAACGGAGAAGCTTGCGCGTTTCAAGAAACCCTACTATTCTTTTACAGATCCGGGAACGTTTCACGTTTGACTTCCCTAAGGATGTTGGTCCCGCACTTCTTTGGTGTCTCCCCACTCCGTCGGAAGAATTAGGCGAAACTAGCCAGCTTCGGCAGACGGTTAAATACTTCTCTTGGTCATCCGACTCTCTACTACTTCTCGTGGTAACCGCCCGACTCTAACGATTCTAATACAGTAAAATGAATCTGCGCGGAGGTTTCCGAATCGACCATTCCTTCGCGTGCCCGGTTCAACAACGGTTCGTTATCGAACTAACACTTTGGTAAGCATTAAAGACTAAATAACTTACCGCAAAATTGAAATTCAACTGATCTTTCTTCTTTTTTAATCAATTATAGACAAAATATGAAGTGAAAAATGTTCATTGGCTGTTTCAGCCGGTGGAATACGATTGCGTCTTGTAGGGATCATCATGCACTGCAAGATACTACGAGCCGTGATTCCGGTCATACACCGTTTTTGAACCCAACCAAACAACCGACAGCTCCATCTAAGCAACAGTCAATCGTAAGTAAACATTTGCCGTCTAACTAAACTTCAGACGTCCAACTAAACAGCGTTCAACCGTAACTAAACATTTACAACCTCCAACCAAACCAAATGTATATAGTACAGGGTTTACTTCTTAGTAAGCGTTCGCGTGTCTTGTCAGTCACAGGTAAACACATGCACATACATACACACACATGTATTACAATACCAACTAATACTAATACTAATAATACAATAATAACAACTAGGAATTGTGAAAATTACTTTCACCATATGTGGGGTTACCTTTCGCGATGTTTGATGGGAGAAGAGATTACTGATTAAGGAATGAATTGAATACTTATAAAAATTAGATAAATAATTTCACAATTTCAAAACATTTCTCTTCCATTCCAGATTCGATGCAAATGGAACGATCCTGGTAAAAATAGAAGGTAAACCTTTTTTGTGAAAGTTTAAAAAAAAAACCATGAAAAACCAACTAAAATTTCAAGCAATAATAAAAAATAAAACCAAAATTTTGACCTGCCCTTAATCAATGGTGACTCAACCCCACTATGCATAAGCAAGCATACATCCACACCAATACGCCTAACGTGCTCCACACTTACACATGCGCAAAAACAACATTCGTTAAGCAGGCATCATAAAGGCAGCACAAGGACCGTGTGCTGCCTTTATGATGCCCTGGTTAACGAAGCTTTCGGCCGCGGGGATGTTTTAGATATAGACGATGAACGCAGTGAAACTACTCAACGAAAAATAAAATGTTAGAATAGGTACTCGAAAACTCTTTGCATCAATGTGTCTGCAGGGTCTGCAGTATTAAGCTTCCAATTTGAATGAAACTGCTGATTTTTCATGGAACAAATTGGAAAGAGTAATGAACATTTTGGTTGTAGAAAAGACAATTGTGACAATCGAGTCTTGTAAGTGGTATACATTGGATCTTGCACGTGCTAAACGGAAAAGAGACATGGCAAACACAACATTTATTAGGTCGAACTTGTCTCACGATTGGTGTACTCAGGCTTAGGAACATTTACAGCAGGAGTCTCAAAATAACAAGAAGAAATTATTTTTGTAATAAGATATCAAGCATAAGGGTAACAGTAAAGAACTGTGGAAAGTACTTAAAAGTATGATAAAACCAGCACAATCACGCATTCCTGTAGTTAGATATGATAACTTGGTTGAATCTGATGATTCCATCATTTGTAACAAGTTTAACACGTTTTTTCAAACAGTGTTTTCGATATGAATCAAAACATTGAGTCTGATACTGAACCCGATTATTCCTTAAGAAGTTAATCTCCAAAGCATCGATTCAGCTTTCAGAAGATCACACTTGAGAAACTTAAAACGATTTGTTTCAACCTGACATAAGCGGCAGGTCTAGGCAATGTAAATTCTGAAACTATTCGGGACTGCTTCCATGTGATGAGGGAAGGTTTTCCAACGGTGATAACCAATCGCTGGAGGATGGAAATTTTTCCAGAAGAAGAAGTGATTGATCATACCTATGCCAAAAGTGAGCGGAGCTGTCAACGCGGAAGATTTTCGTCCCATCAACACGCTACACATACTCGAAAAAGTTCTTGAAATTGTTATCAAGGAGCAATTAATACATTTTCTGAATGGACAAGACTTATTGATTCGCGCACAGTCAGAATACCGACAGGGGCACTCTAGTTAATCTGCTTTGAATCGTGTATTAGCGAAGTGGAAAGTGTTGATGAAGCGAAAGGACATGATAGTTATCGTCTTTTTGGATTTAAAAGGAGCATTTGAGACAATGCCACAAATAAAGCGTTTTGTTATTGTGGGGAGGGAGCTGAATTGCTTCGAAAGTTATTTAAAAGACAGAATCCAGAGAAAGTTTTATGGAAACTCTAAATCAGAGGCTATAGAAAACACCCTTGAAGTTCTGCAAGGCAGTGTTCTTGGGCCAATACTGTTTATTATGCACATCAATGACATGAAGCTGGCATTGAAGTCTTGTGAGATTAATCTTTTTGCTGACGATACTGTTATATATATCGCGCACAAAGGCATCAAACAAGCGGAGTCTCTGATGAACCGCGATTTGTTGAACGCTCTTAAAAACATCAATCACATGGTAATCATTGCTGGTGGTTTGAGCAATCCTTCATCTATTGTTATCAATACGGAACGAATCGAGAGGACTCATTTGGTTACATACTTGGGGGTTATTTAGGATCACAAGTTGAAGTTCCATGCTCCTATTGACTGGGTCATGATTAAAATGGTTAAAAAGTGTGGAGTGATAAGTAGGCTGGTGAACCATCTCGATTTTTTTTGGGAAAGTTCACCTCTATAAATCACTCATATCACCACACTTTGATTTCTGCTCGTCTATTAGCGTTGATGAGCCGAGAGTTCCGAATTTACTATTTCATATTGCTAGAAACTCATTGTTTTTCAACATTGTTTTTGAAACTTATTGTTTTTCAACAACTCATTGTACAACAGATTGCCCAGTGAAATAAATAATGAGGGGAACTTGAACTTGGAATTCAAACGCAGATGTGTCGTACATGTTGAACAAACAGTGTAATTTAATATAAGTGTAGATACACCATGAAACTGTAAAGTGTAACTGCAGTTATCATTGGGATCTATATGATGATGATAAGATTTTTTTTTTATATTTTCGATAAATTAGATTTAAAAAATAATAATAAAAGGATGAGACAACACAAGTTTAAGACAAGTGCGCGCTTAAGTGGACTGTATGTGCTTAATTTGAGAAGCCACATTAAGATACGTACATTGATAATTGTATGAGGCTAACTTCAGATACACTAGATTTCCCTGTAGAGGAATAGGCCATATGCAAGTTGTTTATTCAAGACCAAGAGTGACACTCAAGGTGTAACTCATTATATTTGGTCCTTCGGCTCCAACCGCACACCATCACATCGGGTAAGAGGTGGGAATAATCATCATCATCATCATCATGAAGAGGATGATTGAAAAAAGTTTCAAAGCAAATCAGCTTCAATGTTCCTCTTGATGAAACCCCACCTATTTTCTGCTTCTTAAAACCCTTAGAAATAGCAACCTCCCTTTAGTGTTCCCCCATAGCCCAAAAGCAATGTTTCCTGGTGGAATGAGTCAGTCTTGCAGGCTATTCAAGGCCGTCTTGCTGCTTTACGTAGATTTGGCCATGCTAGGCATATTTACGATAACTTTTTCACACCCTTACTAGCTAAATGGTATCGGGAAGCTTATCGCCTTGCCAAAGAAGCCATCCGTACAGCAAAGGGAAGAGGTTGGAATCAGTGTTTTTCTGATGTCAACCCTCTCTTGACCTGTAAGGAGCTTTTGCGGCGGGTGAGTGTGCTCTCGGGCTACAACCAACGTTCTCATGCTTCCATCATTCTTAATCAGCCCTCCGGGAGGAATGAAGTACCTGAAAGATTTGCAATACACTTTGCAAACGTTTCGGCTACAGACAATTCTTCTCCACAATTTCGCAGACGCGAACTCACCACAGAACAGATCCAACTTCCCCAAGTAGATGCCAATAACCATAGATACAATAGACCTTTCTCAACAGCAGAACTTAATAGAGTCCTTAGAAAATGTCAGGCCAAATCATCCAGCCCTGACAATGTAGGTTATTCTTTGCTCAAAAATCTTCACCCACATGCCAAACTAACCCTTCTTAATGTTTACTACAATAACTGGTTCACCAAAAACCCAAGACACCCACTAATGAATAGATAATAAGACAGAGAGCTTTCGAGAAAGTTGTACTAAAGATTTTGGGAAATTATCCTTTAATTTCAGATATCTAATCCCAGACTCATGTTTCCATGTTTATAATAATGCGGCCAAAACACGTTGAAGAATTCGCGGAGTTTCGGATCGATGTGTGTTGCAATATTTACCAAGCGTCGTGTTCAGATTCCAAATTCGAAGAGAGATATAATTGTGTTTTCTGCCCTATTTATAAACTTTCTGAGTGCCCCCCACGCGAGCGACACTCATCCTTACTCACTGTATCCTTGAAATATTTCGTTTATCAAAATCTTGACGAAACTAGCTTTCGTCAAGTATGGTGTGACGTCTAAGCGTAAACAAAACATCTAAACGTAAACATACTCCCCCCCATGACAGAATGTCATAACAAAATAACTAACACGCGGTACTAACAGGACGGTTTCGCAACAGGTAAAACGCAAATTTTCGTAACAGGACGCGTGACTAATCCCTTTGCCGTTTTCAGCTTCACTACACGAGTAAGCTGATCCTCTCCAGGGTGTACATCAATGATGCGCGCCAGTGGCCAGCGGGTGATGGGGAGGGAATCGTCCACAAGGATGACCAGTCTGCCGGGAACGATTTCGCACCGAACCGCAACCTTATTGTCCTTCTGCATTTCCTGCAGATACTCAGTGGCCCAATGCTTCCAGAAACGTTGCACGAATAATTGCCAGGTAATCCCCATGTCAGAGCAGTTGGTTGCGATGATGTTTTGCTGTTGCTCACTCTGAAATAACTCAAAAAATTCTTTTAGCGCGTGTGACGACCTTCAAGTTGTTTACGTTGTCGGAGTGTATATCCGACGGTAGCCCGCGCCGGGCTGTGGAACGGTGTAAAGCGGCCAAGAACCCTGCAGTGGTGAGATCGCTGACCAGCTCCAGGTGAACCGCCTTGGTTGCAAAACAAAAGAACAAAAACAAATAACACTTGGCAGCGGCAGCTCTCTTGTACGTCGGCTTAAGACAAATTGGGCCGGCGTAATCCACTCCAGTAACAGAAAACGGCCGGCTCGGAGTGATGCGTTGATACGGAAGTTGGCCGGTTTGTTGTTGCACTAGGGCGGGATCCTGTCGTATGCAACGAAAACAATTACGGACTACTCCTTTCACTAATCTCCGTCCGTCGAGCGGCCAATATTCTTCTCGAATCTGGGAAAGTAATAGTCTTCCCCCGCCATGCATCAGCTTTTCATGAAAGTGGTATGCGATGAGACGAGCAAACAGATGGTTCTTGGGAAATAGGATAGGGTGTTTGAACTGGTAGGGAAGCTGTGCAAGCTTCAATCGGCCACCCACTCGCATTATTCCTTCCTCATCGAGGAATGGTTTCAAGCGCCGTAGAGGTGAGCGCCGCCCTATAGTTTCTCCCTTTTTCAGCAACCAGATCTCCAATGAAAACTCGTCTTGTTGCGCCAGGATGCATAATGTGAGTTTAGCTGCTTCCAGGAATTTATGTGTGATCGCGGATGAAGTAACTTGTGACGATTGTTGTGTGTGTGTCCGACGAATTTCAATATCAGCTTCGGCAGCCAGCAATGGATTCGATATTGGCCAATCAAAAGCAGGTAGCCCCAACCACTCGGGACCACAACTCCATATCGACCTTTTCAGCATGTCCACTGCTGACATCCCACGAGATACCAGGCCGGCGAGATTTGTTGAGCCGGGAATGTGTTTCCACTGACGAGGACGTGAATAGTTCTGGATCTCAGCAACACGATTAGCCACAACGGTTTTCCAGGTGTTGGGTGGTGACAAAATCCAATTTAGCGTGGTAACGTGTACGTTACTCGTCTTCAAACTTAGCCGTTTAGCGAGTCGATCGCTAGTTAGATTCGGCTGCGATGCGCTGTCCAACAGCGCGCGCGCAGGATGAGCAATTCCGAAATCATCAATAATATTCACGAAAGCAGTTTGGAGCAATACCTGCTCGGGTGCTTGCTGTAGTGCTGCTGCAAATGGGGGTTGTGTGTTATCGGTGGCTGTGTGATCGTTAGCGGTGTTGTGTGTGTGATGTGGCGGAGCTGTGTAACTAGGGCTATTCGGTGTGAAGTGCAGTTTTGTGTGGTGTGCCAAATTACAATACCGGCATTTGTAGTGCGCCGGACAATCACGAGCCGCATGATTCTCGCGTAAGCAATTTGTGCATAAACGCGCGGTCATCGCGAAACGATAGCGATCCTTAGGCTCCATTCCTTCAAATCGTGGGCATTTTAGCAATGAATGCGAGGAATTGCATAAAATGCAATTTGGCGTTTCATGTGACGTGGTACCAAAACTAGTTTGACGCGGAAAGGTTATTCGCCGCGAGTGACTCAGTTCGTGACCCTGTGACGTATGATGCGCGATGGTGGGAAGCTTGATGCCCTTGAGTGAGTTCGATCCAGTGCTCGGGTGCGCGGTAGGAGCTAGCTTTGCCTGCAGTTGAGATTGGACACGAATCAATCTATTCTCGAAATTCTCTCGAAATGTAGCATTCTGCGTTGTTTCTTCCAGCGTGGAAGCGGAATCCTCTAATTCTTGTTGAACACTCTCTAGGTCCTTGCATAATGTTTCGAATTTTCTTAAGCGAACCTCCACTTGTACTTGATCCCGTGCGTGAACGAAACTATCCAAAAATTTCTCGTACCGAGTAAGGGACGCCAACAAAATTGTCCGACGGGACGCCAAAACAACGGGTGGTACGGGCATTGTGCAATCTTGTGTGTGTGTATGTGCGTGTGAGTGAGTGACCTGCAGTGTAATGCGTGATGCGGCAAAAACAGCTGTACGGTGCACGAAAATCCAAACGAAATGTGGTACGACACAGAAAACGGTGAACGATGGGTCGATCAAACTCGCGAAAGCACCAGAAATTCGAGCTATATCCTGGTCACGGCACCATGAAGAATTCGCGGAGTTTCGGATCGATGTGTGTTGCAATATTTACCAAGCGTCGTGTTCAGATTCCAAATTCGAAGAGAGATATAATTGTGTTTTCTGCCCTATTTATAAACTTTCTGAGTGCCCCCCACGCGAGCGACACTCATCCTTACTCACTGTATCCTTGAAATATTTCGTTTATCAAAATCTTGACGAAACTAGCTTTCGTCAAGTATGGTGTGACGTCTAAGCGTAAACAAAACATCTAAACGTAAACACACGTTATACAATCATCAAATTTAAAATTCATTTCCAGCACGGCCCAGCTCCAATAAAAAAACAAAATGGAATAAAATTTTTGACTGAATCCATGTATAT
The DNA here is from genome assembly GCF_013141755.1 of Anopheles stephensi. NCBI lineage: Eukaryota > Metazoa > Arthropoda > Insecta > Diptera > Culicidae > Anopheles > Anopheles stephensi. Next base: position 18,498,434 of record NC_050201.1, read on the forward strand.
GATTCTAATATAAACAATGATTTACTCTTTTAAAACGAAACCAAATTTATGTTACGGGAGTGAAGCTGATTGGGATGTATAAAGATCAAAAATAAAGACCTACAGTTTGAAAAAAACTGATTTCTTTTTGTTAAAAAATTTGAAATCAATGAAGATATTTGACAAGTTCGCATTCAATGTAACTAAACACTTCTTTTCAGAAAAGGATTGTACGAATATTTTCGCTTGTTTGGTGGTTTTGTAATTTGGGAAATTGATACATGCTTGTGTAGAATGGGGCGGCCCGGTGGTCGAGGCGATAGCGGCGCCGGTCGCCACACGGCAGGACTGAGCATCACATCCTATCCAAACCCGTACGTTGAATTAGCAATCCAGCTACGGGTAAAATCAAGTCATCGAAAGCCAGAAACGGCAAACCGAAACTACTCGAGGTTATAGTGCCATATAAAAAAGGAATATAGGTAGAAAACTCGAGTTGGGATCCGATTCTAGAGAAATGTTCGTTTTGGGATACACAACGCTGTAAGAAAATTAAAAACTTATCAAAATAATACTCACCGGGAGAACTTGAGGTTTATAACGTAATTGTCGAATCTCTTGATAATGGTGTGAGAAGAAATCGTCTCGATTGATTTCTGGAAGCTCTTCTGCTCCACGGAAGTGCCTTGTAAGAACACGTACTCCTCGTAAATGTGTATGTAACTGAGAACCAAATATCACAATGCCTGACTTTGGTAAGGCTAGCTCAGTGCACTCTGCTATACAATAACCGTAAAGCGGGAATGCTATCTGTCCTGGCGGTATGGCCATTTTGTCAGTATATTCCAATCCCAACTCCATAATAGCAGCATCATAGCGGCGAAGCTTCGACACTACTTTTATACGCATACCTGAGCTATCAATGCAACCAGACTTCAACTTTGGATTATTGAAATGAACTTCCAGACGGATATGTGGATTAAATCCTTCGCCGCCTATTGGCAGGCCCGCTTCTTTTGGGTATGTGAAAGAACCAGCACCCATGGCCCACAATGCCATAACCTTTGAACATAGGCGACCATATGTTGGCATATCTTTACAAGGACCGTTAAACGTTGAAATCTCTACATTATTTGCGACACATTGAAAAACTTCCATATGGTGCACAAGGTCCTCGTTGTCTATTAATGGCTCAAATTGAATTATGTGATGCTTGGCGTTTATCAACCACGGTTCAAGTTGCTGTATTTTGCACCAATAGGTTGTTTCCGCCGGTGGTACTACAACATCGTCCAGATGTACTTCTATCTTGTTCAAATGATGTGGTTTTTCGTTGATGAGAATCTTATCAGCTCTAAGTAGTTGTAAAGGTAGGACACCTTGATTTTGTTCACTTATATTGGGCATCATGGTAAAATTATTTCTCCAATCCAACAACGAATCTATGCGCCACCACACAAGATACATAGTGCCCGAGTGAAATACAATGTCCTGTGGATCACAGGTGTCAAATTTACGTCGAAACGCTATAGTATTTGCATCCATATGAATCGTGGCACAATTTTGTATAGTATCAATAAAAATATGGTTGGGGACTCTTGAAGTGTAAGTATCATACACTTGCTTGTACAGGTTCTGAACATATGAGAACACACAGAAATCAGTGCGAGATAGTAGTCCACGCTGTGAAAACCCTACAGCGAATGTCTGGAATTTTCCATACTCAAAGGAATTGTTCACATGAAAGAACACTTCGTTTTCTTGCCAGTCAACCATCCATGCGAGTTTAGTTAATTTGTGATTCAAATTAAGGCTGTGGAGTTGCTCAGAATTTATATCTGAAATGAAAAAAAGAAAAATAACACAAATGTTTATTATTTACTTACAATGTATTTTAACGGCTCAATGCCTTATTTTCAGAAAAATTGATCATAGGTTAATAGATTTTTTTTATAAAAAAAGTTATTGATTTTAAACTACTGTACAATATATAACACACATGAGTAGAATTTTGATGGCGGTCACAGGATACACATGGCATTTAAGGGTCTCAATATCGATAACAATATTGTTCCGAATAATGTGGATGATATAGTATAGAATCGTTAACGTTTTTTAAACATTGGTTAATCGTAAAAAAAACTAATATTAAAACGAACCAAGGCTTGGGCAGAGGAACGGTGTTCGGAAGCACCACTTTCTGCGCCAAATTTAGGTGTCTAAAAAGATGCAACCTTACCAAGTGACGGAACTGTAGGATGACGTTTTTCCAGTCATTCCCCTTGGCCTCTCGTATATTGTTCTTTAACGACTTGCCGAGCAGGCACAATTGTTCTATTTCCCGCAACCAAAAAACATGCATCGGGATGGCAACATCCGCACTTGTCCTAGATTGAAGCTCACAAAATCTAACACTGTCAACAAAGTCTTGCAAAAGCCAACCTTCATTCAAAATGAGATCTAATTTTCTATGTATTATCTCATATGCTTGCTTACTCACAACTTACTTATCGGACGATACAACCGCTTCGCGGTATTGGCGCGCATAAACTTTTCTCTTGACTCTGTTTATGGTAATAAGCTCGTAAGGGGTTATCAGGTAGTTATTATTAAGAGTAGAGTTTTTTAGAACTCTATGCAAGATATCTATACGCAAGTAGAATGCAGAGTATTTATGATTCGTATTCCAGCGAAAAAATGATTGACTGTTTGGTTTGGCGAATTGAATTAACCAATCCATCCAGGAACTGAAGTTCCTTTTTTATCCTATCAATAGCATATTTCGCTGCTTTAAGAAAAGAGGCTTTAGCTGCCAGTAGCTATTGCTACGTGATCTAAGGCAAACATTAGCTGCCAGGTGAACTCGGACCGCGGGACCGTGGTTCGGTGGTTCGGTGGTTCGGTGGCCGAGGCGACAGCGCCGCCAGTCTTCATACGGCAGGACCGGGGTTCAAATCCCATCCCAACCGCCTCCCCGTACCAAGACTGACACTTTGCTACGAGTAAAAGCAGTCACAGCAAGCCAGAAATAGCAGGCCTAGACCTCTCGAGGTTGAAGTGCCACCAAAGAAGAAGAAGAACTCGGACCGTTAAAACTGTATTATCAGAAAAGGCTAGTGCAAGTCAGGCGTCGGTTTAGAATCATCCTTTAGAATCGTTTCGTTTAGTAAAGGTCGTGCGGTGGTAGAGGTGAAATTTCTTCACTAGGCAGAAATGGGAGTCAAAACCATTCAGGGCTTTTCCCTCGTAGAGAGGACTGACTATCCAATAAGTTTAGAAAGCCCATACAGGCCGGCATGACCTAGGAAATATAGATGGACAAAATTAGCAAAAAAACGGAATTGGTTCCGGACGATTTCAACCAACATCAAATCCAGTTCTAGAACTCAGGTGCAAACGAACCGTTTGGAGCCTAAGGAACTGTAGGAATCGTCGAAACCATCGAAATTAATCGGAACTGCCGGAAACGTCCAGAATTGTAGTTTGCCAGTGGCAGTGAGTATGAAGCCACCTTTGTTAAATGAGCTGACGATCTTGAAAGTTTCCATGACGTTAACGCTGGGGTCCATGCACAACTTTATTACTACAATTCAACCATTTTTGCTGTGTTATTATTTAACTTCCCGGCGAAATTGTGTCATTTCGATAGTTGGAAATCGCTCGCAGTACTACTACCCGTTTATTTTTAGTAGTAGTAGTAGTAATAGTTCATTTGAGTGAACACCGTTTGGTACAATATACATGTTTTTCGAATTTTTAACGGGTTCGATCTTATCTCACCTCATTGTTTGTTATTATCATACACAACCTTGTCGATTTTGAAATTAGATTTACCATTTTGGCGCTTGGTAAGTTTAGTGGGAAAATTTTGTTTGAAAAAACCCACAAAAGCAAAAAAAAGTTATACATGCTTAGCCTAGTCTATACCTAATCTAATCTTATACTAAGTTTCGTTTTTATGTAGAAAACGGTACTGCTGTATTAGCGTTTGTTTTCCTAAGTTTTATTTTAAGCAGTAATGGAGTGGTATTTATTGAAACGGATTGTTAAGGAAGATGGGTATGGGAAAGGGAGGTAGGGGGGGGGGGGGGGAATATGTTTTAGCCAGATGTTAAATGAAGGTTCGTGGAATTTCTGTAGGTATAATTATTTGTTATTTTGTTTATATATACTGTTCGATGGTATTGATGTTACAACTTCTGTGAACTAAATGTGTCATGTGTATAATAAATGCCGTATAGGAAAATTTATTATAGTTTTAAGATATTTATTTACACTATTCTGAAGCTTTTTCTTGTGTGTTTAGCACACTTTACCCTGACAGAAGAGGCGTTTGTTATGGTTGGTCTAATTAAAGCAGTATAAAGCAACAGTTTGTTTTTAAAGTTCAGCTGTGATCTTCTATTTAAGAGACGGTATAGTGTCCGAAAGATTTTTTCACTTTTAATAATCATGGATTCTATGTGGCATCTGAAAGTTAATGTTTTATCTAACATTAATCCAAGGTATTAATCCAAGGTAGGTAAATTTTCCTTCCATGGTTTTTCTGTGTTTCCTATTTGGAGCTGAGTGAGTGGATTTTTATTTGCACGTGTGAACTGTGTAAAAAATATGGCTTCCGTTTATTTCTACATCATCACCATACAAATATTGGTTGCAATCCTTCATTTTCGGTATGTCAGCGATGTAAAGGTTAAACAAAATAGGGGAGAGCACGCTTCCTTGAGGAACCCCTGCGTCAGGAGTGTATGTGTCTGAGGTGCTGTTAAAAATACAGACAGTATTCTTTCTCTCTGTTAAAAATTTTTGAATGGTATGTATTAAATATTTCATTCTGCCTCCAGCTTCCGTGGCGATTAGACGTGTTTCGCTGTCGAGTGTCAAACGGATCATTTGCGTACGGCAGATAGTGGTCATTGTCTTCGTGTGCGATAGCGTAATCAACGTGATTACCCGTAGCGCACTAATCGGTGTCTCCGCCTTTCTCCGGCTTTCGCTCGGAGTTTGTGTTTATCGATCGAGTGGCGCCTAGCCCCGATCAACGTGTGTTCTCAGTGTTGTGAGTGTGTGTATCTGTTGATCGTTGGGATAAGCAAGCGTATCGACGCTGCATCGTCGCATCGATCGTGAACTGTCTTGTGTGTGTGTGTGTGAGTGTGTGTGCTCGTGCGCGCGTGGTTGCTTATCGTGTATATCGGTAAGTTTGTCTTCCCCTACTTCCCCCGTTGTCTCCGGTCCTTACATGGTGACCGACTTATCGGATTCGCAGAGAGAGATAGAACCGAATGTGAAGCGTAAGCCTGGTCGCCCTAAGCCCGCTCCTGCCACCAAAAAGGTGGCATTGGAAGAGAGACCGTCTTCCTCGAAGGCATCGAGTGCCCCGCCGGCAAATAGTTTTTGTGCCCCGCTGACAAAAACTAATGATCAGCCATCTGAACATCGAGCTCGTGCTTACCCGGTGTCGTGGGAGAGTAAACCGTTAGTTTATTTTATGCCACGTACCAAGCAGCTCGATGTAAGGACGATCGCGGCTGTTTTGTTTAAAAAATACCCGGGTGTTGCCGATGTGTTTCGGATGCGCCCAAACAAGATCAGGGTAGCCGCAAAGGACCGGGCTCAAGCCAACGTCATTGCGGCTGATCCAGATTTTATGGAGCACTACCGGGTTTATATTCCCGGTAGTCTGGTGGAAGTTACCGGCGTGATCGAAGACTTCGATTATCCGGAGGAGGAGGTGGTTAAATTCGGTAAAAGTGCATTTCATGCACCAGACACGCCGAAGGTAAAAGTCCTTGAGGCAAAAAAGCTTTTTAAGCTAGATGCCTCATCAAAAGATGAAAAAAAATATATCCCGACCACCTCCCTCCGGATCACGTTTGAGGGAACGGTACTTCCGCAGGCCCTCATTTTAGAAGGCCTCCGGATACCCATCGACCGGCCATACGTGCCAAGGGTGGCCACCTGTTCGAAGTGCAGCCGGATTGGACATGCCGATCCGTTCTGCACTCGCAAGATTTGCTGCGGAAAATGCAGAGGGGCTCACGCTACTGAGGACTGCAAAGCCCCGTCCCAAAAATGCTCGCATTGTCGGGAGGAGTGGCATGAGGTTGCATTGTGTCCTGTGTACCGGAAGCTCCAAAGAAAACAGACCAAAACGATAGCCGAGCGGGCACACGGCTCATACAGCGATGCTCTCAAAGGAGGAAACGCATCGAACCCTTTTGCAGTACTGGGAAACATAGCTGCAAGTGGCGAGGTCAATCCGACTGCACTCGAAAAGGTGCCATTGAGAACGGTAAAAGTACTGAGAGTGCCTTACAAAAAGGTACAAAGGAAGGTACTAAAGTCAAAAACCAAACCTTTGGCACCACAGCGCCACGCTAAAGTTTCTTCCCCCGGTCCAAAACGTGACGATGATCCCAAAACTCCCGCCCCCCAAATTGCCAGGAAGCAGCCCAAGAAGAAGCAATCTTCTCGAACCGAAGCTCCGGTGGAAAGCCTGGCTTTTCCGACGTAGCCCATGAGCTTCCCGAGAACTCCTACCCCGTCTCTTTCCGAGATCCTTGAGTCCCTCCTTTTGACCCTTAACCTCCCGCAGCATCTGCACATGATCGCAACTTGGGCCCTTCCTTTCCTGAAGGGGATGATCAAACAGTGGCTGGCTCAATGGCCATGCTTAAGTATGATGGTCCGCTTGGATGATTAATGGCTCCTACGGCTACTATCATACAGTGGAACTGTAGGAGTTTACTTGGCAAGCTAAGCTCCTTTAAAGCATTAGTGGGCGAACACAACTGCGATGTGTTTGCCCTCTGTGAAACTTGGCTATCGGACGACATTAAATTAACCTTCCCGGGATATAATATAATCCGTGAAGATCGCGTTACTAGGGGTGGGGGGGTACTGATTGGTGTCCGAAAGAGTCACATTTTCACCAGAATACCCACCCCTAGGCAAGAAATGATAGAAACTGTCGCAGTTAAGGCAAAACTGGGCGTTCTTCACGTGACAATTGCGTCTATTTATATCCCCCCGATAGCAAACAATGAAAAAGCAAAAATTGAAAAGTTCAAAGAGGATCTTGGAAATTTAGCAGCGGTCTTGCCTGGACCGCTTTTTATCCTGGGAGACTTTAACTTTCATTGAATCGACTGGGGGTACGATAAGGATGACATTCGCGCTCCCATCATCCGAGATATCTGCGACAGATTTGGTTTTTCCATTCTCAACTCAGGAGAGGCAACTAGGATGCAAACACATCTAAGTAGGGCGAGTGCACTGGACCTGTCTCTATGTCCATCAGCAATGGCCTTGGATTTTAGATGGAAGGTAATCCAGGACCCTATCGGCAGTGACCACATGCCGATAGAAATTTCCTACATCAAGGGAGGATGCCCAGTAGATGGAATCCCCGTTAAATTTGACTTAACGAGGAACATCGACTGGACGAGATACGGCGAATTAATAGCCGCTTCGCTTTCACTTGACTTGGAAGATTTGTCTCCTGTCAAGGAGTACGAAAAACTTGTTTCACTGATAAACAAATGCGCCCTTGAGGCCCAAACAAGGCGCTCCCACCAAGCAAGGACATTTAAAAAACCTCCCACTCCTTGGTGGGACAAGGATTGCCAAGCGGCTTTTACCAAGAAGCGTGAGGCATTTAAAGCCTTCCGGGACACGGGCTCGAGGTCCTTATATGAAAAATATAAAGGACTAGAAAGAACGTGCAAAAACCTTTTGAAGGCGAAGAAAAAGGGTTATTGGCGTAGATACGTCAATAATCTAGACCCTGCCACTTCACTGAATTCGCTTTGGAGAATGGCTAGAAGGATGCGAAACAGCAACAACATCAATGAGAGCGAAAGCTTTTCTGGCGAGTGGCTGTATGAATTTGCCCACAAGCTTTGCCCCGATTTCGTTCCTGCGCAAAGCTTTACACAACATGCGCCTGGTAGTGACCCTAGGATGGATTCACCGTTCACAATGGTAGAGCTATCAAGCAAAAATTCCTCTCCAGGTCTGGATCAGATTGGTAGCAAATTGCTTCAAAATCTGCCCGACATAGGGAGGAAACGTCTTTTGAGCATCTTGAACAATATGTTGGAGGTCAACAGCGTCCTGCAAGAGTGGAGAGAAGTGAAAGTTGTCACTATCTTGAACCCTGGCAAACCGCCATCAAGACACGACTCGTATCGGCCAATACCGTTACTGTCGTGTCTGAGGAAACTCCTTGAAAGGATGATTCTTTTCCGGTTAGAAGAATGGTTGGAATCAAACAACCTTCTCTCAAATACCCAGTTTGGTTTTCGTAAAGCCAGGGGTACCAATGATTGCTTAGCCCTTCTGGTTACAGAAATAGAGCTTGCTCGTGCACGCAAGCATAACATGGGGTCTATTTTCCTGGATGTACAGGGGGCATTTGACTCAGTATCACCATACAAGCTGAGTCAAAAATTAGAAAATGTGGGGCTGGGTCCTAAGTTGAATAACTTTCTGTTCAACCTTTAGTCGGAAAAAGCTATGTATTTCAAAAATGGTCTTATTCAGCTAAAACGGACTAGTTTCCATGGACTAGCCCAAGGGTCCTGCTTGAGCCCCCTGTTATATAACTTCTATGTCAGTGAAATAGATGCTTGTCTAGCACCCAACTGCAGCATTAGACAATGGGCTGACGACGGCGTCACATCTTTTGCAAGCAGGGACGCCGTCGAAATGCAACTGGCTTTACAAACCACTTTGGACAATCTTGCCGAGTGGTCTGAAAACCTTGGTATCAAGTTCTCTGCAACAAAAACTGAGATGGTAGTCTTTTCTCCTTTTAGCGACACGGCGAAAAACAGGGAGAAAAGACTATCTGACGCGAAAATTGATGTCTTTTTGTACGGTGAAAGGATATCAACTACCGACCATTTTCGATACCTTGGTGTTTGGTTCAACTCACATATCACTAATCAGGTGCAAAAATGCAGTAAAAGAATCAACTTTCTAAGGACAGTCACAGGATTCTGGTGGGGCGCACATCCATCAGACGTCCTGCGACTGTATAAGACAACGGTACTATCCGTGTTGGAATATGGCAGCATATGTTTCCATTGGGCATCCAACACGCATATCCTCAAACTAGAGAGGCTACAGTATCGTTGTCTTAGACTCGCACTAGGGAGCATGAAATCAACACACAACATGTCCCTAGAAGTGATGACCGGAGTGATGCCGCAGAAACTACGTTTTGAAATGCTGTCGCTTCGCCTTCTTGTCCGTTCTTCAGTATCAAATCCCTTGTTCGAAGAAAATTTTAAAGCGCTTCTAGAGACAGGTTCTAAGAGCAAAATATTGAAAATCTACGAAGATTTTGCTGCCCTACAAGTGCATCCTAGCGCTCCACAGGCATTAAACCGTGCTGCCCTTCCTGAGACCTACAGTTCCCTTTTAACAACAGATTCCTCGTTGCACGAGGAAATTAAGACCATACCGAATGATCTTCGCCCAATGGTAGTTCCGGGCATTTTCAGGGATAAGTATGGCCATTAGACCAAAGTAGCCAGTATTATACTGATGGATCATCTTCTAAGGAAGGCACCGGCTTCGGCGTTTTTAGTGAGTCCGCCGAAGCATTTTTCAAATTGCGGGAGCCGTGTAGTGTCTACACCGCTGAACTAGCCGCAATATTGTACGCACTATTGATTATAGCAGCGAGACCTTCGGATCAGTACTTCATTTTCACAGATAGCCTTAGCGCTATCGAAGCACTACGATCCCCGAAGGCTGTTAAGAGTCAGGATTTCCTGGTCATTAAAATCATAGAATTGCTTGGCTCCATGTTCGACAAGGCGTTCAGGATTTCGCTAATTTGGGTACCTTCTCATTGTGGAATTCCCGGCAACGAGAAGGCAGACTCACTGGCCAAAACAGGCGTCCAACAAGGCGCATTTTACGACCGTCCAATCTCGGCCCGAGAGTTTCTTCGCCTACCACAGCAACTTTTCCTGTCTCGATGGCAGAGCATGTGGGAGGCGGATGATCTCGGGCGATTCCTTTTCTCGATCTCTCCGCAAGTGTCCCTGCGGCCTTGGTTCGGTGGGCTCTCTGTAGACCGGGCATTCATACACATGATGTCTTGACTTATGTCGAATCATTTCGCGTTGAACGCTCATCTGTAGCGTATAACTCTGGCTCAGACGAAGGTGTGTGGCTGCGGTGACGGATTTCACGATGTGGATCACCTTCTGTCGTCCTGCGTGGAGTTTGAAACCGCATGACCCTCCTTGTTGGGCGCAGTCGAGGGCATCGGCAAACGACCGGGCACAGAAATTAGAGAAGTGTTGGCGACCAGAGACCTCGCATACATGAGGCTCATCTTTCGATTTGCCAGAGACAACGGTCTTATCCTTTGATTCCACATCCCCATTATCCTACCAAACCATATCCGCCATTCCTTTTTTGTTATTCGTTGTGTTGTCTTTGTCTTAAGTGTTAAGTTTATTTTGTAGTGTCACGGGTGATCCGTTGACGAAGCAACAACATCCAGGGTCAAAGTCGGCACTGTCGTAAGAAGGGAGGCAGAATTTTCTGGAACAGTGTTCTTCATCTCTGTCTAGCCTTGATGGGGCGAGCTCGGCCTTGCTGGCGTTGGGTTTGGAGGTGGTCGGCGGGTTCAACCCCGTAATTAGCAGAGACCCTGCTGTCACGGGATGGAACTCGCCGATAGCTTCTGATTTCGGTGCTGGCTTGATCGAGCTGGGCTATCACTGCTGGGCAGTTTGAGGAACACTGTGCGCAGGCAAATGTTTGTACTGTACATATTACTGTTTTCTTTTTGTATTGTTACAGTCCAGATCCGCTACACGAAAGCAAGTTCCGCTTCACACACTTTACTACCGCCAACATGCCAATAAAAAGCAAAAGACCCGGACCAAACCATCAACACAACCTCCACCTTGGACGTGGACAACTACACTGCAATCTCCACACACCGACAACCGAGCATGCCCGGGATAAGGCAAAATAACAGGGAGGAAATGCCTTGTTAATTTATCTGTACTTGTAATCGTCAACACACGCGATGTTGTCAATACGGCGTCAAGCCGTCCAACTAGAAATATAAAATAAATGTATTAAATAATTTGGGAACTTTAGTTTAATTAATTTTTAGATCAAAGCTTTATGTCAGATAGCGTCAAATGCCTTTTCGGAGTCTAATAATACTTAGCCAGTTGATTTTTTCATGTTTTTCCTGGAAATAATGTCCGTCGTTAGTCTATCTAATTGATGTGTTTTAGATAGCCCAGGTTGAAATCCAAATTGGCATTTGGGAATGATGTTGAATTGCTCTGCGTGGGTTCTTAGCTTTGATGCGATTTTTTTTCCAATATTTTTACAAGGCAACTGAGAAGGCTAATGGGTCTATAATTGGCTGCTAAACTGTTATCTTTGCCGGACTTTGAAATAGAAACAATTTTTGATAATTTCCAATCAGTTGGAAAATATCCTAGCTTCAGGCAACTATTAAAGATAACATTTAAACAATCTATAACATTTTTCGGAAGTTTTTTTATAGCTCTGTTATTCATGTTGTCTAAACCTTCCTCTTCTTCCTTGGCACTACAATCTCGAGACGTCTCGGCCTACCATTTGTGGCTTTCAGTGACATGGTTTTACCCATAGCAAAGTAATAAGCCCTGCGTACGGGGAGGCGGTGCAGATGGGATTTGAACCCCGGTCCTGCCGTGTGAAGACCGGCGCCATTGTCGCCTCAGCCACTGGACCGCCACAACGTTGTCTAAACCAGTATATGTTTTTAGATTGGAGTTGGTTTATAATTGTAAATATTTTTTTTGGCTAAATTAGTTCTCTGGGGCCAAAGTCAGAGATGGTTTGATTATTTAAAAAATATTGACAGTGTTTTTTTTTTTTCTTATGTACTGAAGTTGTTAATTGTTGTGCGATGTGCTTGTTGATAATTTGATTTCAATGACATTCAATTCGATGATTTCAATTTTTCGAATTTTCGACAGATTTCAATGATTTCAATTTTTTAGCAAAAGTAAGTAATGTTTTCCCATTTTGTTTCATATCGATAATGCTTTTCGGTTGATTTTTTTTTATTTTTACAAATTTCTATACTTTGTTTGAATTATTTTGGTCATTCATTTAAGTGAGATTTTTGCACCATTTCGAATTTCGAACCAGGTTTAATTGTATTATTTATATTTCTAGTTAGACGGCTTGATGCCGCATTCACAGGTTTAATTATAGTTTAATGATATTTGTGAATGATATATAGAGTTAAATGTTGGATTTAGCCTCTGTCTCTGTAATTTTTTCCTATACTTGTTACGTACTTTAATAAGATCAAGGATAGCATCAGGTATAATTATATTGTACTTTCCAGGTGTTCTTTTGGGCACAGAAAGATCATAAGCTCTGTTAATTTCCTCTGAAACTTTTTTGAGTAAAACGTCTATTTGTGTATAGTTGCGTATGTTACTCATGTTGATTTCGCTGGCATTGATTGCGTTTTTAAGATGCATTTTCAATGTGTTCCAATTGCCATTTGAGTAATCAAAAATTTGTGCTCTAGGTTAAGGATCTAGGGAAAGATTTTCGATGTTAAAATGGACTGGAAAATGATCAGAGGTAAAGTTAACCGAAGTCAAAGGGGTGGATATATTGTGTTTGTTATTGTTTAGTATTATGTCAATTGTGAAAGGATTGGAATTTGTATTCACCGGAAAATATGTCGGCGAATCAGGATGAAATATAGAAAATTGTCCTTTTTGCAGTCCATCAAAAAGGATTTTTCCGGTTTGGTTAGAAAACACACAATTCCACAATCTATGACGTGCGTTCAGTTCTCCACAAATAATTGTCAGTATTGGCTTCCGGGTGATATGCACCGACAATTGATATAGTGATATTATTATGTATGATTTCTATGCCAATCGCTTCCAATATTTTAAGATTATAGGCGGGAAGTAACTTATGCTCTATACCGCTTTTAACCAGTACCATTATGCCGCCTTTGGCCCCATGTAGTCTGTCAATTCTGTATGTCTTATAATTAGTCACGTTAAACATCTGACCAGGTATAAGAAAAGTTTCACATACTGCCATTACATCTATTTCGTTTTTATCTAAATAATGAATTAGCTCAATTGTTATGTTGATAATCCTGTTAGCATGCCAGTATGAAACTTTAAAGTCTTTATCCAGCCATTAAGGAAAGCAGTATTTTCGGACAATTTTGAAAACTACTAAAATCTGATCTTCGGTTTTTGAACAATTCCTCAGACCAGAGAAGGTTTCTTTCACTATTTCAACTAGTTCATCTGGGTTGAAGAGGTCATTTTGGTTATTTGCCGTGTCTTTTGCAAAAGAAATGTAGTTAGGATCTGAGTTACAAACATGTTAATGTTGGTGTTGGATGAATAAGATTGGGATGGTTGGTTTGAAGGAAGGTGAGAGAAATTACCGTTTAAAAGTGGTACCTGTTTGGATACTGGTGTGCTTCTCGTCTTTTCTTTTTCTACTGCGGTTTTGTTCATGCGAAATAGACATCCAAAATAATTCGCGTATTATTCGAGTTGCTGTTACCAGCTACAGTGTAAACTTGAAATATACACAATACAACACGTAAAAGTTCAAATACAAACTCCCATACAAACTACCAACTCAAACTATAAAACCACCCGGGTAGGTGGTTATATAAGTAATACGTAATTCTGTAATAACGTAATACGTAATTCTGTAATTCTGTAATAATCTGTAATACGATTATTGAGTGCGGAAAAGGTGACACCTATTGAAATCCATCGGGGCGAAGTTAACACGCAGGCTCGGCTCAACACGGACTCCCTAAAAGACAGTCACGTCCAACAAGCATTCAAATCCGCTTTAGGTGAGGCTCTACTACCAGCAAACGAATATGAAACTACGAGCGAACGGTGGATCGCTCTAAAACAAAAATAATAAGCTGTGCCAATTCCACACTCCCACCACGTCGGGGCAACACCAGATCTGGCTGGTTCGACGAAGAATGCAGACAAGTGACAGAACGTAAAAACTGCGCATACCGAGTAATGCAGCAGCGGCATAGAACGCAGGCATGCGCAGAGGAATACTCACGGCTCAGGAGAGAAGAGAAAAGAGTTCACCGCACCAAAAACCAAATTTGGGAAGAGCAGCGGGTGCGGAAACTTCAAGAAATCAGAGCGCGTTACGGACCAGGAAGAAAGTTTTACCAGGAGATAGCAGGTCGCCGAAATAACTTTAGACCTAAGGTGACCTGCTGTCGGAATAAGGATGGGGATCTGGTCAGTTACCAGCCAGAGGTCCTCTCGCGATGGGCTCAGTACTTTGATGAATTGCTAAATGATCAGTTCAACGAACAGCTAGAGGCTCCACTAGCAGATGATATCATGCTACTGCTACCTAGTATAGATGAAACACGAATGGCCATCCGTCGGTTCAAGAACAACAAGGCACCAGGCACCGACGGAATAGTAGCCAAACTGATCAAAAACGGTGGTGCAGCACTTGAACAGGAAATTTATCAAATTATTACTGAGGTATGGGATAGCGAATCGATGCCTTGTGATTGGAATCTTGGCATCATCTATCCCATATACAAGAAGGGAGATAGGATAGAGTGCAGTAACTACAGGGGTATTACGGTGTTTAATACCGCCTACAAGATTTTCTCCCTAATCTTACAAGATTGACTTGTCCCATTCGTTGAAGAGATAGTCGGAAACTATCAGAGAGGATTCCGAAACGGAAAATCAACCACTGACTGAGATCTTCACGATGCGGCAAATCTTGGAGAAGATGGCGGAGCAGCGACTCTACTCATACCATCTCTTCATAGATTTTAAAGCCGCATATGACAGCATAGCCAGGGTAAAACTGTACGACGCAATGAGCTCTTTTGGAATCTCGGCCAAGCTTACCAGGCTTGTACGAATGACAATCGCCAACATCACATGCCAGGTGAAGGTGGATGGAAAACTCTCAGGGCCCTTTGCTCCCACCAAAGGCCTGCACCAGGGAGATGGGCTTGCCAGTCTCCTCTTCAATCTGGCGCTAGAGAGAGCCATCCGTGAATCAGAGGTGGAAACTTCGGGGATCATCTTCTATAAGTCAATCCGGATCCTGGCATACGCTGATGACATAGACATCATTGGTTTGAGGCTCTCCTATGTAGCAGAAGCTTATCAAAGGATCGAGCGTGCGGCACAGAACCCCGGGTTGGAGATTAACGAGGCGAAAACCAAAATGATGGTGGCACCACCTGCGACCCTGCTAACAAACACTGATTTACGCAGGGGTGATGTACAGATAGGTGACTGCACCTTTGAAGTCGTCCAAAACTTCACCTATCTGGGGTCAAAAGTCAGCACCGACAACAACATTGATGTTGAGTTACGCGCAAGGGTGCTGGCTGCCAATCGGTCATACTACAGCCTGAGGAAACTTCTCTACTCTAAATACCTGTCGCGACGGACGAAGCTGGGACTGTACAGAACATTTATAGTCCCAGTACTCACATACGCCTCTGAGACATGGACTCTGTCCAAATCTGACGAAGCCCTCTTAGCCGCGTTCGAGAGGAAGATGCTCAGAAGGATTTTTGGCCCCGTATGTGTGGAAGGACAATGGAGGAGCCGCTACAACGACGAGCTCTACAAACTGTACGATGATCTCACTATCGTACAGCGCATTAGACTCGCCAGGCTCCGGTGGGCTGGCCACGTCATGAGAATGACACCGGACGACCCAGCCCGTAAAGTCCTTTTAGGCCGTCCAAACGGACAGAGGAGGCGTGGTTGGCCCAAATTGAGATGGAGTGATGGCGTTGATGCGTCCGCCAGAACGGCCGGGATAACGGATTGGCAGACGACGGCGCTGGACCGTGAGCGGTATCGAGGATTGTTGCAGCAGGCCAAGACCGCAAAGCGGTTGTAGCGCCTGATAAGTAAGTAAGTATTGAAATCCATCGTCAACTAGTTGAAGTTTACGGGGAAAAGTGGGTGGACATAAGAAACGTGCGTAAGTGGAGCCGCGAGTTCCATTCCGGGCGCAGTAATGTTCACGACGAGGAGAGAAGTGGCCGACCGTCGGTCTCGGATGCGATTGTTCCAGCAATGGAGGCAGAAATGCTCAAAAACCGCCGTGCGACAATTAGGGACTTGGAAGAGAAGCTTGGAGGAGTGTGTAGCAGCGAAACAATCCGTCATATCCTTGTGAACAACTTGCAGTATCACAAAGTTTCTGCCCGATGGGTGCCGAAACAGCTGACCGAAGACCACATGAAAGTGACGCGGAGGTTCAGAAAGTGGTCAACACCTGGCTGCGCGAGGCGGACGGAGAGTGGTATTCTGCCGGCATAGACAAGTTCATTGTGCGGATGTGCAAGGTGTTGGAAAAAAATGGCGATTATGTAGAAAAGAAGCCAAGACCTTGGCCTTTCCAACGGTGTATCGCTTTTTGTAAATAAATGTAATTTTCTCTGAAAAAAAAAATGGTGACCTTACTTTATTGTCAGCCCTCGTATGTTCTGGTCAAAATAATACAGGTGCATAGTTAAAGGTAACAAAAAACACTTTTACCTCAACTGAATTGATAATATTGTTTTACCTTATTTATTCTTCTTCTATGGCACTTCATCATCGAAAGGTCTCAGCCTTCAATTTCTGTCTTTCAGTTGCATGATTTTATCCGTAACGTAGAATAGTCAAGTCCTGCGTGCGGGGCGATGATCTGGATGAGATTTAATCCCGGCTACTGCCTTGTTAAAACCGGCGCTACTACTACCAAACAGCCAATTTTTTTTGTCTCCTTAAGCGGTACACATGACCGTTGAGACTAACTGCGTTTCTGTTTTATTGTGACAAATAGTCAATTTCGTTCAAAAGATCCATCCCAATCAAAGACAACAAATTTTGAAAAATTTATTTAATTAAACTCTTTTGAACCTCAAATATTTTGAGATAGGAGAATGCCATTCCATCGACGACGCAAAAACATGCATACCACCAAACATTTGTTTGGTATATGTTGAATTTAGATATTATTTCCGATCCGTCACATCGCAGGCATTTTTAGTTTTACAACCAATGTCTTGTCCTCGTTGGGTTTTGAAAAAAAAAAACTCCATAGCAAGGATTTATTTAGATTTTGTGTGTGTCTTGTGAGATTGCAACGCTCATCTTGTTGCCGTGAGTAATCGAAAGAAAGTAAAGTCTTATGAATTTACATCAAAAGAATCTGGAAAGCGGCTGATCACAACGCTAAAATATCTTTTTGTACCGTAAGAAGAAAAATCCCTGAGCAATACGGCCAGGCCGTTCTTCATGAATACAAAAAAAAACCTCGCACCCCTTATTGAAGAAGGACCAAGGATCAATGAAAGATTTACGAAGTAAGCTTCCACCAGGGGCCCTGTCGGTGAGCAGACTTCGGCGGTGGTGAGAGAACCCAGTTATTCCTGCTACATAAATTATTAAAAATCAAGTTCCCGCCTAGAAAGAACCGATGAACAGTGGGCAACCTCATATAAGGGGCCTTCCCTTGCGTTGAATTAGGTCCCTCTCATGAAGAGTGTAAGGTCTGAGGGTCTTGCTGGTAGTTGCCCGTGAGATAGGACCCCTTAGCTACACGTTATATAGCGTCGAGAACGTCAGTGTCCACTTGGGGCCCGACAGAAAAAAATATGTTTGCTTTGACATCACTGCTCTCCAAGTTTACCAATGTACCACCCCCGCTGCGCCCGGTTCGCCCAGATCGGAGAAGATCTCTTATTGGCCTTACAGGGTTTCCGAGACGAACTAACGGTGTGCGAGCCATTTCTGGGCTGGGTAGAACTGGCGATCTGTTACCCTTTCTGGACTATGGCCAAGTTGAGCTAGACACAGGCTAGGTTGAAGGGGAGGATGGCCAGGTTGAACTGAAATGTTAAATTTGAAACGATTGCTGAAGCGTTCGCAAACGTTTGGGGTAACGCTTCAAAAATATTTAAAAAATAACCGGTAAAAAACATATTTTTTGTAATTAATTTGTTTAAAGGATATTAATTGAAAGAGAACGCTTAAATTGCAACGTAGCTTGTATGTTATTATAAAATTATTATATCTGCGCTTTGAACATGTTTCAATGCTCAAAACAACTCGCTTAACTCAACAGAAAGCCTTCAAACTTACCTGTTTATTTGATAATACAGGGGTTTTCAGTTGATAAGGCAATAGTATCCATTTTTATGCCAGGCTCCTTAGATGAAATGGCAAACAAAGCTAGTTGATACGAAAACAACTTCAAATGACAGGGATATCAAATACCTTTTATTGTGATGTCCTCAGATGATATTTTCATAGTAAACGTTGATATTGTACGCACTTACCCGAGTGCTAAAAGGACATGTAGAATATCAACGGCTACTTTTATTACATTAGTATGAATCGTTAGTAGCAGTGTAGCAGTGTTAGTGCTGTGTGTGTGCACTGTAGTTTAACACGGGTATAGTAGTGTAGTGTGTAGTGTGTGTCGTAACACGCGCGGTGCGTGTGTGCAATACACGCGCGGTGCGTGTGTGCAATGTGTGTACGTAAGACGTATGAAGTAGGGTTTACACGTCTTCACCACAGATGGCATATGCTAGAATGGAATGGGAATAACTTGTAATCGCCTCGGAAAGTCGAAAGCGTGTGTGTGCACTGCGATATCGTGAATTTGAACATTTCGTTGCATACTCGAAAATGAAAAAGTGCGAGATGATCGAGAAGGAAGAAAATTTGGTATGGGGAAGAATGCGATGGATAAAGCTCGCAACCGAGGCGCGAAACTTTAGTTCGTCGAGGCGGTGCTGCGCGCGGGGCAAAAAAACGGCTTAAGGGGGGGAGAAACCGTGCAACTTTATCATCAAGTCGCATACTTGGCTCCCTGGGAGACGAAAGTAGCTCAAAATTGTGGTATTATGAGCTTAAATATGCGTGGTAATAGGCGAACGATTCCCCGATTCCCGATTCCGATACCACAATTCCCCTCAAACCCGAACGATCCCAAACCGTTCCCAATGGAATGCTCGGGTGCAAAAAGCGACTAAAAATCGTAGTATTAAGCTAAGTGCCAATCTTAATATCAAAATTTTTACTCAGTCCCGATCGCGATTCAGCACCGATCGGAACCTGAACGCACGCACCCAGCTGAAGTAACACGTGTTTTGCATAGTGATGGGTAAAATTGAGAATCAAGCGGAACTGGTTTCGAAAGAGTCCAACAAATATTGGAACCTGTTCTCATGGGTAGGCGCAATCGAACCGTCCGGAGCCATCCGGAACCGCCCGGAACCGTCCAGAACCGTCCGGAACCGTCCGGAGCCGTCCGGAACCATCGGAACCGTCTGGAACCATCGGAACCGTCGGAACCATCGGAACCGCCTGGAACCGTCGGAACCGTCGGAATCGTAGAAAACCTTATGAACAGAAACATTTGCTTTTGTTTCTTTTTTCCTTGTTTCATTTCACGCGTCGCTTCGATAACCGGATCGACGATCTGAAATATTTCTATGGGTAGATTATTTTGATAGTGAACGCTGTTGACTTTATCGGGAACGACGCAAAGCTGTTTTGCTTATGAAATTAATAGCTTATGAAGAATGAAAGAATGAAAAATGTGTTTACCTCCTGCCAATGCGCTACATTACTTATTGATGAAAATTTTCAATACCGATGTTATATTTCATAACATAACATTTTCATAACAGGAAATTATTACGCATTACACTTTGCAACACATGTACGCATTTTTCCTCAACATATTAAAATAATGTTTCATAATATTGTACCATTGTTAAAGTTAATAATTATGATTTTGCAGTTGAAATTAAAAAAGGATCTGGAAACTAAATCGAGGCCTCTTTGAATTGGTGCATTATTAAACTTTGAATATTTCACAAATTTTTTTTCGAATTTTCAAATTATTATCCTAAGTTTCTCAGTTCATTTCTTTCTTTCTATAAAAAATAAATTATAGGGCGGCTAGTTTTTCTTTTGTCGCGATTATAGATAAATGTGCATTATGATGCATTCGTTCTTATCAGCTAATTACTAATCTCTCTTCACTTTCACTAATCTATATGTGTAGTTTATTGTAATTGTGTTTAATGAAAATTATTTCTTTTATTTTTTTTTGACATCAACCTTTTCTCTGTTAATATATTACCTGCTTTATAAAATATACGTTCACTTGGAATAGAACATACTTGTCCTATCGCCATACTGTCCGAAACTTGAAAGCGTCCATTATCTGAGGTTAGTGAAATCCTGGATTCACCTGCACACGCCTGTTTTAAGGAAAAGTTATGTAAAAAATAATTGATGGTGTATAAGCCTTCGAAAACTATAAATAAATTGTAACGATATGCTTTTCAGTTTGACGCAATGGTACAAACTTCCAGTGATATTTGGCAGCATTTCACGAAATGCGAAAGTGGTGCAACATGCCGCTATTGCAATGTAGTAGTGGCGTACAGCAAAGGTTCAACATCAAACTTAAAACGACATCTCAATCGTAAGCATCCCACCGTCCCGCTACAAAGGAATAACCCGCCATCGACAACAGATTCGGAAATAGACTCTCCTATCGAAGGTACCTCAGCTCAAAGTAATGCCACCAACACAATCGCCAATTATTTCGCACCCAGAAAGCCCATGAGCTCTGAATCAAAGAAAATAATCCATACTCTTTTACTTCTAATGATTTGTAACGACTCTCAACATTTTTCACCAGTTGAAAATAAATATTTTGTACATTTTGTGACAGCCTTAAACCCACGATATGAACTTCCAACACGAGAAGCATTTCAAACGGAGCCTTACCGGTGCTTTATAACGAGACTGTGGAGGTCGTGAAGACTCAATGACTATCAGCTTCAAATATTGCATTGACAGCAGATTGTTGGATAAGCATGAACAATGTGAATTTTTGTGCAATGACAGCTCATTTTTTGGACAGTAAATTTGAACTGTGTTCGTATTTATTGGAATGTTGGAATTTTCTATAAGCCATACGGGAAGTAATATAGCTGACTGGGTAACGAATATAACCGACACCTTTAAAATTATCAACAAACTATTCGCTTTGGTGACGGATAATGCCACCAATATGAAGTCAGCTGCAGCAATCTTAAACCTGCCACATCGTCCGTGTGGCGCACACACTTTGAATTTGGTTGTTCAACAAGCCCTGCGAAAGATAAAATCTACAACGGAAAATGTAAAAAGCATCGTAATGCATTTCAAGAAAAGTGCAAAAGCTGCCCAAAAGTTGTCTGAAATGCAAACCAATTTAAATCACCCACAACTAAAAATAAAACAGGATTGTCCTACCCTATGGAATTCCACGTATGAAATGCTAGATCACTTCAAACAGAACAGAAATCCGTTAGCATCTAGTGTTGCTACATTGAAAATTTCATCCAAGCTAGAGGAAGAAGATTGGGTCATTATAGAACAGACTAATAAGATCCTGAAGTTGTGACATTAGAAATTATGGCAGAAAAATCTGTGACAATATCAAAAATGGGATTTTTATCTAGGTCATTATTGCAAAAACTGATCTATAAAAAAGAAAGAGAAATATTACATCCGAAGTTGATAAAATTAGTTAATGAGCTTTTAGTTGGCCTTCAAAATAGGTTCGAAAAAAACAAATAACTTTGAACTAGTTTCATATGCGATTTTGCTAGACCCCAGGTTTAAAAAGGATGGTTTTTTAGGATGCGACGCGCAGTACCAGGATGTGTACGACAAAATTATTGAAAAGATGATTCCATTCCAAAGTGAAATTGAAACAGAGATATCAGATGACAAAGTAAATGATAACAATAGTGATGATGATATTTGGCAACCCCTTAAAAAAGTTCACCGTACCCAAAATGCATCTAGCTCAAGAATTCTTTCGGCTCTTGAGCTGGATCGTTACATTTCGGAACAAAATCTGCATGTGAAAAGTGATCCATTTATTTGGTGGAAGGAAAGAGAAGCCGTGTACCCGACACTCTCAATGTTTGAAAAACAATATTTGAGTATTCCTGCATCCTCTATTCCATGTGAACGTATATTTTATAAAGCAGGTAATATATTAACAGAGAAAAGGTTGATGTAAAAAAAAATAAAAGAAATAATTTTCATTAAACACAATTACAATAAACTACACATATAGATTAGTGAAAGTGAAGAAAGATTAGTAATTAGCTGATAAGAACGAATGCATCATAATGCACATTTATCTATAATCGCGACAAAAGAAAAACTAGCCGCCCTATAATTTATTTTTTATAGAAAGAAAGAAATGAACTGAGAAACTTAGGATAATAATTTGAAAATTCGAAAAAAAATTTGTGAAATATTCAAAGTTTAATAATGCACCAATTCAAAGAGGCCTCGATTTAGTTTCCAGATCCTTTTTTAATTTCAACTGCAAAATCATAATTATTAACTTTAACAATGGTACAATATTATGAAACATTATTTTAATATGTTGAGGAAAAATGCGTACATGTGTTGCAAAGTGTAATGCGTAATAATTTCCTGTTATGAAAATGTTATGTTATGAAATATAACATCGGTATTGAAAATTTTCATCAATAAGTAATGTAGCGCATTGGCAGGAGGTAAACACATTTTTCATTCTTTCATTCTTCATAAGCTATTAATTTCATAAGCAAAACAGCTTTGCGTCGTTCCCGATAAAGTCAACAGCGTTCACTATCAAAATAATCTACCCATAGAAATATTTCAGATCGTCGATCCGGTTATCGAAGAGACGCGTGAAATGAAACAAGGAAAAAAGAAACAAAAGCAAATGTTTCTGTTCATAAGGTTTTCTACGATTCCGACGGTTCCGACGGTTCCAGGCGGTTCCGATGGTTCCGGACGGTTTCGGACGGTTTCAGGTGGAACCAACGATTCCTTTTCCTCATAATCGGAACTTGAATGACACCGGTCAGAACCGGATCGGAATCGTGGGTCCGTTCCAGGGAACCCATCACTAGTTGTGCAGCGGCAGCACATACACGTTTGGTTCATTGTTCTTTGTTTTCTCCTTTCCTTTCGTACTTTATCACGTACGTACCATTCATCCTCGGTATTTTTGCCACCTTGATGGGTAGAAATTACAAGCAGCACTATTATAACACTTTTATATCTCACCCATTGGAGAACACCTTTAAAAACCACTGAAATTATATTTCTATTTAAACTGCTAACGCCTATGTACCGGTGCGTGTCAAAAAAGTTCGGCCTCATTTTGTTTCTCCCTAAGACAGTTCTGCACTTCTGCACCAACAACACCAATCCTCTTTAGATGGTTATCGTCAACGAAAAGTACGTCGTGCAAGACGTGTTCGATATTCTTTCTCCATTTATTTTTTCTTCCTGTCGTTCGTTGGTATCGCGCAGTCGAACATGTTTTCTTCTTTAGTTCTTCCAGCTTCATTGCATTAAAATGGCACTCATCGCAGGAGCGGAAGACGAATTTCACTAAATTAAAGCGAGAGGAAACGATGAAAAAGCGAGAGGTCAATATGGAAACTTCGGCTTTTGTGAGGAGGGTGCTGGCCGTTATCACATGGCCCGAAGGAGAAATCTACTCACGTTAGAACGAGAGGCAACGATGAAAAAGGAAGAAGTGAATATATCAACTTCGGCTTTCGTTACCTATGAAGCTTTTTCATCGCAGGCAGGTGATTCATCAAACAAAGACTACCGCCTCCATTGGCAAATTTTGATTTTTTTAAATTGTAACTTGTATTTTATTTTATGGAATTCTAACGTATATGGAATTATAGTTCAAAATAAAGTAAAAATATGTTAATGCTACTTCTTAGTTCGTCTTTTTTTGCGTAAAATGTGACTCTGAGTTGCCTTCCATGAATTTTGGTAAGGATAAGCCTGGCGTGAAAAAATAATAATAAAAACAGCCTTTTAATATAATAAAGTTTCAATCAAAATGCTAATATAAATAACAAACTGAATTTTATAAAAAATTCAAGCCAATATGACGATTTGTAAAACCGCAATAGTTCAACATATTCTATAAAACACTATAAAAAATATTATAAATCTCTTTTTATCGAAATAGTAACAATCTTTTTACTATTTGGATAAAATTGGCGGTCGTTATCTTAGCGGGTACGGTGGCAGAGACGATAACGTCGTCGCTCTTCACAGGGCAGTGCCGGGGTTCAAATCCCATCCAGACCGCATCCCCGTACGTAAGGCTGATTACTTTTCTACGGGTTAAATTAAGTCTCAGAAAGCCAGAAATGGCAGGCCGAGACCTCTCGAGGTTGTAGTGCCAAGGAAGAAGAAGAAAAATATTTTATTGAGGATTGGGTATCCAACTACGTAGTACTATTAAATCTTGTAAGCCGTTAAATGACCGGCAAAACCCGAAAGGTCATTCAGCCAAGAGGAAGATATTTCTGGAAGCATTTTGTAGACCCCATCAAATATATTTATGAGATAAAGTGCAAACTTATCCGGTTAGGCAGTCATTGAAACTATGGCTAAAAACTGATTCAGACGAATAATAAGAAGAAATCAAGACAAATCTAATTGTTCATTCCATGCGCAGAAGTCCTTTCGAAAGAAAATAAATGCAGGAATCCCCTATATCATTTCTGCAGCGTGCTTATGAACGAAATTCCAACCAAGCGTAGCGAAGAATGAAAAAAGGAATGTGTAGGACAGGGGTGACAAAGAATTTAATTTCCTTCTGGATGCTTGCTTCTCCATAGCTTCATGTTATTTTCATTGGTATGTGTGAGGCTTAATGCTCTCTCTCTCTCTTTCTCTTACACACCCTTTCTTTCTCTTTCTTTGTGATTGCAGCTCTACAATCGAATACCCTGTGAATATGAGAACTTATTTTAATTACAACAAAGGAATAAAAGCAATAAAACAGACGGCATGTCGTCACGTTTTGATCATTCATAAAATTAAATGTGCTCTCTTTTACGGACGAAGCATTGCAATCAACCATTAAACACATGACTGGCGACTCCACTACAACATCGATTTGATGGGTACAAGATTTTCGAATTGCAGTAAAAGTTTTTTTTTAAATTCAGTATTCTATGATGAACTAGCCTATTTTAGCAGATCACAACACAAATTTAATTTTTTTGTATAGTAATTTTTTTTTTTTGTTAAAATATGTTCAAGCAATCTCAATCCGGCGCAAGTCGTCATACTTAAATAATAAATAAAATTAAATTGTTCAAACTCTTTTGTTGGCTCAACGCTCTCTTAGGTCAGGTCTGCCATTTCTGCTCTACCAGACATAATAAAAGCACATAATAGGAAAGTCAATCCTCACTATGGGGGAACGATCCGAAAGGGATTTGAACCTCGTTCGTGCTGTATGAAACCGAAACCGTTATCGCCTCTACCGCCAGGCCGTCCTGCTATATATAAAAGTAATATACAATCACGGATAATAAAATAAGACCACTTGATATTTCACAATCGAATCGACTTAGTTTTTTGTTTGTAAATTGATTTGTTAGTTGATTTGATTTTGATTGTTTCATTATGTTTGAGAAATGGTCTTATTCTATTGTCCATTAATTGTCCATTAATAGACAAAATTAATTAATTTGTTACAAACCAGAATGGTCCGTTAGCCGATGCGACAGCGGTGCCGTTCTTCACACGCCCCGGTGTTAAAATCCCATCCAGACAGAACGTTCCCCTGTACACAGGACTGACTATCCTACCAGTAACAAGAGCTACCAGTACAATCAAGTACTGGTGATCACAACATCCTATAAATGGCAAGTCGAAACCTAACCAGGAAGTACAGTGTCAAGGACAACTTTCCAATCAAAATTGCGATTTCGGACTATTTCCGTGTTCTCGGATAGTTTTCAAATCCCGAATAATCCCTCATCATATAAATGTCCTCCCATTTTTTTAAAACAACATGTCCCTAGAAAAAAAACCAAATCAACACACAACATGTCCCTAGAAGTGATGACCGGAGTGATGCCGCAGAAACTACGTTTTGAAATGCTGTCGCTTCACCTTCTTGCTCGTTTTTCAGTATCAAATCCCTTGATCGAAGAAAATTTTAAAACGCTTCTAAAGACAGGTTCTAAGAGCAAAATAATGAAGATCTATGAAGATTTTGTTACCCTACAAGTGCATCCTAGCGCTCCACAGGCATTAAACCGTGCTGCCCTTCCTGAGACCTATAGTTCCCTTTTAACAACAGATTCCTCGTTGCACGAGGAAATTAAGACCATACCGAATGATCTTCGCTCGATGGTAGTTCCGGGCATTTTCAGGGATAAGTATGGCCATTTAGACCTAAGTAGCCAGTATTATACTGATGGATCGTCCTCTAAGGAGGGCACCGGCTTCGGCGTTTTAAGTGAGTCCGCCGAAGCATTTTTCAAATTGCGAGTCCCGGCTAGTGTTTACACTGCAGAACTAGCCGCAATCTTGTACGCACTATTGATTATAGCAGCGAGACCTTCGGATCAGTACTTCATTTTTACAGATAGCCTTAGCGCTATCGAAGCACTACAATCCCCGAAGGCTGTTAAGAGTCAGGATCTCCTTACCATCAAAATCATAGAATTGCTTGGCTCCATGTTCGACAAGGCGTTCAAGATTTTGCTAATTTGGGTACCTTCTTATTGAGGAATTCCCGACAACGAGAAGGCAGACTCACTGGCCAAAACAGGCGTCCAACAAGGCGCATTTTACGACCGTCCGATCTCGGCCCGAGAGTTTCTTCGTCTACCACAGCAACTTTTCCTGTCTCGCTGGCAGAGCATGTGGGAGGCGGATGATCTCGGGCGATTCCTTTTCTCGATCTCTCCGCAAGTGTCCCTGCGGCCTTGGTTCGGTGGGCTCTCTGTAGACCGGGCATTCATACGCATGATGTCTCGACTTATGTCGAATCATTTCGCGTTGAATGCACATCTTCAGCGTATAACTCTGGCTCAGACGAAGGTGTGTGGCTGCGGTGACGGATTTCACGATGTGGATCACCTTCTGTGGTCCTGCGTGGAGTTTGAAACCGCATGACCCTCCTTGTTGGGCGTAGTCGAGAGCATCGGCAAACGACCGGGCACAGAAATCAGAGAAGTGTTGGCGACCAGAGACCTCGCCTACATGAGGCTCATCTTTCGATTCGCCAGAGACAACGGTCTTATCCTTTGATTCCGCATCCCCTTCATCCTTCCAAACCATATCCGCTATTCCTTTTTTGTTATTCGTTGTGTTGCATTTTTTGTAAATGTTTTATGTTGTGCAACGTGCGATCCGTTAACGGAGCAATTGCATTCGAGGGCAATTTTCTTACTGCCGTTAAAAGGCGGCAGGCTTGTGTTTTTTTTTGTCTGTAGTAGTGTGCTCCAAGTCAGTCCAGCTTTGGTACGGCGGGGTCGCCTGGGTTGGCGTTGGGCTCGGGAGTGGTCGTCGGGTACAGCCTCGTAAACAGTGGAGTCACTCCTGCTGTTGCGAGATGGGATCTGCCGATCGCTTTTGAGTTCAATGTGGACTTGGTCGATCATGGGCTGTGTCATTGCTGGGCTGCTTGGAGAACATTGCACGCAGAAAAATTCATGTTTGTACTGTGCAAATAACTGTTCTTGTTTGTTTCAGTCCAGCCTCGCAATAGACAACCGGAAAAAACCAACCCGCAGCGAAGCCGTAGCCACAACAATAGAACCGGACCAAAAAACCTACAACACACATACACACACACACACACACACACACACACACACAAACAATAGAAATGGGCTATAACCACCCATCTTCACTGCACAACCGAGCAACCCCAGGATATGGCAAATGACTAGGAGGAAATGCCTAGTTAATTTTGTTTAGTTGCTTTTTGCGTGAATGAATTCACAGTCACCACATGCGGTGGTGACAATACGGCATCAGTCCGTCATCTTTAATTAATAAATAAAAAAATAAAATAAAAAGCAAATTTCATAGCTTATCGAATTCACAATTTGAAACAAATTTAAATTATGAAATACACAAAATAAGATACAGTTTGCCATCAAACCAAACGTCGCTATTGCGTTGATATGAAGTTGTCGAAATATCTTTTATTTTATTCGTAAGGAACGGTCGTATTGTTTTCATTTATCATTTTATCATTTTATTAACGTTTGATAATTATGTGGAAACCTCACATTCTCACATCCCACTCCCAAAGTGAGAAAACTTCTCAAACACTTATGAGAACCTGAAATTTTGTTTTTGAAACCCTCATTGCCTACGGGTCAAAGAGAGTGGTTTTTTTTTTATTCATAGTTTAGTTAGGATATGTATAGTCAAAGTAGTTTGAAAGTGGTAGTCTGAAATGTTGACAATTGATACTTCTATTTTTTTATTCAACGGACCACGTGAGAGCGTTAAAATTCTAATAAATGTTATATTGTGATATTGTATTATCTGTACTTGTACGTGTTATGTATAAATAATATCTGATAGCCATCATAGGCATGACAATCTGGGTAAAGATTTTATGTTTGTGTTTCACGCTGTTAAGACTAATTTAGTCATGAAGGCTATGTATGGATTTACTTAAAAAATCAGCAAACTTCTTTCAAACATTTGTGCCGTCATGAATCAGTTAACTTAAAACAGTAGAACTCATCCTGAGGCATTTGTGGGGAGTGGGATGTAGGAAACATTTGTGCAATAATAAAACAGTTACAACAAAACAGGTAAACTCGTTCTGAAGCATTTGTCGGGAGCTAAACGTGTCACACACTTCTAACGTCCAACGTTGGCAAAAATGTGCTGAAAATTTCGTAAGTTTCAAAATAATATATAAAATAAAATACAGCAAATAAAATAAGCTGAATGAAACTTCTAAAATAATCAAATCATACTAGTGAGCACTACGGCCAGGCCGTTCTTTATGAATAAAAAAATCATACTAGTGATGTAAATGAGGCCTTACTACAAGGAAACGGTCCGAATGGGAATAGATCCCTGGTCCAGGAGTGTGAAGATCCGCAACCGATCTTCACAAGATAGGACCGGGGGTTAAATCCCATCCAGACCGCCTTACACGGTATATTTTTCATTTGAAAGTGGTTGTTTACTCATCATTGATTTTACAAATCATTTTTCTCGATTTTAGGCGGTGAATGTTAATGTTACTGTTTTTATTCCAATTTCTACATCGCGCTTCTGTAGAGATATGTTTCCATAAGTTTAACGACGTGATTGATTATTATTTATATAGCATTATTATTGCTATTGTTGATTTACTCAAAGGTTTCTTTGTGCATGAATGAAATAATCAGAACGTATCCGGATGTATAGAACTGTCCTTGCTGAACATACAAATGAAAATGAACTGCAAATTTCATATTTGGATTGTGTTAGCTAAGATCGTTGAGAATTCCCCCCTCTATTATAAACGCACCTCGATCCTCGTTTTGTCGACAGTGTCCAAGGGAAAGCACATGTAAAAATAGTTAGACGAACAATACAGCCTGGTACACGCACTACGAATTAACAGTTATAACCAGTGAATATAAAATTGACCGTTTGGTCAAAGACGAAGAAGAAGAAGAACTTTATGAAATGAAACTCTCAATACACATTTTTGGTTGGTTTTTGCTTAACATCAAAGTTACCTCATAGTAAACGTTTGCTTGTTATTGTGCACATGTCTAGGCACTATCGTAGGTGTGTATTTGTTATCTATGTTAGATATAAGACTAACGTATTAAGCCAAATAAAGTTAGTCCGTAAGTAACCACACAAGTGAGCAGACTCGATAACTTCAATATCCGTAACATCTCATTAATTCTTGATCAAGTAGGTGTAATATGTTATAGTAACAGTAATTAGTTTTACTGGGGCGATCCGATGACCGGGTCATTAACGGTGCCAAATGTAAGGTAGTTAATAAGAACAACAATCTCTACAGTTAACATTCGTGTTAACCGCCAGGCTATATTTATTGAGCGGAATAACAATAGCACCTCCATGTTTTTTTGTTAATGATTTCAAATTTAATTTACCGATTCTTCTATTATGAACTTAGAATTTTAAATGCAATCTTTAAAACGGAAATAGAATCAAAACGAAATGTTTTTTAATCATTCACATTTCAAAGTGCGAGAAATCCAGCGGCCTTGAGATCTCGGTCAGTCCAACTGCACATAGCGTCATAATTCGAATTGCTTCAATATTGATAAAAAATATGTTTCCTGGACGGATGAATTTAAATATATGTATTGTTTTGTAGGAAATTATGTTCAATCTAGATGGTTTAGATAATTGGCAACACTTTTCATTCAATTTTACACTTAAATACGAACAATTCGTAAAAACTACAACGTTACAACTATTCAAAAAGTTGTGAAGAGACTATGTCAACATTTTAAACTGAAGAATCCGTAAGTAAATGTTGAAAATATAGCCAAAAAACATGGTGCTATTTTTATTTATATCAGTGTAATTTACAATAGTTTTCAATTATTCCTCAGTGGAAGATGGACGTTGAGGAGAATTAAAATCCCAGTAACATTTTAATTCATTTTGTAATAAACTAATTTACGCCTTCCCCACGAAGTCGAGATAGGCTCAACCGCTACATTGAAGCCATCACCACAATAGTGCTGCTGGGGAGTTGGTATTATAATTATTTAATTTACCGATTAACATTTACCCAACAAGGGTGCTTATTAAGGATCAAACATTGTAAGTGTTGTTATTAGCTCCATTTCCACAACGTATCATTGGCTTCGTACGGTGCATTCAGCACCTGGCACATCTTACAACAACCAATATCACTACTAAAGGCCTACGACGGATGATAATTGACGGACTTCTGAATACCAACGTAGCAATACGGCCAGGCCGTTCTTTATGAATAAAAAATACCAACGTGACAGTGAAGTCGCTTTCACTGATTGGTTTGGAAGAAAGAGTGTAACTACAGATTTTCATTAAGTCAACGTTCCACACTGTACTTCTTGATGTACAACAAAGTTCCACACGCAATGATGTTTCATAGGATGTATCGCACGCCCTCAGCATGCTGCTTGTTTGCAAAGTACAGCATTAAAATTTTTGGATTCACCAATGCTGTGATTTATAAAAAAAAAAAACATCTTAAGTGATCTGTGTAAAATCTGTACGTTGTCCCTACATGCATCACGCCAGCTTCATGAATACTGGTTTTTAGATTTTATTTCAATATTGGATTTAGCGTAGAATAATCATTAAAACCATAACATTATTTATTCAAGGGTAATTTAAAACTGGTATCGAAAACGCATACAACAATATATAATAGCACAACAGAGAAATATTTCAATTTGTAGTACAGCCAGTAAAAACACTAACACAATATGCACATACACAAATTAAAAACCTACTGTAGCTTGCTATGCAGGTTACTAATAATGTGAACACCCAGCATCTAGCATTATACGATTCCATGGCGATCATCGCACACGTTGATTGTTGTGGATATTTCGTTGTCAAGCGTTGAAGTATTTTTGAACCACTTATATAACTAATCGTAACATTCCTGAACAATAAATAATATCACTAGTTTTTCATAATATTAACAACATAATGTAAAACACTAACAGACGATCCAATCGACCGTCTTGTTCAACAATGTGCACTGCACTGGGCATATGAATTTCAAAATGCCAACCAAGGAGCAGGTTACTTCTGCGCCGTCTCTGTAAAACTTAACGAAACGCACGTGAACAAAACAGGATTTTTTATCAGGATTGTTCTTTCAGGATAGAACAACGCAAGTGGTTAAAGTTTTTACAGCAGAAGTTGATTGTAAGTCAGCATCATACGACACGACTGGAGCATCACGCATGTAATAACCGCCGCATATGATGTTACAATAGCATCACATGAAAGAACGAAACTAGCCAGAAGTCCTTATTACGGTAATGATGGTTGTCAAATTGGTTAAGCTTGAAACTTAATGTAAGCTTTTACTTTACCGTTCGCATCAAGGTGGCCAAACGGAGTTTCGATTTTTACGAAATGTTTTTCGTCAGCCAAGAGTTACGGCGCATTTTAGAGCATTTTCGAAGTATTGTGTTGCGGACGCGACAAAATAAAATAGAACTATTACAAATGGGCATGCAAGATTTTCAGAACCAATACCTAATCAACAAAATATCTTTGCTTAGGATAAATTCTCACAGGAAACATTATTTTAGGAAAAAACCTAATCTCACATCGAGAAAAAGACGGAACTATGATAATGTCTAAGGATATGCACAGCTGCATTCGTCATGAATGTAAAAACGACGGAAATAGGTCGTAAACGAATGGGTAGAAACCAGGAAAAGACAAGGAGCAAAGAAACAACGTCTCATGTGCATGGTCATAAAACGATAGGTTCGGATCAAGTACTTGACACGATCGATACGCCAATGCAAAAAAAAACAATTCTTTGTTGGGCGTCATAGTCTGGGAAGAAGGCGTAAACATTAGATTGCGTTTCATTATTGATAAACATGCACCAAAAAAGGGACCAACGCAAGATAAAAAAGGCGCGATTGCACTATCCGTAGTGCAGCAAATGAAGGACCACCCAAACGACAGGAAAATAAACAAACGCGCTTGATCTTACGGTCCGGAAACATAAACAGATAAGCAAACGTTGCTTCAATGCTCGGGATACGCCCGACACTGTAGGTTTATATTTCTTCAAGCCAAAAGAGGTTCTATCTCTTTCGGAGCTTTCCTTTTCATTCTAACAACCGAACTTTAGGGATTGTTTTTAGTATATAAGAAAGGATTAAATGCGAACTATAATTCAGACCCGAACAGAGAAGCTTCATTAGTAGCGTTTAGAAGATCCGGGTTGATTAGAAGCCTTTCATTAGTAGGGTTTCTTTTACAGATCCGGGAAAGTTTCATCTTTGACTTCCCTACGGATGTTGGTCCCGCACTTGTTTGGTGTTTCTCCACTCCGTCGGAAGAATTAGGCGAAACTAGCCAGCCTCGGTCCACGGTTAAATACTTCTCCTGATCATCTAGGAAAAAAGGCTAACCCGCTTGACCCCTAAAACTGTACCTTCCAGTTGTCCAACACTGCGTTAGTTGATGCGCGAGTCCGACGTTAAAATCTTCTCCTGGTTATCCAGGACAAAAGGTTAACCGCCCGACTCTAACGATTCTAACAAAGTAAAAGGAATCTGCGCGGAGGTTTTCGAACATTCCTTCGCGTGGTCGGTTCAGTATCGGTTCGTTATCGAACTAACATATTGTGATTAAAGTATTAAAGGATTTTTTCTCACACAAACCAACCTTCTCCATTACCGTCGAAAATACATTTGACTGTTAAAACACTAAAAAGGGGCCAACGTAACGCTTTTGCTTGGTTTTTTTTTCAATTTTATTAATCTTCCACGAGTTAAATGCTATCGGTTGAAGGTAAAATTGCTTTTGAATATATTTTGTATACTCCTTCGAACTGAAATCATTTCCCGACAACTAGGGTTGTCGCGACTTCTTCTTCTTCCTTGGCACTACAACCTCGAGAGGTCTGGATGGGATTTGAATCCCGGTCCTGCCGTGTGAAGACCGGCGCCGTTATCGCCTTGGCCGGACCCATCAATCTTTAAAATAAACGATCGTTAAAAGAGCATACAAATAGTAGTTAAAATAGATTTCAAACGCATATAAAGATTTTGAGCAGTATCATAAACGACTCTTACTTTAATACGCTTTTGATGATCGCCTATTTAAAAACGTATCAATAGTTATCCTTAAAATCAACAAAGGGAAATAAATTTATAAATTTCAAACAGCTCTGTAAACTAAATGGGAACGAAAATCTGCGCAGTTGACGTTTTTAAAGCAGGGACCTAATGTCTGAATAGAAGCCGGTTGATAGGCATCGTTGACACTAATACACATAACCATTATAATCGCTGGTGTACGCGTCAAGTCGAGATCGTTCCTATATCGGAGCAGCACATTTTTATCACTTCTTGATGAATGCAACGGCCACTCCGATACAGGAAGGATCTCGACGTGACGCGGATGTTTTGGCTGACAAATGAAAAATATTTTTGGCTGACACAATTCCAATCCAAAGCAAGGTGTATGTATTTAGAACAAGGTTGGGTAACTGTACCAGTTTTCGGCACGTTAGTGCAGCTGATCAGAAAAAAATACAAACACAATCGTTAAACTCAATAATTTTGATTGAAGGGAGTATTATTTTGGTTGTAAAACTATCAAAAAATGTATCAGCACTCATGATTTATTGATTAAATCCAGCTTTCTTGAAATATTAACAAAAATGCAAACATTGTTTTTACTCCTATTTTGGGCAGAATGCTCCTATTTTGGGCAGGCTGTGTTCCAATTTTCGGCATCACGAATAGACGATTTGAAACACTCGAAAAGGTGTAATTAGTTACAGAAAAATATTTCAAACAATTTTCTACTCTACTTTGCTTAAATTCATGATAGAAAGTAGTTAAATAATTAATTTTATGTTGCCCATTTTGAATATCAAACCGCCAGATTTTGACGTCTCTGGAAAATCGCTTTTTGTCGATTTGACAGCCCACCATTTCAAGGTATATGGATATAGGAGGTATGGGGTTATTAGACCAAGGTGTAAGTATTTAGAAGGTGAATTTTTATCGATTTGACAGGGCGACATTTTAGTCGAGTTATGTCAGAGTTTGTTTACAAAAACATATGGTATGGGCAACAAACATGAACAAACAGCCTCGATTCTCAATCCCTTGAGCAATTTCGCTAATTTATGGGTCATCTTCGTATATCAAATGTTGTTCCACAGAAGATTGACGATATTTGGTTGCATTTTTCGTCAAAAAATCGCAAGCGATACCACCATCGGCGCCTCCTCCGACGCTGCCATGACTCTTCTCAATACCCTTCCCCTTGATCACCACGGAACTGTTATGTCAGGTCGAGAAATGTCAATTTGCTCTAAACAACTCTACCTTCTATATCTACATACCTTGTTATTAGACGAGGGATTTTTCATCAGTGATTTTCTGTCAAAATACGTTTGACAGATAAATGCCGGTCTGAAAAAATGATTTCGACATGCTCAATTCAGATTTCGATCGCGCTGGTTTTTTTCAGTCAAAGTGAGGATTGTTTACATTTTGGAAGCGTTGTTTTGCCTCGCAATTTTTATTGAATATTATTGTCCAGTTTAGTTCATGTGATTTAAAATGAATATTGAAGACGATGTTTTGCTAATGCTAGGAGCGTTATTTGCTACACAAAGCGAAATAAAGCCGCGATCGAAATAGGTAAAAACAATGTATTTGAAAAGAAGTTCCCTATCGCATTTCAACATGATGGAAGAGCTGAGGCTGGAGCCGACGGATTGGCTAAATTACGCCAGAATGGATGAGGAATCATATATGTGGCTTTTGGAGAAGGTCACACCGCTGATCGTGAAGGAAGACACGATTATGAGATCAGCTGTGTCACCACATGAGCGGCTCAGTGCTACACTGAGATTTATCATCAGCGGCAGCTCCAACCAGTGCCTCCGTTTTCAAACAGCAATTTCACTTTTCGTTCGGCCCGCAATTCTTCGTAACGAGCGGAACATTACGCGGTGAACGAAGAGAATAGAACAAGCACGAAAACCACGACAGACTGTGTTGTTCTGTACATGTTCTTTGAAACATTTGAAAAATCATACTTAGAAAGTGATGTTCGACCAGTTTGAACCGAAAAATCTCTAACTGAATGTTCGTCTGACCAAAGCGCTGTCGGTCACGAAAAAATATCCCTATCATAATGGCATCGTCAGTCGGTGCCCGGCATGGTACGATACGTGTTAATGATAAATATTTCATTCCATTTTAGAATAACGGACAATTCAAATGTAAAATAATTCGGATGATGGCAAAAAAATCTGTGCAGCATATTGTGTTATTATACGCACAGCGGGTTTTTTTTTCTGTCAAACGCCCTATTTGACAGAAAATCACCAACCAAAAAATCCCTTGTGTAATAACCCCAGTACCCAAGTTATCTATACCCCTTGTTTTCGTAAATGTTTTGGTAAATACCTTCGTTAACGAAATTTCCTCGAAAAGATTTACGAGATTCCAAATTATTTCGAGGATAATTTGTTTTGGTTTTGATTCTGTTTGTTTACATTTTGAATGAACCCTGTCATAAAATGAACCGGAACCATGTTCATCGAATGTAAATAAACAAAAGTTCACTATCCTCGAAAAATCTATGTTTCGATAAATTTTTCGAGGATAGCTATGCCAAATGTAAACAAATATTCGAGGATAAGTTTTTGTCAATGTATTGTGTATTGTCGTGTCTCGTCATGTGTTTTCGGGAGTTCCCCTATTCTTGTATTCGCTCTTTTCTCTCCTGATTTTGCTTTGCTTCTCTATATGTCCGTAGACTCTTCGCGTTGTGTGGTGGTATGTTTGAGTGTAACAACGGTACTTTCGCTGCAAGGTTGGAAGGGGCGGGCGTCGAGTGTGTTGTTTATCAGCTGTGATCTGTGCGTGTGAAACTTTTTCATTGTGCTGAAACGGATGAGTGAGAGTAAGATTAGAAACAGAATGCCGTGTGCATGTATACCTCAGCCTGAAGACTGAACCACCAGACTTGCTCAGAGCAGGAATGAAGTACACGTAATATAAATTAGAGCGTGGTACGCTTGCGCGTAGCAGATCATGGTGTGGTTAAGAAGAAAAAAAGAAGCAGTGCTACAGTCGTACTAGACGCTGGAACGGCTTGTATTGGTTGAACTTTTCTTATTTTTCAGATTCAAAAATCTGTTTGCTCTACAAAGTCGATGAGTGCATCTAATCAGGTATATATAATTATATGCTTTTATCCCAGATATCTGGCTTATAGTATTTTTTTTGCCTTTTAGTTCTGCAGCGCCATGGTGAACGTTTGGAGGTGTTGGCACGGAAGACGGAGCGGGAAAAGGTTCAAGACAACTATGCGGTGATAAGGATATCAACGGATTGTGCATTTACAGTTAGCGGGTGAGCCCACGCTGTACCTCGTAGGAGAACCTGGCCATGGGTATTGGAGAATGCATATCGTATGCCGGAGACGTGCTTGACCTTGAACACTGACTCTGCTCGATCACGGATTCCAAATTGGTCATTACGTTACCAGCGGCTTGCCAGCAATCAGCATTGGGTGTTCTTTTTCCGCCAGTTCTTCCTTCCGTCCTTCTGTGTATAAAGTGCCTTCCATTAACAGTAAGTTTTATCAATCATCATTCTACACAAATTTGTTTAAGATCAATTTTGCATCTTTTAGTCTCCCGACAGCAATGGTTGCTTCTAGCACGGATTATGATGGTGCTGTTGCTGAAGAGGAATGTTGTGTTGCCTGGTTGCACTGGACAGGATGGTTCAGTGTAGTCGATCTCCTGTTGGTGTCGATTGTTCCCTTCGAGCCGCAGGCCCATCCCGGCCGCTCAGAGCGATATTGTTAGATGCTAGAAATACAAGATGCTAGAAATATAAAATGGTTACTTAACATGTTAATACAGAAGAGGTGATTATATAGGTTATAGAATTACGGCTTTTACTTACCAATAAAAACATGAACAAGCGCAATGCATCACGTACATATTGCCCAGCTGAACCAGGCAAAGAAATGCTCCAGTGTCCCCATTTATGTCCGGAACATGGTCGTCGTGAATGTTAATGTAGTAACGGTTTTTGAAGGCATATCCTCAGCCGATCCCTATGACGATCGAAAGATCTGCATCCATTTTTATTGACAAAATCATTGCCTGCTCAAATTGTTCAAAACAAATCGCACGACTTGAAACCTAGTAAAATTTTACCGCAACATTTATTGGCGGATCATAAGAGTGCCTTACAAAAAGGTACAACGGAAGGTTTTAAAGACAAAAAATAGACCTTTGGCACCATAGCGCCACGCTAAAGTTTCTCCACCTGTTCCGAACGCTGATCCCAAAACTCCCGCCCCACAAATTGCCAGGAAGCAGCCCAAGAAGAAGCGATCTTCTCGAACCGAAGCTCCGGTGGAAAGCCTGGCTTTTCCGACCGAGCCCACGAGCTTCCCGAGAACTCCCACCCCGTCTCTTTCCGAGATCCTTGAGTCCCTCCTTTTGACCCTTAACCTCCCGCAGCATCTGCACATGATCGCAACTTGGACCCTTCCTTTCCTGAAATGAAATGATCAAACAGTAGCTGGCTCAATGGCCATGCTTAAGTATGATGGTCCGCTTGGATGATTAATGGCTCCTACGGCTACTATCATACAGTGGAACTGTAGGAGTTTACTTGGCAGCCACACTTTCACCAGAATACCTACCCCTAGGCAAGAAATGATAGAAACTGTTGCAGTTAAAGCAAAACTGGGCGTTCTTCACGTGACAATTGCATCCATTTATATCCCCCCGGTAGCCAATAATGAAAAGGAAAAAAATGAAAAGTTCAAAGAGGATCTTGGAAATTTAGCAGCGGTCTTGCCTGGACCGCTTTTTATCCTGGGAGACTTTAACTTTCATTGAATCGACTGGGGGTACGATAAGGATGACATTCGCTCTCCTATAATCTGAGATATCTGCGACAGATTTGGTTTTTCCATTCTCAACTCAGGAGAGGCAACTAGGATGCAGACACCTCAAAGTAGGGCGAGTGTACTGGACCTGTCTCTATGCCCATCAGCAATTGCCCTAGATTTTAGTTGGAAGGTGATCCAGGACCCTATCGGCAGTGACCACTTGCCGATAGAAATTTCCTACATCAAGGGAGGATGCCCAGTAGATGTAACACCCGTTAAATGTGACTTAACGAGGAACATCGACTGGACGAGATACGGCGAATTAATAGCCGCTTCGCTTTCTCTTGACTTGGAAGATTTGTCTCCTGTCAAGGAGTACGAAAAACTTGTTTCACTGATAAACAAATGCGCCCTTGAGGCCCAAACAAGGCGCTCCCACCAAGCAAGGACATTTAAAAAACCTCCCACTCCTTGGTGGGACAAGGATTGAGAAGCGGCTTTCACCAAGAAGCGTGAGGCATTTAAAGCCTTCCGGACAACGGGCTCGAGGTCCTTATATGAAAAATATAAAGGACTGGAGAGAACGTGCAAAAACCTGTTGAAGGCGAAAAAAAGGGTTATTGGCGTAGATACGTCAATAATCTAGACCCCGCCACTTCACGTAATTCGCTTTGGAGAATGGCTAGAAGGATGCGAAACAGCAACAACATCAATGAGAGCGAAAGCTTTTCTGGCGAGTGGCTGTATGAATTTGCCCACAAGCTTTGCCCCGATTTCGTTCCTGCGCAAAGCTTTACACAACATGCGCCTGGTAGTGACCCTAGGATGGATTCACCGTTCACAATGGTAGAGCTATCACTTGCTCTCCTATCAAGCAAAAATTCCTCCCCAGGTCTGGATCAGAATGGTAGCAAATTGCTTCAAAATCTGCCCGACATAGGGAGGAAATGTCTGTTAAGCATCTTTAACAATATGTTGGAGGTCAACAGCGTCCCGCAAGAGTGGAGAGAAGTGAAAGTTGTCACTATCTTGAAGCCTGGCAAACCGCCATCAAGACACGACTCGTATCGGCCAATACCGTTACTGTCGTGTCTGAGGAAACTCCTTGAAAGGATGATTCTTTTCCGGTTAGAAGAATGGTTGGAATCAAACAACCTTCTCTCAAATACCCAGTTTGGTTTTCGTAAAGCCAGGGGTACCAATGACTGCTTAGCCCTTCTGGTTACAGAAATAGAGCTTGCTCGTGCACGCAAGCAGAACATGGGGTTTATTTTTCTGGGTATACAGGGGGCATTTGACTCAGTATCACCATACAAGCTGAGTCAAAAATTAGAAAATGTGGGGCTGGGTCCTAAGTTGAATAACTTCCTGTTCAACCTTTAGTCGGAAAAAGCTATGTATTTCAACAATGGTCATGTTCAGCTAAAGCGGACTAGTTTCCATGGACTAGCACAAGGGTCCTGCTTGAGCCCCCTGTTATACAACTTTTATGTTAGTGAAATAGGTTCTTGTCTAGCACCCAACTGCAGCATTAGACAATTAGCAGACGACGGCGTCATATCTTTTGCAAGCAGGTATTGCCGCCAAAATACAACTGGCTTTACAAATCAATTTGGACAACCTTGCCGTGTGGTCTGATAACCTTGGTATCAAGTTCTCTGCAACGAAAACTGAGATGGTAGTCTTTTCTTCATTTAGCGACACGACGAAAAACTGGGAGCAAAGACTATTTATTTATTTATTTATTTTCGATAATGGCGGCTTGACGCCGTATGGTCAGCACCGCATGTGCTGACAAAGTACAAAATCCAAAGACACAAAAAATTACCAAGGCATTTCTTCCCTGACATTTTGCCTTATCCCGGGTGTGCTCGGTTGTAGATGTGTGAAAGTTGTGGTAAGTTTGTCCAGTACTATTGTTGGTCCGGGTCTATTTTGTGTTGAGTATGTTGGCGGTAGTAAAGTGTGTGAAGCGGAACTTGCTTTCGTGTAGCGGATCTGGACTGTAACAATACAAAAAGAAAACAGTAATATGTACAGTACAAACATTTGCCTGCGCACAGTGTTCCTCAAACTGCCCAGCAGTGATAGCCCAGCTCGATCAAGCCAGCACCGAAATCAGAAGCTATCGGCGAGTTCCATCCCGTGACAGCAGGGTCTCTGCTAATTACGGGGTTGAACCCGCCGACCACCTCCAAACCCAACGCCAGCAAGGCCGAAAAAAGGAATGGCGGATATGGTTTGGTAGGATAATGGGGATGTGGAATCAAAGGATAAGACCGTTGTCTCTGGCAAATCGAAAGATGAGCCTCATGTATGCGAGGTCTCTGGTCGCCAACACTTCTCTAATTTCTGTGCCCGGTCGTTTGCCGATGCCCTCGACTGCGCCCAACAAGGAGGGTCATGCGGTTTCAAACTCCACGCAGGACGACAGAAGGTGATCCACATCGTGAAATCCGTCACCGCAGCCACACACCTTCGTCTGAGCCAGAGTTATACGCTACAGATGAGCGTTCAACGCGAAATGATTCGACATAAGTCAAGACATCATGTGTATGAATGCCCGGTCTACAGAGAGCCCACCGAACCAAGGCCGCAGGGACACTTGCGGAGAGATCGAGAAAAGGAATCGCCCGAGATCATCCGCCTCCCACATGCTCTGCCATCGAGACAGGAAAAGTTGCTGTGGTAGGCGAAGAAACTCTCGGGCCGAGATTGGACGGTCGTAAAATGCGCCTTGTTGGACGCCTGTTTTGGCCAGTGAGTCTGCCTTCTCGTTGCCGGGAATTCCACAATGAGAAGGTACCCAAATTAGCGAAATCCTGAACGCCTTGTCGAACATGGAGCCAAGCAATTCTATGATTTTAATGACCAGGAAATCCTGACTCTTAACAGCCTTCGGGGATCGTAGTGCTTCGATAGCGCTAAGGCTATCTGTGAAAATGAAGTACTGATCCGAAGGTCTCGCTGCTATAATCAATAGTGCGTACAATATTGCGGCTAGTTCAGCGGTGTAGACACTACACGGCTCCCGCAATTTGAAAAATGCTTCGGCGGACTCACTAAAAACGCCGAAGCCGGTGCCTTCCTTAGAAGATGATCCATCAGTATAATACTGGCTACTTTGGTCTAATGGCCATACTTATCCCTGAAAATGCCCGGAACTACCATTGGGCGAAGATCATTCGGTATGGTCTTAATTTCCTCGTGCAACGAGGAATCTGTTGTTAAAAGGGAACTGTAGGTCTCAGGAAGGGCAGCACGGTTTAATGCCTGTGGAGCGCTAGGATGCACTTGTAGGGCAGCAAAATCTTCGTAGATTTTCAATATTTTGCTCTTAGAACCTGTCTCTAGAAGCGCTTTAAAATTTTCTTCGAACAAGGGATTTGATACTGAAGAACGGACAAGAAGGCGAAGCGACAGCATTTCAAAACGTAGTTTCTGCGGCATCACTCCGGTCATCACTTCTAGGGACATGTTGTGTGTTGATTTCATGCTCCCTAGTGCGAGTCTAAGACAACGATACTGTAGCCTCTCTAGTTTGAGGATATGCGTGTTGGATGCCCAATGGAAACATATGCTGCCATATTCCAACACGGATAGTACCGTTGTCTTATACAGTCGCAGGACGTCTGATGGATGTGCGCCCCACCAGAATCCTGTGACTGTCCTTAGAAAGTTGAT
Organism: Anopheles stephensi; assembly: GCF_013141755.1. NCBI lineage: Eukaryota > Metazoa > Arthropoda > Insecta > Diptera > Culicidae > Anopheles > Anopheles stephensi. The sequence continues at coordinate 18,540,661 of NC_050201.1, forward strand.
TCTTTTACTGCATTTTTGCACCTGATTAGTGATATGTGAGTTGAACCAAACACCAAGGTATCGAAAATGGTCGGTAGTTGATATCCTTTCACCGTACAAAAAGACATCAATTTTCGCGTCAGATAGTCTTTTCTCCCTGTTTTTCGCCGTGTCGCTAAAAGGAGAAAAGACTACCATCTCAGTTTTTGTTGCAGAGAACTTGATACCAAGGTTTTCAGACCACTCGGCAAGATTGTCCAAAGTGGTTTGTAAAGCCAGTTGCATTTCGACGGCGTCCCTGCTTGCAAAAGATGTGACGCCGTCGTCAGCCCATTGTCTAATGCTGCAGTTGGGTGCTAGACAAGCATCTATTTCACTGACATAGAAGTTATATAACAGGGGGCTCAAGCAGGACCCTTGGGCTAGTCCATGGAAACTAGTCCGTTTTAGCTGAATAAGACCATTTTTGAAATACATAGCTTTTTCCGACTAAAGGTTGAACAGAAAGTTATTCAACTTAGGACCCAGCCCCACATTTTCTAATTTTTGACTCAGCTTGTATGGTGATACTGAGTCAAATGCCCCCTGTACATCCAGGAAAATAGACCCCATGTTATGCTTGCGTGCACGAGCAAGCTCTATTTCTGTAACCAGAAGGGCTAAGCAATCATTGGTACCCCTGGCTTTACGAAAACCAAACTGGGTATTTGAGAGAAGGTTGTTTGATTCCAACCATTCTTCTAACCGGAAAAGAATCATCCTTTCAAGGAGTTTCCTCAGACACGACAGTAACGGTATTGGCCGATACGAGTCGTGTCTTGATGGCGGTTTGCCAGGGTTCAAGATAGTGACAACTTTCACTTCTCTCCACTCTTGCAGGACGCTGTTGACCTCCAACATATTGTTCAAGATGCTCAAAAGACGTTTCCTCCCTATGTCGGGCAGATTTTGATGCAATTTGCTACCAATCTGATCCAGACCTGGAGAGGAATTTTTGCTTGATAGCTCTACCATTGTGAACGGTGAATCCATCCTAGGGTCACTACCAGGCGCATGTTGTGTAAAGCTTTGCGCAGGAACGAAATCGGGACAAAGCTTGTGGGCAAATTCATACAGCCACTCGCCAGAAAAGCTTTCGCTCTCATTGATGTTGTTGCTGTTTCGCATCCTTCTAGCCATTCTCCAAAGCGAATTCAGTGAAGTGGCAGGGTCTAGATTATTGACGTATCTACGCCAATAACCCTTTTTCTTCGCCTTCAAAAGGTTTTTGCACGTTCTTTCTAGTCCTTTATATTTTTCATATAAGGACCTCGAGCCCGTGTCCCGGAAGGCTTTAAATGCCTCACGCTTCTTGGTAAAAGCCGCTTGGCAATCCTTGTCCCACCAAGGAGTGGGAGGTTTTTTAAATGTCCTTGCTTGGTGGGAGCGCCTTGTTTGGGCCTCAAGGGCGCATTTGTTTATCAGTGAAACAAGTTTTTCGTACTCCTTGACAGGAGACAAATCTTCCAAGTCAAGTGAAAGCGAAGCGGCTATTAATTCGCCGTATCTCGTCCAGTCGATGTTCCTCGTTAAGTCAAATTTAACGGGGATTCCATCTACTGGGCATCCTCCCTTGATGTAGGAAATTTCTATCGGCATGTGGTCACTGCCGATAGGGTCCTGGATTACCTTCCATCTAAAATCCAAGGCCATTGCTGATGGACATAGAGACAGGTCCAGTGCACTCGCCCTACTTAGATGTGTTTGCATCCTAGTTGCCTCTCCTGAGTTGAGAATGGAAAAACCAAATCTGTCGCAGATATCTCGGATGATGGGAGCGCGAATGTCATCCTTATCGTACCCCCAGTCGATTCAATGAAAGTTAAAGTCTCCCAGGATAAAAAGCGGTCCAGGCAAGACCGCTGCTAAATTTCCAAGATCCTCTTTGAACTTTTCAATTTTTGCTTTTTCATTGTTTGCTATCGGGGGGATATAAATAGACGCAATTGTCACGTGAAGAACGCCCAGTTTTGCCTTAACTGCGACAGTTTCTATCATTTCTTGCCTAGGGGTGGGTATTCTGGTGAAAATGTGACTCTTTCGGACACCAATCAGTACCCCCCCACCCCTAGTAACGCGATCTTCACGGATTATATTATATCCCGGGAAGGTTAATTTAATGTCGTCCGATAGCCAAGTTTCACAGAGGGCAAACACATCGCAGTTGTGTTCGCCCACTAATGCTTTAAAGGAGCTTAGCTTGCCAAGTAAACTCCTACAGTTCCACTGTATGATAGTAGCCGTAGGAGCCATTAATCATCCAAGCGGACCATCATACTTAAGCATGGCCATTGAGCCAGCCACTGTTTGATCATCCCCTTCAGGAAAGGAAGGGCCCAAGTTGCGATCATGTGCAGATGCTGCGGGAGGTTAAGGGTCAAAAGGAGGGACTCAAGGATCTCGGAAAGAGACGGGGTAGGAGTTCTCGGGAAGCTCATGGGCTACGTCGGAAAAGCCAGGCTTTCCACCGGAGCTTCGGTTCGAGAAGATTGCTTCTTCTTGGGCTGCTTCCTGGCAATTTGGGGGGCGGGAGTTTTGGGATCATCGTCACGTTTTGGACCGGGGGAAGAAACTTTAGCGTGGCGCTGTGGTGCCAAAGGTTTGGTTTTTGACTTTAGTACCTTCCTTTGTACCTTTTTGTAAGGCACTCTCAGTACTTTTACCGTTCTCAATGGCACCTTTTCGAGTGCAGTCGGATTGGCCTCGCCATTTGCAGCTATGTTTCCCAGTACTGCAAAAGGGTTCGATGCGTTTCCTCCTTTGAGAGCATCGCTGTATGAGCCGTGTGCCCGCTCGGCTATCGTTTTGGTCTGTTTTCTTTGGAGCTTCCGGTACACAGGACACAATGCAACCTCATGCCACTCCTCCCGACAATGCGAGCATTTTTGGGACGGGGCTTTGCAGTCCTCAGTAGCGTGAGCCCCTCTGCATTTTCCGCAGCAAATCTTGCGAGTGCAGAACGGATCGGCATGTCCAATCCGGCTGCACTTCGAACAGGTGGCCACCCTTGGCACGTATGGCCGGTCGATGGGTATCCGGAGGCCTTCTAAAATGAGGGCCTGCGGAAGTACCGTTCCCTCAAACGTGATCCGGAGGGAGGTGGTCGGGATATATTTTTTTTCATCTTTTGATGAGGCATCTAGCTTAAAAAGCTTTTTTGCCTCAAGGACTTTTACCTTCGGCGTGTCTGGTGCATGAAATGCACTTTTACCGAATTTAACCACCTCCTCCTCCGGATAATCGAAGTCTTCGATCACGCCGGTAACTTCCACCAGACTACCGGGAATATAAACCCGGTAGTGCTCCATAAAATCTGGATCAGCCGCAATGACGTTGGCTTGAGCCCGGTCCTTTGCGGCTACCCTGATCTTGTTTGGGCGCATCCGAAACACATCGGCAACACCCGGGTATTTTTTAAACAAAACAGCCGCGATCGTCCTTACATCGAGCTGCTTGGTACGTGGCATAAAATAAACTAACGGTTTACTCTCCCACGACACCGGGTAAGCACGAGCTCGATGTTCAGATGGCTGATCATTAGTTTTTGTCAGCGGGGCACAAAAACTATTTGCCGGCGGGGCACTCGATGCCTTCGAGGAAGACGGTCTCTCTTCCAATGCCACCTTTTTGGTGGCAGGAGCGGGCTTAGGGCGACCAGGCTTACGCTTCACATTCGGTTCTATCTCTCTCTGCGAATCCGATAAGTCGGTCACCATGTAAGGACCGGAGACAACGGGGGAAGTAGGGGAAGACAAACTTACCGATATACACGATAAGCAACCACGCGCGCACGAGCACACACACTCACACACACACACAAGACAGTTCACGATCGATGCGACGATGCAGCGTCGATACGCTTGCTTATCCCAACGATCAACAGATACACACACTCACAACACTGAGAACACACGTTGATCGGGGCTAGGCGCCACTCGATCGATAAACACAAACTCCGAGCGAAAGCCGGAGAAAGGCGGAGACACCGATTAGTGCGCTACGGGTAATCACGTTGATTACGCTATCGCACACGAAGACAATGACCACTATCTGCCGTACGCAAAGTCTTCCCCAAAAGAATCCTTCATTTGTCTTCCCTAGAATAGGTGGTCGATTGCTTGGGCAGGAGCACTACAGTTTGACCAGGAGCACTACAGTTTCACCAGGAGCACAAATTTTCATCATCAAATAATGGTCCGCAAAATAATAAAATATTTTAATATCAATGTATCAATACATATTAATGTTAATAACCCATGTTAACAAGGACATATCAATCGGCTTCAATTTACCAAAAGAAAGAAAGCGACCATTTTTGGTTGAGCTGTGTTATGCGTAGAATAATTTGTTTCCAGTCTTGCGACCGGAAGAACAATTATTAAAAATTAAAAGATTTATTAACATCCTTGAAATGGATAAAACTTCAAAAATTTAACAAATTAAAACGTTTGTTTGCCGCGTCTTCCATTGTTTTTTTTTATATAAAACTGTCAGCTGGACTGTTCGAATTCGCGAAAATCCCGTCGCGTTTAGTTTTCGCAAAAATTACACTGTTCGCGAAAGTCTAGCGCGCGATTTTTATTTATTTATTTATTTTTTTTTTGTTAAGGGTTTTGAATCCTACCAAATAGACTCGCAACGGGAAATCGCTAACAGTCTAGGGCCGCTTTTAGATGAATCTTTAACAAACTTGCTGTTTGTTATTTTTTATAGAGCTCGCTAGCAAGGTGTTTTTGTTCAGTTTGTTGACAAAACTTATGTTTTTTTTTTTATATCCAATCCTCCCGATCCTCCTCCGCACTACTATCATCCGAGATATCTGCGACAGATTTGGTTTTTCCATTCTCAACTCAGGAGAGGCAACTAGGATGCAAACACCTCAAAGTAGGGCGAGTGCACTGGACCTGTCTCTTTGTCCATCAGCAATGGCCCTGGATTTTAGTTGGAAGGTGATCCAGGACCCTATCGGCAGTGACCACTTGCCGATAGAAATTTCCTTCATCAAGGGAGGATGCCCAGTAGATGTAACACCCGTTAAATGTGACTTAACGAGGAACATCGACTGGACGAGATACGGCGAATTAATAGCCGCTTCGCTTTCTCTTGACTTGGAAGATTTGTCTCCTGTCAAGGAGTACGAAAAACTTGTTTCAATTATAAACAAGTGCGCCCTTGAGGCCCAAACAAGGCGCTCCCACCAAGCAAGGACATTTAAAAAACCTCCCACTCCTTGGTGGGACAAGGATTGCCAAGCGGCTTTTACCAAGAAGCGTGAGGCATTTAAAGCCTTCCGGGACACGGGCTCGAGGTACTTATATGAAAAATATAAAGGACTGGAGAGAACGTGCAAAAATCTGTTGAAGGCGAAGAAAAAGGGTTATTGGCGTAGATATGTCAATAATCTAGACCCTGCCACTTCACTTAATTCGCTCTGGAGAATGGCTAGAAGGATGCGAAACAGCAACAACTTCAATGAGAGCGAAAGCTTTTCTGGCGAGTGGCTGTATGAATTTGCCCACAAGCTTTGCCCCGATTTCGTTCCTGCGCAAAGCTTTACACAACATGCGCCTGGTAGTGACCCTAGGATGGATTCACCGTTCACAATGGTAGAGCTATCACTTGCTCTCCTATCAAGCAAAAATTCCTCCTCAGGTCTGGATCAGATTGGTAGCAAATTGCTTCAAAATCTGCCTGACATAGGGAGGAAATGTCTGTTAAGCATCTTTAACAATATGTTGGAGGTCAACAGCGTCCCGCAAGAGTGGAGAGAAGTGAAAGTTGTCACTATCTTGAAGCCTGGCAAACCGCCATCAAGACACGATTCGTATCGGCCAATATCGTTCCTGTCGTGTCTGAGGAAACTCCTTGAAAGGATGATTCTTTTTCGGTTAGAAGAATGGTTGGAATCAAACAACCTTCTCTCAAATACCCAGTTTGGTTTTCGTAAAGCCAGGGGTACTAATGACTGCTTAGCCCTTCTGGTTACAGAAATAGGGCTTGCTCGTGCACGCAAGCAGAACATGGGATCTATTTTCCTGGATATACAGGAGGCATTTGACTCACTTTCACCATACAAGCTGAGTCAAAAATTAGAAAATGTGGGGCTGGGTCCTAAGTTGAATAACTTCCTGTTCAACCTTTAGTCGGAAAAAGCTATGTATTTCAACAATGGTCATGTTCAGCTAAAGCGGACTAGTTTCCATGGACTAGCACAAGGGTCCTGCTTGAGCCCCCTGTTATATAACTTCTATGTCAGTGAAATAGATGCTTGTCTAGCACCCAACTGCAGCATTAGACAATGGGCTGACGACGGCGTCATATCTTTTGCAAGCAGGGACGCCGTCGAAATGCAACTGGTTTTACAAACCACTTAAGACAACCTTGCCGAGTGGTTTGAAAACCTTGGTATCAAGTTCTCTGCAACGAAAACTGAGATGGTAGTCTTTTCTCCTTTTAGCAACACGACAAAAAGCAGGGAGAAAAGACTTTTTGACCCGAACATTTTCGATACCTTGGTGTTTGGTTCAACTCAAGGCTAAACTGGAGTACACACATCACCCATCTGGTGCAAAAATGCAGCAAAAGAATCAACTTTCTAAGGACAGTCAAAGGATTCTGGTGGGGCGCACATCCATCAGACGTCCTGCGACTGTAGAGAGGCTACAGTATCGTTGTCCTAGACTCGCACTAGGGAGCATGAAATCAACACACAACATGTCCCTAGAAGTGATGACCGGAGTGATGCCGCTGAAACTTCGTTTTGAAATACTGTCGCTTCGCTTTCTAATCCGTTCTTCAGTATCAAATCCCTTGATCGAAGAAAATTTTAAAGCGCTTCTAGAGACAGGTTCTTAGAGCAAGATCTTGAAAATCTATGAAGATTTTGTTGCCCTACAAGTGCATCCTAGCGCTCCACAGGCATTAAACCGTGCTGCACTTCCTGAGACCTACAGTTCCCTTTTAACAACAGATTCCTCGTTGCACGAGGAAATTAAGACCTTACCGAATGATCTTCGCCCGATGGTAGATCCGAGCATTTTCAGGGATAAGTATGGCCATTTAGACCAAAAAAGCCAGTATTATACTGATGGATCATCCTTTAAGGAGGACACCGGCTTCAGCGTTTTTAGTGAGTCCGCCGAAGCATTTTTCAAATTGCGGGAGCCGTGTAGTGTCTACACCGCAGAACTAGCCGCAATCTTGTACGCACTATTGATGATAGCAGCGGGACCTTCGGATCAGTACTTCATCTTTACAGATAGCCTTAGCGCTATCGAAGCACTACGATCCCTGAAGGCTGTTAAGAGTCAGGATTTCCTGGTCATTAAAATCATAGAATTGCTTGGCTCCATGTTCGACAAGGCGTTCAGGATTTCGCTAATTTGGGTACCTTCTCATTGTGGAATTCCCGGCAACGAGAAGGCAGACTCACTGGCCAAAACAGGCGCCCAACAAGGCGCATTTTACGACCGTCCAATCTCGGCCCGAGAGTTTCTTCGTCTACCACAGCAACTTTTCCTGTCTCGCTGGCAGAGCAAGTGGGAGGCGGATGATCTCGGGCGATTCCTTTTCTCGATCTCTCCGCAAGTGTCCCTGCGGCCTTGGTTCGGTGGGCTCTCTGTAGACCGGGCATTCATACGCATGATGTCTCGACTTATGTCGAATCATTTCGCGTTGAATGCTCATTTGCAGCGTATAACTCTGGCTCAGACGAAGGTGTGTGGCTGCGGTGACGGATTTCACGATGTGGATCACCTTCTGTGGTCCTGCGTGGAGTTTGAAACTGCAAGATCTTCCTTGTTAAGCGCAGTCGAGAGCATCGGCAGACGACCGGGTATAGAAATTAGAGAAGTGTTGGCAACTAAGGACCTCACCTACATGAGGCTCATCTACCAATTTGCCAGAGACAACGGTCTTATCCTTTGATTCCACATCCCCATTATCCTACCAAACCATATCCGCCATTCCTTTTTTGTTATTCGTTGTGTTGTCTTGGTCTTAAGTGTTAAGTTTTTTTTTTTGTAGTGCCACGGGTGATTCGTTGACGAAGCAACAGCATCCGGGGTCAATGTCGACACTGTCGTAAGAAGAGAGGCAGAATTTTCTGGAACAGTGTTCTTCATCTCTGTCTAGCCTTGATTCGGCGAGCCCGGCCTGGCTGGCGTTGGGTTCGGAGGTTGTCGACGGGTTCAACCCAGTAATTAGCAAAGACCCTGCTGTTACGGGATGGAACTCGCCGATAGCTTCTGAGTTCGGTGTTGGCCTGGTCTAGCTTCTACTATCTCTGGCTATCACTGTTGGGCAGTTTGAGGAACACTGTACGCAGGCAAATGTTTGTAATGTCCCGATTACTGTTTTCTTTTTGTATGCTAACAGTCTAGATCCGATACACGGAAGGATGTTCCGCTTCACACACTTTACTACCGCCAACATGCCAATAAAAAGCAAAAGACCCGGACCAAACCATCAACACAACCTCCACATTGGACGTGGACAACTTCACTGCAATCTCCACATACCGACAGCCGAGCATGCCCGGGATAAGGCAAAATTACAGGGAGGAAATGCCTTGTTAATTTATTTGTACTTGTATTCGTCAACACACGCGGTGTTGTCAATACGGCGCCAAGCCGTCTCACTATAAATATAAATAAAAATAAAATAAAAATATTTTAATCACACCAGTTATACTTTGGCTGGTTTGTTGAAACATTCCTAATAGTAAGAAATTGTGAAACACTGAATCATAGAAATTGTTTGATAGCGCTGTTGCAGTTTTATAAATGTTGTTGGTGATTGTAGAATTCGATTGATTTTTTCTTTCTTTCTTCTGACACTTATTATGCACCTAATCCATGTCCAATAATAGTTATGCAAAGTTTATATTACACAGCACAAAATATTTATATGTGATTTGTATTCTCATAGCATTACACATCTTCGAGAATCCGTATGTTCTATGCTAGAACGTAGCTTTAAATGACACACATTGTCGATTTTGAACACTAACAATAGCCGTTGTCACACGCACAAGAGTCACATTCTAATCTTGTGCAGTGGTCAGCAGCTGTAATGAGGTTCGTTTGTAAAAATTGAACTGAATCTTGCTCGTATCCATTTTTTACGTCATGTAATTCCACACATAACTTACCGAGTTTTGTGAACTACACTAAACACGTTGTCTGAGAAGAGCTAAATTGTTCAATATCGGTATGTAAGTGATGAAGACAATTTTTAAGAGACATTTCTATTTACTTTTCAGTGCTGCTTGCTGCATTTTCGAGTTCAGTCGCTTTGTTTGCGATTGCATTTTATATTGCTTTCGAATCAATGATAAAAACTAATTGGTTTGATCAAAATTATATCTAAAATTTACACGCCTATGGTAATATTAAAGAAAAATTAAATGATGCACCACGTTGACCTGATCAGTTATATGTATATAATTAATTGTACCTTAGTCACAGTTTGTTGTATATTTTGTTGTTAATAAATATTGCTAAATGATTGGTGTTTCTTTGTAGCAAACCGTTGTAAGAAACTAACGAACTTATACTGAAAGCTAGTGTCAACTACTCGGCCTTTTTATAATTGTCGCATGTGGTACTACCACAAACACAACTTATGTGCACGATGTGCTATCTAATTAAACCTTTGAATCGTGTTCGTGTCTCCCTAAGCTTATTTACTCATTTCTTTTCTTCATATCCTCCTAAGCGAAGGTGGACAAAACGGATGTTTGTTTAATTGAAGCATAGATTTTTTTATTTTTATATTTTGTTTTTTACATGCCATTTCATGAAAATGTTATATGGTGCAAGAGCCATTGAGTTATTTCAAGTTATTACAAAAATTCTTAAAAATATGTCTTATGTTATTCAGCCGCACTAAAACATGACTTCATTATTCAATTATTAATTTTTTTATTCATAAAGAACGGCCTGGCCGTATTGCTAATTATTTGATTTATTAATGTAATAATCTATGTTGGTAAAATAAAATGCTTTTAATGCAATAAGCTTTGTGAAAATTCCGCGTTTTTCTAGAAAAATATTTATATATATTATATATTATACATGTATATTTAATATATATATATATATATATATATATATATATATATATATATATATATATATATATATATATATATATATATATATATATATATATATATATATATATATATATATATTATATATATATTATAAATATTAAGTATTAATTAATAAAAAGTTATCAACTGTTGCCAGAGCAACTCACAAAAGTAGTAAATTTATCTTAAAGCCATAGCAACGATAAGTTTGTAGTATGAGTGAAGTCTGATTTTTCGTTACTGTTTGGAAATACATACGTATATAAGACTATCCGTACCTAATGTGCACTTTGATGGATACGCTTGAAAGTAGGAGCTTAAAAATCCGAGGGTCATCACATTACCATCACTCAGTTTTTGTAGAGAGAAGCCACTTTTCCAACGAGGCTTTGTCATTGCCCTACACTGCCGTTTAATTTAATATCGATAGGCATACTCAGGAGGTTCGCGTGCAAGTTGAAGCCACTATTTCTGTTTGTGTTGTTTTTTTTTTCAAATACGTATTCTAAATCCTACTTTAACAGACACAGCGAACTTAGCTATGGCCAACCTACATCAAGAACAAAAGCAGAATAGGGAGAAATAAACACCTTTGGGTCTTCGCTTGTTTATTTTGTTAAGGAAGCCTTCAAAAATCTACTTTCGTTCCTTATGACTGTCTTTGTAGTTACGACGTTACGTATACATGTATTTAATCATGCATGGGCAAAAAACCGGCTATTGGAGATTGTTTAACGGTCATTTTTCAGAACTACCAGAGTGTTCCTGTTGAATAAAAAACAACATTTTTTAAACAATAAAAAAATATTTGGATATTTGATCTGCACTGTAAACAACATTTGCATACATATTTACCAATTAAAATGATTTTTTTATACGGTTTCATTAATATTAAATTTTATTATTTCATTTATCTGATTTGTTTACCATGTAATCGTATGTCGAGGGCAGCCCGGTGGTACATACGAGAACGGAGCCGGTCTTCTCACGGCAGTACCAGGGTTCAAATCCAATCTGGATCTTTCCCCATAGTGAGGACTGACTATCCAACTATGCGGTAATATTAAGTCTAGTAAACCATACATGGCAGGCATGATGTAAGTGGTCGTTAGGCCAAGAAAGAAGAATAAGAATCTTATAGCAATAAATCACAGTACCCTTATAGTCATAAAATATTTTTCAATGTAGTGTTATACTGTAATGTAATGTGTCATAATGTAAAGTTTAAAATAAAAAAGGACTAGTGTAGCCAGAACAACTCACAAAAGCAGTAAATCCATCCTAAAGCTATTGTAACGATAATGTTGTGGGTTAAGTGTAGAATATGTATATAGCAACGCTTAAAAATGAAGATTGTAGAATCGATACTTCACACCGCCTTAATTTTATAAAATAGGGATTTTTGACCCACTCCTCACCATCGAGATTAAAACCATAAGAGGGCTCAACATACAATAAAAATACCTGCATATCATAAGCACAAAAACTTGCATTTTATAGCATTGAAAATAAAATTTCTACAGATAAAGCCATGGGTTTTTTTTTGTCTATGACAATTGGTCTAACCATATGACTGGAATAGTTGTTGGACATGGACAAACGATCGAAAATTGAAGGTACTAGAACACAGGTTTATAAATAATAAAAAAACCTTCAGACTGCAGTGTTGTTTATGCATGTTGTTGTTATATTTACAGGGTGGACCGGTGACCGAGGCGATAACTGCGCCGATTTACACATGGCAGAACCGGTGTTCAACTCCCATCCAGATCGCCTCTCCGTACGCAGGGCTGACTACTTTGCTGCTCATAAAATAAAGTCACAGAAAGCCAGGAATGGGAGGCCAAGACCTTTCAAGATTGTTATGCCAAAGAGGAAGAAGAAGTAATTTATGAATAAGTTTTAAAGCAAGTTCTGGAGTTTTAGGTACATATTAATTTATGTCACATAATACCAACTCAAGCACTCAAGAAGTTGGGAAGAGAGTCCCTTTGTAATAAATCTAAAAGCTACAGGGACCACCTTTCCTCCCTGAAGTAATCAATCGATAACACGCTATGGAAAATTCAGAAACATTTTTTCAAATCGGCGTTGATAGAAAAATACCGAAATGATCCATCCACTAGCTGCACAATCCTTAAAGGTATATAGTTTTGTTTTTAATTCATGAGGAACGGCCTGGTCGTATTGCTTGAAGGTATATAGTTATGTTACACGCATCAACCGAGCAACAGCAGTAGTCGGATGTTTGATCTTAAAATTTTCGCCCAGGCGAACCTAATCCCCTGGCACCACCTATGGAAAAGCAAGACAGTCTCTTTTTAGAACTCAAAGGTAATAGATCATCATGGGAGAGAATTTTTTTGTTTATTCTGCGCCCACGTAATTGAGGCAGACATGTTGAGTGGTATAAAGTGTATCTGTTCTGTCTTAAGTGGAAAAATTTAGGAGGAATAAACTTAAACTAAAGTTATCCTGCCAAAGTGATACACGGTTTCCAGGGCATCCGCAAGCATCGTCGATTTCGTTACTGAGGATTTGGCGCCGGTCTTCACACGGCAGGGCCGGGGTTCAAATCCCATCCAGAACGCCACCCAGTGCGTAGCGCTGACTACTTTACTACGGGTAAAATCAAGTCACAGAAAGCCAGAAATAGCAGGCCGAGACCTCTTGAGGTTGTAGTGCCAAGGAAGAAGAAGTAGAAGAAGGATTTGAGGATTCCCCACACACAACTATACGCGTGGGCTACCAGCAACGTTGAAACACGAACCGACACACGATAGCAATATCGTAAGTGTATCCGATTCTCTTTTGTTTTAACAAAAAGTGAAATTGTGAATACATTCGTCCATTTGGAAATCTGGTGTGATTTCTAATGTAGATAAAAAACATACTTTAATATAGGTGTTGTTCTTATTCGATGGGAGTACTATAAGATAGGGCCCTCGAAGCAAAATCGCGAAAGTCTTGTGTTGGTGAAAGTGTACACGCACTACAAGATAGACGTGACCTTGAACAAAAAGATTTTTTTCCCTAACGTTGATGCTTTGAGCAACGTTTGAATAGAAAAACAGGTTTTTTAAATCGGTTTTATTCTTCACAAGCATATACACCTTTTTTGAAGCCCAACTAAACAGCCGACATCGGTCGTTTTTGGATTCGATGTTGACTTGGACGATCACGGGCTATGTCATTGCTGGGCTACTTGGAGAGCATAGAATACAGAAAAAATCATGTTTGTACTGTCCAAATAACTGTGCTTGTTTGTTTCAGTCCAGACCAACACCACAACTCTACAATAAACAACCGGAATAAACCAACCCCCATCGAAGCCATAGCCCCAGCAATAGGATAGGAATAAAAAAATACATCATACACACACACACCCACGCAATAGAAATGGAGAACAACCATCCATCTTCCGTCTCAACCGAGCATGCCCGAGATATGGCAAATAACTAGGAGGAATTGCCTTGTTAATTTTCTTTAGTTGTTTTTTGCGTGAATTTATGATTCACAGTCACCAAATGCGGTGGTGACAATACGGCATCGGACCGTCATATTTAATAAATAAATAAATAAAGTGTCAAACTTTTCTGCGCGCCCCACCGTACCCTCATAAGCTCCCAGCTAAGGACACTAATTTCCCTTCCCATTTTACTTATTCATCTTTTGCCATATTCAATCCATGGTAATAATAAAGTTAAATGGTATTTTTTGACCAAATGAAAAAATCAAAAAGTACAAATAATGAATTGGTTTTCGTTCCCGAGCGTAAAAACCTTGCGGATTTTTCGCATTCACCTTTTAAAATTGCACAAAATATCCTGCTGAAATGCTTGTCATCTTATTCAACATATAGGTCCAAAGTAACCAGTATTTCGTTACGGGTAATTTTTCTTGCAAAACAGGTACCAGTCCGTTACTTATTTTTCGGTACTTTTCCCATCATTAACTCGATCCCTGGCTGCAGCTTCCCATCCGTGTAGGCCCCCGATCTCCGACAGGTCTCGCTTCACCTGATCCAGCCAACGAACTCGATGTGCTCCCCAACGCCTCGTGCCGAACTGAGGGTCGCTGACGAATACCTTCTTGGCGGGGCATGAGTCCGTCATCCTCATAACATGCTCCATCCATCGTTTCCGCCGGTCTTCGCCACCGTCAGGATGTCCGGTTCGCCGTATAGCTCAGCAAGCTCGTGGTTCATACTTCTCCCCCACACTCCATGCTCGAACACACCGCCAAAGATGGCCCGGAGGATGCGTCGCTCGAACACGCCCAGAGCGTTTGCATTCTCCGCTCGGATGGTCCAAGACTCGTGACCATATGGGACCACCGGGAGAATCAGTGTGTGATAGATGTCACATTTCATGCGGTTTCGAAGTCTTCTGGATTTCAGCAGACGGTGAAGGCCGTAGTAGGCACGATTCCCCAGCACAATGCGTCTCCGGATTTCGCTGCTGACATCGTTATCCGAAGTAACGACAGTCCCAAGATAGCAAAACTTCTCTACCACCTCGAGGTTGTCGCCGTGGACTAACACGCTGCTTTCCACTCCGACTATATCACGATCAAAGCCTCTGGCAAGCAGGTATTTCGTCTTCGTCGCATTGATCATCAGTCCAATTCTTTCTGCTTCACGTTTTAGTGTGGTGTACGCCTCACACACCTTCACTGTCATCTTGCCAAAGATATCTATGTCGTCCGCGAAGCCAAGAAATCGAAGAGACCGTTAGAGACTCGTACCACGGATGTCGTTGTCCAGTCCCGCGCCTTGTATGATACCCTCCACGGCTATATTGAACAGTAGACAGGAGAGTCCGTCCGCTTGCCTCACACCCCTGTGAGTTTCGAACGACTCCGACAACATGTTCGATACTCTCACTCTGCACTGCACCCCTTTCATGGTGACCCTAAACAGCCTGATCAACTTTCCAGGAAAGTGGTGCCGCTACATGATGTTCCATAGCTCATTCCTATCTATGGTATCGTAGGCCGCTTTGAAGTCGATGAAGAGGTGGTGCGTAGGGATCTGGCGCTCTCGGCACTTCTGGAGGATCCGCCGAAGAGTAAAGATTTGGTCGGTGGTGGATTTACCGCCAACAAACCCAGCTTTGTAGCTTCCGACGAAATCCATAGCAAAGGGGGCAAGTCTGCAGAACAAGATCTGGGACAGGATCTTATAGGCGGTATTGAGGACTGAAATAGCACGATAGCTCGAGCATTCCAATTTGTCGCCCTTTTTGTAGATTGGGTGAATGACGCCCAGCTTCCACTGTTCCGGTAATTCTTCCTGTTCCCAGATTCTCGTGATCAGCTGGTGCATTTCGACGGTAAGCCTCTCGGGCCCCATCTTGAAGAGCTCGGCCGCCAGCCCATCACTAACAGCAACCTTGTTGCTTTTAACCTGCTCGATGGCGTTGGCAATCTCATCCAGAGATGGCGGAGGCACTTCGTCTCCTGCACTATTGCTGTCACTGATGTTGTTGCTGTGTTGTTGCTGCTGTTGGCTTGTTCTGCTACTTGTACCAACCTCTCCTGTCTCTGCTCCCTTCAGGTACACTTCGAAGTAGCACTTCCACCGTTCGATCACCTTTCGCTCGTCTGTCAGGAGATTTCCGTCTGCGTCCCGGCACATCGCGGTTTTAGGAGCAAATCCACTCCGTGCCTCTTTCAATCTCCTGTAAAACGAGCGGATGTTCCCATACTGAGAGAGTTGCTCCAGCAGCTGTTCATCTGGTTCTTCGAAGCGGCGCTTCTTTTCCTGGAAGAGCAGGGTCTGCTGTCTCCTCGGTCGTTTTTAGTTTTCCACGTTCTGACGGGTTTCATGCTGTAGCATGAGGGCGCGTGCTGCATTCTTCTCGGATTATGCACGAGTGCATTCTTCGTCGAACCATTCCTTCCGTTGTCTGCGTGGTAAGTGGCCAATTTTCATTACGTCTGCGGTGCTGATGGCTCGTTCCACCTTACGCCAGTGGTCTCCGAGGAGCATTGCGGTGTTGTCGTCCGTAAGCGCTTCTCCGAGCGCTGCCGCATACCCCTCCGCCACATCAGCACGTTTCAGCCGATCCAGATTGAGCCTTGGGGTAGGCTTGCTCCGTTGGTTGTTGACCACGGAGAGTTTCTGGCGCAGCTTTACCATTACCTGGAAATGGCCCGAGTCGACGATTGCGCCTCTGTATGTTTTAACGTCGATAATATCCGAGAAGTGACTTCCGTCCATTAGAACGTAGTCGATTTGGGAATAGATTTGTATTGGTGATCTCCAGGTATAGCTGAACCGAGGTGTGTTCTGGAAAAAGGTGCTGCGAATGCTCATGTGCTTGGAGGAGGCAAAATTGATAAGTCAGAGGCCATTGTCGTTTGTCAGCTGGTGGGCGCTGAAGCTTCCTATCGTCGGTTTGAATGCCTCCTCCCGTCGGACCTTAGCATTAAAGTCCCCGATGACAATTTTGACGTCGTGTTGTAGGCAACGGTCATACTCCCTCTCCAGCTGCGCAAAGAAGAGCTCCTTCTCGTTATCGGTGCTCTTAAGGAGCGGACTGTGCACATTTATGATGCTCAGGTTGAAGAACCTGCCACGAATACTAAACATTCGTTCGTTGACTGGCCACCATCCAATCACTCGCTGTTGCATAGCACCTAGCACCATGAATGCGGTACCAAGCTCATGCGTTTCTCCACCAATTTGGTAGACTGTGCAGTTGCCAATGAAGCTACTATCTCGAAGCCGCGGTCTGGATCTCATCTTACAGGATTCGGGTGCTTCTGTCAGATGTAAGGGATCTGCAATTCCAGGTTCCGAGCCCGCAATTGTAAGTCTTTTTTCCATGCAGAACAGACGCTGGCCATCCCCCCTCCCCCGCTCAATTTAGCCATATGACCCATCCTTCCAAGGGGTTGGGTTTCCTCGTGTACCCAAGCTCGGATTATTGGAGAAATATGTTGCCGTTCTGTACGCCGTTCACGTATTGAGTCGGAGTAGGTTATGGAGATCCTATTTTATCCTTCAAAAGGCGTCGGACCATACCCGTATCAGTGCGGTATTGCTACAAACACTGACAACAGAACTATCAACGCCATCACTCCATCTCAATTTGGGCCTACCACGCCTCATCTGTCCGTGTGGACGGCCTAGAAGGACTTTACGGGCTGGGTCGTCCGGTGTCATTCTCATGACGTGGCGACTCGTGGAGCCTGGCGAGTCTAATGCGCTGCACGATAGTGAGATCATCGTACAGCTCGTAGAGCTCGTCATTGTAGCGGCTCCTCCATTGTCCTTCCACACATACGGGGCAAAAATCCTTTTGAGCATCTTCCTCTCGAAAGCGGCTAAGAGGGCTTCGTCAGTTTTGGACAGAGTCCATGTCTCAGAGGCGTATGTGAGTACTGGGACAGTAAATGTTCTGTACAGTCCCAGCTTCGTCCGTCGCGACAGATATTTAGAGTGGAGAAGTTTCCTCAGGCTGTAGTATGACTGGTTGGCAGCCAGCAGCCAGGCAGGTGCTGACTTTCTACCCTAGATAAGTGAAGTTTTGGACGACTTCGAAGGTGTGGTCACCTATCTGTACATCACCCCTACGTCCCAAGCACCACAAATTGAGAAAAGAAGTCGTTTAAGCAATTTGTGGCGTTTTGGTTATGCATGGCGTAAAGTTCACGGTCAACGTACCCAAATAGCCAAAAATAATGAAAACGAACTATCGTGCTGCTTGGGGGCTGCTTAAAGAAAAAACGTACCACCGCCGAACTTTGAGGCAAGTTAAAAAGACCGTGGAACTTGATGGAACTATAAAGCTTTTCTACCTTCACTTGGAACTCGATGGAACTATGAGGCTTATTGCCAAACGACGAATAGTCTTCACTAAGCGGCTTGTTAAGAAGCATACGGTACTTCATGGAACTCTTTGCCCATTTAAGAGTGAAAGATGGTCCTTCAAGTTGTTTGTTTACAGGATTATGTCAATAGGAAATTGCTGTCGGCCATTAAGCGTCATTAGAAAAAAAAATTTTTGGGAAAGATGTGTTGAAAGTGTGTAAAAATCGGGGTTTTTTTTTCATAAAGCGTGCTTAAATAATGCGTGAAATATTTGAGAACGAAGACGACTGCAAGATAATCGAAATTCCAATCGATATATCCGAGAATTCTAATTCGGAAGATGATCAGCAGATTAAAACCCCGAAAGAGATGCCTTGCATGAAAATAAATAGCACATAACAACTTTCTTTAACAGCTCGATATACGAAAGCTGCTTAAGGCCCGGTTAAGAGTATGAGGAACTATTACACTGCTTATCTACTGCAAAAGACGTATTAGATCAGCGACCGAACTGACATTTTATAGCAGGCTTATAGCGTTTTTCAAGTTCTTTTCCCTAAATCTCTAACCTTAATCTTGCCTTAGAGAGCAGCAGATTTAGGTAATTATAACAGTTCGAACGCGTGGCTTCATGCAGTTTTTTCATCCATTTTTCTTCGGATCCAAGCTGTCATAGGCCAGAGGCACCATGGCAGCGCAAATGAAAACAAAACAAACAGTAACACTCGGATTAGATTGTGATATTACGCCGATGAATTTTTATTTATTTAACAAACCCGTTCATGTATCTCACTTTTCCGTTGCACTCCTCGTGTTCGCCAGTGTTCCTTTAGGGGGAAAAACAAGACGGTGAGTTGAGAAATGGTGCTCTTCGTCGTACATGAGATGCTGAACTATACCTCATCTCTCGCAGAAAACATGTTACGGGAAGCGGCAAACACGAATCGATCGTCACAAAGTGAAGAAACTCCAGGTTACCGCAGCTCACCTACACGCAAATACACGATTAATCCTAACACCATCTGCATTGAAACACCGGGTCATGCGCTTCGGCTTATCCGTGCGCGTGCGACGTCCTCCCTCCATCACATTCAGTACACGACTGTCGCTCAGCGTGCTCAGGGCAGAGCGAATAAAGAAAGAGAGAAGCAGAAATTTGCAGGGGTGTCCACACGGTTTTAAAATGTGCGCTGCATGCCAGTACCAAAACGGCGCGCGAGGAACAGTTCGAGCGCCCCTGCACACGTGTGTTCGCTCTCTCGCACTCAGGGGCTCTCAAGCGGAGGATCATGGTTCGAGCAGTGCACGGCACATTGCGGAAAGCGAGAAAATGTTTGAGCGCCACTGCACGCGAGAGCGAACGGGTGTGTGCTGTGCTGCTCGTTCCAACGGCAAACTGGAACGGTGCTGAGCTGCTCTAAGAGCGTAACGAGCATTCGCGCATGAAGCGAGCAGTTATGGCGAGGATCGGGCCATTTTTTTTTGAAATTTTAGCTTTTTTGTATAACAGATGTCAGTTGGGATAATCAAACAGTTCGAAAGTGAAAAAACTGTAGCAGCAATAGCCCGCGATATAAAAAGACCACAATCAAAAGTGCTGTCTATCGTGAAACAAAAGGATACTCTTCTTAATTCTGGGAAAGGAGCTGCAATGGGAACGCGAGTACGAGATAAGCTGATTGAGAAAATGGTGAGTTTGTTACTCATATGGATCGAAGACATGATCAACAAGCGGATTCCTCTTAGCCTGCAAATTATAAAGACCAAAGCGAAATCTTTGCTCCAAGACCTTCAAAGCGCTACTGAGAATCTCGATGGTACAGAAAGTACGTTCAAAGCCAGTTCAGGATGGTTCGATCGGTTTAAGAAGCGTGCAAACTTGAAAAATATTAAAATTCATGGAGAAGCTGGTAGTGCAGATGAAGTAGCATCAGAAAACTTTCCTTCCGTGCTCGAAAATATTATAGCAGAAAAAGGATTTCTTCCAGAACAAATTATTAACGTAGATGAAACAGCCATATTCTGGAAAAAGATGCCAACAAAAAGTTACGTCTTCAATGATATGAATCGGATTCCTGGATTAAAATCACATAAAGAAAGAATTACAATCATGGTAGGAAGTAACATAACAGGAGATCTAAAATTAAAACTATTAGCAGTGTATCATTCACAAAAACCAAGAGCATTTAAGCACTTCGATATTCAATCCTTACCAGTGATATGGAAATTCAACAAGAAAGCATGGGTAACTCGCTCGATTTTTAACGAATGGTTCCATCAAAATTTTGTGCCAGAGGTAAAAAAGTATTGCAGCGAAAAAGCTATTCCATTTAGGGTACTTTTATTGCTAGACAATGCTCCGGGCCATCCCATAGAACTTTACGAAGTGAACCCTAATATCCATGTAATTTTCCTGCCTCCAAGAACTACCTCATTATTACAACCGATGGACCAAGGTGTAATTGCTGCATTAAAATCCTACTATCTCCGCCGAACATTCACACATATTGTTAAAACGATTGATCAAAATCCCACATGCAGCATCAACGATATCTGGAAAAATTATGACATTCTTTCTGCCATACATAATATAGCAGCAGTATGGTTAAATCAGGCACTATTAATGCGTGTTGGAAAAAAGTATGCCCGGTATATTTTACGAATGATGAAGAACCAGATGACGCTAGTAATCAAATGGAATATTTGATAGAAGAATACATTTCTGCAGCAGGTTTTTTACCGATAGAAGTAGATGCTGAAGAGATAAGGAAGTTGATTTCTATATATTTTTTTCGTTTATTTATAGAGGCTTTGGGTCTTTGAGACATCATTCGCCTCTTTCCTGTCTATTGTTACATATGTGTGGTAAAAACTATGGCTTAACTATTGCTTAACTATTATTCTTTATGTAATATGGAAAATATTGTGCTATAAATTTATAGTTCTCGGTACAGGTTGCTGATGTGTAAAAATCGGATGAGGCGGTTCTGCTGTTGCTTGTCGGGAGACAGTATGATGGCTAGGTCGGTATCTAGTTGGCAGGTGGTTCGGTGTGTAGTGTATCCATGGCAATCGGTAAGGATGTGGCGGACGGTAATGTCGACGCAACAGAAGCTGCAAAGTGGAGGACTGGATCTGTCGAGAAGGTAGAAGTGGGTCAGGCGAGTGTGGCCAATGCGAAGCCGGGAAAGGACTCGTTGGATGTGGCTGGAATCGGGATCGTCCCAGGGTGCGGTGTTGTGCTTGATGGAGCGGAGTTTTGTGGTGAGGTCTAGGTTGTGCTAGGTGGTGTTCCAGTGTTGAGCGACTATTGCGTTAGTGAAGCGGATGGCGTCACGGCGAGAAAGAGAGCTGTGCGGTTCGGCCGGATGGAGCCGACCTTCGTTGGCAAGACGGTCGGCTTTCTCGTTTCCGTCGATTCCGGAATGACCCGGAATCCAACAGAGGACTATTTCAGGAGATGGAAGGATGTCATCTAGGAGCTGAATGAGTGGGTCTTTTGAGGAACCGTGTTGAAGGGCTGCCAGGACACTAGCGCTGTCAGTGAAGATGACGTTCGGAATGTCGGTCCGAAGTCCTTCATCGGCGGCAAGACGGATAGCTGTTGCTTCGGCTGAAAAGATAGAGGTGTGGTTAGGGAGCTTGATGGCGCAATTTTCGAGGCTGGAATGGGTCCCACAGCCGGCAGAATCCCGATTAACGGAGCCGTCTGTGTAGATGTGGTGATGGTGTTGGTATTTGGTCCGGATCAGGTGCGTAAAGGTGGTATTGGCGATGTGGCTGCTTTTTCCGGTTCCCCGGAGAGTTTGTTTCAGTTCCCAGTCTATGGCAGGAGTGCTATGGTACCAGGGACGTGTTTCCTGGCGGCTGGATTGGATGATCTGAGGAAGCTGGTGGTTGGTGAGTTGTTGCAGGTCGGAGTTAGCTCTGGTAATGAGGGCAGTTGCGTCGATTCCTTTCTCAAGGATCCGAGCTGCAGCTGCCACGAGTCTGTTGGTGATGATGTGCTGAAATGGAAGAAACCCGCTTTCGCAGAGGAGGGAAACAATCGGACTGGTGACAAAAGCACCAGTAGCGTAGCGGATGGCTGTATGGTAGACGGGTGCTACTCTCTTTTCGAAGGTTGTTCGCTCGCGGGAAACAATCTCGATGCCGTAGAGTAGTTTGGATAGGAGCCAGGCGTTGATGATGCGGTTCAGGGTTGAGCGGGAGGCGCGAGCTTTGCCGGTTCCAAGCATCCGGAACAAGTTCAGTCGGTTGTTAGCTTCCTTCTTAACCCTGTTGGAATGTGGAAGAAAAGAAAGCCTACTGCCGAAGGTTACGCCGAGCATGTCGGCTATCTTTGTGTTGGATATTGGTGTCCTATTAAAGGTTATTGGTCGTCGTTGACTGGAAGAGCAGTGTTTGCAGATATGGAGGATTT
Organism: Anopheles stephensi; assembly: GCF_013141755.1. Lineage (NCBI taxonomy): Eukaryota > Metazoa > Arthropoda > Insecta > Diptera > Culicidae > Anopheles > Anopheles stephensi. Next base: position 18,563,017 of record NC_050201.1, read on the forward strand.
TGGACTTTGTGTGTGATATTTCGTAGCCCGTCCATCTCGACCACTGTCGAACCTTGTCAACCCCTGTTTGCAGGAGTTTACGAGATTCGCAAGCAGTATGAGATGAAGAGGCCAGGATAATATCGTCTGCATAGAGGAATGCTTGGATTTCTGTGGGAATAAAACTAAAAAGGGATTCCATACTGATGAGGAAAAGTGTTGGAGAGAGAATGGCCCCTTGCAGAACACCATTTTCTTGTGTGTAGGGGTTGGATAGTTCGGTTCCTATTTGTACTCTAAATGTCCTGTCCGTAAGGAAGCTTGCAATGAACTTGGTTAAAAGTCCACCAAAGCCCCAACGAGACAGTTGTGTAAGGATGGTATGACGCCAGGTTCGGTCAAAGGCTTTGGATAGGTATATGATTGCTGGGTCTATGTGGTGGTCTCTACTGGTGGCTTTATCTAACAGATCGTCCAGCTTGGCAAAGTACGTTTCCGTACCTCTACCCGGCTGGAACGCATGCTGGTTATTGCTAAGGAGATTTCGGTCTTGTAGTTCCTGTGTTAGTCTACGGTTTACCATCCTTTCCAACACCTCAGCAATACAGTTAAGGAGCGAGATTGGACGGTAACTATCTATTTCATTAATGGGTTTTTTGGGTTTAGGAATCGGAACTGTTAAACTGCCTTTCCAGTCCGCCGGGATATTCCCGGTGGACCAGATGCTATTGTAAATGTTAAGAAGTATTAGTTTCGCATACGGGGGCAGGTTTTTCAGCAAAGGATAACCTACATTGTCAGTGCCGGAAGATTTGCCCTGACATTTTCTGAGGGACCAGTTTAGTTCAGTTATTGAGAAAAGTCTATTGTATCTATGGTTAGTGGCATCTACTTGGGGAAGTGGGATCTGTTCTGCAGTTTGTTTGTGACGACGGAATTGTGGAGAAAAGTTGTCTGTAGCTGAAACATTTGCAAAGTGTTTTGCAAATGCTCAGGTTCCCTCGCGGGAGGGATGGTGATAGAGGGATCGGTTGGTAGATTAAGGATAATGGGAGCAAAAGAGCGTTGGTTGCGGCCCGAGAGCACACTCATCCGCCGCCAAAGTTCCTTACAGGTCAAGAGAGGGTTGACATCAGCTACGAACTGATTCCAACTACTCTCTTTCGCTGTCCGGATTGCTTCTTTGGCAAGGCGATTGGCTTCCCGATACCGTTCGGCAAATATAGGTGTGAAAAAATTATCGGGAATATGGCTTGCGCGGCGGAATCGGCGTAGAGCAGTGCGACGGGCTTTGATAGCCCGCGCGACTGTCTCATTCCACCAGGGGACATTTCTTCGGGAGGAAGTATTGCCTTTTGTACGAGGGATACTAAGGGAAGCTACTATTTTAATGGTTTCAACGAAGCGGGAAATTGAGGGGTTTTCGTCAAGTGGAAGATTGAATCGAATTTCTGTTTGATACCTTTCCCAGTCAGCCTCCTCATACTTCCAACGGGAGCGTATGAGGGATGGCTGAGAACGAAAGGAGCTATGGATTAAGAGTGGGAAATGGTCACTGTTGTGTGTGTCTGTGTCAACAGCTATGTGAAATTGAGGTGCCATGGAAGATGACACCGCACAGTAATCTAAGATGGAGCTTTTCCCGTCGGAGGGAGAAACGCGGGTTGGGGTTTGATTGTAGAGGATTTCTAAATCGACAGAAGGAAATATGCTGTCTAGGAGGTTACCACGGGAGTTGGTAAGGGGACAACCCCAGGTGCTGTGTTGGGCATTAAGATCTCCGAAGAGGATCAATGGAAAGGAGAGCTGTGAGAGAAGGGTAGGAACGTCATTTTGTATAGGAGACAACCTGAGGGAGGGAGATAGGTACATGCAGAGGACGGTTGCTTTAAGTGGAGATGTAATTTGTACGGCTACTGATGGGATTGAGGTGGTTAGTTTAATTGTTTTAGTCGGAATGTGTTTAAGCACACCCAAACACACATTTTGGTGTGGATGAGTAGGGTTAATATTTAAAAACCAGTTATATTTGTTGAAAGGAGTGGAAGAAAGAGAGGGTATAGCTTGTGTTTCTTGTAGGGTGATGATGCTGGGATTATGTTTGGTAATGAGGAGTTTTAATTCATCTAGGTTATTTTTTATGCTTCTAATATTCCCGGATAATGCAAAAAGAGATTGTTGGTTAGAGGTATTCGATGGGTTTTGGGGATCACCGGTAATAGGATGGGCAGGCGATTCAGATCTGTGATGGGGTTTAGAAGCGATCAAGGAGAAAAAGAGTTACCTAGCTAGGTTTTTTCTTTTTCTTGCTACGGATGGAAACGGAGGAAGGAGAAGGGATGGTGGAGGAGTTAGGGATAGTGGGAGAGGGAAGGTTGGGGATGGTGGTGAGGGTGGTTAGGGTTTCCTCTTCCGAGGAGGGAGAGCCCTTATTCCCGCGGGCTCGCTTGCGAGAGATGAATGAGGTGGTAGAGGCAGTGTCATCTGTGTCAGTTAGAGTAGTGTCGGTTTCTGATTCTAGTGAACTTTCGTCTTGTTGTTGTTTGTTTGTTTTGTTCATGTGTTTTGTGAAGGATTTCATCATTTTAGACTGGTCGCGTATTTGTTTTCTTAGTTCTTCAATAGATGCGTGCAGTGTTTTGATAAATTCGTCTTGTTCTTTGTTTTTGGCTTCGAGATTGGCAATAATAGCGTCTTTTTCGTCCGTGATTGTCTGTTGTGCGTAGGTTAGTCTTTGTTGGACAAGGGAAGGAGCTACGGGCAAACTAACAAATTTACGGGCTTCGCCAAACGAACAGTTATTGTCTACCTTATACTTGATGATAGCTTCTTCTTGTAGGTAGCGGGGACAGGAACGGGAGAAGGCGTTATGTGGTCCTTTGCAGTTGATGCACACGGGGTCGACGGGGCAATCTCCGTGGGCAGGCGTACCGCAGTTGGCGCAGGCTTGAGCTACCTTCCAGCTCATCTTGGTGTGTCCGTAATGAGCGCAGTTGTAGCACATCATGGGTTTCGGGTAGCAAGGTCGGGTAGAGACTTGCAGGGCACCGAGGCGGATGGTAGATGGTATCGAGGTGGTGTTTATGCGAAGCAGGAAAATGTTGGTGTTCACGATGTCTCCGTTCACCTTTCGCGTGAATCTACGTACAAAAATCACTTTCTGGTCCTTGAGTTAATTTAAAATTTCATCATCGTTGAGGTCTTTTAAATCGGGGGAATAGATCACGCATTGGACACTATTAAGGTTGGTATGGGGAGTCACTGTCACAGGGGTTCCGTCGATAAGTTTAGTAAGGGATTGGAGAGTTTGAAATTGTTTTGAGCTACGGGTTTTAATGAGGAGTTTTTTACCGCTGTCGATCGGTTTTCCGGGCTTGGAAAGTTGACCAGCAAGGGAGGAAAGGGATTTGCCAATAACAAAAGGGTTTTTAGGGAGAGGGGATCCATCGGTCGTTTGCAAAACTAAAAATTTCATGTCACCGTGTTCGTCTTTACTGTCCATGAATAAGGCAAGGAGCTCTCATTTCGAGAGGGCCCACCGGGAGGGGGAAAATCCCTCTCGGGGAAAAGTGGGCCTGGCATTATGATGCCGGGCCCAGTAAAAAGGATTTAAAATGTCCAGACAGTCACAAAAATTATAATAAACACTGCACAAAAAATTATCTCTACGTCACCACACACACTGATCACTAAGAGTCTTTTTCCTCACTTATTCGAATGTCTTTTTACTAAGCCACTGCACTAAAGTTGTGAAATTAATGGTGTCTCGTCTCACTCTTAATCTCTTAAAACGAGCACCACTGCACAGAAGTTACAGAATGTAGCACAAACGGATACAGCAACACACGGAAAAACCACCGGTAAAATCCCCGGGTAAATACGCACGGGGAAGAATTCCGGGTATCATAGGTAAACACTGAACTGCACACTGCACGGAAACACAGGGAAGCAGCACAGCTATATGGAGGCGAAAATCCCACGGTAGCAGGTCACAAACTAGAGCACACGTAAACACGTCCTTCCAGGATGACTGTCACAGTAATAATGCGTTGATTTCTATAGAAAACGAACCTTTGACGAACAATGAGCTAATCCAAATGCATACTCTAAAAGTGTTAGACGAATACAACGAGGAGTTAGATGATGAAAATCAAGCTTCCAGCCATAAAATATTCACTACAAAAAGAATGGAGATTGCTTTTGACAACATCGAGAAGGCTTTATCGAAATTTGAAGCAATGGATGAGGATGAAGAGAGATTCAAGAACGTAAGCAACCGAGTTAGGAAGGAATTGGAGGTTTACAAATATATATTTAACGAGAAAAAAACCGTTACAAAACAACTATCGATGGATAATTTTGTCCAAAAAAATGTAGCTTATGGCTCATTGAACATACTTGAAATAAAATTATGAACTACATTTGTTTAGAGTTATTAGTTTACTCATTTTAGATAAGTTTTAATATAATTCTTAAGTAAACTGAAGAATTATTCTTAAGTAAACTGAAGAATTATATTAAAACAAATTTTTAAGGAGGTTTAAATTTTAATTCTTTATTTATAATTATTTTTCAACTCCTTAATTTGATGTAAGTAACAAGTCTAACACTTGTTGGGTCTTTTTAAAATAGATTGGTTCTTTATTACTAACTACTTTAACCGATAACGAACCGAACCGAACCGAACTGTTCCCAAGTGCTGCCAAACTAGAACTGATGAATCCAGGTGACGCGTTGCTGCTGGCCGGTTGCCGGGAACGCCGATATTGCTGATGGTGCGTTGCGCCTTCTCACGGTAGCTGGCCACTTCCTGTTACGCCGATATTGCCGATCGTGCGTTACGCCGATATTGCTGATTGTGCGTTACGCGTTCTCACGGTAGGCAATTCTGCTGATACTGCAAGCTACGTGCTGGTGGAGTCAATGGACGGTGCACGCGCTGTCTTCGGTGCACATGCTAACTCTGCGTTCCGCGATAACTGCTCCCCTTTCAGAGCGTTGAACCTCCTGGTTAACGTTGTTGATGTGAGTTGGCCAAAGTTGGTGGAGTAAAATATCGAATCTTGTTTATGATTTTCTACTGTCGCTGTGGATATTCGTATGGTGTTTGCTTTTGATTTTTTTTCTTAGCAACATTAATGCTGTGATACCTATTATTGAGATTAACAAAGTCCAAGCTGGCCACGAAGCCTGATGCGTAAAGATGTGTTCTAATTTTCGAAAGCATGTTCCTTCCAGTATCTCATTTGAATTTTCGTTGATTCTTTTCACTCCAAGGTCTGTTGCTATTGTGTACACGGGGTGTTCGACTTTAGCGATTTCACTATTGGAGAAACTGTAGTTTGTAAAGCGTATAGAACAGTTCCTATAATGTATTAAGTACGCTCCTTTGAGAGGTCTTTCTGTCTAATCGCAGGTCGAGTACAGGGTATCGTTCGCATCGTTAATAAGGACTATGGTTGGACTAATCTCTAATATTGTGCTTCGATCTATGGCTGTTTCGAAAGCACATTCACTTGGGTGTCCTAGTATCATATTGGCATCACATTTGTGCGTAGAGACATCTTCGACTTCGTCTGTCTTGCATAACGTCATGTTGCTTATTTTTAGGCACGTTCCTGTTTGTTTTATTTATTTATATTTCTAGTTGGACGGCTTGACGCCGTATTGACAGCACGTTCCTGTTTGCTTCAATAGATTTTCTTCATATCGCAAGAAACGGTTTGACGATAGTTTTACTTTTTGACTTTTCTTAACTACTGGCTCAACTCTTAAGTATGCATACGAAATTGCGCTGAGGTTCGGGACTTCTATGATGTACAGTATGATGTCATCTTTCACTGCTATGCGCGTTGTTATGAATTGTAGTATTTCTTCTATCATGTCGGTTCTGATGTTCTGGTCGTGAAGATTTCGGTATATTAGGTCGATTTCGTTAGGCGTTAGTAGATTTTTGTTTACAATATTTATCTTAGATAAAATAATTGCCATTTCAATCTGATCTATTACATTCTTGATCATATCTAACACGTATAGTTGTTTTAACATTGTAGTCTCCTTATCATTCTTTGAAATGTTTCGCAATCTCTCTCGGATAAGTGAGTTAATCATTATTTGTGTATTACTATTGTCGACTAATTGATCTAGTGAATTGGTTATAGCGTTCAAATCATCTGCGTCTGGGGATCCGGCGATCCATTTCCATGCTTTTCCTAATGAATCCCATGTTTTGGAACGAAAAACCTTTGGATCAAACCTTGGGTTTGATCTGATTTACATTATTCTTTATTTCCTGTAACTTTTGTGATAGTATATCGGGTATTGTTCCTGATTGTCTGATTTCGGTTTCTATATTTTCCAAGGATTTTTCTATTCTCGTCACGTTAATGGCATGTCTAATTTTCCTGTTTCCTGTAGTCTTACTTCTCCAGTGTTTGTTATAGCAACTGGTTTATTTGTAAGATCAAGCACTTCTAGTGTAGCCATGGTCAATAGGTATTCTTCTTCGGTGGCACTACAACCTCGAAAGGTCTCGGCCTGCCATTTCTGGCTTTCTGTGACTTGATTTTACCCGTAGCAAAGTAGTCAGCCCTGCGTACGGGGAGACGGTCTGGATGGGATTTGAACCCCGGTCCTGCCGTATAAAGACCGGCGCCGTTGTCGCCTCGGCCACGAGTCCGCCCGGTCAATAGGTATGGGATGCTGTAAAAAGATCAATAGTCATGTGGTTATTCTGTGTTCTCCTTGAACTCCTACTGGTTGGTTGATTTCCTCAATGTCACATTCTTTACATTGGATTTGTGGATTTTATTATTTAATTCGTTTTTGAACGTAGTGTGCTTATTCCTTTGTACAATATGTTTCTTAAATTTGTCGTTATGTTTTGCTCTTCTGACTTTGTCTTTTACATACACATTTTGTCCAGTCTCTTATTTTGGCGGTTCTTTTCTAGTTTTGTTGTGCTTTTCTAATGCTTTCAATTGTACTTCCTGTAGTTTGACGATTACTTCATCGTATCTCTTGGTTCTAATTTCGTCTAATTCTTCAGGGGTTGTACAGTTATTGGTGATTCCGAATAATATTTCTTTTGGTGTTTTACCGATTGAAGAGTGGATAGTTTTGTTATATTTTTCTACTGCGATACATATAATTGTTCTGCAGCTAAGGTCTGGTGCCAATTTCTTTTGGATTCTTTGGATTACATTCTGCAGCTCAGTTATAGTCGAATGTAATCTTTCTATTTGACCATTTGTTTCTGAGTGGCTACTGGGTGCTGTAATGATTTTTATGTTTAAATCCAACATCATACCTTTAATCTCGGCTGATAGGAACGCTTTGTCGTTGTCCATAACTACAGAGTATGGAATTATATTTGAAGTTATTGTATTATGAAAAGCGTTACGTAAATGGATGGTATGTTTTAATTTTACGGGGATCTGTTGTTATTTCAGGAAATAACCAAGAAGTTTCGCTTTGGGGTACAAGAATAAACACACGTCCGATCCGGTTGGATGTCTATGCTCTTCTGACAACACAAGGCGATTTTTATTATTCACCGTCTACACGTTCCTCCAACCTTAAGGCGTATTTCAACGTTACATTTTTATTACTCAACAGGATCATACGAGCGTATTTAGAAAATTTATCAATACTCGAAACGAATAATTGACCCTCTATTTGATAAATGTCTATGTGTAGGATCTCAAACGGGAAGTTTGGGATAGGGGAATCTTGAAGTTGTATTTTCAAAGGTTGTCGGTCATATTTCGTCGTGTTACACGTGTCGCAGGGCGATATGTATTTTCGTATGATTTGTGTCAAGTGGGGAAAGTAATATTTTCTTAAAATTTGTTTTTTATTCTCGTCTATTCCACGATGAGCTCTATCGTGTGTTTGTTGTACTATCCGTTCTTGTTCATTTTCGTCCGTTATGTCGTTTAGTAAAGTTTGCGTGAATCTAATGCGTAAAAGTTTAGATTGGCTGAAGTATTCTCGGTATACTTCTTGTAGTTGTCCCATGATTTCTTCGGATGTAAAGAGTCCAATTATTTTGCTTGGTTCAAAGAATTCTTTCATGAGAGATGTTAGTATTTGTTTGTCTAAACGAGTTCTTTTTATGACGATTCGTGTGAAGTTTGGAAAAGGTTTAATTACTGTCGTCTCGGGGTTAGTGTTTGTTTTTTCCAAGATGATTTGTAGTTTGAAAGCATTTAGGGGTGCTTCTGTTGATATGATGTAATTTGCATCATCATTGTCAGCGGAGTGTTGTGTAGGTGTTAAGGTGTGTATCTGTATTCGGCTTAGTGCGTCTTCAACTACGTTTGCCTTGCCAGGTTTGTATCTGATTTCGTAGTCATGCTCTTCTAGATATGACTTACAGCGTTTCAATTTCGCGTTGACATTTTTGTCTGATAACGAGAATGTCAATGGTTGGTGGTCTGTTAAGATAATAAACTTCTGACCGTAAATATAATTCCTGAAGACCTTTAGTGCCCAAAATATGGCTAACATTTCTTTTTCTGTAGCTGAAAAATTCTCTTCAGTTCTATTTAGCGTTTTCGAAATGCGAAATGAATTGGTCTGTCTTTGCCTACATCTCCTTGACTAAGAACTGCTCCGATGGCGAAATTAGAAGCATCTGTCGTTATAATAAAATCTTTTTTGAAATCAGGATATATTAGTATATCGCTTGAAGTTATTACTGTCTTCATTTTTTCCAATGTTTTTCTTTGCTCGTGATTAAACTGAATCGGTCTGTTCTTTTTGGAGTCTCCCTCCCCCCTGAAGATATTTGTTAAAGGTTTTGCGATCTTTGCAAAGTCTTTTACAAATCTTCGGTAGTAACCTAATAATCCGAGGAAGCTTCGTAGTTCCTTTACGTCTTTAGGTTCTGGCCATTTTTCAATCACATCGTTTTTTTTTCTGGTTGGGTTTTATACCTTCGTTTGTGATTACGTATCCTAAAAATTCAATTGATTTATGTATAAATTCCAATTTGTCTGATTGAACTTTAAGGTTTGCTTTTTCTAGAGTATTGTTCTCTTCTTCTTCTGCTTTTACTATCTTAAGATTTTCATTATGTTCTTTAAGATTTTTTCCAAATATAACTACATCGTCAACATAAAAATAGCATCTTTTCCCTATGTGTTCAAGAAGTACGTCATTAATAGCTCTCTGAAAAATTGCAGGACCATTTTTGAGTCCGAAGGGCATTTGAACGAACTCATATTTCCCCGAAATTTGCGGAAAATGCAGTTTTCTCAATGTCCTTTGGGTGCATTTTAATCTGATGAAACCCTGAAGCTAGGTCAAGGGTTGTAAAATATTCATTACCTCCTAACTGATCAAGTATATTTGAAATCTCAGGCATAGGATATTCATTCGACATGGTTTTTATATTTAACTTACGGTAGTCAATTACTAAACGATGTTTTTTCTCTTTTGATACGTCCATTTTTTTTTCGGTACGATCCACACGGGAGAATTCCATGGGGATCTAGATGGTTGAATTATTCCATCGTTCAATAGCTTTTGTATTTGTTTCTTTACCTCATCTTTGTATGAAATAGGATATGGGTAAGATTTTTGATAAATGGGTACATCGTCGGTTGTACGAATGTTCCATTCTACTTTCATCGTACAGGTAAGTTTTCTATCGGGATCGTGAAAAATTTGTTGAAAAGGGTTTAAGATATTAAACAGTGTTTCTTTTTCATGACTGTCCAAATGCGATGTTCGGACAGTAGTTTGAAATGTTAAATTATTCACTTTGCGTACTGCAGCTTTGGGCCGATAGAATTCAAGTGGTATTGTCAAATTTCTTTCTTCACCAAAAACGTGAAGAGTTGGTTTGCAAGAGACCAGTTTAACATTTTCGTGAAATATTATTTCAGTTCCAATTATCCCATCGAAGAATGGGTGGAAATCAAAAACAAGGAATTCAAAATTTTCTTTCAATATTGGTTTGAAAATATCTAATTGGGTCACTTTCGATATATTGCCCTTTCCTGCGATGCCATGCACAGTTTGTGGCATAATATTGTTAATAGTTCTTCCGGACTTATTTGCCCATTCATTAGATATTAAGTTGATATTTGCACCACAATCAGCAAGAAGTTTTATATCGCCTTTTGAAGTTGGTACAGTTATATAAGGAAGTGGAGAAACTTTTAAACACAAAATTTCAAACAATCTTTCCATTTGTTTTTCCACTCCGTTGTTTCCTCTAAAAAATAAGCAGCTTTTGTTTCATAGTCCGCTTCTTCACAATTGGTTTCTTCTGTTTCTTCTTCACCATTTCCATGCAGTTCAAAATTATCTTGTAAAGTGTGTGCCATTCTTTTCGGGAATGGAATGTTCCGTTGCATCGACGATGAGGTTGGTCTTGCAAATTTTGGTCTGTTACCATAATCAATTTGTTTAGACCTAATGGAACGATCAACTTCCATTGGTTCGATTCTCTGTTTCGGCACGAATGTCCGATTTGGTACAAAAACATTTTGTGTCGCAGTCTTTTGATAGGATTGAGGTGTAGTTTCTACAGGATTTTGTCTTGGCGGAAAATTTAAATGCATTGGTTTAGGCGGTCGTTGTGGTATGTTACAACGTGGTGTGAGTACAGGATCGAATGATCGTCCTCTATATGGTGCATTTCTTGCATTCACATTTTGAAACTCAATGCAATAATGGTAAGCTTTTCTAAACTTTCTGGCTTGTAATTCTTACAGAACATTGACAGCGGGTCACCTAGGCCTCTGACGAATGTGTCTAAAGCTATCTTGTTGTATAGCTTAATAATCATGTGTTCGTGGCCTTTCCACGTTTCGTCCATCACGATGGCTGAGCTTATTAGAGTGATCAACTATGTAATTCTACTGTAATAACTAACAATACTTTCAGCACGCATTCGTGTGGTGGACTTCAACTGATGATCTAATGTCATTATATCTCTTTTATCTGAATAATAAAGACAAAGCACTTCTTTAATAGCTAACCAATTTGTCGGCGTATTATTGGTGACTAAAATGTCATTAGCTTCACCTTTAATCTTTCTTATAATCGTTTTCACTATCAAGTAATATTCACAAGATTCTCGATTGAGCAATTCTAAAATTTCTTCGACACTATTCTTGGGATCTTGCCTCTATCGTGAAAAGATAGGTTTTGATTCAATACGTAATTCATTCCGCTCGGGACAGCTTCTGATGCTAGTCCACTTGCATTGGAGCTTTCTCCGTGATCGCTATTCATTTCGATCTTGTTTTTCTAAACAGTTCAATGAGATTTATGAGGGGGTTGTGTTTTTCTGGATTAGCCAGTTTTTTTTCGATTGAACTTGTTAGTTTGTTATTTTTTTGTTGGGGTGAGTATCTAATCTAGCGCACTGGTAAACACTTTTTCGGATGTTTGATTTTCGGATCAAGTTAGTATGTTAGTTATATTTACCAAGTTAATCTCACGATGAGGAAATGCTTTCGCATCGCTGTTGAGCTTGTATCCTCGTAGTATGCGGGAAACGAGGATGCTGGAAACCTTCGTTGCAGTGCAGCTCTTCGCGCTCTATTGTCAAAAGTCGCTGGTTATACGGCGATGGTGCTCTGGACCGGGCGATAAATTCCGCTTGAGGGACAGCTGAAGCTGGCTTTTTCACTACCGTGAACTTATACGTTTACTGCGAAGGTCCCTATTCGGGCGCCAGTTACAAGTCTAACACTTGTTGGGTCTTTTTAAAAAAGATTGGTTCTTTATTACTAACTACTTTAACCGATAACGAACCGAACCGAACCGAACCGAACTGTTCCCAAGTGCTGCCAAACTAGAACTGATGAATCCAGGTGACGCGTTGCTGCTGGCCGGTTGCCGGGAACGCCGATATTGCTGATGGTGCGTTGCGCCTTCTCACGGTAGCTGGCCGCTTCCTGTTACGCCGATATTGCCGATCGTGCGTTACGCCGATATTGCTGATTGTGCGTTACGCGTTCTCACGGTAGGCGATTCTGCTGATACTGCAAGCCACGTGCTGGTGGAGTTAATGGACGGTGCACGCGCTGTCTTCGGTGCACATGCTAACTCTGCGTTCCGCAATAACTTGTATGAACAAAATGTCAAAGGAAATTCGATGTACGCGAAAATACGAGATACGTGCGAGAGTTCGGTCCCAAACATTAGCGTACTACGGGGATTTGCTGTACTCAGGAACCTTTACATGCCTGTAAAATAATGAGAAATAATGTGTGATAAACATAATGTGTGATAAACGGGGCGGTCCGGTGGCCGAGGCGACAGCGGCGCCGGTCTTCACATGGCAGGGCCGGGGTTCAAATCCCATCCAGACCGCCTCCCCGTACTTAAGGCTGACTACTTTTCTACGGGTACCCAAGGGGAAATTTTCGAGGATAAATATCCCCCTCTCTTTCAATTTATACACCTCTTCCGTTCGCACTCATGGATGATTTGTCACACACTCAAGTTTGGTTCATGATGACCTTAATGTTTACATTTTGCTCTCCTTTTATTATTAAACCCATCTCGCTTACGCCTATAGATTCACCTTGTTTGGGTGAATATGTGTATGGGCATGTGTGCACTCGTACAGGGTTTGTCTCGTTACTTTACGATACGAACGGTATATATTATACCGTCATTATTGTTTTTTTCAATTCGTTCGAATATTTAAATTCAATCCCGAAGTGTTTTTAGTTTTTCAATTTCTTCCACATGGTTTTCGATATGATTTTATTGTCAAGGCTGTAGGTTCTGTCGAAAAAATGTATATAACCAATTGAAACACTTCGTACAAAATATGCCGTTCACATCGCAAAGTGAATAGGCCCGGCCCTGTATCGTTGATCGCTGATTTTTGATCTGGCTGCGCATGGAGAAGGGGTAAGAGTTCATGCGTGATTTGATTAGAAGAGAGGGAGAGGTTGACGACTTCGTTCTATTCACTGTGTGATTGTTGATCCAAATCTCTTCTCCGCCAATAAATGTTGCGGAAAATTTTACTAGGTTTCAAGTCGTGCGATTTGTTTTGAGCAATTTGAGCAGGCAATGATTTCGTCAATACAAAAGGATGCAGATCTTTCGATCGTCATAGGGATCGGCTCAGGATATGCCTTCAAAAACCGTTACTACATTAATCTTCACGACGACCATGTTCCGGACAAAAATGGGGACGACACTGGAGCATTTCTTAGCCTGTTTCAGCTGCGCAATATGTACGTGATGCATTTCGCTCGTTCATGTTTTTATTGGTAAGTAAAAGCCGTAATTCTATAACCTATATAATCACCTCTTCTGTATTAACATGTTAAGTAACCATTTTATATTTCTAGCATCTTGTATTTCTAGCATCTAACAATATCGCTCTGAGCGGCCGGGATGGGCCTCCGGCTCGAAGGGAACAATCGACACCAACAGGAGATCGACTACACTGTGTGAACCATCCTGTCCAGTGCAACCAGGCAACACAACATTCCTCTTCAGCAACAACACCATCATAATCCGTGCTAGAACCAACTCCAACTTGTTGTCGGGAGACTAAAAGATGCAAAATTGATCTTAAACAAATTTGTGTAGAATGATGATTGATAAAACTTACTGTTAATGGAAGGCACTTTATACACAGAAAGACGGAAGGAAGAACTGAACGGAAAAAGAACACCCAATGCTGATTGCTGGCAAGCCGCCGGTAACGTAATGACCAATTTGGAATCCGTGATCGAGCAGAGTCAGTGTTCAAGGCCAAGCACGTCTCCGGCATACGGTATGCATTCTCCGATACCCATGGCCAGGTTCTCCTACGAGGTACAGCGTGGGCTCACCCGCTAACTGTAAATGCACAATCCGTTGATATCCTCCTCACCGCATAGTTGTCGTGAACCTTTTCCCGCTCCGTCTTCCGTGCCAACACCTCCAAACGTTCACCATGGCGCTACAGAACTAAAAGGCAAAAAAACTATAAGCCAGATATCTGGGATAAAAGCATATAATTATATTTACCTGATTAGATGCACTCATCGACTTCGTAGAGCAAACAGATTTTTGAATCTGAAAAATAAGAAAAGTTCAACCAATACAAGCCATTCCAGCGTCTAGTACAACTATAGCACTGCTTCTTTTTTTCTTCTTAACCACACCATGATCTCCTACGCGCAAGCGTACCACGCTCCAATTTATATTACGTGTACTTCATTCCTGCTCTGAGCAAGTCTGGTGGTTCAGTCTTCAGGCTGTGGTATACATGAACACGGCATTCTGTTTCTAATCTTACTCTCATTCATCCGTTTCAGCACAACGAAAAAGTTTTCACACGCACAGATCACAGCTGATACACAATACAATACACTCGACTCCCGCCCCCTTCAACGATGCAGCGAAAGGTACCGTTGTTACACTCAAACATACCACCACACAACGCGAAGAGTCTACGGACATATAGAGAAGCAAAGCAAAATCAAGAGAGAAAAGAGCAAATACAAGAATAGAGGAACTCCCGAAAACACGACGAGACTAGTGATGGGTTCCCTGGAACGGACCCACGATTCCGATCCGGTTCCGACCGGTGTCATTCCAGTTCCGATTCCGAAGAAAAGGAATCGTTAGTTCCACCTGGAACCGTCCGGAACCGTCCGGAACCGTCCGGAACCATCGGAACCGTCCGGAACCGTCGGAACCGTCGGAACCGTCGGAACCGTCGGAACCGTCGGAACCGTCGGAACCGTCGGAACCGTCGGAACCGTCCGGAACCGTCGGAACGGCCGGAATCGTAGAAAACCGTATGAACCGTTTTTCCGGGTTTCACATTACGCGTCTCGTCGATAACCGGATCGACGATCTGAAATATTTCTATGGGTAAATTATTTTGATAATGAACGCCGTTGACTTTGTTGGGAAAAAAATGTTTCATAATATTGTACCATTTAGCAGAGACCCTGCTGTTACGGACGGGAACTCGCCGATAGCTTTTGATTTCGGTGCTGGCTTGGTCGAGCTTGGGCTATCACTGCTGGGCAGTTTGAGAAACACTATACAGAGGCAAATGTTTGTGCTGTCCAAAACGCTGTTTTTTTTGTTTAGTTTTGTTTCACTCCCCGGATCCGATACACGGAAGGATGATCCGTTTACACATCACACTACCATCAACACAATACCGGGGAGGAAATGCCTTGGTAATCTCTTTGTGAATTTTTTGTTTTTGACATTTGTATTTCGTCAGCACATGCGGTGCTGACAATACGGCTCCTAGCCGTGATAATTAATAAATAGATAAATAAATAAATAAAAATAATATTGTACCATAGTAAAAGTTAATAATTATGATTTAGCAGTTAAAATTAAAAAAGGATTTGGAAACTAAATCGAGGCCTCTTTGAATTAGTGCATTATTAAACTATGAATATTTCATAAAACTTTTTTTTTCGAATCTTCAAATTATTATCCTAAGTTTCTAAGTTCATTTCTTTCTTTGTATAAAAAATAAATTATAGGTCAGCTATTTTTTCTTTTGTCGCTGTTATTCAGCGAAACTAACATTTTATTAGCTTAACCATTACGAAGTATTTACATCCTTAGCGATTATAGATAAATGTGCATTATGATGTATTCGTTCTTATCAGCTAATTACTAATCTATCTTCACTTTCACTAATCTATATGTGTAGTTTATTATAATTATGTTTAATGAAAATTATTTCTTTTAATTTTTTGACGTCAACCTATTTCTTTTCTCTGTTAATATATTTCCTGCTTTAGAAAATATACGTCCACATGGAACAGAGGATGCAGGAATACTCAAATATTGTTTTGCAAACATTGAAAGTGTCGGGTACACGGCTTCTATTTCCTTCCACCAAATAAATGGATCACTTTTCACATGCAGATTTTGTTCCGAAATGTAACGATCCAGCTCAAGAGCCGAAAGAATTCTTGAGCTAGATGCATTCTGTGTACGGTGAACTTTTTTAAGGGGTTGCCAAATATCATCATCACTATCGTTATCGTTACTTTTGTCATCTGATATCTCTGTTTCAATTTCACTTTGGAATGGAATCATCTTTTCAATAATTTTGTCGTACACATCCTGGTACTGCGCGTCGCATCCTAAAAAACCATCCTTTTTAAACCTGGGGTCTAGCAAAATCGCATATGAAACTAGTTCAAGGTTATTTGTTTTTTCGAACCTATTTTGAAGGCCAACTAAAAGCTCTTCAACTAATTCTATCACCTTCGGATGTAATATTTCTCTTTCTTTTTTTATGGATCAGTTTTTGCAATAATGACCTAGATAAAAACCCCATAGTTGATATTGTTACAGATTTTTCTGCCATAATTTCTAATGTAACACTATTGAACAACTTCAGAATGTTAGTAGCCTGTTCTATAATAACCCAATCTTCTTCCTCTAGCTTGGATGCAATTTTCAATGTAGCAATACAAGATGCTAACGGAATTCTGTTCTGTTTGAAGCGATCTAGCATTTCATACGTGGAATTCCAACGGGTAGGACAATCCTGTTTTATTTTTAATTGTGGGTGATTTAACTTGGTTTGCATTTCAGACAACTTTTGGGCAGCTTTTGCACTTTTCTTGAAATGCATTACGATGCTTTTTACATTTTCTGTTGTAGATTTTATCTTTCGCAGGGCTTGTTGAACAACCAAGTTCAAAATGTGTGCGCCACACGGAAGATGTGGCAGGTTTAAGATTGCTGCAGCTGACTTCATATTGGTGGCATTATCCGTCACCACAGCGAATAGTTTGTTGGTAATTTTAAAGGTGTCAGTTACATTCGTTATCCAGTCAGCTATATTACTTCCCGTATGGCTTATAGAAAATTCCGAACATTCCAATAAATAAGAACAAAGTTCAAATTTACTGTCCAAAAAATGAGCTGTCATTGCACAAAAATTCACATTGTTAATGCTTGACCAACAATCTGCTGTCAATGCAATATTTGAAGCTGATAGTAATTGAGTCTTCACGACCTCCACAGTCTCGTTATAAAGCGCCGGTAAGGCTCCGTTTGAAATGCTTTTTCGTGTTGGAAGTTCATATCGTGGGTTTAAGGCTTTCACAAAATGTACAAAATATTCATTTTCAACTAGTGAAAAAGGTTGATAGTCTTTACAAATCATTAGAAGTAAAAGAGTATCAATTTTTTTCTTTGATTCAGAGCTCATGGGCTTACTGGGTGCGAAATAATTGGCGATTGTGTTGGTTGCATTACTTTGAGCTGAGGTACCTTCCATAGGAGAGTCTATTTCCGAATCTGTTGTCGATGGCGGGTTATTCCTTTGTAGCGGGACGGTGGGATGCTTACGATTAAGATGTCGTTTTAAGTTTGATGTTGAACCTTTGCTGTACGCCACTACTACGTTGCAATAGCGGCATTTTGCACCACTTTCGCATTTCGTGAAATGCTGCCAAATATCACTGGAAGTTTGTGCCATTGCGTCAAACTGAAAAGCATATCGTTACAATTTATTTCTAGTTTTCGAAGGCTTATACACCATCAATAATTTTTTACATACCTTTTCCTTAAAACAGGCGTGTGCAAGTGAATCCGGGTTTTAACTAACCTCAGATAATGGACGCTTTCAAGTGTTGGACAGTATGTAAACAGTGCAGTTGAATTGCGAGTTCGCCAAAAGAACTTTCTTGTGCTATTTACGAAATTGACTTCCAATGGTTATCCAAGAATTATCACTGGCACTAACAGATTCAGAAAGCAGTTGTTTTCAAGCGAAGACCAGCACGTCAGCAGTAAAATGAAGGTGTTAGCTGGATCGTTAAAAAATCAGGAACAATCAAAAAAAATCTTCCTTGCGCTTTTCACACCTCTAATTTATTAACGTTATCAAATAATTGTTGCTTACTAATTGCACTTGTAGCTTCAGGATAGCACGACACTGGTAAACTCAAGGAGATAACTGGTTCACCCGAGGATCTTTCTTGTACTGCTCACGGTTGTGACTTGCAACGCTTAGTTTCGATTTCATACTGGCAAAAACATTTCCTAAGAAATTAGAGGTATTGACTGACTCCGCGCACACTATTATCCTGACGATGTACGATATGAGTGTGGTATAGATACTGGTACATATTGCGTTGGTAAGAAAACCTCACACTACCGCACAATAAAGGAATTGAAATTTTGATGCTTGCTTTTGATTTTGCTTTGCTTTTGATTTTGATTTTGAACCAAGTGAATAGAAAGCATATGCATGAGCAATAAAACGGCATAGACTTAAAATCATTTGAAGGTGTGAGTTTATAAACCCAAACAAATTTACCAAATTTGAGTAAGCAGCCGCTGCGAAATGAAAAAGAAACACAGTAAGCAAAAGTAAAAAAAAAACAAGAGGAAACCTCCGTCGCCTCCAAAATTCTACCCGTAAATTATACCACCAAACAACCGGATGGCAAGGACAAAGAAGAGAGGAGATAACGCAGAACAGTGTGCACGACATACATTTGCAGCAGAACGGGAATCCGGAGCGCGGTGTCAAAAATGAGTCCGGAACCAAAATGAGTCCGGAACCAAAACGAGTCCGGAATCAAAAAGACTCCGGAATCAAAATGATTCCGGAACCAAAACGAGTCCGGAATCAAAAAGACTCCAGAATCAAAATGATTCGGGAATCAAAACGAGTCCGGAACCAAAATGATTCCGGAATCAAAACGATTCCGGAACTGGTCGGAATCGTTTTATCGGATCGGATCGGACTCATTTATATGCTGGATCGGATCGGAATCGTGATTCCGAACCGGAGCGCCCATCCCTAGTCACTTTTCACTATCTTTTATCATCTTGTGGGCATATTGTGGATTCCTTCATAAAAAAGAAATCTGGTTTGGACGTAATCCATGTTTCGATCAAATTTTTCATTTCACCGCAATTCTGGAAGTGTTGCGCGGTTAAGCCATGCTCCATCGACCGGAAGAGGTATTCGATGGGCGCAATATCTAGCCTTTATGGCATGCGGAGTAAAACATCCCATCTTAGTGTCTGCCGGGCTTGGAACTCCGTAAAAAACCGTCGAAACTTATTTATATACCTGATACTTGAAGCTTGTGAAGAAAAACACACACTGATAATGATGCACAGCAAGCATCAAAATTTCAATTCCTTTATTGTGCGGTAGTGTGAGGTTTTCTTACCAACGCAATATGTACCAGTATCTATACCACACTCATATCGTACATCGTCAGGATAATAGTGTGCGCGGAGTCAGTCAATACCCCTAATTTCTTAGGAAATGTTTTTGCCAGTATGAAATCGAAACTAAGCGTTGCAAGTCACAACCGTGAGCAGTACAAGAAAGATCCTCGGGTGAACCAGTTATCTCCTTGAGTTTACCAGTGTCGTGCTATCCTGAAGCTACAAGTGCAATTAGTAAGCAACAATTATTTGATAACGTTAATAAATTAGAGGTGTGAAAAGCGCAAGGAAGATTTTTTTTGATTGTTCCTGATTTTTTAACGATCCAGCTAACACCTTCATTTTACTGCTGACGTGCTGGTCTTCGCTTGAAAACAACTGCTTTCTGAATCTGTTAGTGCCAGTGATAATTCTTGGATAACCATTGGAAGTCAATTTCGTAAATAGCACAAGAAAGTTCTTTTGGCGAACTCGCAATTCAACTGCACTGTTTACATACTGTCCAACACTTGAAAGCGTCCATTATCTGAGGTTAGTTAAAACCCGGATTCACTTGCACACGCCAGTTTTAAGGAAAAGGTATGTAAAAAATTATTGATGGTGTATAAGCCTTCGAAAACTAGAAATAAATTGTAACGATATGCTTTTCAGTTTGACGCAATGGCACAAACTTCCAGTGATATTTGGCAGCATTTCACGAAATGCGAAAGTGGTGCAAAATGCCGCTATTGCAACGTAGTAGTGGCGTACAGCAAAGGTTCAACATCAAACTTAAAACGACATCTTAATCGTAAGCATCCCACCGTCCCGCTACAAAGGAATAACCCGCCATCGACAACAGATTCGGAAATAGACTCTCCTATGGAAGGTACATCAGCTCAAAGTAATGCAACCAACACAATCGCCAATTATTTCGCACCCAGTAAGCCCATGAGCTCTGAATCAAAGAAAAAAATTGATACTCTTTTACTTCTAATGATTTGTAAAGACTATCAACCTTTTTCACTAGTTGAAAATGAATATTTTGTACATTTTGTGAAAGCCTTAAACCCACGATATGAACTTCCAACACGAAAAAGCATTTCAAACGGAGCCTTACCGGCGCTTTATAACGAGACTGTGGAGGTCGTGAAGACTCAATTACTATCAGCTTCAAATATTGCATTGACAGCAGATTGTTGGTCAAGCATTAACAATGTGAATTTTTGTGCAATGACAGCTCATTTTTTGGACAGTAAATTTGAACTTTGTTCTTATTTATTGGAATGTTCGGAATTTTCTATAAGCCATACGGGAAGTAATATAGCTGACTGGATAACGAATGTAACTGACACCTTTAAAATTACCAACAAACTATTCGCTGTGGTGACGGATAATGCCACCAATATGAAGTCAGCTGCAGCAATCTTAAACCTGCCACATCTTCCGTGTGGCGCACACACTTTGAACTTGGTTGTTCAACAAGCCCTGCGAAAGATAAAATCTACAACAGAAAATGTAAAAAGCATCGTAATGCATTTCAAGAAAAGTGCAAAAGCTGCCCAAAAGTTGTCTGAAATGCAAACCAAGTTAAATCACCCACAATTAAAAATAAAACAGGATTGTCCTACCCGTTGGAATTCCACGTATGAAATGCTAGATCGCTTCAAACAGAACAGAATTCCGTTAGCATCTTGTATTGCTACATTGAAAATTGCATCCAAGCTAGAGGAAGAAGATTGGGTTATTATAGAACAGGCTACTAACATTCTGAAGTTGTTCAATAGTGTTACATTAGAAATTATGGCAGAAAAATCTGTAACAATATCAACTATGGGGTTTTTATCTAGGTCATTATTGCAAAAACTGATCCATAAAAAAAGAAAGAGAAATATTACATCCGAAGGTGATAGAATTAGTTGAAGAGCTTTTAGTTGGCCTTCAAAATAGGTTCGAAAAAACAAATAACCTTGAACTAGTTTCATATGCGATTTTGCTAGACCCCAGGTTTAAAAAGGATGGTTTTTTAGGATGCGACGCGCAGTACCAGGATGTGTACGACAAAATTATTGAAAAGATGATTCCATTCCAAAGTGAAATTGAAACAGAGATATCAGATGACAAAAGTAACGATAACGATAGTGATGATGATATTTGGCAACCCCTTAAAAAAGTTCACCGTACACAGAATGCATCTAGCTCAAGAATTCTTTCGGCTCTTGAGCTGGATCGTTACATTTCGTAACAAAATCTGCATGTGAAAAGTGATCCATTTATTTGGTGGAAGGAAATAGAAGCCGTGTACCCGACACTTTCAATGTTTGCAAAACAATATTTGAGTATTCCTGCATCCTCTGTTCCATGTGAACGTATATTTTCTAAAGCAGGAAATATATTAACAGAGAAAAGAAATAGGTTGACGTCAAAAAATTAAAAGAAATAATTTTCATTAAACATAATTATAATAAACTACACATATAGATTAGTGAAAGTGAAGATAGATTAGTAATTAGCTGATAAGAACGAATACATCATAATGCACATTTATCTATAATCGCTAAGGAACTGATAGGATGTAAATACTTCGTAATGGTTAAGCTAATAAAATGTTAGTTTCGCTGAGTAACAGCGACAAAAGAAAAAATAGCTGACCTATAATTTATTTTTTATACAAAGAAAGAAATGAACTTAGAAACTTAGGATAATAATTTGAAGATTCGAAAAAAAAAGTTTTATGAAATATTCATAGTTTAATAATGCACTAATTCAAAGAGGCCTCGATTTAGTTTCCAAATCCTTTTTTAATTTTAACTGCTAAATCATAATTATTAACTTTTACAATGGTACAATATTATTTTTATTTATTTATTTATCTATTTATTAATTATCACGGCTAGGAGCCGTATTGTCAGCACCGCATGTGCTGACGAAATACAAATGTCAAAAACAAAAAATTCACAAAGAGATTACCAAGGCATTTCCTCCCCGGTATTGTGTTGATGGTAGTGTGGTGTGTAAACGGATCATCCTTCCGTGTATCGGATCCGGGGAATGAAACAAAACTAAACAAAAAAAACAGCGTTTTGGACAGCACAAAGATTTGCCTCTGTATAGTGTTTCTCAAACTGCCCAGCAGTGATAGCCCAAGCTCGACCAAGCCAGCACCGAAATCAAAAGCTATCGGCGAGTTCCCGTCCGTAACAGCAGGGTCTCTGCTAAATGGTACAATATTATGAAACATTTTTTTCCCAACAAAGTCAACGGCGTTCATTATCAAAATAATTTACCCATAGAAATATTTCAGATCGTCGATCCGGTTATCGACGAGACGCGTAATGTGAAACCCGGAAAAAAGAAGAAAAAAAGCAAATGTTTCTGTTCATACGGTTTTCTACGATTCCGGCCGTTCCGACGGTTCCGACGGTTCCGACGGTTCCGACGGTTTCGACGGTTCCGGACGGTTCCGACGGTTCCGACGGTTCCGGACGGTTCCGATGGTTCCGACGGTTCCGACGGTTCCGACGGTTCCGGACGGTTCCGATGGTTCCGGACGGTTCCGGGCGGTTCCGGACGGTTCCGGACGGTTCGATTGCACCTACCCTTCGGAACTGGTTCCAATTTTTGTTGGTCCCTTTCGGAACCAGTTCCGCTTGATTCTCAATTTTACCCATCACTAGACGAGACACGACAATACACAATACATTGACATAAACTTATCCTCGAAAATTTGTTTACATTTTTTTGCATGGCTATCCTCGAAAAATTTATCGAAGCATAGGTTTTTGGAGGATAGTGAACTTTTGTTTATTTACATTCGATGAACATGGTTCCGGTTAATTTTATGAGCAGGGTTCATTCAAAATGTAAATGTAATGTAAATGTATGTACAAATTTTGTTAGAACCTTCCAAAACTTCACCGTCTAACTTCAAGCCGGCCTATGATACTATGGTTGTGAGCTGGATCAATGAAGTTATACCTATCGAAGATTGGATGTGGCCGTGAGAAATGGAATGCAGCCATCAATCGTGTTTCCCAAAAACGGATTGGTGATTACCCTTTGTGACATTGAGAAAGAATCTCAACCAAAAGAAGAACATCTTAAGTTTAAATTAAGAGGTTTACAAATGATTATTTTATTCAGTCTCGGACTTCATGTTAAATTACATTCATTTTTTGCTCTGCTTTCCGGCTCACGCATTACAACAGATCGCGCGACATATAAAAGGTCCTCTTTCTAAGAGATCTTTCGTAAATTATCCCTTCCTCTAGAATCTTTCACTCACTAATAAGGTTATGTAGTGTGTATTTACTTGTGTAACTAACTAAGCTTTCATGCTGAGAATATATCGAATGCGATTAGTCGTACGTACCAAAGGGTACCCACCTGATGGCATTGAGCATTGCACGTACGAACACCAACCGAAAATGTAACTTTTCTATAGAGAATACTATACTATGGTTCAAAATGAACTGATTTTCAGCAATAATATTTATTTGCTTGGTACGCTAAGTGTTCTCTACCTTAATTAACGTTTCAGTTGAGTTGTAATGTACAGGTGCAGCAATGGCTAAATCTAAGATTCGCTATACACACTTTTCCGGTGAAAAACTTTGTACATAAGATATCGTATTGAAAAATCAACTAAATCTTCTTCAAAACTATGCTCTACGGGTTACCATTTCTGTTCAATGTACATGTTTCGGTTGACACCAAGTCCCTTTCGACTGGTTGCCTCTTACAAAAGAATCTTACAATATTTGTTGTCCATCATCAACACATTGACAATC
Source organism: Anopheles stephensi (assembly GCF_013141755.1). Classification (NCBI taxonomy): domain Eukaryota; kingdom Metazoa; phylum Arthropoda; class Insecta; order Diptera; family Culicidae; genus Anopheles; species Anopheles stephensi. The sequence goes on from NC_050201.1 coordinate 18,586,926, forward strand.
ACGACTACTTCAACTAGGTCCTGAATGGCTTACATCTAGCCTTATGTTGTTTTTTATGTAAACGTATTATTCAACCCTGTGGCTGTGGGAAAGTGTTCGGCAATCATACTTAGTTTAGAACAAATTAGATTTAAACCCACCATTTCACTGGCGTGTTATCACGTGTGTTTAACATTATGATAAATAATGAAATACCTAATACTAGATCTAAATCGAGATTTAAAACATACACTATAACACGGAGAAACGAATCGTACAAACTAGTTAAAGCTTTTCGTAAAGTGCACCATTCTACTTTTGGCACTATCGGTGAACCAAAAAAGAATGATAGCAACCGGGTTTAAATACGGGTAATCATAGACATAGGGACGGCCCGAAGACTGCGATGAACTCGTACTGGGACGTAACCACCGTTCGAAGCTATTCCACCGGAACTGCCTGCGTAAGGTGACCGTTGTCCCATCTCCGATTGGATTGATGCCACCGTGTCATTTGGTGGCCGCATAGCGACACCATGCTCGGACAGAACACCGCTTCCAGATCGATAGGTGTAGCAAACTTTCTGCGACGTTTTTGCCTTTGATTTATCTGTACGGCTACGATAGGGACTGCTGGTTGTGCTTCGGGACGAGCCTCGATTGGTTTGTCGCCGATCACTGATGTCTTTATAGCGGCCGCTGAGAAGCTGTGCCTCTCGCAACATTACGCTACTATCGTCCGGAGCTTGGCGGCCCTCCCCGGTACGCCGGACACCGTTACCAGATAACGCACCGCACTCATCTAATGACCCTCCAGGTTTAGAGCCACCTTTCAGTAACATCAAATTGGTAGTGTTATAGTACGATGGTTGAGTAATTTTTTTCGCTGCATTAATGTCCGCATCGGATGGCTGGCGAGACCATAGCCAAACGCCAACGAAGCCACCGCCTATCAGCGTAAGAACCAAGCGCAACACAGTTGGCAGCAGGGAAAAGTGTGGAGGCCGCTGTGTAACACACCCCTCTCCAGCTTCGCCCGCTGGGCACGGTTCTAGCTCATGATCCACGCGTTCCAACATCATGCAGATCGTTGCGGATAGGGCAGGAATAAGGTAGCACACGGCAAACATCAATACGCGGCCGAACACCTGGCCCAGATGCGGTGCACGTTGGTTCCAGCAGAGGCGTAGTCGAGCGAGAGCGGCCAGTGCAAAGCTGACCAGGGCGGCACCTAGCAATAGCAACAGTAGTACGGGTAACTCTGTGAACCCACGTGCCGTACAGAAGCCGGTTAGCTCAAAGCGTTGGATGTGACCCCGCAGTAGCGCACCGATTGGAACTGCAAACGGTACGACCCAGGCTAAAACATGAAACAGACCTGATTTTCGCTCGAGCGCCTCACATGACCACTGTTTGGCAGTGCTCAGGTACCAGCAGAGTCCGAAGATTAACCACCAGGTGCTGGCACTCAGCAGTAGATAGTGCTTGAGAATGTAGTACGCCAGACACTGGGACGTGATCGAGCAGTCGGATCGGGTGGAGCTGGTGGTAGTTGTTCCGGTTGCAACGGAACCAGCTTCACCGGTCCCGGGAGTTTCCAGAAGCATCATCTCAACGGCAGCTTCCAAGCGACGCGGGCTATGCAATATAGTTCGTTCCAGATAGCACAATCCCAACAGATTGTAACATAGTGTCATGAACAGCACCGGACGGTCCGGGTACTCCAGCTTGGATGCTTTTGCCCAAAACGAAACGAGCGATGTGAGGGTGAAGATGAAACAAACCGCCGACAGGACAAGTGTCCACAGCTCAACCAGTTCTTTCTGGCGCTGGCTGTACAGCGCATCGATGGTAGGACCGCATCTTGGCACGCACCGATCGTACTCGAGGCTGTAGTTGGCCGGGCAGGGATTACGCGATGTTCCGACGATATTCGAAGAAGTGATACCGGGTAGAGCCACACTCGGCAACAGCAGAGAATTGAACCGGTCCGACCAACTCGTACTGTCGACGATTCTCTGTCCGGGACTAGCTCCAACCGAGACAGATCCTACAGATGAATTTGCGACACCAACACCAGCAACACCGGTCGTAACACCAGCGTGTTGCAACAGCGAGGTAAGGTTTGAAATGGACCATCCCTTCACGACGGATTCGACACTGTCGTGCGTAATGAATGGTGTTGGGGAACCGGCACCACCACTTGCAGGCACCGATGGATGATACGACGGAAGGTTATGACCGGTACGGTGTTTGATGCTCCCAGTTGCATCGGATGGTACCTGTATAACAAAAAAGTGCAAGATAAGTAACACATTCTGTGAAGAGAAGTAGAGAAGACACGTACCTGCATGCATAGCTCGTGCTTTTCGGGTTGGGGTAATGCTTTACAGTCCAGATAGGCCGGCCAAAATTTGCTGTGTTGTGGTTCGCTAAAGCAGTCCTTACGCACTTGCTCACACAACGATCGACACGGGTGTACTGGGCGTGGTGCAGTTGGTGAACAGAGCGGGAAAAGTGACGAGCAAAAAAGGAAAAGAGCTTGTTTTGAGCAGCCGGAATCTATAACTGGTCGCAACGAAGTGATCTATAAAATTTAAAAGGAAAAAACCGTAAATATGTATGTCTAACTTGTTGCTTGATTTTTTCTGTTAAGTGAATTTATTGATTAGCTGTTAGTAAATGATGTTAATTTCAATAAAATTTAAACTTTACGGGTATTTCCACGCGTGGGAGGTCACCAACAGCTTTCTAAACCTTGCATAACGCTTTTGAGATTGAATAATTTCGTGTAAAATATAGTATGACGTGACGAGGATGAAATTGTGTTCCAACAAAGACTCTTCTTACGATAAATATATCTATCTGCCGCTCATCACAGAAAAGTAACGTATGCATTGAAAAAAAATTAGACCGATTTAAAAAATGTTTGAGCTAAAACATATTGCGGAGCGATCTTCTCAACTATTTATATACAAATATACAAATATTCCTCTTCCTTGGCACTACAACCTCGAGAGGTCTCGGCCTGCCATTTCTTGCTCTTCTGTGACTGAACTTTACCCGTAGTAGAGTAGCCAGCCCTACGTACGGGGAGACGGTCTGGATGGGATTTGAACCCCGGTCCTGCAGTGTTAAGACCGGCGCTGTTTTCGCCTCGGCCACCGGACCGTCCCATACAAATACAAATATTACCCACTTTTTAAACAGATATACTACTATAAGTTTTTCCCTGAGCCAAAACGTTTGAAACAGTTTAGCTCATTTTGTTGATTTGATCGTCCAACGAGAATTCGGGTGAACATCTTATCACTTCAAGAGAAAGACGAAAAAATCCAATGGTTAGTAGATTACTTTCAACCTTCATTGTAGTGTAACTGATGTGACACACCGAAGCTTTATCACCTGGAAGCTTTGTTGTTAAAATGGTTGGTTCTTGGTTTTAGGACGCCCATCTAGACAATGAAAAGTATTCTGGATAAGGAAGGTAAGGCATTTATTAGAAATTATGTTGTCTGTGTGACAATCACAAAAGCCACTCTTAGCTCTCGGTGCTAGTCAAAAATAACTTTGCTATGCTAGGTGCTTTGTGATCGAAGAGACTTTCATCAGATCTGAGTAGCCCAAACGTCTAACTGATATATTTATTTGTATATTTAATCCATAAAAAACTCTACACCTTCTTGGATTTAACAATGTAAACTTCTTGCTTAATTATAAATATAGCTTCAGAAACTCACAATCCTATGATGTATGTTTTAGCATGCCAAGAAGAAACCAAAAATATAGACATGTCTAACATTGAGTCGTTGGCTATGTTTTAAGATCTTCGACAATCAATCCCAATCAGATGGTTGAGAAACGGGGTACACGGATAAACATTTTGGGCAACAACCTTGGTGCATCTATTTCGCCTATTTTATCATAAACAGTACCAGATAATTTCATATCCTGTATTTTAAGAATTGAGCGGCCCGATGGAAGATGCGACAGCAGCGCCAGTTTTCATACGATAGGACCGGAGTTCAAATCTCAACTGGGCCATTCCCTCATAATGAGGACTGACTATACAACTATACGTTAAAAAAGTCTAGTAAGCCAAGAATGGCAGGCATGTCCATGTCCAGAGTTGTTTAGAGCAAATTGACATTTCTCGACCTGACATAATAGTTTCTAGGTCATCGAGAGGTAGGGTATTGAAAACAGTAATGGAAGCGTCGGAGGAGGCGCCGGTGGTGGTATCGCTTGCGATTTTTTGACGAAAAATGCAACCAAATATCGTCAATCCTCTGTGGGACAACATTTGATATGCGAAGATGACCCATAAACTAGCGAAATTGCTCAAGGGACTGAGAATCAAGGCTGTTTGTTCATGTTTGTAGCCCCATACCATATGTTTTTGTAAACAAACTCTGACATAACTCGACTAAAATGGCGCCCCGTCAAATCGATAAAAATTCACCTTCTAAATCAAAGTGAGTTGAGAGGAGGTGTCGGAATAGCGATTTCTCGGTCAGACATCTTGAAAAAAAATTTGCATCCCCGAACTATTGGTTGATCCGAGATATAGGATCGTTCTACATTTTTGCCGATCTGCAAGCAAAAATTCATCAAGAGCACAGCAGATCGAGCTCCATCAATGTATGCTAGAGATCGCTTGACCAACAAAGAATGCTTGACCGCAGCTTCTTTACATTTCAGTCAAGTAAACGTCAAATTTTTTTCAAGATGTCCGACCGAGAAATCGCTATTCCGACACCTCCTCTCAACTCACTTTGGTTTGATCCAACAGCCAATATATCCAGATAATATTCTAGTATTCGTATTACGTACTAGACTACAATAAAGAGTCGCTAAATTCTTTTGTCATTCGTTTTAGGAGTACAAGTGTCTATGAGGCCATTTTAAGTAATTATTTTCTCATAGTGCAAATGAGATGAATCGAGAATAGTAATTTTCTGTCCAAAACAATACGAAGGCCAGAAACACTAAAAGAACATTTACTCTATTATTTTTAAGTTCAGCAATACATGTAATGTTGCATGTTATATTTACGATGCGTTTTTCATTTGCCTCTCTTAACATTATAATAATATTTAATACTATAAAAAATTACGACCACCTAGATATGAGGAAGACAATAGCATAACAGAAGTATGTTATAAAAAGTAAAATTTTAAATAATAATAATAATAATAATAATATAAATAACAATAATACAAAAGAGAATAAAAAAATGATGGCATATTAGAATTTGTCATTCAATGTTAACTCCAGTTTCTTTAAGAAAACTCAGCAGCTTTTCTATTTCATTTTGATTGTTTGACAGTACCACCTCGATATGATGTCCAATGACATGTTTATTCCTCCAGCGCTATATCCGTAGCAGTCAATAAGAAGATGTTGTACTGTTAATTCCACTCCACAAAACGAGCAGATTAAAGGAGACTCTTTTTTCAATCTGTGCTTGTGAGTCAGACGCGTGTGGCCAATTCGCAGTCTCGTGATCACCCTTTGATCATTTTGGTTCCGGTGGATCGGTCCACGGTGCTGTAGATTGTTTGACGATTTTGAAGTTCGTGAGTGGTGAGGTGTTCCACTTGTTTTTCCAATGTTTTTCTAACAACCTTGTCCACCAAACTGATGCATCGGCTCTGGAGATGGGTACTTCGACAAGTTCCTTAATACGTCTACCTTCATTAGCAAGTTGGTCTGCTGTCTCTTTACCTCTTATTCCACAGTGTCCCGGTATCTAACAATAGACGATCGATCGGTTTTCCGAAACCGAATCAATCGCCTCCAAGTGGGGGTTCCGTATACTGCCTTTCTCCAAAGCCCTCAAAACGCTAGCGCTATCTGTGAAAATAACGTTAGGTCTGTCGGTGACTGTGGTTTCTTCTGATGCTATGGCGATGGTTATAGCTGTTTTAACCATCTGTATAAAACTTGTGAAAGATCTCATATTCTTCAGTTATGAGCTTTCGGAGGTGTTGCATTGCTTTTTGTTTGTTACCTCCCGCTCCAAGCAGTCTATCTAAGTCTAGTCCAGTCGACGTGCGGACTGTTACTAAACCAATATCTGGCGGAGTTTTTGATGAGGTGAGTGATTTTTGGTATGTTTTGACCTGTCAGCTGTTTTAACAGATCGCTGGATCGTTCAAGAAAGGACTCTGGTTTCAGACCTTTTTCAAAAAACCTGCCAGCTGCATTGACCATTTTTAATGCTATAACACATACCAAAGGTAACTGACGACTCTCATATAAAAAAGCATTGTTTGGGCTCGTTATAAAAGCATCTGTTACTTTTTTTTAGCGGATTGGTAAAAAGGAGTCAGTTTGCAGCCAAAGTTATTGTTGCCCATGGTGAAAAATTCAATACCATATAGTAGCTTGGGTATGAACCAACAGTTGAAGATATTGATAAGAGTTCTTCTAGACGATCGCATTCTTCCGCAACCTAGCTGCAGAAGGTGTAGCCTTCCTTTGATACTTTTTTTATGTGAAGGTAGTGCTGACAAAAGTTTAAACGAGAGTCTGTTACAATTCCAAGAATTTTGGCTGATCTTACATTTTGCCTGATGGTTTGTTCTTTAATGTAGGAAGCAGAATATTTGGATGTAGTAGAAGCTTCATAGAAATGCTGTGCAAAAAATTCTGCTACACCTGATGGATTGGTGATTGGGCCATTATTTGTCACAAGAGTTGAAAAAGATAATTGTCTCTTTCCTGATAGGCTATTGACCTTTTTCAATACGTCCTTGCAAGACAATGATGGGTTTAGACATTTGACAAAATTATCCCAGCTTTCTTTTTTTTTGCTTTTTCTATTTCTACTTTGGCTTTCTAATTTGCTTCTCGATACAGTGATGCAAGATATGGGGCATTTGGATGTTTCTGTATTTTGCTAGTTTTCCTGAGTTTTCTTAACGCTTTTCTTCTATCTGTAATTGCCTTTTCGACTGATTTATTCCAATATGGAACGTTTTTTTTTTTTGTTGGATTTTACCAGTCGATCGTGCAATGCTCTGTTCGGCTGCTTCAATAAGTATGCTGCAGAAGGCTTCAACTGATAGCAATGTCGGCTCGGTAATAATATTGTCTATAAAAATGTATAACTCGACCAGTCTGCTTTACTATATTTCCACCTTGGTCGTATGGACATCATTGAGGTCATTATAAATAAGGATAGGGAAGTGATCATAACCGTGCAAATCTTTTTCTACTGATACACTAAATGATGAAGCAGAGCAAGTTGAACGCAATGATCGATGCAGGATCCGGTATCATCACTTGGAGATATTCTGGTGGGAGTCCTGTTGCTTTAAGTCTGCAGGTTGTTTAAGTTAAATATATTTTCCAGTATTTTTCCTCTATTATTGTTACGCGGGTTATTCCATCTTGTGTTAGAGGTATTTAAATCGCCTACAAAGGCTATAGGACCGTTGATTTGATAAAGGGTTTGTGTTAGATAAACAGAAAGTTCGTTATTTGGATCTAACAACTTGCAGGTATGTATGTACAGACTATTGTCATATCGAAAGGTACTTTAGTTGAGATTGCTTATAGTGGAAAACTGGATGAAAAATTGAGATTTTTGTATGGGATATCTTTTATAACCGGGGCGGTCCTGTGACCGAGGCGATAACGTCGCCGGTCTTCACATGGCAGAACCGGGGTTCAAATCCCATCCATACACCCTCCCCGTACGTAGGGCTAACTACTTTGCTTCGGGTAAAATTAAGTCACTGAAATCCAGAAATGGCAGGCCAAGACCTCAGGAGGTTGTATAGTGCCAAGGAAGAAGATCTTTTCTAACCCCGAGACAAACGCTGTGTTGTAATGTTGGTTTCTTGTTGAAGGTTCAATCGTAATTATTTTAAGTTTTGTGATGTAAAATTTAGGACATATGATTGATTTCTTGCAAAGCAATGAAGTAGGGATTGTATTTAAAAATAATAATTTTAAGTTCGTCAACATTGTTGTTCATACCTCTGATATTCCATGAGATAATGTTAGGTGAGTGATTCGGATTATTACTTAAGTGATTTGTTATAGATTAAAGAGGAGTAAAGCAAAGTTGCACAAATCAGAGGTCCTTTCCGTGTAGAGAAAAAATAATGGATTTTACGGTTTTTTTTTATCGTTTTCTCGTTTTAACTTTTGTGGTTTCAGTATCTGCGCGTGTGTTTGGTTTTGTTTCGGTAGTGATGTTCTCTTCAGTGGAATAGGCTGTGTCTACTTTTTTTTGTGCGACGGTTAACCGTTATGACAGTCTTTGTTATGGTATAATTTGTGTGTGTTTGCTTCGTTAGTTTGATTTTCGTTATCTGAACTATCGGAGTTGACGGATTCTGTATGCGTGTTAGATTTGTGTTTAATGGTGTTGACGTATATTCTACGTAGGTTATCGCGTTCTTTCAGCAATTTTGCTGTGTTGTTGCTCATCTCTTCCATCTTTGCTTGTAGTGATGCAACAGCTTTTGTCAGTTCGATTATCTTTCGCTTGGTCTTTCGCCGATTCTTGCTGCACGTGCTGCAGTTATTAGTTGATTGATTTGGTTCCATTTTTGAAAATGATTTTGGCTTGAGCAGTTGTCGATTTTATTTTGATAATTGTTTGTTCGTTTATGTAGGATAGACAGGATCTGCTCAGAGAGGTGTGATTACCGAGACAATTTTTGCATCTAGTAAGAGATGAACATTCTCCATGCTCCCTCTCTCCACAGTTGATGCAGCAATTTACCTCAGTGCATCTGTTTTTGGTGTGTCCAATGATCAAGCAGTTTGTGCAAATCATCGATCGATGATAGTAGGTTCGAGTTTTTGTAACTAAACACCCGACTCGTATCTCGCTGGATACTGCAACAGAGTCAATTTTAGGAAAGAGTTGGTGGGCTTGATTTCTCCATTCTCTTTTTGCAAAAAACGCTCCACAGAGATTACTATCTGCTCTTTCATTTCGCTCAAAATTTCATCATCAGAGGGACCGTCCAAGCTGTTACATACGATTAGGCATTGAACACTGTTAAGGTGTGGGTGTGGTGCGTTAGTTACTTCTGTATCATTTGTTAGTTTTTTTAAACTTTGTAGCTTATCGAATTGCGCACGACTCCGGGTTTTGATCAGCAGTTTTGTCCCTTTCTCTAACGGTGTGCAGGGCTCTATGCTACCTGCGTGGCTACAAAGGCTTTTCTCAATTATAAATGGGTTTTTGGGCACAATTTGCCCTCATTTGCGCTCAAAATCTAGAAGAGCAGTTGTCCCCTTGAGTTGTCAGGATCCATCCATGGTGGTGTTTGACGCTCTCGAATATTGGATGGGGTATGTGGATGGCCTCCCCAGGCCGGGCCTGGCCCTCCCATGGTTAATGGGATGCCCTTAACTCTAATTTACTGTATTTCACTTACAATATGTTCCAAAATATGTGTATTCATTATGATTATACAAATGCTAGCGTTTGCGCGAGTTAATAAACCTGCGTTGTCAACACAGCATTTTCTAGTGTTGTCAACCACCACCGGCCACTGCACTGATAAATTGCACCGATCAGCAAACCGTGTTGATCGTCTGACCTAGTTAACGATTGCAAAACATGCAATAGCCGAATCAGCAATAGTCATCAAGAATCGTCAATACCTTCCCCTTCCCCATCCAATTCCCAAAAAGCAACTTGTATGTAAATCAAACTTAATAAACTCACTCCGATTTTGATCGCAGAATAAGCAAGTCCCGATTTCCTTCGTCTGTGTCCGAACCCAATAGTTTTAATTCGCGCCAAAAGTTGGTATCTCCTTTGCTGAAAAAATATAACACTCTTCTGACTTTAAGATTCACTCTGTGTGTCTCTTTCACTCGCGAATACTGAACACTATAGACCACTACTACACTGATGTTCAATGCGCTGAGAGTTTAACTATTGATCACGCACTTTCTCTCTCAGTGCTCCTCTATCCAAAGTACGTCTGTTAGCCACGTAGATTCGCAGTCGACTGAGCAATGCATATAAATAAAACAAGTTATACGAATCCGTTATAAGATAAGAAAATGAAACAACTCAATACTAATTGACAAAGATCAATGTATCAGCACCGTGTAGATATAATTATTACATGAAATCAAAAATAAACTATCTAGGATACAGGAACGCCTGATGGTCTAGAATCGGGTGATAAAAACATGTCCCAAGTTTCACTGAATATTTACGATGACCCTAGTACGATGCAAGCATTTCTTCTTGAATTTACAATCTGCTATGATATGACTAGTACATTCTGAGGCATAAACAATACATTATTATGAGAAAAGCAAAACGTCCATTTGTTACATAATTCCCGCTTTTCTATTCCAAGATTATGTGTTCAATATTTGGTGTAAAAACTACGCGAAAATAATTAAATCGCGTATCGCTCACAGTGAAATCAAAACCAAGTATATGCCTTAATCGGATTTTCTAAATCAAAACATATACGCTTCAACTTCAACAGATAAAATAAACACTAAATAAGTTGAGATATTTGAATAACATTATTACTGCAACTGAGCAGAGCATCCCCGCATTTTGACTGGTCACTCACTCAACAGGATTCTTTCTTACTGTTCTCCTTAACGTAGAACTTTCTTTCTTTTAATTCTTTTTAATATTGTTATGGTGTAAAGAATAAGATGTTTAAAATTTCCAATCCCCCTTCAACAGCAGCATCTTTACCGCATTTTCCGTTTAGATTCGCACTGCTGTCTGAATTGTATGTGTGCAATGCACATGCAAGCACGCTGGACAATCATTTCTGACCATGAGCAAGTAAGAGCGCTAATTTCAACGTTAGTCTAAATGATTAGCGTCATTGAATGCAGGACGTACGCTTAAGCTCTGACGGGCTTCAGAATAACCGCAAAAAAGCCGACTCGAACTATAGACGTCTGTCTCAGACATGGCCACACTGGGCCGGCACAGAGCGCCTTTTTTCCTTTCCCTTCTTAATTTACACTTAGCGAAAGGTGGAGAATGATGTATTATAATAATGCTATTTCACCCTACCCCCACCAAAAAGAAACCCAACCCTTCGGGGCTGCTCCAGACGATGGTCTCTGCTCCGAGCCAGCCATGCCTTAATGCTCAATTCTCGCCCCGTCTATAGACAGCAAAATGGAATCGAGAAACCAGACCCATAAGTAAGCTGGGGAACGCAGGCTGGATGAAACCGTTGCGGTTGCGGTGAGCTTCTCATCCACACCAGCTATCCCAAGTCCTCTGACTAGTTGATGATAATGCCTGTGCTCTGAGTTGCGGCACCGCGTCGGCGGCACAATTCTTTCATCTTGTTCCATCATTCCCGTCATTCTCCTTTTGCCGGAGGACTTACCGCATTCTACCTTCACAACCTTGTCTCAGGTCAGCCCGACGACCGTTCGTCGTTTCGTACGGCCGCACGGAGCACTCCCGGGCAGAGTGGAGTAGTAATTCAAAGCATTTGACCCACCGGTGCAAGAGCCAAATATGAGTGGGGATAGATTTTCACAACGAAAACCCCGTAATTTTTATTTGAGTATTATTCTGCGGATAATCATTGAAAATTAAAAAAAACTGGCTCTATTCGTAGCAGGATTCGTTTCGTGCGGTAGAAGGGGTTGGTTTTTATTGCAGGTTGACTACGCTTCCCGATTACATCAACTAACTAAATAAGTTCCTAATGAAGGTGACCACTCATGAAAGCCATAAGTTGTGGCTGTTCGCAGGACATACTACACACTTAAGCGCAAATCATCCTTTCCAGTGTGAGTTGATGACTTCAAACAATTTTGCAAGGTAGAAACGCCTATAGTTCATAGTCTTCAATATACGAAATTTATTTCTGTAATTGCTGGCACTCTCACGTCAACTTCGTCATGTCGGGAATGAATCTTTTATATGCAGTATTCCCGAGTGCCGATCTGCACGGTTGTGACGAGAGTTTCTCCGGTGTCAATTTTTTCCGCCCTACCCTTAAGCACACCGGGAAGCACCCGATCCGCCGCTCTCCTTCACCATTCTCTGTATCGCTATGATCGTGGACGCCGTCGTCATGACTCATGCCTTCCTTTTAGATGCCTGATCGCGGTGTAATGATGATGAGATGATGGTCTATTAAGTTCAATTATTATAACACCAACCAGCGGATTCGAGATCGGTTCTGCAACCGGTTTCCAGTTCCTTGAGGTAAAATCATTCTGTGTGTAGCAAATCGTTGTATATATATATATATAGCCTACAGTGCTGGACGATTAAAGAAAACTAACAATATTTTGTAACAATGGAAAAATTTAGGTTTATGGTACCGATAGTAAACGAATGTACAAAGCTTTTTTTTTGTAAAACTTAGTTGAAGATGTTGTTTTAAACGAGGATATCACTGCATCAATCAAAGCGGCTCCGAATAATCTTTTGTCTAACTATTTTGGTTCATAGCAAAAATGCGTTAAACAACAAAGTAAGATTATTTCTGGTGAGCGCACCAGGGATAAAGTGTCCTTTCACGGTTTGCAGAAGGAAATGTCTCTAAACTTACGATGGAAGGTATATGTTTTAAAATTTAGTTTTAAGCAATACGGCCAGCCTGTCCTACATGAATAAAAACTAAGATTATTCATCAAATTAAAAGATTATATACTTTTTTTGTGTTCAGTGTATAATCCTATCAAACTCATCTCATATCAATCTTTCAAATGAGTTAAATAAATTATTAAAAAAGTCAACTTTTTAATGTATAATTTAATGTATTACATACCAGGCGGTTCTATTGGAATGTTTTTTTGTTAAAGTGTTTACTTTTAGAAGTTTGATTTTAATGCAAAGGTTTATAAATTTTACATAATAAAGAAAAAATTTCGACTAACTAAAATACTTTCGGAAAAAAACGAATCATGTTTGGCTCAACTGGATTGCTAGTAGACGCATTTTTCGCATTTTTATTGATTGATAACAAGAACATTAAATATGAATATGACCTGGCCGTTCTATATAACCAATTAAAATCACAATATGATTAAAATTCAGAGAAAAAATAAATTTTAAAGTGATTTAAACAATCGCGCTCTCCATTAACTCTCTCATTCAGTATCGTACGCGACATTGATTTTGTTTTTCGTTTTTTGTTTTGATTTTTTATATTTTTGTATGAAAATGTTAAAGTGACACTGTGAAAATCATGCCAAACAGATTCTCAGCAGGAAAATGGCTAACCGTCTAGAAGCAATATTACACATATTACAAAAATTTAAATAATAGTTTTCCATAAATAAACAGATATCATGATATTTTTATTGTTTTGTCCGTTACTGTATATGTAATCTACATCTCTATATATGTGTATATATATGGCTGTTTGTGCTATTACGTTTTTGCTCGTTTTCTTTGCAAAGTGCTGTTCTGTACCGTTCGCATTTAGACTTTCCTACGTGTGTATCTTCGGTTGTGTCTGCTTCCTGCTTCCTCGGCCATTTCGTTTTATCTTTTCTCCTTATAGAACGGATCGCTGTCGAGGAATTGCCCTTAGGGAAAGATGAAAGAGATAAAATAATGATCTTACATCGCTTCCACCTATTTGATACTTTTTCTATACCTTCTTTCGCATGGAATTCATCTTTGAAGTTTTGTTGCTGTGGTTGCTGTTGGGTGGAATGGTGCATGAACCGGGAGTTGGGAAAACAGATTTTTGCCTTTCGCTCCATTCTCGCGGCTCGATCGTTGATCGACAGGGGTGGGCAATATCCAACCCGCTGGCTGAGTTCATCTGGTCCGAAAGAAGATGTTAGTGGGACTCGCAAAAAAAAAAACCCAAGATATCGTCATCAAGGGTTCACCGACTGTTTTTAGACTCAATCTTTGTTTAAAATTTTTCGATTGTCCGATTATTTAAAATCGGACAATTTTTTTATTGACTAAGGTCAATATAAATTGATCGATTTGATTATTGAGATTATTGAGCTTATTAGCTTTGCTTAACACGCAAGCATATAAAATTTAAATATATGCAAGAAAGTCTCTTCATTGAAAACTAATGACAAACTATGGCGTCTGCGTGTTTACTATCTGACCTTTTTTGAGAAAAGTGTTGCCGACCCCTGGTGTAGTGCTCATTGATCCCCCCAACTCTTCCCTTCCCGCCACCTAGTAATTTCCAGCACCCCACCGATTCATGCACCGTTCACGTTTCACCGATTCGCTGCAGTCTCGCATCCTTGCGGTCCTTTTCAAAGGCATTTCTCTCCGATTGCTTTCTGATGGGTTGTGTGTATTTTTTCAACCCTTTTAATCAATAGTTCTTCCTATGGTTTATTGTCTTGCTGCTTCTCCCTCTGCCCTCACATTCTCAAGCAGTTCCCTTATCGCAGCGTTTCACTGCTCGTGGGGTTCATTTAATTCCGATCAGTCGATGCTACCCCCACATTCCCAAAAGATTAAACAGAAATCATAAGAGTTTCGAGGAGGTTTCCCACGGGATAAGCTACTTCCAAAAGTCTTGGCAGAGTTGACGTGAAGATTCACGCGGAGGCAAATATTGTGTATAAAAAAACGATTAATACAATGCTGAGCGAGATTTTTATACCGTGGAAGATTTAAGCCTATGTAAAACTGTATGGACACACATGGAATCCTCGTGAAACTCGAATTAATATTTGTTAGACGTTTGTATATTAGTTGATTCGGACCTTTGTATGTTCTAGAAACGTTTCTTCTATCAAACTGTGGATCTTCCTGTACTGTGGTGTGTAGGACCGAACACTAAGCATGAGTCCACGGGATCATCAATGTACCTTGGATGTTATGAACCCAAGACCAAGACCTCGTTTTGGTTTCGGATTCGTTTTGATTCCGGAATCGTCTTGATTCCGGAGTCGAATTGGTTCCGGACTCGTTTTGGTTCCGGTCTCATTTTGGTTCCGGACTCATTTTTGACTCCGCGCTCCAGATTCCCGTTCTGCTGCAAATGTATGTCGTGCACACTGTTCTGCGTTATCTCCTCTCTTCTTTGTCCTTACCAGACGGTTGCTTGGTGGTATAATTTATGGGTAGAATTTTGGAGACGCCGGAGATTTTCTCTTACTTTCGCTTACTGTGTTTCTTTTTCATTTTGCAGCGGCTGCTTACTCGTCGTTGGCTTTGCACATCTTTTTTTCTATTCTTGCTCGGTAAACGTTACAATTTTTTCTTCTATTTTGTAATAGCGCACCAACACATACATGCGCACACCGCTTTGCAGTACATTCGTGACAGATTGTTTTACAGGATAGTCTGGCCGTGGTAAATTTGTTTGGGTGCATAAACCTTTAAATGATTTTGATTATGAAACTTTCTATTATGAAGTTTTGACTGATTGATTGTTTAACATGGGCAGATAATGATTTTTCGGCTTTGGTAATGCCAGCAACACCTTGCTTTGGCAAGATCTTCATATGGCTCTGCACATACAGCCACACCCAAGGAGCTCCAAGACCCCGAGATCCCCTCCCTCCCCTCCCGCTGCACCTACCCCTGAAAATGCGGTTGAAACACCGAGCGTAACCGCTGATGTCGCAGAAGAACGAGACAGCATGAAGGACCGCAACCCCCAAGAGTCGACGCTGATGATGCTCGAACCGTCGCAAAACAGCAGCGAAACTACAGGCTGCGTTAGCAACGGCGAGAGAGTTGCATTTGTACACGAAGAACCAGCACAACGTACATGCTCCCATCAAGAAAATGGCCGTGAAAATACTGTCAGACCTCGGCAGTGTTGAATGGGAGCTACTTTCTTGGAAACTGCGGGCAGAGAGAACTGAAAGAGTGCTGAGAAACAATGTGGCATCGGGACCCCAGGCTCCGTCCAAAAGGGGGAGAAATCTCGGCTCCCCTGAAGTACTTGAGGAGCAGCAGAAGCGAGTAAAAAGCGAAGCTGGTATGGGTAAAGTAGCAAACAGTGACACAGCGGACGCTGCAAGTACTATTGCCACGGCGAACCTACAGATATCAGATGCAGATGAGTCCACATAGAGGAGCCTCATAGAGGAGTCTGTAAGCACAACCGGACAAGTGAGGGTGCTGAACCGGTCGGAAACGGTAGAGTGCCGCGATGTTGACATTGAGACCAAGGCAGAACAGGTGGTATCGGCCTTCAGGCAGCAATTCGATTGTGGAAGCACCCTCTTGGGGGCGAAGCTAAGACTATCATACAACGGTACGCAGACGGCATATATAAAAATGCCTGGGGATTTAGCAGCGAAGGTGGTACGTGCTGGTACGTTGAAGGTAGACTGGTCCAGTTGCCCGGTACGGATCCTACCGCCTAACAGGAGATGATTCCGCTGTTGAGCAACAGACCACATCTCCCGCGATTGTAAGGGACCTGATCGAACCGATCTCTGTCTCTGTTGTGGAGAGAAAGGCCACCAGGCGCGCAGCTGCCACAATGCCTCGAAGTGTGTACTTTGTGCTCCTGGCGTAAATGCACACAAGACTAGTGGTCTTTGTGCCCAGCGGTGACAAAAGCGAAATCATGGAGATAGTGCAGGCCAACATAAACCACTGTGAGTCAGCGCAGGACCTACTGTGGCAGGCGATAGCGGAAGAACAGGGCGACGTCGCGGTAATCTCCGAGCCGTATCGTACCCCGAAAGACAACAGCTGCTGTGTAACAGACCGGACAGGCCTGGCTGCTATCTGGACGGTGGGCAGATTCCCCATACAGAAAGTAGTCTCGCACGACTCGGAGGGTTTCACCATCGCCATTGTGAACGGGGTCTATTTCTGCAGCTGTTACGCATCACCCAGCTGGGAACTGGAGAGATTTAACACAATGTTGGACAACCTCGTTGATGCTCTTGTAGGGTGCAACCCAGTCGTCGTTGCCGGGGACTTCAACGCTTGGGCGGTTGAGTGGGGTAACCCGAGTACCAACAGCAGAGGGGAAGCGGTACTCGAGAGCCTCTCCAACTCAATGTGGTGCTGGGCAACGTTGGTAACACTCCCACGTTCAGCAGAAATGACAGAACTTCTGTCATTGACATCACGTTCTGCAGCCCAGTGCTGTCACGACACCTGAATTGGCGAGTGAGCGAGGCGTATACCTTCAGCGACCACCGCATGCTTCGGTACACCATCGGCAGAGATCACACTCCACTGCAGACACCTCGGGCATCAGTCCACGGCTGGAGAACGCAATGCTTTAACGAGGAGATGCGCTACACACTGGTGGGTTCCAGAACGTTGTGAGTGCGTTAGAGTTGAGAGATGCACTCTCCAAAGCATGCGACGCTACGATGCCAAGAAGGAAGTCTCCCAAAAACACGCGCCCTCCGGATTACTGGTGGACCGCTGCTATTGCGAGGCTCCGGACCAAGTGCATGAACGCTCGAAGGCGACTACAGCGGAACAGGTGCTTGGCGAGCAGAGAACAACTGAAGGCAACCTACGTTACGACAAGGTCGGATTTAAAGAGGGAAATTAAAGCCAGCAAAAGACGATGCTTCCTCGAGCTTTGCGCTGAAATCGCTCGGAAGCCCTGGGGATTCGCATACAAGACGGTGATGCGAAAAGCTAAAACTCGCAAGGAGCCCGTTGAGAGATGCCCCGAGAAGCTGAAGGGAATCATCGCGCAATTATTCCCTGAACACGGACCCTCGCAGCTGAGCTTTGCCTTCAGTACCCCTGAGTCCGTACCAGAACCGGTAACCATAGACGAGGTCCTGAAAATAGCCGAGCGCCTCAAACTGGGGAAAGCCCCCGGACCAGATGGGATCCCCAACGAGGCAGTCAAGACAGCAATGAAGGCATACCCACAAGTTTTCCAGGCCATACTGCAGAGCACTCTAGCTTCTAGTCAGTTCCCGTCGATATGGAAGAAACAGAAGTTGGTACTGATACCCAAACCAGGTAAACCTCCGGGTGACCCGTCGGCCCTAAGACCCTTGGGTCTCATAGACGGCCTGGCCAAAGTTCAGGAAATACCAATCTTGGACCGCCTGACTGCCCATGCCGAAGGGCAATACGGCCTCTCAGAACGACAGTTCGGGTTCCGAAGGAAGCGATCAACAGTCGACGCGATACTGGCAGTGCTTGAAAAGGGCTATGCCGCGTTCCAGCGGAAAAGGAGTGGAGCACGCTTTTGCGCAATCATCACGATAGACGTGAAAAATGCCTTCAACAGTGCCAGCTGGGAGGCAATTGCGGCAGCAATGGAGCGAATGAAGGTTCCCCCGTACCTGTGCAGGCTGCTGAGGAACTATCTCGATGTACGCATGCTGCAGTACGACACAGCGGAGGGAATCAAGACCGCTAGCATCACGGCTGGCGTACCGCAGGGATCAGTACTTGGTCCCACCTTGTGGAACGCAATGTATGACGATGTCTTGACCCTCGCGTTACCTCCAGGAGCGTAAGTAATCGGTTTCGCGGACGACATCGCCCTCACCATCACCGGCGAATCCGTCGCGGAGATCGAGATGTTAGCGACCGACGCCGTGGGACGTATCGACTCTTGGATGAGGACAGTGAAACTGCAGATAGCACATGCGAAGACTGAGTTTATCGTCATTAGCAGTCATAAACGGATCCAGAAGGCATCGATCATGGTTGGAACAGAGTACATTGAGTCAGTCAGACACCTCAAGTACTAAGGGGTCACCATTGACGATCGCTTGAAGTTCGACGAGCACCTGAAGCAGGTCTGCGTAAAGGCATCAAGGACGGCAAACACACTCGTTTCATTTATGCCCAACATCGGTGGACCTAGCAGTAGTGCCAAACGACTACACACCTGCGTAGCTACCTCTGTGCTGAGATACGGAGCCCCAGCGTGGGCACACATCCTGGTGCAGAAACAGCACCAAGCTGCTGTCAACACAGTACATAGGATGTTGGCTAAGCGCGTCACCAGCGCATATAGGACGATCTCCTATGAAGCAGCGTGTGTTATCGCCGGCATGGTGCCTATCTGCATCACATTGGCAGAAGATCTGGAGAGCTTCTGGAATGCACGTACGGGGGAACCTAACGCCGGTAACGCAAGGAACACCGCGAAAAGGAACTCGACGAGGAAGTGGCAAGCTGAGTGGGACAGTTCCGCGAAGGGACGGTGGACGCATCGCTTGATCCCTAGCGTGGCAGACTGGGTTGGGAGGAAGCACGGAGAGGTCGACTTCTATGTTACGCAGTTTCTCTCCGGCCATGGCTGCTTCCGAGCCTATCTTCACCGGTTTCGGCACGCTTCATCGCCTCGTTGCCCAACGTGCGTTGACGAGGATGAGACAGCAGGGCATGTGCTGTTTGAGTGTCCGAGGTTTACGGAAGAGCGACAGCAGCTAAACAGCAAGTGTGGCAGAGAAGTTTCCAGTGCAAATCTGGTGGAGTCGATGCTGCAAAGCACTGACCTGTGGGAAGCTGTAGCAACCATGATGCAGGAAATCGGGACGAGACTCCAACGACGGTGGAAGGAAGACCAACGTGTTGGTCCCTCATAAGTGTATCTGTGCTCCGTGAATAGTGTTGTGTTCGTGTAATGTATTGTTACCAACTTTGTAATGTGTAGTTTTTCCGTGTGTGTATTGACTAAGTCCATTGCAGAGCCCCACTCATGAAGTAATACCGCGAGGTGATTCCGTGAGTGGTGGCAGCGACACTGCGTAGCCAAGGAGATTTTTTTACATGGGTAAGAATCCCATTGCGCCCGCTGGGTGTCAAGAAGATTTTAAACTCCTTGTCAAAAAAACATACACACACACACCTACGGCAGCCAGCCCCAACGGGCTTGTACCAGAGTCGACTCGGTGAATCAGCAGTGATACACAATAGTGCTGTGTTTGAAGGCTGGCTATTTGCGTTTCGTGTAAAGTAGAATAATTGACTGTTCGTACGTGCTAGCAACAACAAAAGTGATCGTCCTTGCATGGAGAAGTGGCGTTCTTTATGTTCAATATGATCCTGTAATTTTCGTCCGTTATGTGTAATAGTGAACACAAATCAGCGGCTGCCTTTAACGTGCGCAATTGGTTTAGTGGATCCGGTAAAACATCGCGTAGTATACCATCTCTCATTCTCTCAAAGAAACAAGAGAGTTCGCGCTCTCCTTGTGCTTACGTTTGCCGTTAAGCACACGCACACGAAAATGAGTGAACTAGATAAGGCTAAGTTCTTAATAGATGCCCCCCCCCCCCCCCCCTCATGGGCACTCATTTTTGCTACTGAGTTACCCAAAAGGGTATATTTTTCAGATTTTTTTGTGTAAGTATTTATTTATTTATTATTTTTAATTATCATAAATAATTATTACAACGATTTCTCACACTTTTGCTTAACTTTTACATAAATTTAAGGTAACTCAGTAGCGAAAAGTGAGAACCATTAGTGGGGGGGGGGACATCTATTAAGACTTTAGCCATAAAAAGGGCTGAGGCCGGCCATGTCAATGTTCGCAGAAATGTTGTGATGATAGAAGTTCGCGACATAAATGAGGTGACAACTCCGGAAGTAGTTGAACGTGCGCTGCAAGCACGTTTAGAACTTGGCACAGCTCGCCTTGATATAAAAATGAAGCCAGCATTTAATTGGCAGCTAAGCATGCGTTGCTTGTAGCGACATCGAGCGAGATAGAGATCGACTGGGCAGTTTGCCGAATTCGCATTCTTTCGCAAACGCGAAGGTGTTTCCGCTGCTGGGAGTTTAATCATGTCATGCGTGACTCTAAGGGCCCGGATAGGAGAAGGCACCAGGCTCACACTTGTACCAATCCAGCGGTATGCCTTGTATGTGCTCTGGGAAGCAACACTCACCAAATTGGAGGACCGTATTGTCTAGCAGCACAAAAGACATGGAAGTAATTCAAATAAACCTGAATCACTGTGAAGCTGCACAGGACCTCCTGTGCCAAGTAGTGGTAGAGGAAATGGGCGACGTCGTGCTCAATTAAGAGCCGTACCATCCGACTGCAACAATAACTGGGTATCTGACAAATCAGGCATACCTGCAATCTAGGCCGTGGGAAGCTTCCCAATTCAAAGACAAGTGTCCTGTGCGTACGAGGGTTTCGTCATAGCGGAAATAACCAAGCTGGGAGATAGAGAGGTTACATAGGATGATGGCCAACCTCGTCTTACAGCTCAGTGGGCTGAATCCTTTAACCATCGCTGGAGACTTCAACGCTTGGGCAGTTGAATGGGACAGCAAGCGTACGAATCATAGGGGAGACGCGGTTTTGGAAAGCCTTGCTCGACTGGACGTAGTCTTGGGGAACTTTGGCACCACTCCCACTTTTGACAGGAACAACAGGACGTCGATTATTGATATTACGTTCTGTAGCCCCGTCCTGGCGCCAAATCTGAATCGGCGAGAGTGTGAGGCGTATACCCTCAGCGATCATCGAGTTATCCGGTACTCCATTGACGAAAGACAAAGACCACGGCAACTGTCGTCAACAAACATTCAAGGCTGGAAAACACAAATGTTTAACGAAGAACTGTTTAAGGAGGCGTTAACATTGGGTGGTTTTTGGAGAAGTCCAGAATACTCCACAGCTGGTAGCTGCCCTGTCCACAGCATGTGATGTCACGATGCCTCGAAGAAAACCACCTAGGTGTACCCGAGCTCCAGTTTACTGGTGGAATTCGTCGATTGCAAAACTCCGGGCTGATTGCATGGCAGCCCGCAGAAAAGTATAGCATGAGAGGTGCCCGAGCAACAAATAACTGCTGAGAGACGCCTATATTAAGGTCCGATCCGACTTGAAAAGAGATATTAAGGCGAGCAAACGGCGATACTTTCTCCAACTCTATGCAGCGGTAGCTCAGAAGCCATGGGGGTCTGCGTTCAAAATACTAATGGGCAAAGCAAAAACCCATGAACCTATCGAGCGCTGCCCCAGTAAGCTCAAAGGCATCGTTGAGCAGTTGTTCCTAACGCGTAACTCTCCGGTACTGAGCCTCGCTTTCAGCGTCCCGGAGTCAAAGCCTGAGCCGATAACCCATGACGGAATCCTGAGAATCGCAGAACGCCTCAAGACAGGAAAAGCACCCGTTCCGGAAGGTATTCCCAACGAGGTCATCGCCGTAGCCATGAAAGAGTACCCTTAAGTGTTACAGGCGATATTCCAGGCTACTCTACTTTCTGGCCAGTTTCCGTCGATGTGGAAAAAGCAGAAGCTGGTCTTAATACCAAAGACGGGTAAGCCACCAGGTGACTTCGTCAGCCATGAGACCATTAGGCCTTGTCGCTACCTTTGAAAAGGCACAGGACATACCGATTCTGGATCGGTTGACTCAATTCATGGAAGGCAAACATGGTCTCTCCGAGAGACAGTTCGGTTTTCGGAAAAAAACGCTCCACGGTTGATGCAGTCCGTGGCGGTGCTCGAGAAGAGCTATGCAGCATTTCGACGATAAAGGTCCGGTTCCCGCTACTGCGGCATTCTCACCATAGACGTCAAAAACGCGTTCAACAGCATGGCCGCATGCTGCAATACGACACGGAGGACGAAGTTAAGATGATAAAGATGACAGCAGGTGTTCCACAGGGATCAGTACTTGGTCCCACCTTGTGGAACATTATGTACAATAATGTACTAACCTTGACACTTTCTCCAGGAGCCTAGCTTGACGACATCGCCCTGAGAGTAACAGACGAGTTTATTGGGGAAATCGAAATGATAGCCACGGATGCTGTCGGCAGGATTGACGAATGGATGAAATCAGCGAAGTTGGTTATTGCACACGCGAAAACAAACGCGAAGCAAATGCGTACCGCACTATATCCTACGAAGCTGTGTGTGTGATTGCAGGTATGGTACCTCTATGCTTCATCCTCGGGGAGGATCTTGAGAACTTCTTATCACGCAGTGCCTTTCCGATCAAGGCTGCTTCAGAAGCTACCTGCACAGGTTTCGTCACAATTCGTCTCCTCAATGTCCTGCATGTCCTTCGGATGTGGAAACAGCGGAACATGTTCAGTTGCCCAAGATTCCGAGCAGAGCGTCAACAGCTGAACAACCTGTGCGTTATGGAGGTGACGCGCTTCAACCTGGTGCAGTTGATGCTACAAAGTAGTGTTCAGTGGGAAGCCACATCAACGACGTTGCGTCTGATACTGATGGAGTTGCAGAAACGGTGGAGGCCTCCCCGTACGTAGGGCTGACTACTTTGCTACGGGTAAAATAAAGTCACAGAAAGCCTAAAATGGCAGGCCGAGACCTCTCGAGGTTGTAGTGCCAATGAAGAAGAAGATAAAGAAGAAAAATCTCAAGTCGCCCAAGTCGGGTGTCTAGGAAGATTTTAAACACCTTGTAAAAAAACACACGCACACACATGCGTAGATACACGCACGTGCAGCAATCTTATCAGCAAGAGTATGTTTTTCCATTAGCCGGCTGTCTTTGCGGTTTCTCACATATTTTCGAATACCTGCTTTCGCTTCTATCCCAACCATCTCACAATATAGGAACGTGCGTTGGTATATGTTGTCTCACTGTTTGAAAAAGCTGGTGGGAATGGGCGAGGAGTGCAAAAGGGAGGGGGAATCGGTAGGAGAAACGTGTACCAAAGTATGTTCCACTTAACATACCGCTTCGCCCGGATCTTAATGATTGCCAGTCGGAAAATGGTTAGAAAATCCTAACAGAGCAGGATACCGAGCTGTACCTCCGCTGTATTTAATTAACATTCGGATTAAGAAGCAAGACAAATAAGACACGTAAAAAGTAAAATAATAAAAATCTGCAACTACCGATCGATTGAGGATAGTGCGATCAATGGGTATTTGGAGGGTTTAGTTTATAGTTTCACTGCTATTACGCTTGGGGAATCTTGTGTGTTGCTTCCGTCGAACACATCACTCGCACCAAAAACTTCCCAAAAGGTGCATAAATCCGGATCATTTCTAGCTGCAAGACAACGAACGGCTTCGATGTTGGAGCCTACAGACGGGAAGAATAAAAATCGAGAAACGAGACAGCTTAAACGCTTTGTGCGGTTGTAGGAACTAGGGACGTACACCGAATGAAGTAGAAAGATGAATAAAAAATTAACGAACGCCGGAGAAGCAATCCATGGCGCAACTATTCGATACACAAGTTAATTCGTTCGTGAATGCGCTTCCCGATGTGCTTTGGTGTGTATTTCTGCTTGTCTGTTGCGTCCGACTACGCAGCAGTAGAGCACTTACCGCTCGAACTGGGGTGGTTCTCAATACCGGGACCAAGGGGCACTTTTTCGCTTATCTGACGCACATCGCCAAAAGAACCTCGAAAAGCACTCACTCTAATCTAACCGGTAGAACTAGCGCCGCCACTATATGGAGGACTTCGTATTGCCCATCAACTGCCCACCTTCCTCCGACAAGTTCGTACTTCCAAAATTGGATGCCACAGAAGCAGAGCTCCCCCTGCGAGATACGTTTGGAGGTTTTTTGTTTTGTTTTGTTTCACTTCGATACTTCTGTGCTTTAAACTGCGCTTTTTTGTGGATGTGGATACGCGTTTTGACTGGAGAAAACAAGCAATGCGAGAGGATGAAAACATATTTTGTTTTAAAAAGTAACATCAAAGTAAAAGTAACACTATTTGCATGCCATTTCATGTTTTGTAAAGTTCTGATCCTGTGTCTATAAGCTACCCTTCAACATCTCTATACAGGTTATAAAACTCCTTGTGAATGACTGTTTTGTGATTTGATATAGCGATACAGTCGAAATATCATAAAAAAGTCAATTAATAATACGCATCCGATATAGATGATACCTATCCTCAAACAAAATTGACAGTTTTTTTAAACTCATAAATGGCTTAACGTATAACCATTAGCATAAACAAACGATACCTCATTAGAAATCCTACAACGTGTGCTAACAGTGAAAAAAATGTCTCTAAATGTGACTCAAACAAGCGGAACGCGCCTGCATTGAGAAAAGAAGACACGTTTATAATTATGGTTTGTGCCCGGACAACTGAATCGGAACATCATGAAGGTTTCGCAGTATTCCTTGAACACCGTGAAATATAATCGAAGTGAGATGGAAATATGCAACAGTGGTTTTACGAAAGTCAGACGATCGGATTGCGTTCGGCCGACGCATTCCTGTCGAATTTTTCATTAAAAGGCTTCCCAACTACCCTGAACTGAGACCCTTGTACTATTTTCTTTATAGCGAAGATAAAAAAATATTCGTATAGAATATCTAGCAACATCAAAGTGGATATTAAGCCACAAAATTAATATTCGTTTTCGCTGATAATGCCCTGTAATTCAGTATTGCACGATACAAAAAATACTGTTACACTGGTAGGTAGTATCTGTTAACATTTAAAAAGTTTAAAAGCAACCGAAACCAGGAGTGATATGATCAGAACTCTAAAATAGTGCCATTTTATGTTAGAACGGTGTTTATAGTGGCTAGACAATTTACCCAAAAAATTTATATAATCATACTATCATCATCAAAATTTTTTTTGACATTTTTAACTGTTCCTAGTTATGCTAGCGTTAGAATTATGTGTCAGATTTATTTATTAGTTGTATCGTTCTGAGGCTTGCGTCGAACACTCGCTATTTGATCTTCCATGGCTGCTTTCGCCCTGCAAAAATTATGTTATATTAAGGCAAGTACAAGCATCTTCAAGATGGGAAAACGATGCATCTCAAGCACACTTGAAGGAAACCTCCCAAATCCACCATATGTGTGTACTTTTTATTTATCTATCGATCGCGTTCTCGTTCCATGCTCCCCATCTCTCGATTCGTGATTACCGTTTGAATTTGACCGGTCGAGTAGTTCTTCTGTACCCGGTACGGCTTCGCGTAAACACAAACAATTCTCGCCCGACCAGTCAAACGAAACGTACCGCTTCGGAATGATTGATGTGTGTTTTTGTAGCTTTTTTAACTTTTGTACACTGAAACGCGAATGACAAGCACAAAACGGAAGGGTGGAAACTGCACCCTTATCACCCCTTTGCCATTCTCCGCGACCAGCTGAATGCATTGTTTCGGATAATTAGCGGAAGGTACGCCGAAAATCGTTGGCGAAATTAAATCGCCCAAAAAGTGTACAAATAGCGTTTGTCCGTCCGTCCGTCCGTCCGTTGGGGACATCAATGTATCGTGCGATTGACGGGCGACCCAAGAATTGGCGGTTTAATCGGCTTTGATCTTGTCGGTCCCTCCTGCACTCATACAACAACAACTACAATAAAAAAACACGTCAAGAAGTTCTTGCGTCCCAATAGAACGATTACCGAAAAACTTTTAAATGTTATATTAAGGGGACGAGTAAAAACAAAAACACCAAAGAAGCGCGATAAAGCAAAAAAGCAATCATGCAATCGGACGTTTCCGATTTTCCGGCCCGATCGGCGATGGGAATGGAATGGATCAGATCCCTCAACGGTGCGCTTCGAGTGTTGCGAAGTTGAAAAAAAAGAATATTAATGAGAGGTTTCATAATTGGCAATGTGGATATCATTGCATTGTCTTAAAGGGTACTTTTGCTTGGAATTCGTGTTTAATTAAAAAGCGTATTTAAGATGCTAGTAATAAATTTTTAAACTGTATTATTCTTTTTGAATATGTACGATGGATGATATGAGCTATTTTTATAGATTAATCTCCAACTGAGCTTGAACGTTGAAGTATTACGTATCTTGTATTAAGTTCTGAGTACTACTACAGGCCATGCGGTTCAGATTACGTTGGTCGCAACGAACTATGAATTTAACCTTAAATTCAGGTTCCCTGCAGGGTCTTTGAGTCTTCTAGATCTTGAGCTGATCCTGAAGAACCCACAGAAAAATGATTGTTTCTGGTGTACAATATAGGTCAAATGTTTTGTATTTCGTGTGCTTCATTTCTTAAGATTTTAAAACTCAAATTATTTTTTTGCAAGAAATGGCTTCTGTGTCAACTTCAACTTCATTGATCTGAGGTGACAAGTTGGAACCGACAATAAAACAGATGATGAGAAACGGTCAAGGGTGCTAACTACAAACCAGTCATATTGACGCCTGAAGACACCTACATTAAAATCTACTTGTAACGTTGCACGGCGCTGGTACTTAAAATTACATTTATAGTCGTATTATTCATTTACGCCTCTGAGACATAGAATCTGTTCAAAATGTACGAATTCATCTATAACTATCGCAGCAACATAGCAGAAAAAAATTAAAAATCCTACCTATCCTATCCTAACTCTTTTACCCCCTTTCATATAACTTTATGTACATTGTAATAAAACTGAGCAGGCAAAAGGAGAACAATATTATCATTGTTACCGCAGTACCCGTACTGCTACTGCATCATCTTCGACATTCGTTCAAGATCGCAATTATGTTTTGCTGTTCCTTTGGTTTTGAACTGCATTGCACGACTGCTAAAGTGGGATTCTGAGGTTCGGTGCAAGAGGTTTCTGGTCTACCGTTTCCTCTCTCGCTCTTCTTTCCTCTTTATATGCATGCCATCATTTCCATGCATCGCATTTTCGCGGACTACATAAATACAGTGACCGACAATAGAATAGGACAACCGAAAATTTTTAAAATTTAATAAAAAAAAATGATTATGACATCGACTTAGTTGGCTGTTTTAAGAAATCTCTCTTATCACTATATGAATTATGAAACTGATTCTGAGCCTCCATTCTGATGAAAATATGATCAAAACACATTTTAAGACCTCGGCCCACGAGCTCAGCATTACATAGACTCATGTGTGTGAAATAGCCTTATAAGAATATCTAAATATCTTATAAGAAAAAAAGATAGGTTCATTTCAACTCAATGGCGACGTTTGTTTTAACCACACAGTGTTGAGA
This sequence comes from Anopheles stephensi, assembly GCF_013141755.1. Taxonomy (NCBI): domain Eukaryota; kingdom Metazoa; phylum Arthropoda; class Insecta; order Diptera; family Culicidae; genus Anopheles; species Anopheles stephensi. The sequence goes on from NC_050201.1 coordinate 18,614,703, forward strand.
AAATGTGCTGCATAAAAAATAGATAATTTTGTTTAATTTTAACTTTTAAACCTTATTTACCACGTAAACTAAACTCCTGACAGCAAAATAATGATGTAATTCCACTTTATATCATTGACACTACAATAAATTGTCTGCATTTATGGAAGTATTTCAAGGTCAATCGTAAACGCAAGAGTCATAACAATAACATTACTTTTTTATTTAAATGCCAGCGATGAAGACGAGATATGACGCCACGGGAATCGGTGTGAGACGAAGACTACCAGCACAAAGGAGAAATCACCGTAATCGTAATTTTTGAAAGGATTTTATGGTTCGAAATCGATTTCAAATGTTTGGAAATGCCTGAGCCCCACGGCCATCATTTTATGTTATTTTTTATATCATTTTTTGGCTGTCTGAATAGATGCCCCCCCCCCCCCCCCCCCCCCCCACTCACGGTACTCACTTTTCGCTACTGACTTACCTTAAATTTAGGTAAAAGTTAAGCAAAATCGTTTAAAATTATTGTAGTAATGCTTTATAATTATTAAAAGTAATAAATAAATAATAAATCAATAAATTCTTTCAGTAAAAAGTCTGAAAAATATACCCTTTTAGGTAACACAGTTGCAAAAATGAGTGTCCGTGATGAGGAGTGACATCTATTCAGACTTAAGCCCATTTTATTTATCTGTCTTACAAGATTATTGGTGCCACGTAGTTGGTAAGTTAGTTCTCACAACAAGAGAACAGTCCGGATTCAAGAGATTCAAGCCACGGTTCTTTTGTATGCCTATAGAATAAAATATGAAAGCAATACGGCCAGGCCGTTTTTTACGAATAAATAAAAAAAAAAATATGACGTTTTTTCAATGAAAAAAATTAATAAAACAATATTCACAGTCTTAAGCATCTCTTTTTTATTTTTTTTCTAACTATAGGAAAACTCTGACATTGAAAAACGTTTTATGGTTATTTAGTCAATTGGCGTTTTGTAAGAAATCAAGCATCTGTTTTACAAAGATTTTAATAAAAAATTAGAATATTGATGATTTTGTTTTTATAAATTTTGATATGATTATACGCACTAAAAGTATCGAAAGCAGTAGCTTGTACATGAAATATAAAGGTGGTCTTATTCTACTGTCCATCACTGTATATATTTTTTGTTCACCTCATGTAGCCTCCGACAACACTATTGTAATGGAATTGAATAAGCAAAGAGAAACGGTTAAAAGCATCTATACTGGAGGATGCTGGAGCGACAGTAGAGAAGTGACGTGAGGTTAAGATCGAGAAAAAAATTAAGAGTATAGCATTTTTTTCGTTTATTTATAGATGCTTTGGGTCTTTGAGACCTTATTTGCCTCTTAAGAGTAAAGCAATGCCCTGGTTCAAAATGCGAGCAAAATGAGGAAGATATAAGAACAGAAGAAAAAAACACCATAACAAAACACTCAAACGCTAGCAAACGCTTTGGACCAAAGCAGAACCATTGAAAGAAAAGGGGAAAAAACATGCTAACCCAGCCAGAGCCAAACATCCAGCTGGAATGTGTTAGGAAGAATGGTGTAGGTGAAGAGGAGGGAATTTGTACGCCATGACATTTCGCATGGTGAAGAATAGTGGTCCTTTGCGTGAGGACAGGTGAACAGGTCAAAAAACGGGGTCGTTACTCGGCACAATCCACTTGTATTGTAAATGTACCAAGTGCACCAGCAAAAACGGGAGAAACATAAACGGCTAACTACGATCGACTGGTAAGAACGATCTTATTACTAAAGATCAAGAACTGCTGCTGTAAATCGAAAACATGAATCCACAAAAATGACCGTTGAATAAATAATTAAATAAAATCGCTATAACAAGATGTGGGGCAATTGGGTAAATTCTTTGTGCTTGAACCAGATTCTTCTTCTTCTGCCACACATTCCTGGGTTACTTGACTTTACTAGCTTAGTTGTAGTCAATCTTAGGGAGACGATTCCGGACCAGATTCGATGCCCTATTCTGCCGTCTAAAGATTAGTGCCGCTACCGCCTCGGCCACCGGACCACCCAAAAAATCCAAATAAACCACAGATAATAGGGTAGTGATGATGACATGATTGACTTACTCGTTTGAGGATGCTTGGGTGGTATTACCATGCCTTTACAGCAATTTTTATTTGCATCGTCTATAACAATATTCATGCACAATTTAATTAACATATAATGAAAAGCAATAAATGTTAATAACTTACGCGGCTTCCACTCATTAAAGGATCGCAGTGCGCATACGATCGTCCGTTTTGAACATCATTTCTGGAGAACCTTCATTTCATTTATAACGTTATAAATGTACACATTTTTTACACACACCCTGCAAACACTCGTAAGGACAATCACACAACCAACAACAAATTCTGTCCACACGTGCGACATGATATGGGTCCATAATGCTGAAAAAACAAGGTAGCAAAACGCTCGATACCTTGGCTGCAGACGCAACGATCGGTGATACGGCCGGAAAGTGGAAGGATAGGTTGCCAGGGGTTTGTGTGGCTGTCTGTCGCACGACGCGACACGACGGACGAACGTCGGGAACGGTTAGTGGATCCCGGGCGGTAAAAGGTAAGCAATTTATGATCGGGGAAGGAGGAAAGAGTCGGAATCCAATGGGAATCGGAAAGATAGTTAATCCGAGGGAGTTAGAAGGGGGGGAGGGGGGGAGAGAGGGATAAACGGGTAGAGAAGAAGAAGCAACAGGGCACTCTGGTCGGAGAGCATTAAAAGATCAAAGAACGAACCGACACTGTGGCACCTTTTATGATCGCTGCCTGCTTCCTTCTCACTCTCTCGGTCTCTTTCTCTCTTTCTCTCTCACACACGTATCTCGATTTCATATACTCTCTCTCTCTTCCACTTCTTTTCCCGTGTACTGTTATTCATTCTTTGCCGCTCAAGCGGTCGTCTCCCTGCTGCCCTGTTCCTTTCCAATCCTTTAGCCTCCCGCTCGATTCGCTACGCAGCAACGATGGGAGGAAGTCATGCAAAGACGCGTTTTTTTGCCCGTCTTCTCGGTTTGCTGCGGCGGATTTTTCTTTCCCACTTTAGCTTGATGAACTTTCCGCCTGATTCCAAGCACGACTGGGTTTTGAGTACTGCAGATAATAGAGCACCGGCAAAAAAAGGTGGGGGGGGGGGGGTTAGGAAAAAGGTGAGCCGGCCAAGTATGTGCGAATATATAAGTGTGTGTGTGTTCAAACGTAATCTGCTGCTTCTCTGTTTTGTTCTAGCTGGCGTCACGGATCACGGAGAGTCTTCGTCTGTAAACGTCCCGTTTTTTGTTATACTTCTTTTTGTTTAAAGTTTAGCAGGCACATGCAAGATTGCCGATTTTTGCACTTCGACTCGCGTTAGCTACAAAACTGTTCATTTGTAGCCTTTCCCCCAAAACGGAAAAGGGTTCAAACCCCTGGAACCCCCTATCCAGAACCCGAACGGGACGAACCCTTTTGAGGGGTCGTATTCCTGCAAAAAACCACGACGGAGTAGATATCGGTTGCGCTAGAAATAATTTTACTGTTGTTCTCTTCAATGAACTTACCGCGCTGATTTTAAACCATAGCTCTCTTAGGGGCATGCCGGGTGTGAATGTGTGTGTGTATCAAACCACGGCGATGGTAACTGAATCTTAGTTAGTTTTTTTTTAATAAGTGAGCTTCGAATTGACACTGAGCCGATGGATCGAGTTCTTTTATGGCTTACTACTTACTTACAGTTTGTTAGTTGTTGTAAAACTATGTGATAGCTTCTGCCAAACGGATACGATTTTGATCGTAATAGCACAAATTCTTTGTAGCTTAAAGGAGGAATTTGTTTTTATGAGGAGTTTATTTATGAGGCTTTGGGACTTTGAGACCTCATTCGCCCATTTACATAAAGAAAGAATAAAAGATCAGGTAACGACAAAATTAGGAACTAATACTCTCCGACGCAAGCGCAAGTATGGTACGATCGTTCGCGTGACGATCACTAGCACGACAGGTCGGTAGTGCTCAGGATCTTGACTCAGTTCAGCAGTGTATTGTTGTTGTTAAGCCAGGATGAAAAATTTAATTACTATATACACCCACACTAATTGCATTTATGTGGTGCTTTTGTCTAGAAGTAATTAAAAAAAAAAAAAGTAATTTTTCTAAAATTCACATAAAAAGCGATCTATTACAATATAATAAAAAGTAATAGAAAATGTGATTTTTGACTCAATTTGTTAAACATATTTTATTCAAATAGAGACAATACAACAAATAATCACAACCAACCTAACAGAAATAGCGATACTGTGTGCCTAGTACAGTTAATCGGAAAGCTGTCGTGGTGTTTAAATACATAAACAAAAATTTGCCATCAATCCGTAATGACCAAACGACACGAGTATGTGTTACGTGCACCGGGAAAAATCTATTGCCATCATTGTGCAAACCACCACCCACCCCCCCCCCCCCTCCCTCCCATCCTTACACTCCCAGGGCACCCAACCCTGTAAGAGCAGGGGGGCTTTTGTCGGTATCGTTTTCATGCCGACGCCGGTAGTTTACACCTTTTGATGTATGTACGGATTGCGGCCGTACCGTGGTTGCGCCGGCATACATCGAGTGAAGTGCTTCAAGCCAAGAAGCAGAAAAAGGCAGATAAAAGGCTGGAGGACTGAAGATTTGGCGTGCGAAAATGTAAAGATAAATTTGAAAAAGAAATTAATCGGTGGACCGAGCATCAATGTGATCGCGTGGGGCACAACGGAGGTACGAGGGATCGTCCAGACGCGATGATAAGATAGCAAGCCTTCTGGGATAGATAGAGTGAGGGGTGAGCGAGTTTGGGGAGGGCGAAAGTCGCTATGGAAGGGATGACATAGAAAGGGACTGATAGTATGGAAGAAACTTGATTTCTGATGCAGTTTATACAAAAATTTTGCTCACAATTTTTGTCCACAAACACTTTAGTTATCGTTGATGTAGTTTGTTTTTAATTGTTCGCAAAGACTTTTAGTCAAATCATTAACATTAATGCGTCTTGTTGACACGATCTGTTGATAGCTCTAGCGCGATATTTGATGACATCAGGCGCTGACACGTACGCTAGGAAATAGCCACCTTTCCCACCTTCTCCCAGAAATCCTATCCGGGTTCAGTTACCCAGCTACTAGTAGTTCTCTGAGTAAGATTAGAAGGCTTCCAGAGGTTGTATTGCCAAATCCAAGATAAGTGTTGCGTCTCTTTCTAATGTTCTACACTGATGGACAATAGAATAAAACCACTCGATTTTGTAAAAATGGAGCACGTAAACATGATATGTTAACGAATCAACTTAGTTTGTTTTTTTTTATTTAATTGAGTTCTTACAAAAACGTGGATATCATTTGTATTGTATTTTGTATTGTATTTGTGTATTGTTATTTTGATACAAATATAGTTAAAATATGAGAACAACCTAATAACAGTATTATTCAAATTCAAAACTAATCAAAAATCTAAACACATATCTATAGTCTTTCTAGCATCTATTCTACAATAAAACAATAATCAATAAACTGCACAGGTTACCTTTTCATTTTTGAAGTATTATTTTATATTTATGCTACTATTTTTTAAGAGCTTCTGACTTTTTATGCTACAATAATGATTTGGTTAATTATTGACAAAATCAAAACTACAGATGTTTCACACGATTTTGGAATAGTTATAACTATTTTAACTATCATATCCCGTAAACTATTCCAAGGTGCCGTTCTTCGAAAGGCAGGATCGAGATTCAAATCCCATGCGGGGACTGTCCTCCCGTAGTGAGGACTGACTACCCAACTACTTGGTAACAATAAGTCTTCTTATTCTTCTTCATTGGCACTACAACTTTGAAAGGTCTCGGCCTTCCATTTTTGGCTTTCTGTGACTTTATTTTACCCGTAGCAAAGTATTCAGCTCTGCGTACGGGGAGGGGGTCTGGATGGGATTTGAATCCCGGTCCTGCCGTGTGAAAACCCGGACTGCCGTGTTCTAACTATCCTGATACGGGTAAAATCAAGTCAAGGAAGCTAGAAATGACAGTTCAAGACCCCCTTAGCTTTATAGCCAATGAAGTAGAATAATTATCGCAAGCAGAATTTGTAAACCCGAATTTTATACTCTTTTCTTCTGTTGATCACTGTAGCTAACATAGATTTTGGTAGATAAGGAAGTAAAATATTTTAACTTATCGAATTTCCTAACAACAGGCCCTAAGTAAGGAGTCCAGAATAGTTTGAAGTCTAGAACAGCTGCTGAGTACATACTAAGGTAAGAGGATGCAATTTATGCGGAAATAATCATTCAGACACCAGCGAAACAGGATAATGCCTGCAAGTGCTAATTTTCTCTACTCTTGGAACTCGTCACTGGCGGTGGTAAGCGAAGATCAAAGCATCATTACCAGCAGGATATATGGGCGGGCGGACAGACATTGCCCACCGTTGTTGAAGAAGCAGGATGTTTGCCGACTCGATGTGCTAACGGGTTGGTCCGTTCTGTTAGCGTGCCCAACAAACGTGTCGGGCAAAGAAAGCAAATAACCGGCATATGCCGTTTAGCGTGGCTCGCCAAAGAAGAACTTGTGAAATTTCACAGTTTCATCGTAAGCGGCTCTGTTTTATGGGACTTATTGGGCGATTGCTGCAGCCACCGCCAAATGCGTGATGTTTCTTTCTTTCTTTGGAATCATTCTACCGGGTGGATCGCCTGTGTAAACAAGGCGTTCTATATAGTAGAATGGGTTCAGCTCAGCCGTCCCAGAGTCCAGTGTGTCGCTGTCGTACAAACCAGCAATGAAACATTGAAGTAAACAATTGTCTCGTACACACACAAGGATTCCCGGCCATCCCATCAGATTAATGTTCTAGGTAGAGAAATGTATGTAAAATGGAATTTAATATCATCATTTGAACGCTTAAATGCCACCATAAAATTAGGTTTATGATTTCACAGCACAATAAAAGGCGCGGTAATAAACAACGGCTTTAACATTTGCTATCAGTGGTCAAACTCTGTTCCACCAGACAAGCGAAAACGACTGTCATCAGTGGAGAAGATGAAAGACTGAGACGAGTCAAATAGACGATCCACCTCCCACACACACACACACATGCGCAGAAGAAGCGTATTGATCCGATTTAAGTGATCGAAAACAAATTCATTGGAAGAGAAGAGTGTGTGTGTGTGTGTGTGTGTGTGTGTGTGAGAGAGAGAGATAGAGTGAAAGCGAAACGCTTTATCATTGGAACACCCGACACGAAAAGATTTTAGCATGACCGGATTCAATGGATGGCGTATATTTGGGTCCAAAGCGTGTGTATACACTTATACATACACCATGCCAACACCAGGCCAGCATCAGGTGTGGAAGGGAAGTCAGGCCAAAAGGGGTAGCAAACGGCAAAAATCATATCGCAGGTGCTCACCCCAAACCTTTGCCACAACGGCTTCTAACGAACTTTAATGATTTCGTTTGATCTCTGCCGCTTTTCGAACAGACCGGCACGGCCGAACGGCTCATATGCTGCCAACATGAGCAAGAAAGAGTAGAGCGGATAAAAGAAGCCGCACTATTAAGGGTTCAGGCCAAAGCAAATCGAACGCTTGATGACGGTAGCACATGGACTGGCTAGGGGAAAGGTAGACAACAAAAAAGGAAAAACAAACCAAAGCAGCTCAAATGAATCCGTAAGCTGCCGTACAATAATAACGTCAAAAAAGACAGATACAGAAAGGTAGCGTTCGCCGGTGTGGCGGGAAAGAATGCGACTGGCAGAGGTGGGTATAATCCATCTCGGAGTGTGTGGCAAAAGGCTAATGACTTTAGATCACATATGCAAAAGTGACATTTTCACGTGACGTGCCCGAGAGAAGCAATGAGATATCTTCGGCTGGAAGTTACGTGAGTAATCTCACTGTTTGATGTATGAATAGGCTTTGAGCTAAAGCTGTGAATGAGCAATCGAGACCAGTTTTTTATGTTAAGAGTACAAGTATATTGAGCGACGGTCCGGTTGGACTAAGCAGTTGCCCGGTGTCGATTTTCACACTGCAGGACCGGATATCAAAACTCATCCGGACCGTCTCTTCGCCGTACTACATCAACAAGCTAAACCTAGTCACAAAACACAGGAGAAGCAGGCCAAGACCTCGGGAGGTTGTAAAGAGCCAAACAAGAAGAAGTAGTACATGTACAATAAGATGAGACATTAAAATGGCTTGATCTACTTTAAAAGATCTAAAGTTTCCATAAAATCATGATTTATTCAAGCTCATAAACGACCACTATACGCTAAGGTTGTATAGATGTTAAAGTGGAGGGCAAGAACATTATTCTGTTCAGATGAGACGAGGATAAAAACAAACGATTTATATTATTTCAACTTCGCAAAGTCGTATAACGTGTAACATTAGCATTATATATGCACGCACAATGGAGCGTCAATTAAAATTTAATCCCACACATATGCTGGTGCACTTAAAATCTAATAATCATTCAGCGGATAGGTAAGCAATGCTTACGCTATATCCGACCCCGCTAGGGAGAGATGCAAAAATGGTTTTAATGGTGGCTGTGTTTTAATGGCGGCTGTTCGATGCTAAATTTTTTGCATTAAAATGTTGAAACTCCACACCGGTTCGGTGGGTAGTTAAGGAATAATTTAAGTAGAATGCGAATTGTGGCGGTCCGAGGCCCGTTCCGCCAGCCAGGATTGAGCCGTCAACTCCTCAGCAGAACCTTAGCGCTCGCAAAGGTCTGCCAACGGTGGCCTGTTTTAATTGGTGCGTCAGGAACGGGTCTTTTCTTGCTGCCAGCTGCAACGCATTTATCGATGAAATATTAACAATCAAGAATAATCAAAAACGGTAGCCAAACGATAGGGCAAAAACGAGAAATTGCTTATGCCAACTAATACATTAAAAATTTTGCGTTCTCATTCATTCGCGCTGGCTGCGCGGGTTATGCAGATCTGTTAATTGACGGCGTTTCAGAACACCAAAATAGTTTGTTCGTAAGCATGTTTGAGGTCTCCAAGAAAAAAATTCAACCCTGACCATATCAGTCAATATGATAACCTCCTCTTTATGGGACAAGAAGAACTAAAACGAATTTCATGAAATGAATTTGTACAAAGAAAACAAAGACTTAGTTTACAATGATTAAATCTAGCTCATTAAATCATACCCATACCGTACCGTACCTCAGGACTAGTATCTAATCCCATCAAGACAAGATTTCATATAAACAGAAATGACTATCAAGTTACGTATAAACAAACAGACACAGAAATCAAAAAAAAAAAAAAAAGCAAGGCCAAATTTTCCTGAGTATGTGTAGAGCCAAATAGACGACCGAAGAAAAGATCATATCATCTCAGGCCTTCTCTTAACAACTTCACAAAGGCGCTCAAAGTTATGCCGTAGTGGTGCTTTGCTTTGCACAGTGTTTGGTTTTTCGTAACCCAATATTTAAACATCAACTTATCCTTAGGTTCCTTTCGTTCATGATATGGTACACTAGGACGTTCACGACTAGTTTGTACTTTATAGGGATGTATAATTGTAAAAACTGAAGGCAAAATTTTACAAAGCGATGATGAACAATGATAACCTGGACATCGCTCTCACTGTCCTTACAGCTCATTATAATTATACCAGGTAAATTATATTAAGATAATAAACGTCAAAAAACCCTGGAAGTAAAATCGTTCAGGCATATATAATACGATCTTGGATTTATTTTAGATCCAGAAGCCGATACTCAGAAAAATCTGAAGGGAAACAAAGAACACCCCAAAGTGTGTAGCTTGAATGATGAAGTTATTAAAACTAGTCTTCGTGATGATCATTAACCAGTTTTCTTAAGATTTAAAGACATTTAAAAAAGTGAGGATTCCGTAGCTTAAACTTCTTTCCCATTGGTGGTATATTCTGTTACTTAAAAGCAATGAACGATTTCTATCTACATTAAGCCAGTATGCAAGAAATTGCGTTGTAAACATAAATGTTGATGATTGGTGCAGGATGACAAGTTTCTGGTTGATTGATTTTATGCGATTGATTGCAGAGTCGTGTGCCATTTGCCGCTCTAATTCGTATGATCTATTCCACAGTTTCACTTACCAATCGTTCCGCGTCGAGCCACGTCCGGACGGCGCCAGTTGTCGTAGAGTTGGCACCTGCATTTGCCGATGCCGTACCGTGCGACAGGTACTGTAGAGCTGTTTCCGGCGCAGATGCAATTGTCATATCGTACACTAGATTCTGGCAGGCGCCAACCATGATGCGCTCACAGCGTAACCCTTCGCTAGCAGCGAAGGACACGGCCACTAGAACGAGTGTAACTTCCGAAAGCATGGCGGAGACTTTCAAACCAAAACACAAAGTCGTCCACAACAACAACAAAACAATTTCACGCAAGCTGGCTGTTTATTTGCGAATGCTACACTTTTCTGTTGTGTTTTTTTGCACCGTAATATCTGCCCTAAGCCGTACGCTTTCTAATCGACACTAGGTTGTTGAACACCAGTAACTCTGCAATCGGTTCCGGCATTTTGCACTACTAGCACGCTCCCAAGCCACGGATCACGGGACGTATACACTCGCCTGCACACGATGCAACCGCTGGACGACCAGCAGCACGGTCTATGTTTTGCAATGTCTTGTTGTCTGTTGTTGCCGTGTATCGTGGTCGACTGAGCCGGGAAGTGAATGCGCTGCAGTACGCGGAGTAACGCGATCAAAAAAGGCTTCCACAAAGTGCGGCACGACACGCCGGGCTACTCGTGCATTGCGCTCGACTATCTCTGGGACTGACTTGTCTTCGGTCCCCGACACCAGTGTATATACCAAAGTATAACAAACAATGCGTACGCAACGGACCCGCGTTCGGCTCTCGGTTCGGGTCGTGTTCGGCAAACGAACTACGGGCGCATGCGGGATGCTGGGCAGTATAATTTGGTCAAAAAGCAATTTAATCTCTTTTTTGATTTCCGTTACAGTTCGGCAGAAAAAGTTTATAGTTTTCCTATAGGGCTAAAGTCTGAATAGATGCCCCCCCCCCACTCACGGACACTTTTTGCAATTGAGTTACCCTAAATGATATATTTTTCAGACTTTTTGGTGTAAGTATTTATTTATTTATTATTTATTCATTATTTTTAATTATTATAAATAATTATTAAAACGATTTCTTACATTTTAGCTTAACTTTTACCTAAATTTGAGGTAACTCAGTTGCAAAAATGAGTGTCCGTGAGTGGGGGGGAGGGGGCATCTATTCAGACTTTAGCCCAAGTAAATAACACGCTCAGTTATGGTAAAACTCGCTTTAAGCTCCTGTTTTTTCTGTATGCTCGAAGTCTTTGCACCGTTCCCTTCAGTGCTCTGCATTGCAGTGCATTGATTGCATTTGATACTAGAAAATAATTAACAACAGTTAAAAAAGTAGTTTGACACCCAGGCGTATATGCCTATCTATCGAACTATCGAATAATACTTCCAACTACAATAATTGTGCTCTACTCTGAAAGTTGCTATGATGATGAAGCTTTAAACATCGATTTCACATCCTTCCGATTTTTAAGATAGTGATGTTTATCACCTTTTCTGTATTTTACGTTGGAATAACATCTATAGAAGGAAGGTTTACAACATATTCTCTTAAACAATTAAGAAATATAATCTACAAAAAGTCAGAAAACCCTCAAGACCGATTTAAAAGATATAAGAAAGAAGGGGCAGCCAGAACATAAATCAGCCGTAAACTTAAAAAATCATCATTTAAATACTTTTAGAGATTTAGAATTTAGATTAGAGAAAACTCCTAAACGGCGATATCAGTGAACGAAAATGAAAGATAATGATGGTTTTACTCTTATCATAAAAGTTCTTGAATTCCATTCCTCAGTTGATAAAAATACAAACAACTTTTAATTTAAATTACTTAAAATAACATACGCTAAAAACAATTTACGTTAGTTTGACGTACAAATCCAAACATTATTTAACAAAGACAATCAATAGTTTCGAAACGAAAGAAACGAAACGATCGTTGAACAAATAATTCATGGCTCTCATGTTATTCAAATTTTAACATATGGGACGTTGAACCCTGTTTAATGAGGATTTACTGTTTAAATGCTTCTGTTTCAATTGGAGGCGACCTCATTTGACGAAAATGTGTTGCATCTGGACAATCAAAGTGATTATGCAGCTAATAGTATTTAAATTATTTTTATGGTGTAGAAACGGTTCGGAGTTCATTGAGAGCTTTGAATGTTTTATAGAATGGACCCAATTGAGGGCCTACAACTCAGTAACACAAGGTTTATGGTACCCGTTAATTTGACGGACTTCTGATTTTACACCAACCAAGTTGCAAGCTTATTAAAAAAGGTATGATTCCTATCAATTTATTTTTTAACGTTTTGTAAATTTTATAACTTCCTTTTTTAGCCTTTTACCTTTAGCACGTCATTTATGAATAACATTAAAGATTTTTTTCAATTTGAGGGCCTTTTTAAAGAACAGCATGATAAAACAAGTTGCATTCCTATATGATATTCCGACAACCAGGTTCCAACAGTTCTGATTAGAAGTGCTATTCTAATGGACATGCAGTAATTTTTTACGGAAAAACTGGTCCATAGTTTTTCAAGAATATGGTTCATTTTTTATATTATGCGTATTACAATTTGAGTAATAAGACAAAATCTAAATTTGGAACAATAATAAACTACGACTATGTTTTTCATCAAAATACTTTAACTTTAGCTACAGAAAATGGTCACGAAATTATCATAAATAAGGAAAAATTTAAGTTTTCACTTACAGGGTTTTTCAGTTGATAAGGCATTAGCATCCATTTTTATGACAGGCTTCTTAGATGGAATGGCAAAGAAAGCTAGTTGATATGGAAACGGCTTCAAATGACAGGGAAATCAAATGCCTTTTAGTGTGATGTCCTCAGATGATATTCTCATACCCTACTGACGAAGTTGCTATATTGACCTCTTGCTTTTTCATCGCTTCATCTCGCTTTAATTGAGTGAATTTTGCCTTCCGTATGCGATGAGTGCCATCGGGGCTTGTTGTTGTTGGATTGCTCGGCCGAAGCGATTCCAATCAGGCATCGTAATTTTTTTTAATTCAATGAAGCTGGAAGAACTAAAGAAGAAAACATGTTCCACTGCACGATAGCAACAAACGAAAGGAAAAAAAAAGAAAGAATATCGAACACGTCGTGCACGACGTGATCTTCGTTTACGATCTTAAGAGGATTGATGTTGTTGGTATTAGGGCAGAACGATACGTGGGGAGAAAAAAATGACGCCTAACGCTTTTGTCACGCGCCGATGACGACGTGTGTGCTGTTGCTGCACAACAGGTACAAAGGTATTTGATTTCCCTGTCATTTGAAGCCGTTTCCATATCAACTAGCTTTCTTTGCCATTTCATCTAAGAAGCCTGTCATTAAAATGGAAGCTAATGTCTTATCAACTGAAAAACCCTGTAATTTTACCATATATGTAGTCAATCCTACGTACGCAAATCCAGGCAAATCCATTCACAATGGTAGAGCTATCACTTGCTCTCCTATCAAGCAAAAATTCCTCCCCAGGTCTGGATCAGATTAGTAGCAAATTGCTTCAAAATCTGCCCGACATAGAGAGGAAACGTCTGTTACGCATCTTCAACAATATGTTGGAGGTCAACAGCGTTCCGCAAGAGTGGAGAGAAGTGAAAGTTGTCACTATCTTGAAGCCTGGCAAACCGCCATCAAGACACGATTCGTATCGGCCAATATCGTTACTGTCGTGTCTGAGGAAACTCCTTGAAAGGATGATTCTTTTCCGGTTAGAAGAATGGTTGGAATCGAACAACCTTCTCTCGAATACCCAGTTTGGTTTTCGTAAAGCCAGGGGTACTAATGACTGCTTAACCCTTCTGGTTACAGAAATTGAGCTTGCTCGTGCACGCAAGCAGAACATGGGGTCTATTTTCCTAGATATACAGGGGGCATTTGACTCAGTATCACCATACAAGCTGAGTCAAAAATTAGAAAATGTGGGGCTGGGTCCAAAGTTGAACAACTTGCTGTTCAACCTTTTGTCGGAAAAAGCTATGTATTTCAACAATGGTCATGTGCAACTAAAGCGGACCAGCTTCCATGGACTAGCCCAAGGGTCCTGCTTGAGCCCCCTGTTATACAACTTTTATGTTAGCGAAATAGATTCTTGTCTAGCACCAAACTGCAGCATTAGACAATTGGCTGATGACGGCGTCATATCTTTTGCAAGCAGGGACGCCGCCGAAATACAACTGGCTTTACAAACCACTTTGGACAACCTTTCCGAGTGGTCTGAAAACCTTGGTATCAAGTTCTCTGCAAAGAAAACTGCGATGGTAGTCTTTTCTCCTTTCAGCGACACGCCGAAAAACAGGGAGAAAAGACTATTTGACCCGAAAATTGATGTCTTTTTGTACGGTGAAAAGATATCACCTACCGACAATTTTCGATACCTTGGTGTTTGGTTCAATTCAAGGCTAAACTGGAGTACACACATCACCCATCTGGTGCAAAAATGCAGTAAAAGAATCAACTTTCTAAGGACAGTCACAGGATTCTGGTGGGGCGCACATCCATCAGACGTCCTGCGACTGTATAAGACAACGGTACTATCCGTGTTGGAATATGGAAGCATATGCTTCCATTGGGTATCCAACACGCATATCCTCAAACTGGAGAGGCTACAGTATCGTTGTCTTAGACTCGCACTAGGGAGCATGAAATCAACACACAACATGTCCCTAGAAGTGATGACCGGAGTGATGCCGCAGAAACTACGTTTTGAAATGCTGTCGCTTCGCCTTCTTGTCTGTTCTTCAGTATCAAATCCCTTGATCGAAGAAAATTTTAAAGCGCTTCTAGAGACAGGTTCTAAGAGCAAGATCTTGAAAATCTATGCAGATTTTGTTGCCCTACAAGTGCATTCTAGCGCTCCACAGGCATTAAACCGTGCTGCCCTTCCTGAGACCTACAGTTCCCTTCTAATAACAGATTCCTCGTTGCACGAGGAAATTAAGACCATACCGAATGATCTTCGCCCAATGGTAGTTCCGGGCATTTTCAGGGATAAGTATGGCCATTTAGACCAAAGTAGCCAGTATTATACTGATGGATCATCCTCTAAGGAAGGCACCGGCTTCGGCGTTTTTAGTGAGTCCGCCGAAGCATTTTTCAAATTGCGGTAGCCGTGTAGTGTCTACACCGCAGGACTAGCCGCAATCTTGTACGCACTATTGATGATAGCAGCGAGACCTTCGGATCAGTACTTCATCTTCACAGATAGCCTTAGCGCTATCGAAGCACTACGATCCCCGAAGGCTGTTAAGAGTCAGGATTTCCTTACCATGAAAATCATAGAATTGCTTGGCTCAATGTCTTACAAGGCGTTCAGGATTTCGCTAATTTGGGTACCTTCTCATTGTGGAATTCCCGGCAACGAGTAGGCAGACTCACTGGCCAAAACAGGCGTCCAACAAGGCGCATTTTACAACCGTCCAATCTCGGCCCAAGAGTTTCTTCGCCTACCACAGAAACTTTTCCTGTCTCGCTGGCAGAGCATGTGGGAGGCGGATGATCTCGGGCGATTCCTTTTCTCGATCTCTCCGCAAGAGTCCCTGCGGCCTTGGTTCGGTGGGCTCTCTGTAGACCGGGCATTCATACGCATGATGTCTCGACTTATGTCGAATCATTTCGCGTTGAACGCTCATCTGCAGCGTATAACTCTGGCTCAGACGAAGGTGTGTGGCTGCGGTGACGGATTTCACGATGTGGATCACCTTCTATGGTCCTGCGTGGAGTTTGAAACCCTCCTTGATGGGCACCCTCCTTGATGGGCGCAGTCGAGAGCATCGGCAGACGATCGGGTATAGAAATTAGAGAAGTGTAGGCGACCAGAGGCCTCGCATACATCTTCCGATTCGCCAGAGACAACGCTCTTATCCTTTGATTCCGCATCCTCATTATCCTTCCAATCCATATCCGCCATTCCTTTTTTGTTATTTGTTGTGTTGTCTTTGTCTTAAGTGTTTTATGTTGTGCAACGTGGAATACGTTAATGGAACAATTGCATTCGAGGGCAATTTTCATACTGCCGTTAAAAGGAGGCAGGTTTGTGTTTTTTTTTTTTTTGTCTGTAGTCGTTACTCTGTTAATGGGGTAGGAACCGAGGCTCCTCTTGGGGTTACATAGGCTCTCCTACCCAACTCGTATTCCGTCACGTCCTCGTCGTACAGAGTGGTAACTTTCCCCACCACATATCCAAGCTTGGGTACACGAGCCTGTCTCAAACCCTTGGGATAAACAGGAGGGGGGTGGGCAGGCCAGGCAACTGGTCTATCTGTACGTCGGGGGGGTAACCAGACGTAAAAACCGAACCTGGGGGCTTGAGCGCAGGGCCAGTCACCCTGCCTCAAGTAACCTAGCGACTAGAGAAAGCTTAAGCAATTATACGATACCCGGATTTCACGATAACATACCCCCGCACCGTCCAAAAAATAATATTCTTATGGGCTCATGGAACGTACGCACTCTCTACAGAGCCGGAGCCTTAAAGCAACTTGATGACGCCCTAGCCATACTGAACATGGACCTCGTAGCTCTACAAGAGATCCGTTGGTTAGGGAATGGTGTGCATAACAGGCGTGGCAGTAGCCGCTACGATATATACTTCAGCGGTACGATATATACTTCATATATACGATATGTACTATTCACCATATGCTCGGAACGGGTTTCGCCGTCGGTCCGCGGCTGAAATCCGAAATCATCGGTTTCAAGGCTATCAATGATAGGCTAAGCACCCTGCGCATGCGAGGCAGATTCTTCAACATCAGCCTCATCAACGTTCACGCCCCTACCGAAGACAAGGATGAAGAGGAGAAGGACCTGTTCTATGGCCGCCTCACAAAAATCATTGACCAGTGTCCCAGGCACGATGTTAAAATCCTCCTGGGGGACTTCAATGCAAAAGTCGGTAGGGAGCCAATGTACCGCCAATACACTGGAAGTCACAGTCTACATGAGCACAGTAACGGCAATGGTAGTAGATTGGTCCAGTTTGCAGCTGCAAACAATCTGGTTGTGGGAAGTACCAAGTTTGCGCTCCGAGACATTCACAAAGCTTCGTGGGTGTCTCCGGATGGAGCCACTTCCAATCAGATAGACCATGTGTTGATTAGCCGCCGAAGACAGTCGAGCTTGTTGAACGTCAGAATGTATCGAGGGGCCAACATCGATTCCGATCTCTTTTTGGTTGGCTTAGTGATTCGTTGCAGAATCGCCCGTCCCCGCGTCAATGGGGGCGAAGTTAACACTCAGGCTCGGCTCAACACGGACTCCCTAAAGGACAGTCACGTCCAATAGGCATTCATATCCGCTTTAGGTGAGGCTCTACTACCAGAAAACGAATATGAAACTACGAGCGAACGGTGGAACGCTCTAAAACAAAAATAATAAGCTGTGCCAATTCCACACTCCCACCACGTCGGGGCAACACCAGATCTGGCTGGTTCGACGAAGAATGTAGACACGTGACAGAACGTAAAAACTGCGCATACCGAGTAATGCAGCAGCGGCATAGAACGCGGGCATGCGCAGAGGAATACTCACGGCTCAGGAGAGAAGAGAAAAGAGTTCACCGTATTGAGCAGAGTGCAGAAACAGCGTCTAGCTTCGGTGGCTGGCAGAACTCAACAGAACTTTTATTCTAGCTCAAGGTATTTACAGGACGGGTGTATACATACAGATTTATAGCAATGGATTATAGTACACAGGGTTGAATTGATATCTTAACACTCCCCCTCAATTCAACATTTCTAATAATCCTAAGTTCATCCTTTGTTTTATGAAACTGTGTTTAGGTAATCCTTTCGTCATTATGTCAGCCTGTTGTTCGGTTGATGCTATGTACTTTAAAATAATCCTTCCACTTTTTATCTTATCTCTTACAAAGAAATGTTTTACATTCACATGCTTCAACCGTCCTAAATTACGCTCATCTTCGGCTATGCGTATTGTAGATTGATTATCCTCATAGTAAGGAACTGGATCACCAATTTCATATCCTAAATCCTCAAGCAATCGTTCTAACCATGTTCCGTGACATACAGCATTCGTGAGGGAAATCAATTCAGCTACTGTAGAAGATAATGCTATGGTTGATAGCTTTCTTGTTAGCCAACTAACAGTTGCTCCAAATACTTTGAATATGTATCCTGATAGAGATTTCCTGTCAATCTTATTACTAGCCCAACCTGCATCAGCGAATGCTCTTAAAATTTCGTTTTAATTGTTTCCATCGTACGTCAATTTCAAATTCAGTGTTCCCTTAATGTATCGTAACACTCTTTCAGATGCACCCAATGTTCTTCATTTGGACAGCTTTGGAACTGACTAAAGTAAATTGTAGCCGCGCAAAGATCGGGACGTGACGTCAATGCAACATACATAAGACAACCTATTAATTCCCGATAAGGTTTATCGATTCGCTTGTTTTCTATGCCCTTTTCTAAATTCAACTGACAATCGATCGGAGTCGCTACAGGTTTGCATTCACTCATATTGAACCTCAATAGCAAATTTCTAAAAAAAAATTCCTGATTGATATATAGCAGTCTCTTTTCCTTGCATCGCTTTATATCCATTCCTAGGAAATTTTTAACTTCTCCGCTATCGGTCATTTTGAATCTTTCAGAAAAAATATTCTTTACGGCTTTGATCGAGTAAAATACAATGAGTAAATCATCAACATACAAGATTATGAATATTCTTTTTGTATCATTTCCTCTTGTATACAGGCAAGGATCGATGTCACTAGGCAAGAAATTTAAATTTTGAACAAATTCATTGAATTTTCTATTCCAAGCTCTAGAAGCCTGTTTTAGTCCGTATAAAGATTTGTTTAAACGACAGACAAGATCTCTTCCCAAATCAAAACCTTCTGGTTGTTCCATGCAAATTTCCTCGCTTATTTCGCCATTCAGAAACGCTGTACATACATCCATTTGATGAATAAGCCATTTGTTATAATTTGCTATTGCAAATACCGTTCTGATTGTATCTAGCTTTGTGACTGGGGAATAGGTATCCGAATAATCAAAACCATGTCTCTGAGAAAAACCTCAAGCCACTAAACGTGCTTTATATCGAACTATCTCATTTTCTCTTTTGATTTTGAAAACCCATTTACATGAAATCGTTTTTCTACCTTTTGGTAATTCTACCAACGACCACGTGTTGTTCGTTTCAAGCGAGTTCATTAAGTCTTGGATCGCTACTTTCCATTTATCCCAATCAGTCCTGTTTTTAGCTTCTTTTAGAGATCGCGGTAAATCATCAACGAACGTTATTGCGCTTAATGCATAACCCACATAATCTACATCGTAGTTTTCAAGCCATCCAGGTGGCTTCCGTTTCCGATTAGATCGACGCACCGTTGTCTCAGTTTCCACTCGTCCGCCCGATAAATCATTCGCTTCTTCTTCGTTGCACGACCGAAAACACTCGTCTGCATTACCAGTTTCAGATGTTACACCTGATTCGTCATTACGTTCATCATGGTCATCCTCTTCGTTGTCAGAAATGTTCTGAAAAATGTCAACTGGTAATTTATTTACTGAGTTTGATGTCACCTTTGATTATGTTGTTCTCGGATGTTCATCAAAAATGACGTCTCGTGCCACGACTATTTTTCTAAGCATCGGGTTCCATATACGGTAGCCATAGTGACTGTAGCCGACGAAAACTCCTTTCCAAGATTTTTCGTCCAGTTTTCTGCGACACTCCTTCGGAATATGCACGTGTACCATGGAGCCAAATACACGCAAGTTACGGACGTCAGGTTTGGCTCCTTCCCATATTTCGTACGGCGTCTTCTCATTGTTGATCGCACTGGAAGGGCTGCGATTTGTCAGATATGCTGCTGACTGTACTGCGGGTCCCCAAAACCTTTTACCGATACCACTATTATGCAACATGGAACGAGCCTTTTCTACTAGTGTTCGATTCATACGCTCACTCACGCCATTTTGTTCCGGTGTGTACGGTACCGTCAATTCGACTTGGATTCCTTTCGCTGAACAAAATTCAAGAAATCTTTGTCTCTATATTCTCCGCCGTTGTCGCATCGGATTCTTGATATTCTTTTACCGAACTTCGCGCTTACCATGGCTTCGTATTCTTGAAAATATTTATTCATTTCACTTTTCCTTTCCATAAGAAAAACCATCGTGAAACGGCTCCAATCATCGATAAAGGTTACAAAATAGTTCGCACCGCTATTGTCCTCTGGGCTGATTGGACCACATACGTCAGAATGTATTAACTCGACCACACGACTTGATCGTTTTTCTTCTCGCGAATTGAAAGACTTTCGAGTTTGCTTTCCTTTGTTACAGGCTTCACACACAATATTATCATTCCCGAGGCTTCTTTTATCCGACACTTCCAAACCGCGAACCATATTGCTTTTCAATAGTTTTTCCAAATTTTTAGCACTCAGATGGCCATACCGATAATGCCATAGTTCCAGGTTTCGTGGAATCTGTCCGCAAGAATAATACGCCTCATGTGTGTTCGCATCGTTGAAATTCAACCAATACAATTTCCCGCACAATTCACCTTTCACTATCTGTTTTCCACGTTTATTCAATATTTTTACACACTCATTATCGAATACCACTTCAAATCCAGCATTTGTTATCTTCCGTATGGATAACAAATTTGTAGGAGCTTCCGGTACATACAAAACGTTCTTAAGTGTAACTAGAATTTTGTCATTACCCACACTTTCAAACACTATATCCCCTTCATAATAAGCGGTAATAAATTGGTTCTCTTTGGCGACGGAAATTTGAACATGCTTGTTCAATTCCCTCAACACGCTGAACACGTTTTTATTATTCGATATGTGTTCCGAAGGACCAGAGTCAACTACCCACGTTCCACCTGCATTCAAGGGAAACCTTTCATTGTTTAGAAAGCATGCACCACGCGTATTGTCATCATCACCAAGATAAGCGTTAGACTTCTTAGGAAACTTCTTTTTCATTTTGTTCCTTTCTGGGCACATATTCGCCTTATGTCCGTCCTTCTTACACGCGTAACACTTTACCACTCTTTGCTGTTGAGGTTTACGCTGCCATCCTTTTGCACTGGAAAAAGCAGCTGGTTCCGATTTTGAAATGTCCAAAAGTCGACTTTTTTCGAATTCGATAATCAACTACTCTCCGGCATTGTTTCCAGCGCCGTAACGAACGTAGCATAAGACGAGTTCAACGTAAGAAGGAGATGAAAGATCACATCGTCATTATCCATTCAACCTCCGGTCGCCCGGTAATCGCGCACTAAACTATCAAATACCAGAAAATGCTCTCGTAGAGGACCACTTTCGTGTTTCAAAGCTAGGAGCTTTTTCTTCAAGTACATTTTCGAGGATAAGCTTTCTCTCTCGTATATGTTCAAAAGTGTGTCCCACATTTCCTTTGGAGTTAGTTTGTCACGCACATATTCTAATTGAGAGTCCGCAATACGAGAAATCAACAAAAGCTTGCATTTCTTATCACTCTTGCTAAGCTCTGCTCCTTTTTTTCTTTTCTTCGTAAGGCAGTCCATAAGTCCTCTTTCCTCAAGCAGAATCATCATTCGATATTTCCAGGAGGCAAAGTTAGTGCCGTCCATCATCGGCAACAACATCATTTTTTTCTTCCTCCATTTCAAAACCAGTTTTCACTGCACTACCGTTTAACAAACACTTCACAATAGAAGCCGGTTTTCTATATTCGCAGTTCTGATTTTTTCGGGTCTGGGCCCATAACCTATTGAGCAGAGTGCAGAAACAGCGTCTAGCTTCGGTGGCTGGCAGAACTCAACAGAACTTTTATTCTAGCTCAAGGTATTTACAGGACGGGTGTATACATACAGATTTATAGCAATGGATTATAGTACACAGGGTTGAATTGATATCTCAACACACCGCACCAAAAAACAACTTTGGGAATAGCAGCGGGTGCGGAAACTTCAAGAAATCAGAGGGCGTCACGGACCAGGAAGAACGTTTTACCAGGAGATAGCAGGTCGCCGAAATAACTTTAGACCTAAGGTGACCTGCTGTCGGAATAAGGATGGGGATCTGGTCAGTTACCAGCCAGAGGTCTTCTCACGATGGGCTCAGTACTTTGATGAATTGCTAAATGATCAGTTCTACGAACAGCTAGAGGCTCCACTAGCAGATGATATCATGCTACTGCCACCTAGTATAGATGAAACACGAATGACCATCCGTCGGCTCAAGAACAACAAGGCACCAGGCACCGACGGAATAGTAGCCGAACTGATCAAAAACGGTGGTGCAGCACTTGAACAGGAAATTTATCAAATTATTACTGAGGTATGGGATAGCGAATCGATGCCTTGTGATTAGAATCTTGGCATCATCTATCCCATATACAAGAAGGGAGATAGGCTAGAGTGCAGCAACTACAGGGGTATTACGGTGTTGAATACCGCCTACAAGATTTTCTCCCTAATCTTACAAGATTGACTTGTCCCATTCGTTGAAGAGATAGTCGGAAACTATCAGAGAGGATTCCGAAACGATGCGGCAAATCTTGGAGAAGATGGCGGAGCAGCGACTCTACTCATACCATCTCTTCATAGATTTTAAAGCCGCATATGACAGCATAGCCAGGGTAAAACTGTACGACGCAATGAGCTCTTTTGGAATCCCGGCCAAGCTTACCAGGCTTGTAATAATGTAAATTGCCAACATCACATGCCAGGTGAAGGTGGATGGAAAACTCTCAGGGCCCTTTGCTACCACCAAAGGCCTGCGCCAGGGAGATAGGCTTGCCTGTCCCCTCTTCAATCTGGCGCTAGAGAGGGCCATCCGTGACTCAGAGGTGGAAACTTCGGGGATTATCTTCTATAAGTCAATCCAGATCCTGGCATACGCTGATGACATAGACATCATTGGTTTGAGGCTCTCCTATGTAGCAGAAGCTTATCAAAGGTTCGAGCGTGCGGCACAGAACCTCGGGTTGGAGATTAACGAGGCGAAAACCAGAATGATGGTGGCACCACCAGCGGCCCTGCTAACAAACACTGATTTGCGCAGGGGTGATGTACGCAGGGGTGATGGGGTGGTCCGGTGGCCGAGGTGACAGCGGCGCCGGTCTTCACACGGCTGGGCCGGGGTTCAAACCCCATCCAGCCCGCCCCACGTACGTAAGGCTGACTACTTTACTTCGGGTAAAATTAAGTCACAGAAAGCCAGAAATGGTGGCAGGCCGAGACCTCTCGAGGTTGTAGTGCCAGGGAAGAAGAAGAAGATGTACAGATAGGTGACCGCACCTTCGAAGTCGTCCAAAACTTCACCTATCTGGGGTCAAAAGTCAGCACCGACAACAACATTGATGTTGAGTTACGCGCACGGGTGCTGGCTGCCAACCGGTCATACTACAGCCTGAGGAAACTTCTTCAGCCTGAGGAAGACATGGACTCTGTCCAAAACTGACGAAGCCCTCTTAGCCGCGTTCGAGAGGAAGATGCTCAGAAGGATTTTTGGCCTCGTATGTGTGGGATAACGGATTGGCAGACGACGGCGCTGAACCGTGAGCGGTATCGAGGATTGTTGAGGCAGGCCAAGACCGCAAAGCGGTAGTAGCGCCTGATAAGTAAGTTATGTCGTGTGCTAGTAAGTAGTAAGCAAGTAGTCGTGTGCTCCAAGTCAGTCCAGCTTTGATACAGCGGGGTCGCCGGGGTTGGCGTTGGGCTCGGGAGTGGTCGGCGGGTACAGCCTCGTAAACAGTGGAGTCACTCCTGCTGTTGCGAGATGGAATCCGCCGATCGCTTTTGAGTTCGATGTTGACTTGGTCGATCACGGGATGTGTCATTGCTGGGCTACTTGGAGAACATTGCACGCAGAACTGTCCATGTTTGTACTGTCCAAATAACTGTGCTTGTTTGTTTCAGTTAAGACCCGATTCTACAATAGACAACCGGAATAAACCCCCATCGAAGCCATAGCCACAGCAATAGAATCGGACCAAAAAACCTACAACATACACACACACATGCACAAACAATAAAAATTGACAACAACCACCCATTTTCACTGCACAGAAGAGCTTGCCCAGGATATAACAAATAACTAGGAGGAAATGCCTAGTTGATTTTCTTCAATTGTTTATTTTTGTGAATGTAATTTATATTCACCACATGCGGTGGTGACAATACGACATCAGTCCGTCATCATTAATCAATAAATAAATAAATAAATAGCTTAGTTAGGCATTCCATATAAGAAGCCTGCCATAAAAATGAATGCTATTGCCTTATCAACTGAAAAACTCTCTTATTTACAGATTTTACCCTTCTTCTTTTTCTTTTCGTTCGATTCGTCAAACCAATGAAGACAAATGATTTGCCACCGGAATTTATTTGCCGAAATGCATTGAATATTTTTAACCTGTATTTAAGATTTGGGTAAAAGACTCGAGAAGGCCGCACCTAGAATCTTTTGTGTGCAGCACTGTGGCCTGTCATTTTATTGCACAATTGGATTTTTGTATGGTCATAACAAGTTTCATATAAACATTGTGCATTGTTCCCTAATACTGTTACTGGACAGCGAGCAGAGCAAGATAATATACATTGGAAGAAGTGATTTGAAATGTTATTATTCTTATATTTCCTCCTTTTCTGAATATCTATGCCCGTTAACAAGTATCCATCGAACCAATGTTCCGTTACAGTCCGGGAACACCGTGTATGTTGTAAGCCTGGGAGGGACCCCTCCCAGCGTGACCAAAAATTATGACGTAGCTCCTGTAATCCAATATAAATGGTCAGGATAGAGAAAGGGGGATTTAATCGAATAATAAGCAATATTCGTTCGACTTTGTTCAATCATTTTTACCACACTGAAAGCACATGGTGAAGCTTTCGCAACGTGTACTGAGGCTTGCATACTGTTAGACGTAAAACGTATAGTGACGAACAAATTTTGTCAGGGGGGGGGGGGCCTTCTCGAGTCTTTTACCAAGATTTGTTTTTGTTTTAAATACATTATTTCAATTTCGTTACGCTTTAAAGTCAATTCTTCTGTTAAAGCTTTATTGCTAGCTGTGCAAGATGCTAAAAGTTTTCAAAACAAGGGTAGCTTAATTGTGCTTACGTGTAGGCATGTATGTGACTTGAATGCGCCTTACAGTATGCAATCAGCATAACTACTATTTTAATTGTGTTAAATTTAAACTATAGCGATGTGTTAGTGTCGTGTGTTGTAGACTCTTTGCGAGAATGCGAAGCGTTAGACAGTTTCTAAATAACGATTTCTATGTAAAATTGCAAAAAAGAAATTAAAATTGTTCTAAACGAAATACTGAAACTGTAATTTATTCATTGTAACAATTAGCACTACATATCGACACCTGTTCGTTTGCTATTCCACCGAAATAGTCTTATCACTTTTGATAAGATTACACAATTTTTGTATACTAACAACAATGCCAGTGTCTAGATGCAGCTACTGATCCAACAAAGCACTTCCATTGTTCTCATTTCAATGCGATTTTTTCAATGCTTTTGTTCGCTAAATTAGTTTAATCAAAAAAGTAAGCAAAACGTCGCATCAGTATTGGACGCCATTGGTCGAGATCTAGAATGGACAATGATGATGATACAAGAGAGTCTCCGTGCTGCAAACCGTGATAAATGCAAAGGCTCTCACTCTCTCCAATGAAAAGACACCACATGTGAAGTCGTCATACCACAGCAAATGTACAAACAAATAAAATAAACAAACAAACTTTAGCGATTGGAAGCGAAAGCCTCCCTTATCCTGCCCTGCGTGACAGCGCGTTTTACGATTGGCTCACAAATGCGATTGACGCAAAGTCACCTATTGGTCGAATGGTGGGAAGACATGTGTTACTGGGCGGGTGTGTCCGGGGAGGGAGAGGCAGGCTTTTGATTTTTCATAACGATCAAAGTGCAAAAGTGGCGTGATCCACGGGTAAAGTATACACTGTACCGACTCATTCAGCCACACATACTATAGCCAATGAATCAAGCTACGCTAGACGGTGTTTATTTTTACCACCACATCGTACTTCGTGCGCATCGTTATTGGAGCATTGCGGTGATTAGTGGATGTACTACGAGAATTTGTGACATCTTCTATACATCTGGACTGTAAGCTACACTACTCTAGGTAGCCTAGTAGATTCTACTTTGCTACTTTGATTCAACTTAGTAAAATCAACTTTGCAGTATTGCTGCAGAGTTAGTCGAATTCGGAAAGTCGTCGTCGCTGATGCCTTTTTCCTGATTGTGTCACGATCGCTAATTTAACGTTAACTCGATGGAGCTGCATTCTTTTGGTAGGTGAGAGCAGCATAGTAGAACCACACACACATATTGATATATTTAGACATGTCGCGGCATGTGTTCTTTGGCAACGAACTTAAAGACTGTGATATGAAGCGAATTCCATATCTATATCTGTTTTGTTGTCTTTTAACATTTTATCTGGCGACTATCTGTCACCCATATACATATCGCACCCATATCCTTATTTCTGCTCGAACCTTTTCACCACCAATATCTGTCCACCTGAATGCGAAGTAACAAAACGATGCATGTGCAGTATAGCACGCCTCTCTTAGGTCACGGTGTTTCAGGTCAAGTTGCAGAAATGTTTTGCATGCGCCACTCTCCACTATCACTTCCAGGGAGAATGCGCAATATAGGTTCCGCCCTATAGGGTACCCTCCTTCTTAATCCTACTCCACCAACTGATTCTACCCATCCTTCTTCTCCTCTTACAACGTGGGTTGATTGATTAGCGCCCCTAGAAGGCAGGCTTCACCGTGGTGATGATGGGCAGGCTTCTCATGGGGTGAGGAGTTTTGTTTGGAAGCTACGCACAAAACACAACCAAGTAGGTTTACTCACCCAGACTAAGGTGACCTGACTTGGGCATGGAATGGTTTTGAGGGCGCTACTTAATTTGCTTAAACAATAAACAATTGTGAGCTGAAAGCAAATTTTAAGCTCGTCTTCTACCACCACGAGCCATTAGGTCAATCAAATTAAAATGACCAAAGTTTTATTTATGCAACAGCTGAATGTGTTGTGGTTTTGTGCAGTTTTTTCCGTGTTCTCGTCATTTATTTTTTCTACTGATTTTTAATAATTTGCCATGTTACGACGCTAGAATCCGAATTCATATAACTACTTGAATCGTCAATTGGCCCAACAAACCCTCAACGAGCTGACTGTGCTGAAGACAACGCACCTTGATAATTGATCATTTATTCAAATGATTGGAAATTATCATTACGAAAACTACCAATTTAATACCATTGTTTGTAAAATCAATTCATATACTGATACTGATGTACATGTTATGCATAGCTTAAAATTAGTGTACGAGAAAAAAACAAAAGCATCTTAAATCACATTAGTTTTATTAACATGTTTTTTTATAAACAAAAAAATGATAGAAACAATGAAAACATAGTATACATGCATATGTCTACAAATACATATATCATCACATATAAACCTATAAAGACGCCAAGCGCACACGGTGGCATGTGCGCAGATAAAGCTTATTATCGAATAATTTGTATAAAGTCGAAAGCTAGCGATTGGATTGGCTCACACTCTCAAATTCACACGCCAATACATACCCATATTTACACACATATATATACCCTGGAAACAATTGGAGGGGCGGGAGAGGTTGTTAGAGAGACCAGAAGACTAGCTTCCATTTGTTTTCAGAGCGGATTCCATTCCTGTGCTGTACTATCTGCTTCCGGTGCGAGGCTTATTTTTCTAAATATCCATCACACCATCGTGACACTTATAACATCTGCCCACACAACTCTCCACACCCCGTAGCATTCCACTCTAGCTATGCGTGACCGCTGATTCGATGACACTACGGTTGAAAAGGTCGTGCAATCGTTTGTGCTCTCTCGGTTTATCCTTCGCTGTAGCGAACAGCTTTCCCAGTTTAATACGATACTGTCATACGCGTTTTTTTTCTTTGTTTCTGTTGTGGTGGAAATGCTAATGGAATAGAATTATGTTGTAGCGTCAATGCTAAGGACTTTGTCTCTTTTCCCTTTCTTACATGCAACTAGTTCTACGTTTACCAAGAATCTGCGTGTGTGTGCCTGAGTGTATGTAATGGCGTGTGTGAGTGCATATTGGGGAGAGAGTTGTCGAAACATCCTAGGTTCCATAATCCGATTATCCATTCCCCCCCCCCCCCCCCGTTCCTCACTTCCCACACCCAATCCTCACTTCCCTTACCCCGGTTTTCCATCTCGATCACTATCGATCAATGATTTTGCGATCTAGTTTTGCTTTTGCTCCAAAGTTTTACTGCTCTTCGTGGTGGCAACCACATCAGAGGTGCTGGCGGTGTTGGTTACAGGGGTGACGGTATTAGGTGTGCTGGGCGTTACATCCTTGGTGCTGCCCTCCACCGCCTGTCGCTTTTCGTTGATAAAGTTCAGGTACTGGGTGAGGCGCAGCACGGCAATAAGGGTCGCAACGTAGTCGCGAACGTCCTCCTTTCGGAGAGACTTCACCTGCGTGGACACGGTACGGTAGACGCGACGGGCAACCTTGTTTGATAGACGACCAACCGTTTGCACCGTGTGTAGCACCGGATCATCCTTCGCAGAGATGGGGACTGTAAAGATGTGAGGGAAGTTGAAATTAGTTTACATGATGTTGCAAGCAGGAGAGTTTCGCTCCCGCATGAGTGAACAGTCCATTACCATTATCGTCATCCGCATCCGAATCCGACTTGGGGAAGTAATAATCGAGCAGACGCTCGGCCAACTGAGCCGTCGTGTCGACACCGTTCACTGCCAGGCTACCGTACTGCGTGGCCAGCACTTCATTCGCTTTGCGCCACGACAAATCCTTCAAGGATGCGGCACGCTGCTGGGATGCGGAACGCAACTCGCACACCTTCTCGATGTGTGGTTTCACCGTTT
This sequence comes from Anopheles stephensi, assembly GCF_013141755.1. Classification (NCBI taxonomy): domain Eukaryota; kingdom Metazoa; phylum Arthropoda; class Insecta; order Diptera; family Culicidae; genus Anopheles; species Anopheles stephensi. The sequence goes on from NC_050201.1 coordinate 18,643,825, forward strand.
CGATGACCTTGCTACGTGCCTGCTGGTAAATTTCGGCCGGTTGCTCCTTGATGATCGGTGCGTTCACCTCCAGTTTGTCGATACCTTTGACCAACGTCTGGTCCACCAGCTGCAACGGGCGATCGAGTTTCTGTACGAGTGGCGCGGAAATGGTAACAGCCCGGCATACGACATCTTCAGCTGTTCCTAGTGCCCACGTCAACAGAGGATTATAGTCTGCAAAACGAAAAGAGAAACACCCATTGAGTATGTCACGTACGATTGAACTGTTAAATGTTTTGCAATCAAACAATGCTAGACTAGCCGACTTATTTCACCTCTTTACGATTAATATAACGTTCATGCATTCATTTTACTCGGGATTTTCCTTTAAGGGTCCGTTTCGAAATCATAGTCGAAGAAAATAGACCTTTGTCTATCTGTAGAGATGGCCGCAAGCAGGCAACAGCGATAAGAAAGAATCTCGAGTTTTGATACAACGCGCTGAGTCGATTGTTGAACCTTCTCCCTTTATCAAGTGGTGTCTTCCTTACATTATCAACGAATGCACCGCGAGTCAACTAAGGCCAAAAATGAGACGCGCGCCGTGATAAGGCTCAATTATTGCGCACGTACTATTTGCGGTGCTCCGCTTTACATACCGCCATTTCTTGGAGATACCTTTTCCGGTTTCTAGCTGCCTTTCGCTGGTAGTATTAAATGGCAAAAAGAAAACATTGTAATGGGCCCGGGTGGTTTGCTCGATGCGAGATGTGTGTGTATAGACCTAGAATTAATAATATAGTACTGACAAACACATACGAAGTATACAGTAATTGGAGCTTTGTTGCACCTTAAGTGGCCCCCGTTTTAGCGTTTGTGAGTAAATCGTCATCCCATTACAGACTAATAAACGGTGTTCTGGCCAAACGCCGGTCACGTGTCACAAACGTAAATCACGAATGGTGTCAGAGAGCTTATTTTTCAGTAATGCAATCATCTTTGAAGAAGTGGCCCAGTACAACAGTCATACTGACGCGATATTGCGCTAGTTATTGCACCTGTTTGATCTCAGCCCTTTTCGGCTGTCGTTACAAGATTAAAAATTTCCATGTGTGTGTTGTGAGGTGTGGTTCAGAAGGGTTGCAAAAAGGTGGAAAATATGACCAATTTTCATCGCAAATCTCCCCCTAACTTAGCTGATAACATATCAGCCGCTTAGCAATATAGCAGACATCATCCCCCTCCATCGATAAATTCTACGGTGTTGTGAGAAGTTTTTGCATTGCTATATTGAACTCTCAAGGCAAAAGAAAAATGCAACCATGCGAACCGTCCCAGGCGAAAAGTCTATGTAGCAAAAAGTTGTTCTGTAACAGGCTTATGAGGTAACTTTAAGCTAGCAATTTGAGTATAGCATTCCATTAGGCAGGGATGCTCTATAAATGCTTCATAGCTCAAGAATCAAGTACCAGGCTAGCACATGCAACCCAAACGTAAGCTTGAACACACCCGACACAATGCACGTCGGGCGTCGTCGTCATCCACGTCATTTTGGGACCGGTTTTTTTTTTTTTGTTTTTTTTGGGACGTACGATGAACTTTGGACCGGACACGGTCTTTCGTAACGTATGAAACATCTTCCGCATCGTCATCATCTGCGTTACAAAGGTCTGTCTCTGTTGGTGAACGCATAGTCCGTGTGTGAATAAATAATTTCAAACACGTGCTTTTCGCTTTTCCCATACGTCGCCATTTGTCGTTTGTGCGCATGTCGATCGCCATAAAAATCGCTTCAAAGTACAGGCCGCCATTATTGGGGAGCCATTAATTGGGGCGGCCACCATTATTGAATGCATTTCTTTTGTTCCTTATTTAAGAGTAGGTTACATTTTTCCAATAGAATTCACAAGTTAAGGGAGCAATAGAGTGTGTACGCGTAGCATGAAACAGTAGTTCCGTAAAACAAGCGCACAAGTGAAATGACCCCCGAATGTCATATGAATTATCGATCGGTTTTTCCTCCTTTTTTCTTTGCATCGAAAGCCGTTCGGTGACTGTGATGGCGGTGGTGCCCAATTCTGCTTACCTTTCACGCGGCCGTACACGTTCTGGGTTTGCTGCCAGGTCGCATCTACAACCGGTAGCTTGAGCATTCGGTCGAGCGATTCGAGGTGTGGCAGAAGGGCACTGTTGTTCGATACCGCAGTGTCCGTGTTGGTTGGTGCGGAGGTGTTGGTGGTGGCACTGCCATTTTCCTGCACTTTGGACGACATGTTGCACGAAGTATGTGATTTCTTTTTACGCAGCTTGAAAGCAGTAAAGGAATCGCTACTACACAGTTTACGCACCACACTAAAAGCGAAAACTACACACTGTTCGTAACGTTGGGAACGAAGATGCACTAGAGAGTTAGAAGACACGTAACGAACGAATAAAATTGCGCTTGCCACCGTGTAAGCGCAAATGGGTCCTCAGAGTTGACTGCACACCGTATCGGATGATTGCGAGCGAAGGAATGAACGAACCGAGGGAACCCAAACGATCGTTCTACCCACTTGCTGCGTGAACGTTAGGCACTTGACGAACCGCACCGCGGTTCCAGCTAGCCGGACAGAGCAAGATAGCACACGCTCGTAGACGCACACACACACTACCCTAAGCTTGTACGTACCGACACAGAGGGTACTGAGTGTGAGCGCGAGAACGGGAACGAGTGATTGCGATCAGGTTGATGAGCTCTCTTGACTATACTGCGCCAAGGCGACTCACAGCGGTGGAGCTGTATGCGTATGCACGATACAGTTCGTATACCGTACAGCGCTGACTAGCGTACACAGGGGTATTCGCTGCAGATGAGATGAAGATACGATGGTTGATAGAATGCCACTGACGTCACTGGGCTATCCCGGCTTATCGCTGAACGCTGAAGAGAGGGTCACAACTACACACTTTCACGGCACCACAGCAGTGGAACGGACGAGAGTTCCCTAGACGAAACTAGTGGCGGCCTGATTTTAGTCAAAAATATTTGCGAGCTTCTTAAATACGCGCGTACATGTCCATACCTTACAGTGGAGGTTCGTCGTGTCGTGTGTGCTTTTTATACGATACAGGGTTTTAAATATTGACGTGTATACACCGACCGGCAACCGTCTTATCGGTTGCCCTCTATAAGACCAGGGAATTGCTGGGAAAGTGAGCGAGGTAGTAATTATACAGTGCGAAATCTAGCCTCAACCCATACGCTCACACGCACACCAACTGAACACCTTTTGGCATATAGCTTCATTTAGATAATTAGTACTTTGCACCTTATTTCGTGCGCCTTATCTCCCCGCCTGTGCTAAACTTATTTAGCTTAAGCTGAACCCAACCTCGAACCACCTAATGGTAGGACGGCGGGGAGGGGTGGGATGGGATGGGACGTTTCGGCAGCCATCATCACCATCACACATCGCAAAACTGGATGTGAACCTGGTCGCTGCAAACACCAGCGGCTTGACGACAAGCTCCGTGTGGGCCTAACCTTTGACCTTGGTGCGCCATTTTGCCTTGATCATGGAGCATGACTCTACGGCGTGTGACAGCAAGCACGGGGTCAGTTTTTTGCTCTTGAACATCATGTGAAGAAACTGCCAGAAATGGCCCCGTGTATCAGTTCCTAATTGAGACGGGCAAGGGTGAGCCAGAGATGACATATGTGTGTTGCATGCAGATGCAGATGAGATTTAGTATAGTTGAGTATATTACAAAAAAGTTTTGCCCAAGTCCGCCTTTATCCTGTGTGTCTCAGATGCTACAGCACAGGACCTTTATTTGTTCCGAAACCCGGACTGATTATGAGTAGTAAACGTAGCAATTTACGGTGCGCTGCTTTAGCAACGTGAGCTGTACCGCAAGGCACCGTAACGCTCTAGGTTCGAGGGTCACATCGGAGAACCGGTCGTTTGTTATGCTAAAGATGGCATGAGTAATCTGATTAATGATTCTAATTTCCAAACCGCTGGTAACAAAACCCGAGTAAAAAAATGCCCTTTGATACTGTGGCTATGCATTAGCCATTTGCGAAAAGGAATTGAAGGAACGAATACGTAAGAAAAAAAGAAAACGAATTACTGAGCGGTTGCGGTTTAAAGTGAGGATAGTAATGGCGTCAACAACGCGATGAAATATATCCCCAAAAAAGCAATTTTAAGATGATGCAAAGAAGATAGAGTCTTTCTCCCGTGAGCACACGCTAACAACACCGAGTGACGAACGTTTGGTAGCTAATATGAGCATGCATGGAATGATCGTGCGATCTGACTAATTCTGATAACGTCTGATTGTGTATTATCAAGCTGAGTTAGTTTATTTAGTTTGAGAGTCTTATCGATTTACTTTACAGAAGTAAGGATTTGCTTGTATTACATGTCTATGAAAAATAATAATATAAAGAGAGTACGTACATCTGTGCTGCATGTCTTTGTCACGAATTCCTTTTTTCAAGTGTTCTATATTCAGAACAAGCAGTAAGATGCATCCGACAATTTCTTTCTTATCTGCAAGGGCATTTCACAGTGTTCCGTCCTTCGTTATATACTATCGTTGTATGTTGATCATCTTTCGCTGCTGTGACAATCAAAAATCTTTCCGCGCCAGGCACAACAACTCATGGAAAACGTATTTTAAGTTACGCTCACCACCAGCTCATGGTAATAATAGCCTGTGATACGCTTGCTTGTACGGTCTATCGATGTTTGATTTACTTGTTTAAACGTGAGACGATACCGGCCACGGTAGACAAGATTGCTTATATCGCTGGTACCGGATTTCGTTGATTGCTTCAACGTGATGCATGAAGGTGTCAATTGAAGGCAATTTAAATAAATTTGTTCATGAGCTTCCAATGTCTATCCAGTGTACCACGTTTCTTGGTGGTGTTTTGATGCTGAAGTGTTGTGCGAAAACCACAAGAGCGGGCAGATGTACACTTAAATGCTAATTGCCATTCCACACCATTCCCATTCCTATCATTGTGCCAGACGTTCTAGAAGTAAAACGTACTGTTTTCTGCCATGCGTGTGTGTGTATAGCCGGTTGGACCAATTTACAGTGGAATAGTCAGAGCCTTCGTGTGCTATGCGTACGCACACAACGGCACGAAGCCCGAGATGCCGTACAGTGATAGACGAGTCATCAGATGGACGCGACATGGTGGCACACAAGTCGTCGCCGTTGCCGTGGACTTTGAACCCATGTGAGCAACGTATGGTGCGCAGCTGCGTCAACTGATTTGTTCCGATTTCCTACTGTCCGGGAGCTATGGTGCTATGGTGTAGCACCGTACGCTGGAACGAGAAGGCCTATGGGCCATACGTTTCGTTCTGGATGGGGAACCGTATCGAGTGGTTGTAAGATAGCGTTATCAACGCGCGATAACCAGCTGCGCTACGTTGCCCTCGCTGTAGATGGGTTTGATGTTTGTCATTTCGGATTTTAGACAAACGCTTGTTATGCCGTTTGTTTGGTTTAGCTACAGAAACATTGGAGGATCAAGCGCTGACAGTGTGTAGAACCTCCAGAAAGGCATTACGCAATCGATACTCCGTGGTAGAATGGGAAAATGCTTCGAATACGTATGACGCAACTCAGACTTAAAAACTGTACGATATTCACGCGAGAAACCTTCCTTTATCTGATAAACTGCTTGCCAACCTTATTTTGAGAGAAATTATTTTCATGCAGTAGATATTAGGGTGCGTCATGACAATACGCCCACCCATCCATACTCAATAAAATAATACAAAATGCAGGCCTAGTTCTGCTATATTTCTCTCTCTCTCTATATATCTCTCTCTATCTTTCTCTCTCTCTCTCCCTCTTTTTGGCCTATCGACCTGGTAGGTCATGCCATTTCTGGCTTAATAGACTCTATCCACGATCTTCTTATGAGTCCTGAATTACTGGTCAGCCAGTTCATGCGCAAAAAATCCCAATCAACGGCGTTCGATTTCGTGGATCAGCATCTTTGGGCTATGGAAGTTTGGTTGAGGTAATGAAGTTGCAGTATGACCGGGAAGTGGTCATAATTTTTAAGCTTAGAATTTTCGAAAACAATATACTTCTTATTACATGTGACGAAACGGTGAAGAAATAACATTTCGTACAGCACGAGCCGGCGTTCAAAATCTCTTCACTAGGCGGTTTGTGGATAGTTGCACAGTTTATCTTATTCGTGGTATGGGTAGTTTTAATCTTTCGGCCTACGTTTTCGACTTCCACACCTCTTTATCCTCCTTCCGTTTCCACTTTCCCGTTTAGTTAGGTTAGCAGTTAGGAATGGTTAATTAGTTAATAAGTCAAATTTGTGTAGCCAGACGACAGCCAAATTTATTAATTAATTTACAATTTCATTATCTCGACTTATGTCGAATCATTTCGCGTTGAATGCTCATCTGCAGCGTATAACTCTGGCTCAGACGAAGGTGTGTGGCTGCGGTGACGGATTTCACGATGTGGATCACCTTTAGTGGTCCTGCGTGGAGTTTGAAACCGCAAGACCCTCCTTGATGGCGCCCATCGGCAGATTGCCTTAACACAGGTTGCCTTGAAGCGAAAGTTGGCACCAAACGGCTGAGTAAACGGTTAACTATTTCCGTTGCGAAACATTTCAACTCCCATTGCTTCCGGGAGCGTGTCAAGTCGTGAACATCGGCAGACGAACGGGTACAGAAATAAGAGAAATTTTGGCGACTAGGTCCCTACATGAGGCTCATCTACCGATTCGCCAGAGACAACGGTCTTATCCTTTGATTCCGCATCCTCATTATCCTTCCAATCCACATCCGCCACTCCTTTTGTTATTTGTTGTGTTGTCTTTACAACACTTACCAGTTTTATGTAGTGCAACGGGTGTTGCGTTGGCGGGGCTATATAATTCGAGGGCGATGTCCATACTGCCGTAAAAGGAGGCAGGCTTTTTCGTCTGTACACACCCGCCGATCGCTTTTGAGTCCGATGTTGACTTGGTCGATCATAAACTGTGTCATGGCTGGGCTACTTGGAGAACATTGCACGCAGAAAAATTCATTTTTGTACTGTCCAAATAACTGTGCTTGTTTGTTTCAGTTCAGACCCACATCACACACTACAATAGTCAAGCGGAGCGAACCAACCCCCATCGAAGCCATAGCCACAGCAATAGAACCGGACCAAAAAACCTACAACACACACAAACCCACCCAATAGAAATGGACAACAACCACCCATCATCCGTCACAACCGAGCATGCTCGGGATATGGCAAATAACTAGGAGGAAATGCCTAGTTAATTTTGTTAATTGTTTTTTGCGCGAATGTAATTGACAGTCACCACATGCGGTGGTGACAATACGGCATCGGACCGTCATATTTAATAAATAAAATAAAACAAATATACAATTTCATTAATAATATCTAGCAATACGGCCAAACCGTCCCTTGCGAATAAAACAAAATAATAATAATAATCTCGACGAGTCACACCTAGCATCGTAACTCAATGATGTTGAGTTTGAATGCAATTTTCTTGCAGCAAAGTCAAGAATTCATCTTCTAATAACGTGTTAGGTTTTTTTTCTCAAACATAATCCTTAACATTAGAACCACCGATTCGAGCACGTTGAAACCACTCTGGATACCTTTCACTTTCATTGTAGGCGTGCAACAAACAAAGAAAAACTTCCCTTAAATGACACTAATTAGGAGCAAAATCAGCCATTCTCATTTATTGTAAGGTGTAAAACCTCAAATGTCTTAACTAACTTCAAAGGGTTTAAAATGGTAGTTATTTATTTTCAGACCTAATCTATCAATTTATTTGCAGAAACCTCAAATGATGTAACTGGCCCCAAAGGTTTTAAAACGGTAGTTATTTATTTGCAGACCTAATATGTACCTTCACGATGCGGCAAATCTTGGAGAAAATGGCGGAGCAGCAGCTCCACTCCTACCATCTCTTCATTGATTTTAAAGCCGCATATAACAGCATAGCCAGGGTAAAACTGTACGACACAATGAGCTCTTTTGGAATCCCGGCCAAGCTTACCAGGCTTGTAATAATGTAAATTGCCAACATCACATGCCAGGTGAAGGTGGATGGAAAACTCTCAGGGCCCTTTGCTACCACCAAAGGCCTGCGCCAGGGAGATAGGCTTGCCTGTCTCCTCTTCAATCTGGCGCTAGAGAGAGCCATCCGTGACTCAGAGGTGGAAACTTCGGGGACCATCTTCTATAAGTCAATCCAGATCCTGGCATACGCTGATGACATAGACATCATTGGTTTGAGGCTCTCCTATGTAGCAGAAGCTTATCAAAGGATCGAGCGTGCGGCACAGAACCTCGGGTTGGAGATTAACGAGGCGAAAACCAGAATGATGGTGGCACCACCAGCGGCCCTGCTAACAAACACTGATTTACGCAGGGGTGATGTACAGAAAGGTGACCGCACCTTCGAAGTCGTCCAAAACTTCACCTATCTGGGGTCAAAAGTCAGCACCCACGTACCGGACTGAAACGATATTCCAGATCTTCCGTAAATCCCCGAATCAGTGCTTTCCGTAGTACGGTCGCTTATCGTTACTGGGCCCATGGAAAAATTGAGAGCCCGATAAGTAAGCCATCTGTACGGCTTCTAGTTCGAGTAGAACACACATACCCGAACGGTTCACTGTTTGTTACTAGCGTTACTAGCGTCACGCCGGGTTTTGATATGGCGATATGATGTTTGTGGTTGATGACATTTCATTTTTTGCCCACACCGTTTCAGACGGACGGGCTTGAAGAACTTTGCTCGGTGTACAAAAATTAACGATGTGTTTGTTGTGGTGGAAAAGATAACAGATGTGATTTCGTAAGCTTTAAATGTGCAAGCCTGAAATTACAACTGATTAGCGCTAGTCATTTCCGGTAATGTTCGAAAAGTCCTGAAAAGATATTTTTGTATAAATAAAAATAAAAATATTTAAAAATCAAATCAATTTATATTAGATTTATACGAAACATTCTAACAAATATCCGCCGTCACTTAAAAGCTTTCAGCTAAGAAAAAACGCCTGACAGTATGCATGCGATGCAACGAGTTTCAAATTAATTTCAAATGCATCGTTGGCGACCGTTATTCTCCGTTATTCGCGGTTTACATGTGCATGTAACTTGTACGTTACAACTGTTACATGAACTTACTCAAAATAAACCTTTTCATAGAAATCGTAAGTCATTAAAAAGCAAAGCGAATAACACAGGTTGCCTTAAAGCGAAAGTTGGCACCAAACAACTGAGTAAACGGTTAACTATTTCCGTTGCGAAACTTTACAACTCCCATTGTATCCGGGAGCGTGTCAATTAGTAGCAGGGCGTCTGTTCTTATTCGCCACAAACCGACTGGGGCATGCAGCCAGGATGGGTTTAGGGTTTTTGGGCTGCTGCTTATGACTATGATCGAAGTTTTGTTAATACTGTGAAGGCACGAATCGGTCACGCGCAGGCAACAGTTAGCCGATTACGCAGTACCGCCATAGTATGGCTAGACTGTCACGCAAGGGAGGCTAAAGCATTAATATTTCTCTAATGTAACACCAAAGGAGAAAAACAAAGGTGTGCTCTCACTGGCTGTGCTTGATCCGGAAGTGATGGGCCGGGCTCGTGGTGGATCCCTAACGTTGCGGTATCCTAGGGCTAGTGTAGTCGCTCAGTAGGTCAGACAGGCGGGCAACTCGGATGCGTAAGGGTCTGCGCACATATTTCTACCGAAAATGCAAAGCTTTTTTCACTGAGGCGTGCACTTTTCACACCACCGCACGCTCTGGAGCACGCGGCTCACAGTGGTCAGTTACGTTTTTGTTTGGTTCGGTAGCGGTTGTACGAGGCTAGTGTTGTTGTGGTGGCCTGTTGTATAGTGAACGTCATCAGTGTGGCGCTTTGCTTCAGTCAGAACGCAGTCAACAGTGGTCGTTAAGTTGTTGCTGAACGTAGTGCGCCCATCTTCAAGACGTCTGGCCAGCCGCTTCAAGAATCTCCGTGACAGGTGGTTACTACATTTGCAAAACAAGCAACAAAAAAACGTACCACTAGCCAACAATCAACCTCAGTGTCAAAAAAAAAGATTGCTTATGGCGGCAAAGAAAACGGAAACCACCATCAACTAGAACCATTGCGTTAAAGCCGCTGTTTTGGACAAGTTAGTGTCTCGCTAGGAAAGTGTTTTGTTGAGTTTTGGAGGATGTGTGCACCTTTTCCGGTTTATGCGGCTGGTTTTAAACGTGCTCGAGCTTGATATGTGTTGATGGGCAGCCATGTCAACGATGGAATGGTGTGATTGGCAAATGAGGGTATCCCTCCACTAAGATGTGCTACACACCATCGTGATCCATTCATTCGTTTACCCATCACTTCCTTCGCTTAATTCTGCAAAGCTTTTGCAGCCTCTGACGTCGGCGGAAACAAAAAGACGAAGCGGAGGCACGCGCCTATCGCTTCTCGCAACTCATGGCTGTGTGTGCAAGTGCACTGCAATTAACCACCTGGTGATCACCGAGGATTGAGCGTGCGAGAATGAGAATAAAGCGCAACGATCCCTCGTACGTTCTGTTGTTGTTTGCAAACTCTTGCCCCGTTCCAACAGTCGACGACAGTGTTGCTGGGTTCTCAATTCGATCGCGATGTGCGGTATGTTGTCGAAGTCCCTAGGACTGCGCTTACTGTTGTGTGCTTTGACGGTGGTTCTTGCCAATGACCCACCTGTAGACGGTGTAACGTTCAATGATTCTGTGTCGGAAGCAAGTACCGGATCGCGAGATGCAAGATTTCTGGCGTTCGGTGAGGGGCTTGGTAGCGAGGAGTTTAGTCTCTATCCTGTGCAGTGGAACGATGATGGAAAGACTACTGATAGATACGATGATGGTGGTGAGCTAGTGCGGCTTGTGGAAGGTGGTTCGGATTTGAATCCAGACCCTTATGAAGTGATAGAGGTGAAACCCTTCGGTTACGGACGCTATGGAACCACTACGAGCAAGTACATAGATGCAAGTGCTTACCAGAAGTTAACTAGCGGTGACATCCCGGTAAGTCCTGTTGGTGGACTATATGACAGTCTTTTGAGCGTTTATCCTACATGTCCTGTTATGTCCTCCCCGTACACAGGACTGACTTTCCAGCTATGGGTAAAATTAAGTCACAGGAAGCTACAAATTTCGGTCCGGGTCCTTTCGTGGTTAAAATGTCAAAAAAGAAGAATATTAAATGTTTTTGAAGCATCATTTGAACCAATCCATTGGATCTGCATTCTTCATTTGTCTTTGTCTCTGTAAAGCTATGAAGTTCAGCCTGTAGGTTAACTTTAGGCGATCACTTTGTTCTCCAACAAGTTGCACATGACATTATTGTCTCAACTAAAACTCTTGCATGTATTAAATGAAAAGTTCGTCGTTCATAGCAAATTAAAACACATCAGTCAATCCTGATTGAAGCTGTCGGTGTGCAGTTGGAACAACAACGCTACCGGATTGGCATTATCAATAAGTATTTGACATTTTCTCAGGCGACAATGATCCAACCTTATCATCGAACAACTATGCCCAGAGCTTCTCCTGCCACCTTTACCTCCATCAGTACTTTATCTACAAAACACGTTCATCTAACTTACCCTATCAATACACATTCCAGCGCACACCGTTGGACACCACCTTCCACTTCGCTTCTAACAGTGAACTAGGTGACAGCTTCTATCCGACCGCGGCGGCCCTCCAGTCGCAAGGTGAGTTAAGAGGCTTAAGCTTATGATGTTGTTGGCATAATGCGTCTCTACCTGTACGGTGCACTGTTGTGGACACCAGCAAACAACACGCACAATGGACAAAATTTAACAAATGGCACGGCACATAATACAAACCCTGTATTGGATTGGTAACGCCGAGTATTGGTAGCGTTGCAAAAAAGCCGTTGCACCTGAACGAGTTTGAAAGCTGGTGAAGGCGTGCGTTGGTGTCACATCATCACGCGCCCCATATACCACACGCCTCGAGGGCCGTTTGAAGCTGTCCCCTCAGCGGTTCGTGACGTCCGATCGTCATGCTGACCGAAACAACACTATCCCTTCAATCAACTGGCCTTTCACTGCATTACAACAGGGTCTTTTTTATTTTACCTTGCTTTTCTTGCACTGGTCATTGCTGAACTACTTCTGCAAACGGCGCGAAACAATTTAACACTAGCTGCTTTGTAAATGTATACCGGTCTTTATGCTCTGCTTATTGAAAGACTCGTCGAGGATTATTCCTTGCCCTAAATCGATGCACAACAAATTTTACGCAATGATAACTACTGAAAGGGCTACAATTGACACATAAATAGCATTAAACAATTCTTTCTTTATGGTCCTTTACGGTAAAGCATTCATGCACTTTTCCTTCTTTCTACTTCTTCATACAATACAATGCATGATGCACTTTGTCGTCACACTGGATGCTTCCGTCGTGTTCGGTAAGTTGTAAAAAAAAATCTGTCCTTCCGGTTTTGTTGGGCACTTCAATCATGGCTACCTTTTATACTTCGCACGACATCTGGCAGGACTACGATGTACGCAAATTACGCACTGGCAACTGCACTCTGTGTATCTATGCAGATGAACCGGTAGTGATGGCGAAGACACCGTCTTTGTCACGTGTTTCAGAGTTCGTTCGTAGTATGCTGCAGCGATTTGGCGTGTATCAGTACATTGAGGCGTACCAGAGCAAGAGCAGCAGCAGTAGCAGTAGTAGCAGTAGCAGTGAGAGTTCCACCCCTGGCACATCCGGTCTCTCATTGCATTTGCAACGAATCATACCACACCGGTTTCGGCCCCACTTTGTCAACACAGCCAAGGGTCTACGTAACATTCCGGCACAGCTCAACGACGGTCAGTTGCAACCGGCCCCAGAACATATTGCAGATGGATTAGACCAAACACAAAACACCGGAGGACTATCGGGACAGAACACTGGAAGTAGTAGCAGTAGTAGTAGTGGCACTGGCACTAGTAAAACACCCGGAACGTCCGGCGGAAGTTCCGGTACGATCAGTTCACTATTCAACACCTTCAAGCGGAAAGTCAAAGCCATATATCCGGGAACCGTTTGGTGCGGAGACGGCAACCAAGCAAAGAGTGAGAACGATATTGGGTTTTTCTATCTGACTGACAGCTGCTGTCGAGCCCACGATCTCTGTCCCATCACCATTGCGGCAGGCGAACAGTTTAACCGGCTGAAAAACAATGGCTACTTTACTCGGTATGTATTCGATTTGCAATAGGACGTTTAAGGATTCTTATTAGTTGGAATGTCATTTCGCCTTTGCTATTCAATAATTTTTAAAGTCAAATAGAGCTGTATTTTTCCAGGTAGATTATTAACCTTTTTTAAAGGTTCTCACAGTTGAACTATACAGATGTGGCAAGCATGACTGCTGCATTTTAAATTGAACCGGAACAAACAATAACCATCTTGAAAGTCTAATGTAGAAAGTTGAAGGTTATACATCTCGGTCAAAGATATTTTCAATACCATAGCCGTCAACAGCATTAAGCTTGCGTTGCTGCCACCGCCACCAGCTTAGTTATACAAAGAAAAACTTTATCCAGTCGTTGAAAATAGGCATCATAACTTTAATGTTACGAATTACAAATTAGGTGGTCTTATCTATTGTACGCCAGTGTATACATTACAAGTACCAAATTACTGATTTCTATTGAAAATATATGCAGAGTTGACTACTTTGCTACGGGTAAAAAGAAGTCATAGAAAGAAGAAGAAGAAATATTTGAAATAAGTCAACAATAGTCTGACAAAAGATAATTTACACAGTTTCAAAAACTATGCCTTAAAGGCAAAGTTGATTCGTTCAACAAAAACGGCAGCAATACAATCGAAGAACCTCAATACGATTGTTCAACTTTTCATGGTTGGTTAGTTTTTAGGGACTTTGAGACATTAGTCTTCATTCGTCTCTTTAATTAAGCTCTTGATTGAGGACCATATATTAAAACCAGGAAAATATACATCTTACTCTAACTGTAAACGTGTTGAATGGTCTGTAATGTCATTTAATCATTACACAGAATAATGATAACGATGAAAGGTAAAATATCGTTATAGAACATTGAATATCACTATACTTCGTTGCATCGAGGGAAGTCCTGTAGCTTAGCAACGACGTCTAAATTCATTACTCGATAATGAAGATACAGATTATTTAAATTCAAGCAATCGGAAGTATCTTTTTGCAGTGCAATAACTGTTGTCTTTTGACCTCACTACTAATCTGTGATATTGTAATTGATAAGCTAAGTTGCTAAATGATCTTACTGTGATGAAACTAATCACAGTTTTAATACCGGCGATTTTTCAGTTTATTTGAAACCTCATCGTAAGAAAAACATTTGTTCCGACTTTACCAAATAGAAAGCTGAACGTAAGTTTAAATTCTAAACATAGCTTAACTGGGTATACTCCAACAAACACATATATGGTAGGCAACTTAATTGCAATGACTCAATACCGATGCAATTTGGGCATCTCTTGCTTTTCCCCTATTCAATGCTTCCAACCGCAACGAATTCCAATTGCCCGGATATTGGCACACCTGATCGGCCAACAATCGGTGCGTCCGACCAGCTCGCTGATGTGAATTCTGCTCAATGTCAATCCCAGTCTCGCATTATGACACACGGATATAGCGATTCATTTAAGCAATATCTGTATCGACAAGCGTGCGTGAGCAGCAAAGTTACTGCTCCGTAACTGTGCTTCATATCGAACAACAGACAATAATGGTCTTTGCCCTTCGATCGATTTTGATTTTTTTCTCTCTCTATCTCTCTCTCTCTTTTCCCCTCTGTACAACAGATCGCACTGTGATTGTGATAAACAATTTTATAACTGTCTGAAGAACGCCAACACCCTCGTTTCGCGGCAGATCGGCTACACGTACTTCAATCTCCTGAAACCACAATGCTTCCGCTTCGAGCATCCCAAGCTGAACTGCACCAAAAGGTACCCTGTCGTGCGTTGTGCGTCAAAGTTCTCGACGAACAATTTGTGTAGCTTAAACATCTTATTTTGCTTACATATTTCGATCTTTTTCTTCCCTTCCCTTAAACCCTTTTTTCATCGCACAGAAGTAAAGGCAAGTGCTTATCGTATGTCGTGGACGAAAAGCAGAGCAAGCAGTGGCAGTGGTTCGATAATCTCATATATTAACCTTCTTTTTTGCATACGGAATGCATTAATTTGGTAAAATATGGATCCCAAGCGTACTGTGTTTCACGACACCCTACGCAGTCTGACGAAAGAGGTTTAAGTACGTTACAACCATTTCACCCCATTTCCTGCCCCATCCATAACGTCCCCCAAACCGATCGCGATGTTGTGGAGTGGTCTATTTTAAAAGTTAACGTTACCAAAATCGTTTTCATTAAGGGCAACCATGTTACGTAGACGAGTCGTTCACCGTACCGTGTCGAGTAAGCTAGATGTAAAGCGCGACCGGCTTACAACATACACTAAGCAAAGCGCATAACTACAGCGTGAAGGGAAGTGGTGTAAACATCGTTTTTCGCGAAAATAAACGTCCCTTGGGCACGCGCATAGTTCACTATTCAATTTAAAATCAATAAAACTGATTGGCTGGCTCAGGAAGTAGAATAATTAGTTATTTCGGCTTACTAAGCTTACTCTCATGCATCAAATGCATGAACAACAATAACAAAAAACAAAGGAAATTGATTAGTTAATTGAGTTATTTAGGGGAAGAAACCGAACATTTAAGAGAGAACAAGGAACGTTAAAAGCAACACCCTAATCGTACTAATATCGCCATAAAATCACGCTTGTAATAGTAATTCATCTAATGTAAGTTTTCACAGTAAAATAAAGCAAAAAAAAGATTATTCTTTTATTGACACTCTCTAAGCAATAGAAAGAAGCCTGATTACGATTTAGTTTTACCATGATACAGAAAAAATTTTTTCCTCATTATAAATTAAACTTCACAATAATTGTGGTTAGTTTATCTGAATGATTTTACCCCAAAAAAAAAACAATAAAATAATAAAAATACCGTTACGAATATGGGTTAAAAATGTGTTAAATTTATAAGCAACGATTAATAATCCTTCCCAAAAAGTTATGGGTTTTTGCCGTGGCCTTTATGTTCAAAAAGGTTTTGTTTGTAGCAAAATGTATTGAAAGTGTACAATTCATCGTAAACTTTCCCTCAAAGTTCAAGAAATACTTGTTAGTTCGATAACGAGCCGTTGTTGAACCGACCACGCGAAGAAATGGTTGATTCGGAAACCTCCGCGCTCCCTTGTTAGAGCTGTTAGAGTCGGAATGTTAACCTTTTTTTCGGGATAACCAGGAGCAGTTTGTAACGTCGGACTCGCGCATCAACTAACGCAGTGTTGGACAACTGGAAGGTACAGTTTTAGGGGTCAAGCGGGTTAGCCTTTTTTTCCTAGATGATCAAGAGAAGTATTTAACCGTGGACCGAGGCTGGCTAGTTTCGCCTAATTCTTCCGATGGAGTGGGGAAACACCAAAGAAGTGCGGAACCAACATCCGTAGGGAAGTCAAAGATGAAACTTTTCCGGATCTGTAAAAGAAACCCTATTAATGAAACACACAAACTTCTCCGTTCAGGTCGGAATTGCAAGTCTCATTTATTCTTACTTGCTTACTTAAAGAATTTATTGGTAGATGGTTTAGAATTAACATTATTTATATATTTTGCGAGACGCAGCTAAAAAGCTTTTCAGCGCTCTTGTCGTGGTGTATGCCAAGAGGCAGTTCTTTTGGTAAATTGTTAGGTTTTGAATGCTTGTTCCTTAGCACTACAACCTCGTGAGGTCTCGGCCTGCCATTGCTGGCTTTCTGTGACTTAATTATACCCGTAGCACAGTAGTCAGCCCTACGTACGGGGAGGCGGTCTAGATGGAATTTGAGCCCCGGTCCTGCCGAGTGAAGACCGGCGCCGTTATCGCCTCGGCCACCAGAATGCCCCAGGTTTTGAATGCACTAAGGCTAATTGTTAGTTTAAACTTACATACTAATCAACAACTTAGGAACTAAATCAAACTACTAATTTAAAACTAGCTAACTACCTTATTCTCTAAAAATCAGGGTTTTCACCTGCTGGTGTGTTGAAACCGCTGCTGAAGTCTGCAACCGGTTGATGATGTTGTCTGTTATCACGTCGAATGGTGCTGTGTTCGCTGCATCGTAGAGCTCCTCAAGCCGTGTCCAGCTAGGAGCGTCCAGGATGAGTCGAAGAATTTTATTGCAACTGGTTTGTATCTTCAGCAGGTTTGTCCTTGCACAGGTACTCCAGACAGGAATGACGTACGTTGCTGTGGGCAGGACGATCTGTTTGTAGATGGCTATCTTGTTGGATGGGTTGCAGCTTGGAGGGTCTGTTGATAAGTGGGTATAACTTCCTCAGTAAGATGAGCAAGCGGGTGGATGTTTCCTAGGTGTGGTGATGGAACAGCATACGGTTGTCGATGGTGATCCTGAGGATGGTCGCACCGTCGTCTTCCACGGCAACCGGATGCTGTCGATGGTGATGTGATGGGTTTGAGGATAGATGAGCTGTTTTGACGGGCGATGGGGGATGATCATCGCCTGGGTCTTGGAGTGGTTGATTTTGATCTTCAAGCTGGAAGCATACTGTCCGATGATGGTCAGCGAACTTTGAGCGCCGTTTCTCAACTCTGCCAACGTCCTACTCTTCGTCGCGATGGCCATGTCGTCTGTGAACAGGAACGCACCGATGGGAAGGGCCGACAGGTCCGCAATGTACAGCAAATAGAGCAAAGGCCCCAATATGCTGCCTTGCGGAACACCGGCTGGTACTGTAGTAGCACCAGAAGCAGTCGAAGAGACGACGACCCGGAACGTTCGCTGTTGTAGATAGTTGTGCAGGATGTTCACCAGGTGAGCTGAAACCCCGAACATGCACAACTTGTGGATGAGCCCGTTGTGCCACACGTTGTCGAACGCCTTCTCGATGTGCAGCAGAACGACAGCGGTGGATTTGGAAACTCGTTTGTTTCTATGGATAGTGTTCTTGAGCCGAAGAAGCTGTAGTATGGAGAAATGGCCGGTCCGGAAACTGAACTGTTCCGCTGGGATGAGTTGCCGCTCGTCGACTGCATCGCGAAGCCTCCAGTAAACTAATCTCTCGAAGAGTTTACCGAGAGCACTCAGCAGATTGATGGGACGATAGCTTGCAGGCAGCGTCGGATCCTTCTCTGGCTTCAGGATCGGGATCACCTTATAGCACTTCCAGGACTGTGGAAAATACAAAAGTTGAAAACAACGGTTATAGATAGTGAAGTGATTGCGCGTTTGGTTGCATTTTTTTCAAAAGAATGTTGAAGATGCCGTCGAAGCCGGGCGCCTTCATGTTCCTCATTCTTCTGACTGCAGCCTTCACTTCTGCTATGGTGGTATGGTCTTCGGGTGGAAAGGGTGGGTCGTCCTCATCGAGTCGGTCAATCGTCGCAGCCACAGATGATGTGGACTGGGCATCGACAGATCGATCTGGTGAGCACTGGCAAACTGGAGGGCAAGTGCATCGGACTTTTCTGCTGGTGTGTGTGCTGTGTGGTTCGTGGCTATGGTGAGTGGTGGTACTGGTGCGAAGGACTTTTGCAATTTTCCAGAAGCTGGGTGCATGGGGAGGTAGCCTTTGGACCATACGCTCGTAGCTGTTGTTGCGGATAGGCAGTACTCGCTCGCGGATGATACGCTGATGGCGTTTCAGCAAAAATTCTCCAGTCCGCTGGTGCTGCCGCCTCAACATATTACGTCTGGCGATGAGTGAGCGCGTGTGGTCATCGAGAACGAGAACCACACCACGAACACTCCTCTCCGGGACGCACTCCGCTTCAGCTGCTTGGCGGCACCCTCGAACCGGGCGATTGCTGCGTCAACGTCAGGTATCGCGGCTTCCACGTCGGTGTTGCAGATAAGCCGGTCCACGGTTCTCCCAAAGCGAGCCCCGTCGGTGTGGCAGTAGTCCTTTCGCAGTAGAGGTGGATGTCGGGTTGCATTCAGATTCAGTTCCGTTAAAACCGGGAAGTGATCAGAGTTCAGCTCATCGATGGTGCTTGGTTTGCTGCAGATGAAATTAGAAAGAAAAATATCTATTAATGATTGGATACCTCGGTTGGGGACGTGTGTTGGAGCATCGGGGAACTACACGATGAAATTATCATGCTGCGACAGGTCCGCCAGGGTGATTCCGTTCGTGTTGTTCCGTACGTTGCCCCACAACTGGTGCTTGGCGTTGAGATCACCCCCAATGAGTGCTGGTGATGATGTGTGGAGCTCTTGTCGGAACGAAGCTCTCCGCGACAGGGTGCACTGCCGCAGACAGTAGACTGCCGTAAGCTGCAGTGGACCGGTGTCTGTATGGAGATGGACGCCTATTACTTCTATGGTGAGTGCGGGAGTAGTGTGTGCCGGATTCCACGTCGGATCGCGATAGCAGCACCTCCGCCTCGGGAGGTGGTGCGATCCAGATGATGGATGATGAAGTTGCCTAAGAAGAAACTCATCTCAGGCTTGAGATGAGTTTCCACTATAAGCGCTGCATCAATGTTGTGCCGGACAAAGAAGTCACCGAGTGGAAGTGGCTTAGCCCGGACGGACTGAGCATTCCATGTGATGACTCGCAGTGCCTGGTCAGTGAAGGAGCATCAGTAGTTCTGCGATAACGGCGAGTTGTTCTCCCTTGTTGCGGCAAAGGCGGATCTTGGGGAGCATTCTGCTAAATATAGCGAACAGTTCTTCCGGGCTAAACAGGTCTTCCGCAGAAGTTGTGGCTGGAGTTGTGGTTTGAGTTGGAGTTCAAGGCGGTCAAACCGTTATACTTAAATAAATAATAATAATGTCTCCAATTCATAGTAAAAAAGTAAACAAACAACAAAGCATCCAGCATTACGGAGCACAAACAATACCATAGTTCAGACAAAGATAAATCAGACAGTATGCCTAAATATTCCAGTCACATCCAGATTCCAGTCGATCCCCCGTGGTCAAGAGGCGAATGAGGTCTCAAAGACCCAAATCCTCTATAAATAAACGAAAAAAAATCCCCGTGAACCAAAGAAATTCACGAACCTTAAATCTCTACATAACTCGAAAATTGCTTGATATCTCTTGATACTTCGAATTCTTTCCAATTCTCATTTGCACATTTTAAATAACTTAAAAAAATTATCGATTGTAATAAAATGTAGGGATCTTACATGTTTCACGAACATTCAAAAAACCTTTTTTTATTTTTCGTATGCTTTACTTACTTATCCGGCGCTAAATCCGCTTAGCGGTCTTGCCCTGCTGCAACAATCCTCAATACCACTCACGGTCCAGCGCCGTCGTCTGCCCATCGATCATCCCGTTCGTTCTGACGGACGCATGCACGCCATCATTCCATCTCATTTTGGGCGTACCACGCCTTCGCCCAAAATGTCTAAAAGGACTTTACGGGCTGAATCGCCGGGGGTCATTCTCATGACTTGTACAGATCACCGATACCCGATGAGCTCATCATTTTAGCGGATCTACCATTGTCCTTCCACACATACGGGGCCAAAAATCCTTCTGAGCATCTTCCTCTCGAACGCGGCTAAGAGGGCTTCGTCAGTTTTGGACAGAGTCCATGTCTCAGAGGAGTATGTGAGTACTGGGACTATAAAGGTTCTGTACAGTCCCAGCTCCGTCCGTCGCGACAGGTATTTAGAGTAGAAAAGTTTCTTCAGGCTGTATGGCCGGTTGGCAGCCAGCACCCTTGAGTGTAACTCAACATCAATGTTTTTGTTGGTGTTGACTTTTGACCCCAGATAGGTGAAGTTTTGGACGACCTCAAAGGTGCGGTCACCTTTCTGTATATCACCCCTGCGAAAATCAGTGTTTGTTGTGCTGGTGGTGCTACTATCATTTTGGTTTTCACCTCTTTAATCTCCAACCCGAAGTTTTGTGCCGCTCGCTCGATCCTTTGGTAAGTTTTTACTACCTAGAATAACTTGAAACCATGGATGCCTATGTCATCAGCATATGCCAGGATCTGGATTAACTTATAGAAGATGATCCCCGAAGTTTCCACCTCCGTCCCCGAGTTTTCCATCCGAAGTTTCACGGATGGCTTTCTCTAGCGCCAGATTGAAAAGGAGACAGGCAAGTCCATCTCCCTGGCACAGGTCCTTAGTGCTAGCAAAGATTTCTGAGAGTTTTCCACCCAGCATCAACTTACATGTGATGTTGGCCATTTACATTATTACAAGCCTGGTAAGCTTGGCCAGGATTTCAAAAGAGCTCATTGCACCGAATATTTTTATCCTGGCTATGCTGTCATATGCGGCTTTAAAATCAATTTTAGAGAGGAGTGGAACTGTGGCTCCGCCATTTTCTCCAAGATTTGCCGCATCGTGATGATCTGGTCAATAGTTGATTTTTAGTTCTGGAATCCTCTCTGATAATTAGATTCACGTTTATTTCAAATGGGTGTTGTTTTAAGTTCAAGACTACTTTAAACGATTTTGAAACTCTAAAACAAATACGCTCCACGTACTTAACCATTTTTATTATCCACACATTATCCGCGTAAGTCGCGAGGTGACTATAAATGATTTGACAAATATTTTACTATCACTAA
The DNA here is from genome assembly GCF_013141755.1 of Anopheles stephensi. NCBI lineage: Eukaryota > Metazoa > Arthropoda > Insecta > Diptera > Culicidae > Anopheles > Anopheles stephensi. The sequence continues at coordinate 18,665,517 of NC_050201.1, forward strand.
GACGGTGCCCAAGGCCCGCGAAGAAGACTGTATTTGGCTGCAACTAAATAGGTTTTAACGTTTTATAAGAGTTCAAGATAAGATTCAATACTAACAAAGTACCTAACATTAAATGATGTCAATGATGGTTCTTCAACTAAAATTATTTTTTTATTCTAAAAACACAGCTTGACGAGTCTTAGGTTGTATTCACGGGTTTTGGGTATAGTAAAATTATACTTTCAGCATTGCTTGCAAGATCTCTTCAAATACTGAATGGCAATGAGAAATTTGGAATGTTCTATATACCATCTTAAGTACGTAATCCTTTTAAGAATTTGTCCCATTATATGGTAAAGAAAACATCGCAACACATGCTAAGTCTACCTCCTGCGTATGATATGAAATGGCTAGGATGAAAATTCAAAGCTGTTTTCGAGAATCTTAAATCCATTATTATAATCAAAATTCACTGCTGCTTTAACCCCATTTATTCCTGCTAAATTCCCATCTAGACCACAGAGATTCCAGGTGGATTTTTGAAGGAAGTTTTCTGACGCTTCACCATATTTTTTATTTCTTTTATTTAATTTCTTCATAAGCAACACCAGAATAGCATGTTAAAAATAAAAACACAGTGTGGAGTATAGCCTTGTGTAACAGCAAGAGCTTTGCATATACTTTGGATTATATATTTCTTACGGTTTGCGTACTTTCACAAAAATGCATTGCCCTATGACCGTAAAAAATCAGATAATGAAAATTAACAATATAACAAAATAAATACTCTTTTGGTTTAAGAAGTTTTCCGGATTATGAAAACGAATCTCAGCGCGTAAAAGATAAAATAAAAGTAAATATGAGCATTTACTTATACGACAAAAGGGGCGAAGAGAAAACAAGCGCTGTTATGACATAAAATGATATACAAAATTCATTTTTTATTAAGGCTTCACGGCATTCGCCGGTCAGAGTGTACATTCAATCAAGTGTGCGTGTTCCGGTACGTTGGCAGTGTAGTCGTGAGCAACGAACTAAATAACACGCTTCCACATCCCCACGACAGCGTACGGAACTTGACATTCAGCGTTCGGCCCCGGCGGCAACATTCTCATTTGCAAACTAAACGCAGGTAATGGTAGGCAGCATAACGCCCAGTCGCCGATTGTGTGCCAACATTAACCGAAGCGAACGCTTTTGAACATTTACACTCCCATCATTCGTTACAGTAGCAGCACGATCCACAGGATTGCCTCCAGCAATTAAACTATTCCACCAATCAACATGACGACCCTGTTGCGAAACATCAACGATGAGGTGTTCCGGACGTACATATTTTGGGCGGCTGTGCTGGTGGTGAAGATGCTTGCCATGTCTTTACTGACTGGCCGTCAGCGATTCAGGAAGAAGGTAAGAATTAAATTGCTTCCAAACCATACCGACAGGTCCGCACCCTGGTTACGCAACACATATTGTTTTGTGCCAACATTCCAAATATGCCGGCTTTTAGTTTACTACGATGTGCATGCCTGCGTATATGTGTTTGATACAGTTCTCCTACATGAACCTACATAGAGCGAGATTAATTTTTAAAACAAACGTTCTGTGTTTTGGCTATAGTTCGAGAATGAATTGTGGTGTTTTTAAAGCATTATTGTAATTTAATATTTTTTGTTTCATGCATATCCTAATGTGATGCATAAGGTGTACGTGAGAAATGAAAGTCTATTAAACCATCGATTGAAAGTAATTGAACTAACCGTAGGGCGTGAATCTACCTATAGAAAAATAGATTTTTGATTTTGTATCAAAGAGAAAGGAATTTTGAACGTATGAAAAAACACCTTACAAATACTATAGGCCTGCGATCATAAAATAAGCTAACGTGTCGTGTCACAAAATCAAAAATGTTTTCGATTTGGCAGTATTTAACCTTATCTATTTCCGACTTATCATGCACCCAAAGATGAAACATCATCATGGGGGAAAATTTAAGGGAGAAAAACATGGAAATGACTTTCAAGTTCACCCCGTAGCGAGCGAATGAAACCAATACTAACACACCACACGTCCGTACATACATTTAGCAATAGGCACGGCATGCGTGAAAATGTTTACAATTCACCAATCAGCATGACTTGCACATATGCTGGTGTCGTCATCTCAAGGCAGGCTGACCTTGAAGAAAAACGTACCGTAAACATTATGCTCGTATGATGCGTCGTTTGCAGCAGTAATTGGTAGTGACGGTGTATCTCTATCCAATAAATTTGCGATAGTTACGTTATGATTATTAGATGCAACTACCGGTCATGTGTTTTTTTTTTACTCTCAATTTTAATCGGGCGGTTTGTTGACCACGGTGGTAGTGTCACCCATCTTTTCTCGGCATAATCGGGTATCGTAGCCCGTACAGACCGTTTCCCTGTGCGTAATGATGAGTATGCTAGAAATGGCAGTGCGAGACTTTTCGAGGTTGTAATGCCAAAGAAGCAGAGGAATGTCTTATAAATGCTACACATCTTTATCATACATATTCCTTTACTTTCCTTTCGACAGGTATTCGCCAACCCAGAAGACATTCAGCCCAACAAGAAAGGTGTGGCACCGAAGTTCGACGATCCGGACGTAGAGCGTGTGCGTCGGGCCCATAGAAATGATCTGGAGAATATTCTTCCCTTCTTCACTGTTGGTCTGCTGTACATGCTGACTAACCCGGAGCCGTTTATTGCAATTAATCTATTCCGTGCAGTGGCTATTTCTCGTATTCTACACACGATTGTATACGCAGTGGTCGTTATTCCACAGCCAGCCCGTGGCCTTTCTTGGGGAGTAGCCTACGGAGCAACTGCTTACATGGCAGTCAAAACCGCTCTATTTTTCCTTTAGATGGTGTTTTCACTGTGTAGCATAAACATTCATCCCAGCGGATGCAAAATCATCACCAGTGCAATTGTCTACCTCCCGCATCGAAAAATAAAACGTTCTTTCGAGGAAGTGCAATACGCATTGTCCATCATGTGTATAGTTCATATCCAACATCTTTAATAGTTCATTTTACTACTTCACAGCACTGCTACGTATAAAAAAAACATACGCATTTCATGTAAAACATTTTTCTACTTATTTCTATTAGCTAGGTTGATTTTTCTTTCGGGTGAGCGTTACGAACATGTGCATTTATGAGGGTTTTGTACCGATAGGTTTTGTCACAGAACTGGCAACTAAATACAACACCGGTGTGCGTCAATTGGTGCGATTTCCATCCGTATCGAGTTTTAAAGCGCTTTGGGCAATGCTTGCAAGCGTACGGTTGTTCTGCCGAATGTGACCTTTCGTGAGTTTTTAGTGATTCCCTGTAAACAAACCGAAGTAATGATTTCAGATTTCATTTTTAAAAAAGGTTCCACAGTACAGCTTACTTTGTGTTCCACAATAGACCACAGACAGTGCATTCGTATTTTCTTTCGTCAGAGTGCACGCGTATTTTATGCAGCCACAAGCTGCTGTTGTGATTAAATTTCTTGTGACAGGTTTTACATTCGTAATGCTTTCCGGTAGAGTGGTGAGATCGCTGTAAATAAAAAGTACATCCAATTGATAACTTTCAATAACTAGTGCTATGTCTTTTCAAAAGTATATCCACATTAAAACGTACCATGTGTGAGCCGTACGAAAAATAGCTCGTAAAACCTTTGTCACAGTCTTCGCAACGTTTAATTACTCGCTTCAGGTGCACGGAATCTATATGGCGCAGTAAATTAGAACTGTGTCCCATACTAATGCCACAGTAAGAGCAGGTGTAAGGAGTTTCCTTGGTATGTACGCGTCTATGTGCATTTAACTCCGATACGAAAATGCCGCACATATCGCAAAGCCTCTTACTATCTTCATCTCTGGTTCGTACTCTTCTTTTCTTTTTCAAAAGTTCACTAGTTGTATCTGTGTTATTTTCTGTATCATTTTCGCTGCTTACGTATACAGCGCTATCCACATACGCATCTGTATCTTCGTCACAACCGTCCTCGTTGCTTGCGTTGTGGGTTGAAGCTCCGCTAAGTCCTTTACAGATTTGCCAAAAGATTATATCATTCTTGGAGCACACATCTCGAAAAGTTACAAACTTATTGAACGTTACATCGCAATCTTCACACACCATGTACGGGGAAGCTTCATTAACTAAATCCTACAAAGAACAATGTAAACATTACAACACATAGGCACTGGCAAGGTAATAAAAGAGAACAGCAGCCTACCTGTATACCAGACAAATGTTCGATAACCTGGGCGGTAAGTATATCATCGATCATAATTGAAAAAGGGAAAAGTTTGTCTTGCTCCTTGCATAGACAAAATCTGCAAATGTTTGGAATTAAACGTGCTGGCGTGCCCATGTTGTAAATACAACAAATGTAAAACAGTTGTGAACATTTATGAATGTCAATCCTAAGCAAACGGTCGCTTTGACAGAAGAGCTCCCAACCCCAACTGACATTTTATAGCAGGCTTATAGCGGTAGCAATCGACACCAAGGTATGTAGATATAGAAGGTAGAGTTGTTTAGAGCAAATTGACATTTCTCGACCTGACATAACAGTTCTGTAGTGATCGAGGGGAAGGGTATTGAGAAGAGTGATGGCATCGTCGGAGGAGGCGCCGGTGGTGATATCGCTTGCGATTTTTTGACGAAAAATGCAACCAAATAACGTCAATCTTCTGTGGAACAACATTTGATATGCGAATATGACCCATAAATTAGCGAAATTGCTCAAGGGATTGAGAATCGAGGCTGTTTGTTCATGTTTGTTGCCCATACCATATGATTTTGTAAACAAACTCTGACATAACTCGACTTTAATGTCGCCCTGTCAAATCGATAAAAATCCACCTTCTAAATACATACACCTTGCTCTCAACTCACTTTGACGGGGCGCTTAAAATGTCGCCCTGTCAAATCGACGAAAAATTCACCTTATAAATACATACACCTTGATCGACACGCGAACGGGCAGCCTTTGTCTATTTACACTACTAGGTTGACGAGTTCACATGCTTTTTAATCATTTTTTATTGAAAATAAGTTGAAAATTAATCAGAAACTAGTTTTCATACAAAGTTATTAATTTATTACCTACGTTTTCCTAACATTCTTTTGTTTATTCCCTAATTTTATGTTTTGTATCAAAAATCGTGTTCATTAATATTGTTGATGTTGGTACTTTGGCCGTCATTGTTGTTGTTTTTCTATATGTCATACGAAAGAGGACGCACGAATAAAGCAAAACAGCAGCCAAAAGCAACAACTGTGATTAAAACCAGTTAATATTTCAGTGATATTTTAAATGAATTGAAAAGATTTGTTGTTATTCATAAAGAAAATATCATGGGGAAATCTTTCACGAAACGAATTAGGTACAATTCTCATCTCTATCGCAATCTCGATCGGCTCTTAAAAGCCGAACAGGATGATGAGCTCCTACCTTGCGGAAGTGCTAATGGTAAGAGACAGATATAAGATATCTTTATAGTTCGCTTGTGACAAATTTATCGTTTATTTATAGTTACTCTTCAATTGCCTAACGTTCATGATGGTTCCACGTATGAGCTGGATGATAATCATCTCACACAAAATGCGAATATGGAGAAAATGGAAATACTCTAACAACAGAATACGGTGATGGAGCATATGACAATGACGATCTTGATGATAGCATTGACCACGTTGTCGATTATCTAACTGAAAGTTCTGATGAAGAGCTAGAAGATGAGCTATCTACAAAAGAATATTCGGTACAAGATGCCTTACATCGCTGAGCCATATCCAAAAACCCAACGTACGAGTCGATCGAGGAAGTAATGGAGATAATACGGAAACTAAGTGACTGCAAGCTACCGAAAGATGCAAGAACCTTGCTAAAGATCAGCCGCAACCCTTCTGCGGAGATACAAAGGGTACAAGGAGGACAGTATTGGTATGATGGAGTCCAAAAATGCTTTTCGTACGGGGAGGTAATTCATTTTGTACAGACTTTATGGTTCATTACATTTACATGTACTGCTTTGTTCCGTTATAGCAATTTAAAAGTTCCAACCGATGCAACTCTTTCGATCAGTATTTCAATCGATGGGTTACCGATATTCAAAAGCATTAACCTTTAATTTTGGTCTATATTAATAAACATCCATGGAATGCCGAAAGTGCCAGTTATGATAGTTGCAATCTATTGCGGTCCTATTAAACCAGCAAGTATCGGACACTTTCTTCGACTTTTTGTTGATTAATTAAATTTTCTCGTGAGAAATGGAGTGAATAATACGTTTTCTCACTTAATTTGCATTTTTATCGCACAATAATGCATTTTTCTTTTGGATTGAAAATCGCTTCATGTATCATAACTATATGGCCACTTACGAAAATACATCGTTTTTTATACAAATTAAAGTTAAAGTTAAAAAAAGTTAAAAATTAAAGTTAGTAAGAATAAGTTCCAAATAATCTAAAAACATTATCCTTTGATTCCATATCCTTATTATCCTTCCAATCCATATTCGCCATTCTTTTTTTTTTTTTTTGTTATCCGTTGTGGTGTCTTTGTTATAAGTGTTTTAAGTTGAGCAACGGGTGATGCGTTGACGGAGCAATATTATCCGAGGGCGATTTCCATAGTGCCGTAAAAAGGAGGCAGGATTTTTTAGTCTGTGGCAATGTGCTCCAAGTCAACCCAGCTTTGATACTGCGGGTCCACCTGTGTTGGTGTTGGGCTCATGAGTGGTCGGCGAGTACAGCCTTGTAAACAGTGGAGTAACTCCTGCTGTTGCAAGACGGAATTCGCCGATCGCTTTTGGATTCGATGTTGACATGGTCGATCATGGGCTTTGGGCATGGGCATTGCTGGGCTTCTGGGAAACATAGCACGCAGAAATTTCATTTTTGTACTGTCCAAATAACTGTGCTTGTTTGTTTCAGTCCAGATCAACGCCACAACTCTACAATAGACAACCGGAATAAACCAACCCCCATCGAGGCCATAGTCACAACAATAGAACTGGACCAAAAAACCTTCAACACACACACAAACAATAGTAATGGACAACAACCACCCATCTTCCGTCACAACCGAGCATGCACGGGATATGGCAAATAACTAGGAGGAAATGCCTAGTTAATTTTTGTTAATTTTTGTTATACTTGTTTTTTCGTGAATGTAATTCACAGTCACCACATGCAAAATGCAAAATAACAGTTTTCTTTTTTTATTCATGAAGAACGGCCTGGCCGTATTACTAAAAAAATATCAATTAATATGATTTAAAGTTTTTTTTAGTTTGGCTTTTTATGGTCCCATTATTTAAAATAATGCTACTTAAATTATCTTTCAAAATATGTATAAACATCCCTGGTACACTTTGTATAACATGGACGGGAGCTAAATAAATGTTGGGGAAAATGGGTCTTTTTGCGACACAAATTGCTTTGAGAGCGTCATGAATTTCGAAAATAAAAGATAAAAGTGCAAAAATTTGGACATAATGTGAAACACCAAAGAATATTAGAAATATTTTTTTCAGGTTTTTCCTTCGGTCAGCGGCTGCTACGCACACCCCTCTTTTACTACAACAAAAGCGCTTTTAACTGTTTAGGAACAAGACTAGCGAAACTATCGATCTTCCTGAAAGATTTTTTATAGTTATCTCGTCTTCCTTATCCTCTTATCTCTATCTCTTTCTGTCATGCCCAAAACTATACACAAAACGTACAATTCAATACAAAGCAATCGATATTTTGGTTTGTAAAGTGTATGTTACTTAGCTGTAACTGTAACTGAACAAATAAAAACAGTCAAATGGTTTCATATTTTATACTTATGTGCTAAATTTTAATATATATTTCCTCTGACTCTGACTTCCTAACCCAAATATAAATCTTTTAAATGTAGTAGTATTGATGATATAGATAAGAGGACCAGGAAGACGATTACAGCGGAATGCCAGTATTATTAGAACCAAAATTACCACGTGTATTAGGCCTATAATAGCCTGCTGAAAACTGGTACAATCACACTATAGCATGAAGTTTGACAAAAAACGTAAGACCGAGAAAAAGTAGACTATGATAGATTAATATTGCAGCTACAAATTTACTTGGAGGAAAAATTATTTTTGTCATGTTATACCTTACCACACTAAAATTCATTAGTTCAGTACGAGCACAGAGAATTTTGTAAAATTAAGTAGGTACCTAATCATTAGACCTGATGAACGTTGAATGATACTCCAATTAAAACTTCTGAAATATGACACGTTTTCTTCAAAATTTATGAAGGGTAAAGTGTGAAAAAATGATCACATATGCTTGCAACCAATAATTTGCTGAATGAATATTGACATAAAACCAAAATTGGGTTCTGGCATCGCAGAACTATCTCAATAATGAATTAAAAATAGTTTGTGCCTAAACATCAAGGCCGAAATAGTGAAAAGCTAGTGAAAGAAAATGATATCAGTGTTGATAAAAATCCAGAAATAAATAGTATTTTTCTATTATTTAAAAAAATACCCGTAAAAGTAGTCACTGTTTAGAGAAAGAAATGGCTAAAAATCCATGGATTTTTATTTATTTTATGCAATTATGTGTTCAAGTGATTTTTTTTATAACACTTTTATTTACAATAGGGACAACAATGTACAAAATTACATTTAAACACTCAATAACAAAGAATGACGAAGGATTTCAATGTCAATCGCAGAATCATTGTTTCCAGTGATGTGGATGACATAGTTAGCAAACAAATATAGGATTTTACTGCGTTTTTCTGAACATATGCCACTTAGTACAGGCAAACGCAGCATATCGAACGAAAAACGAGACGATATCGAACACCTTAAAATCACGAGGCTAATGCATTGCTGCAGAATCTACCAATCATTAGTAACAAGCATTAGTAAGTAAGTAACAAGGTGATTGCGGGACAACACAAACATGATGAGGATGGCACACGCTCCATGCTTAATTTTCCCATTGGCCAGGAGGTATAGTGTGCTGCGCTGAAAGGACGTCATGTTGGAGCAGTGAATATGACACCATATTTTTCGCCAGTTTACTGACGGAGTCTCCAAGATTACCTGCTCAGGTAATCTCTCCGTCAGTGTCTATCGAATCAGGTGCGTCGTGAGGTTTGATGCCGTTTCAACATATCCCAGTTGCTGGATGACAATGCGCAGGCAAGGGTATGTAGACGGAATAGAGGGCGATGTTCGGAGGGTTTCCAGCACACGCTAAATGCTGGGCTCCGACTCGTAGACACTCTTGTTCCGCAACATATCGGTTCGTTAGCAGCGCCTTGGTTTTGATGGCTGGGAAGTGGACGTTGAGTTGCGGGGCAATGCCAGATCACCTTCGCTATGTCCATTGCGCGTGCGTCACAGACCAACGTAGCGAACCATAGTTTGGGCAACAGAAAAGTGTTCAACAGAACAACCTTCTGTTGAGTTCGATGTTGACTTGGTCGATCACCGGCTGTATCATTGCTGGGCTGCTTAGAGAACATTGCACGCAGAAATTTCATGTTTGTACTGTCCAAATAACTGTGCTTGTTTGTTTCAGTCCAGACCAAGGTGTATGTATTTAGAAGGTGAATTTTTCGTCGATTTGACAGCCCACCATTTTAGTCGAGTTATGTCAGAGTTTGTTTACAAAATCATATGGTATGGGGCTACCAACATGAACAAACAGCCTCGATTCTCAGTCCTTTGAGCAATTTCGCTAGTTTATGGGTCATCTTCGCATATCAAATGTTGTCCCACAGAGGATTGACGATATTTGGTTGCATTTTTCGTCAAAAAATCGCAAGCGATACCACCACCGGCGCCTCCTCCGACGCTTCCATTACTCTTCTCAATACCCTTCCCCTCGATCACTACAGAACTGTTATGTCAGGTCAAGAAATGTCAATTTGCTCTAAACAACTCTACTTCCTATATCCATATACCTTGGTCCAGACCCACATCACACACTACAATAGACAACCGGAGCGAACCAACCCCCATCGAAGCCATAGCTACAGCAATAGAACCGGGCCAAAAAACCTACAACACACACACACACCGCCTAACAGGAGATGTTTCCGCTGTTGGGCAACAGACCACATCTCCCGCGATTGTAAGGGACCTGATCGAACCGATCTCTGTCTCCGTTGTGGAGAGAAAGGCCACCAGGCGCGCAGCTGCCACAACGCTCCGAAGTGTGTACTTTGTGCCCCTGGCGTAAATGCACACCAAACCAGTGGTCCCTTTTGCTCAGCAGTGACAAAAGCGAAATCATGGAGAATGTGCAGACCAACATAAACCACTGTGAGTCAGCGCAAGACCTACTGTGGCAGGCGATAGCGGAAGAACAGGGCGACGTCGCGGTAATCTCCCAGCCGTATCTTACCCCGAGAGACAACAGCTGCTGTGTAACAGACCGGACAGGCCTGGCTGCTATCTGGACGGTGGGCAGATTCCCCATACAGAAAGTAGTCTCGCACGACTCGGAGGGTTTCACCATCGCCATTGTGAACGGGGTCTATTTCTGCAGCTGTTACGCATCACCCAGCTGGGAACTGGAGAGATTTAACACAATGTTGGACAACCTCGTTGATGCTCTTGTAGGGTGCAACCCAGTCGTCGTTGCCGGGGACTTCAACGCTTGGGCGTTGAGTGGGGTAGTCCGAGTACCAACAGCAGAGGGGAAGCGGTACTCGAGAGCCTCTCCCAACTCAATGTGGTGCTGGACAACGTTGGTAACACTCCCACGTTCAGCAGAAATGACAGAACTTCTGTCATTGACATCACGTTCTGCAGCCCAGTGCTGTCACGACACCTGAATTGGCGAGTGAGCGAGGCGTATACCTTCAGCGACCACCGCATGCTTCGGTACCTTCAGCGACCACCGCATGCTTCGGTACACCATCGGCAGAGATCACACTCCACTGCAGACACCTCGGGCATCAGTTCGCGGCTGGAGAAAGCAATGCTATAACGAGGAGATATTCTTAAGTGCGCTACGCACTGGTGGGTTCCAGAACGTTGCGAGTGCGTTAGAATTGAGAGATGCACTCTCCAAAGCATGTGACGCTACGATGCCCAGGAGGAAGTCCCCCAAAAACACGCGCCCACCGGTATACTGGTGGACCGCTGCTATTGCGAGGCTCCGGACCGAGTGCATGTCAGCTCGGAGGCGACTACAGCGGAACAGCTGCTTGGCGAGCAGAGAACAGCTGAAGGCAACCTACGTTACGACAAGGTCGGATTTAAAGAGGGAAATTAAAGCCAGCAAAAGACGATGCTTCCTCGAGCTTTGTGCTGAAATCGCTCGGAAGCCGGAAGGAATCGCTGAGGTTTCACATACAAGACGGTGATGCGAAAAACCAAAACTCGCAAGGCGCCCGTTGAGAGATGCCCCGAGAAACTGAAGGGAATCATCGCGCAATTATTCCCTTAACACGAGCCCCCACAGCTGAGCTCTGCCTTCAGTACCCCTGAGTCCGTACCGGAACCGGTAACCATAGACGAGGTCCTGAAAATAGCCGAGCGCCTCAAACTGGGGAAAGCCCCCGGACCAGATGGGAGCCCCAACGAGGCAGTCAAGACAGCAATGAAGGCATACCCACAAGTGTTCTAGGCCATACTGCAGAGCACTCTAGCTTCTAGTCAGTTCCCGTCGATATGGAAGAAACAGAAGTTGGTACTGATACCCAAACCAGGTAAACCTCTGGGTGACCCGTCGGTTCTAAGACCCTTGGGTCTGATAGACGGCCTGGCCAAAGTTCAGGAAATACCAATCTTGGACCGCCTGACTGCCCATGCCGAAGGGCAATACGGCCCCTCAGAACGACAGTTCGGTTTTCGGAGGAAGCGATCAACAGTCGACGCGATACTGGCAGTGCTTGAAAAGGGCAATGCCGCGTTCCAGCGGAAAAGGAGTGGAGCACGCTTTTGCGCAATCATCACGATAGACGTGAAAAATGCCTTCAACAGTGCCAGCTGGGAGGCAATTGCGGCAGCAATGGAGCGAATGAAGGTTCCCCCGTACCTGTGCAGGCTGCTGAGGAACTATCTCGATGTACGCATGCTGCAGTACGACACAGCGGAGGGAATCAAGACTGCTAGCATCACGGCTGGCGTACCGCAGGGATCAGTACTTGGTCCCACCTTGTGGAACGCAATGTATGACGATGTCTTGACCCTCGCGTTACCTCCAGGAGCGGAAGTAATCGGTTTCGCGGACGACATCGCCCTCACCATCACCAGCGAATCCTTAGCGAAGATCGAGATGTAAGCGACCGACGCCGTGGGACGTATCGACTCTTGGATGAGGACAGTGAAACTGCAGATAGCACATGCGAAGACTGAGTTTATCGTCATTAGCAGTCATAAACGTATCCAGAAGGCATCGATCATGGTTGGAACAGAGTACATTGAGTACTAAGGGGTCACCATTGACGATCGCTTGAAGTTCGACGAGCACCTGAAGCAGGTCTGCGTAAAGGCATCAAGGACGGCAAACACACTCGTTTCATTTATGCCCAACATCGGTGGACCTAGCAGAAGTGCCAAACGACTACACGCCTGCGTAGCTACCTCTGTGCTGAGATACGGAGCCCCAGCGTGGGCACACATCCTGGTGCAGAAACAGCACCAAGCTGCTGTCAACACAGTGCATAGGATGTTGGCTAAGTGTGTCACCAGCGCATATAGGACGATCTCCTATGAAGCAGCGTGTGTTATCGCCGGCATGGTGCCTATCTGCATCACATTGGCAGAAGATCTGGAGAGCTTCTGGAATGCACGTACGGAAGCTGAGTGGGACAGTTCCGAGAAGGGACGGTGGACGCATCGCCTGATCCCTAGCGTGGCAGACTGGGTTGGGAGGAAGCACGGAGAGGTCGACTTCTATGTTACGCAGTTTCTCTCCGGCTACGGCTGCTTCCGAGCCTATCTACACCGGTTTCGGCACGCTTCATCGCCTCGTTGCCCGACGTGCGTTGACGAGGATGAGACAGCAGGGCATGTGCTGTTTGAGTGTCCGAGGTTTACGGAAGAGCGACAGCAGCTAAACAGCAAGTGTGGCAGAGAAGTTTCCAGTGCAAATCTGGTGGAGTCGATGCTGCAAAGCGCTGACCTGTGAAAAGCTGTGGCAACCATGATGCGGCAAATCGGGACGAGACTCCAACGACGGTGGAAGGAAGACCAACGTGTTGGTCCCTCATAAGTGTATCTGTGCTTCGTGAATAGTGCCGTGTTCTTGTAATGTGTTGTTACCAACTTTGTAATATGTATTTTTTCCGTGTGTGTATTGACTAAGTCCATTGCAGAGCCCCACTCATGAAGTAATACCGCGAGGTGATGCCGTGAGTGGTGGCAGAGACACTGCGTGGCCAAGGAGATTTTTTTACATGGATAAAAATCCCATTGCGCCCGCTGGGTGTCAAGAAGATTTTAAACTCCTTGTCAAAAAAAAAAAACAAACACGCACACATACAAACAATTTTTTTTTTCGTTTTCGTGAATTTAATTCACAGTCACTACATGCGGTGATGACAATACGGCATCAATCCTTAATAATTTATTAATAAATAATAGAACAACCTTCTGCACCAAATTCAGGACCCTCACGCACATGAATTATGTAATAATTTGAAACTTAGTTTTAAGCAATACGGTCTGTTTTAACAAATAAAAAAAAAGTGCATCGCTATTTCTTAACATGTTTATACTTAACCCATAAGTATATCAGTTCACCGTCTTTTTCATACATTTGTGTTTTACACTATCCGCAATGACATCAAAATTATTGGCAGATGCAATCCTCGATGCAACTTATTGCATTACTCGCCGATATACACTTCAAGGATATTTTCGATCCCAATTTCTATGTAGATGTACACTATGCTTGTAGAACGGCCAGACAGTATAGCTTTGAATATTCATTGGCACTACAACCTCGAGCAGTCTTGGTCTACCATTTCTGACGTCGTTGACTTGATTTCATCCGTAACTGGAGAGTCAGTCCTGCATTCGGGGAGACCCTTGACGTAGGAAGATTAACGCCTAAATTGTCGCAGCGACCGAATTACCCCTTATTTTAACTTACAGTTATGTTAATTATGTTTATAATCCAGAACAATAACATTATAAGTAAGTTAAAGTTTAAAAACATATGTATGTATAATGAGTTTATGCTATTTTTTGTAGCCCATCTTTTATTCGTCCACCTAAGTTTATTTATTTCCCAAGGTTTTTTGGATCAACAACCTGATACTGATCATACTATTAATATAATTGCCTACTAGACTTATTAATACCACATAGCCTGATGTTTGTCATGGTAACGGAGGAACAATCCGGATGAGATTCGATAAGCTTTTCTGTATATATGGGACGCGGAAAGAAGCTCCACTATTGCACCCACTACTTGAACTCGATTTCGATTGGGTTTATAATTGATTCGATTTGATCCGTGAAAAGGATCGCATAATTAATTAAAAAAAAATGTTCAGATACAAAATATGAACGAATGTTTAAAATGTAATGTAATTTTTTTTTATATTCCTAACGGCTGTATTGGTAACGCGAATTTTTTACAAAAATGTATGGGATTTTTGGATAATGAATGTCAAATTAATTAGTCCAATGGTGGGTGTTGTCAGTGGCATCTTACACGTCCATGGGTCCTCGCCTACGAAGAATACCTTCATCAAAGTTTACATATCGTCAAGAGGGACTTGTTTATTAAACTTTCCGTAAATATTTCTTTAAATAGCAAAATCAATAGGCAAAAAGTTGTAAAATTAGTTTTACAAAACTCCTAATTATTAATAACATATTTTTCGTATTCTTATACTTCTTTTTGGCTTAAAAACTTCGAGAGGTATGCTACTACTGGCTTACTTATTTTGCGATATATGTGAACAAGATATATTACGGACGGATTTAAATACCCGATTGGGACATATCAGCTCGGTGACCAACACGGCTCATTTTTCATTTCAAAAAACTATGACTTCTCTCTCTTCTTGAAAACTGCTAAAACTTCTTCTCTGGTGATCTTATTTGCTGTCCCATTTCAGCAATAACTGCGGATATTATATTATAACAGATATTATAATTGCAATTTTTATCCAATCTTCATATCACATACTGTTGTAATTTCGGAAAAAGCTCTGACGAAAAACACTCTGCTGGTTTATGCGTACAATCGGAACTGCCTTTTATTGTACCTTTCCTATGGAGAGTTTTGGCGCGACAGAACTAACACATACCGCAAAATGACATTCGAAACGTCAAACGCAACGTAATGGCAGTGCTACCAGAAAACCCTAAAAGAGATGGTATGAATTCGTATGAAATCCAACACCCCAACTCGGATCATACCATTTCTGTCCCTTATCCACTAGGAAGCGTACATCCCGAATCCTTCTACACAAAACTTCATTTTAATTCCGTTCACACCCTTCGTTAACCCGTCTGCGATATTATTTGCTGATGGAACGTATTGAAGATGTAATAAACCGCTACATACATGCTCACGAATGAAATGATAGCTTACATCAATGTGCTTAGCACGGGAACTATACGCTTCTCTACTAGCCATTACCATCGCACTCTGATTGTCACAGTACAACTCAATCCTCTTCTGCTTTTTGAATTGGTTCATAAAGCGAAGCAACCAAATCGCCTCCTTGGTTGCATGAGTCATTGCGATGTACTCCGCTTCAGTGCTGGAAACCGCGACCGATGCCTGCCGTTTACACGACCACGACACAGCTCCCTCTGCTAACTTGAAGACGTAACCAGAATACGATCTGCAATCGTCTCGTTCGCTGGCCCAATCTGCGTCGACGTAGCCGCTGATGTATTCACCCGATCCACGACGATAACTGATCTTATAATCAACGGTCCCTTTGAGATATCTCAAAATTCTCTTCACCGCAATCCAATGTGTACTATCACGGCGATCGTTGTAGCGGCTAACATTACTGACTGCAAAGGCCAAATCCGGTCTGGTACCCTGTACCAGGTAAAGTAAAGCTCCAACAGCTTCACGATACGGCACGTTATCATTAGTATCTCCAGATGCTGCGGCTAACTTGTGTGAAACATCACACGGCGAAGACACTGGCTTACAATCTTGCATGCCAAAGCGATGGACTATCTCTGTTGCGTATTTGGTCTGATCGATGCTGATCATATCGTCACCATAGGTTATTGTCATACCTACACATGTACGAGCTCGACCCAAATCTTTCATTAAGAAAGTTTCCGACAGTTTAGCCTTGAGCTCATCACGTACTTTTACGTCAGACCAAAATATCAGTATATCATCGACATATATAGCAACTACCAAACTACTGTCGGTATTGTAATAGACGCAAGGGTCTTCGGCAGATCTTCTTAGGTCGAATGATAATAATGCTTCATCTAGGCATTTGTTCCAGCAACGTCCGCTTTGTTTAAGGCCATACATTGCCTTGTTCAGCTTGCAAACTCTGCCCGTGCCATCTTCGAACCCTTCCGGCTGCATTACGTAGATTTCCTCCTTCAACCTTCCTTGAAGGTACGCGGTAACTGCGTCCATCTGGTCAATATTCATACCCTTTTGGGCAGCCATAGCGATCAATAACCGTAGCGAGCCATAACGCACAACTGGTGAAAAGGTTTCAGCATAATCAACGCCGTACTTTTGACTACATCCCTTGGCGACCAGGCGCGCTTTATGTCGCAAAACGCTACCGTCTTCTGCGCGCTTTCTCTTAAACACCCATTTCGTTCTTATGGATTTACGACCCGGTGGAAGATCCACTAATGTCCAGCTCTGATTGCTTTCAAATGAAGACAACTCTTCTTGCATTGCCCTTTCCCAGAATCGAGCATCATGCGTCTTCAATGCATCTTCACGATCTTTTGGATCCTCTGGGCTACAATCTCTAGCGAAATAGGAGACGAAATCTTCGCGTACGATAGGACGAGCTGTCCGCTGCGATCGTCTTAAGATAGGTTGATCTTCAATCCTATTTTCACCGCAATCGTGATTATCAGCGCCATCGGCATCTTCATATTCCTCATCACAAGAAGAATCAAGCTGATTTACTGTTTCGGTCTTGATTACGGAATCTGTCTTTGTTCCAGTTTTTCTACGACTACATGCCCCAACTGAAGTTGTTCCACTTTCAACATCATCGTCCTCATCTACTTTAAACAAAGAACCAGTCTTCATAGGTGTTTGAGGCAGAAACGTTGCATCCCTACTGGTGTATACTCGTTTGATCTTCGGCCAATAGAATCGAAATACTTTATCGGAATAACCTACGAACTGCATTTCCACTGCTTTCGGGTCCCATTTTCTACGCATTACTTTGGGCAAAAGAACCATTGCCGGATTTCCGAAAATCTTCAGTGATGCGAGGTCTGGTTTCTCTCCCGTCCAAATTTCTTCCGGACACCGATTTCCTAGGGAACGATTCACCGATCTGTTTACAATGAACGCCGCGTGTTGTACAGCCTCAGCCCAAAGTGCTCGATCAAGATTACCATCCGATATCATGCAACGTGCTCGTTCAATTAATGTCCGATTCATCCGCTCAGATACACCGTTCAGCTCTGGTGTGTATGGCGGAGCCTTCTCGTGGATGATTCCGGATGCCTGACAAATCTCCAACATTTCTTTGTTCACGAACTCTGTGCCGTTGTCCGATCGAAGCCGCTTTATATGTACGCCTGTTTGGTTTTCTACTTCCGCCTTAAACCTGCGGAACGTCTCAACCACTGCTGATTTTTCCTTCAAGAAGTAAACAAATACTTTTCGAGAAAAATCGTCAATAAAAACAACAAAATACCTGGATCCACCTAATGATGTGCTCATTGGTCCGCAAACGTCAGTGTGCACTAGGTCCAAAATCCTCGTTGTTTTGATGATGGCATCTTTCTTGCGAAACGGCGCTCTGGTCTGCTTTCCTTCAGCACAGCTGATGCAACCACGAATGTCTTCCTGCGTACCCTCGAATTGAACGTCACTACACACTTTCTTAAGGTTATTCAAACCTTGGTAGCTCATGTGACCCATCTTCCTGTGCCATTCGATTACTCCGTCGTCCTTAACAAGCAAACATTTCACGTGCTTTGCTTCTATTTTGAAAACACCTCCACTCGACGGCGTCTCAATCAGGACGGATCCACAACTGTTTTTGATCACTTTCAAAACGCCATTTTCAATAATAATCCGATGGCCCATGCGCGATGCCACATCAAGCGAAATCAAATTAGCTTTAAGTTGAGGAACAAACAAAACGTTTCTAAGAAGCAATTGTTTCCCACCAATCGTTACGACGGCTGATCCACAACCTTCCACCTTTAGCTTCCTGTCGTCGGCAACAGTGATTGTTTGCTTCTCCGAAGCACGAAAGTCACTGAGAATGTCGCGTCTCGACGTCATGTGGCAAGATGCTCCGCTATCCAGGTACCATCCACCGGACATTTCTGCGAAACTAGCAGACAATGCGCTTGCATACTTTGCTTCTGCTGTTTTGTTCGCGTCTGCACCACTGACACTACCACTAATACCGCTGCTACCTCCCGATCTATCACTAACACTTCGACACTTGTTCTTATAGTGTCCCATTTTTCCACATTTATGGCACTTTATGTGGGATTTGTATTTTTGTGATTGTTCTTTATGCGGTCGCGGTCCACTGTAGTATGCTGTGTCTGGAACTTGGCTTTGGAGAGGAGTCAATTCCAAAAGCCCTGCCTTTACTCGATCTACCGTGATGGTTTGGCCACTTCCAATAAGGCTCTGCCGAAAAGCTTCGTATTGCGGTCCCAAATTTCCGATCATAAACAACGCCACAATATTGTCTTCAAACTTAATGCCCACTTCGGTACAGCGTTTCCAGGCTTCCATCATTCGCCCCACATATTCATCGTTCGAAACACAATCGGCCCTGTATGTGTGCGAAAGTGTCATCACCGCCTGTAGGTGTAGCCCTTGACCGGTTTCTGCAAAAGTTTTTCGAAGCGCTTCCCATATTTGCAGCGGCGAGTCATCCTTTCCGAAATGATGCGTATATGGTCTTCACACGCAAGGAAGATCCATCCTGCAGCTCGCGACAGCTTATCTTCGTCTGTTTCCGTCTGTGGTGCTGGAAGAACGCACTTGTACAAATCTCTTGTACGTAAAAATGCAGCCATTTTCTTCTCCCATGTCGAGAAGTTAGACCGCCTGTCCAATTTGTCGAAATTAATGCCGTCCTGGCCCATCATGGGAACTGTCCTTTCTATTCCAGCAAAACTTTACTTTTCATTCTTCACTCTGCTGGGCAAATACTGGGCCCATAACCTGTTGTAATTTCGGAAAAAGCTCTGACGAAAAACACTCTGCTGGTTTATGCGTACAATTGGAACTGCCTTTTATTGTACCTTTCCTATGGAGAGTTTTGGCGCGACAGAACTAACACATACCGCAAAATGACATTCGAAACGTCAAACGCAACGTAATGGCAGTGCTGCCAGAAAACCCTAAAAGAGATGGTATGAATTCGTATGAAATCCAACACATACAAAGAATTTAGAAAGCGACGTCTATCATAACTGCATGATGTTATTTACACACCGACTGTAAAACTCACTTCTATTAATAACAACTACAACAGCGGTCTGAAAGTAGCAAGCGGCGTATCAACGTTTCATAGACCGAGCGGCGAATCAGCAATGAATATCAAAGCCACTTCGATCGCATGATTTTTTGTTTGGGTCTGTTGGTGGAATAACGCGGAGATATGGGACGATGTACACACGCTGCCCGTCCATAGGTGGGGTGACGGTAATAATGAAGTAGCAAATGCGTTCATACAATCAGTAACATTCGGCAAGGGCCAGTGCACGGTTGGCGATTACCGCGTAGTGTGTCGTCCGTGAATTGATCCGTTTTATACCTTTCAACCTTAGAGTGGTGTTAGTATAGTACCGAAGTGCAACTGCAGATCAAATTCAAAATGACCAGCCTATTCAACACTAGCAATCCAGACGTGTATAAGGCGTACGTGTTCTGGTCGGCAGTATTGGTGGCCAAGATTTTGCTAATGGCCCCACTGACGGCTTTGCAGAGGTTTAAGAACAAGGTGCGTATCGGAACAGTTACGAGCCAAGTGTATTTTTCAATCAAATCGATGTACTGGGACCAGTTTCAGTGATTGATCCAACAAGCCCTGACGATTTTAGACAACTTAGTTGAAACGGGAAACTTTCGTGTCTCATAAATTAAGTCATGTAATGTGGAAACTGTATAAATCGCTAATTATCGTTCAACATATTTCGATTCGGTTCATTGTGCTTCTTTAAACCTTTCTCAAAAGTGATAAAATCCTTTTATCACTAAAGAAAAAAGAAACACCACACACCTCAAACGATAACCGATAAGCAGCTAACCGTTGCGTATAGCAGCAAACGCGTATACAGCTCTTGGAGCTGTATCAGTACAAATATCAGGAAAAAGGGTATTTGCGTTACATAAGGTCTTATTGTATTTTATGCATACTCATGGTTTTCTTGTTCATGTTAGCCGATTTACATGCTTGGTTGTAGTCGCCAGTTTTAAAATATAAAATACTGTTGCATAAAGATTCGAGTTAGGAGAAAAAGTCGATACAACTGAATTACCAGTAATAGTCCATGAAGTGGCGTGTTGAGCTTTCTGTTGTTTTTGAAGTAGGTGATTGTTTACTAATGCTCGTGGTTGTTGTTTGTGTGTGTTCTATTGCTTATAGGCCTATAGGGAACACGCTAACCAGTCACAAGAGTACCAAACCAATCCAACAGACAACAACGCGCACGATTGAGTACATAACGGCTTTGTAGACGGCCAGGGTTAAGTCAATTGACATTCGATAGAGTGGTGAGTTAAACGGGAGATAGAAATACATGTAATCTTCACGATCTATTCACTATTCACTATGGGGTGGTACGGTGGTAGATGCGATAACGGTCGGTCGGTGAAAAAGAAACTAATAGACAAACTTTCTCCTCCACGATGCGGAACGACCCCGAATTTAACGCCAGTATACCTTAACGTTTCGGACAAGGAGAGCACACACGCACCGGAAAGGGAAAGCAGATGTGCAGGTGTTGTCGATTTTTTGGGAGAAAAACTAGTTTTTGTGTACCGTTCAAGAGCGTAGGTCCTAGAGTAGAGCTCGGCTGATTGCTCTTGAAATAGTCCGTGTGTTGTTGCAGTTTGTAATCGATCGTACAATTTTTTTCGCTATGACGAGCGTATTCGACAGTATTGATGCTGAAGTGTTCCAAACGTACCTTTTCTGGTCGTCGGTGCTGGTGATGAAAATGTTACTCATGTCACCGCTAACATCACTGACCCGTGTGCGAAAGATGGTACGGGACAGATAGAAAAGATACGCTGAGGGCGGGCATGATGCAACAGTGCTATCTGCGTAATCATTTTTTTTCTTTGAAACTAACGCTTTTACTTTTTAACTCTTGTATACAGGCCTTTGCTAATCCTGAAGATGCAAGTGCAGTTAGCAAGAAGTTAAAGCCAAAACTGGACGATCCCGATGTTGAGCGTGTTCGAAGGTAAGTCGTGCCTTTTGTCCAGCTTCTTAAACACATATCGAACCACTACTAAACAGTTTCTTTCTGTCGCGTTTTAGGGCACATCTTAACGATCTGGAAAACATTCTGCCATTCTTTGTCATTGGCTTCCTGTACCTGTTGACCAATCCTGCACCGTTCCTGGCAATCAATCTGTTCCGAGCGGTAGCAGTCTCACGGATATTACATACGCTGGTGTATGCCGTTGTTGTCGTCCCACAGCCAGCACGGTTTCTCGCGTTCATGGGTGGCATGGTGCCAACTGTATACATGACGCTGCAAACGATACTGTACTTTATGATTTAAAGTGATTACTGGAAGCGGTATTTTCGAAACGCACAATAAACTTAACGACCGTTAAGGCACTGGTCGGGGCAACTTGTGATAGGTTCAGAATTATTCTCTTGAAACGCAATAATGAGAAAGTGTAAGTTGATTAAATGGACTAATATTAAGAAAAACTACTTAAATTAATAGCCTTACTGTTGAGCCAACCGTCAGTAGTGATACAGCGTTGAAGTTTTTCTGAGATTAAAAAAAACTATCTTGACCATAATATTGGAATGACACGGTTGTAAAATATACAAACGCATAGCATTCCATTAGCTCGCCATTGATGAGTAATGCAAAAGTGCATATGGAAAGAAAAAAAAACAAACCTCACACAGAACACACCACATTCATGCTGGTCGGTTAAACTAACTTGCTGGGAATTGGATTTCTCCGTGTGCACATACTACACTTGCATATTGCAAGTGACAAACATGTACTACCTTTTATTAATTCCGTAAAAGATTACTTTATTTGTGTGCTATCAATAATGTGTTTAGTACATTTCTTCGTGAAATATTAATCTCCTGCTAATGTTTCTCTATTATAACAAGCAGGGAGAAATTAAAACAAAATCTATATATTAAGATTATTATTATTTATTATTATATTCAAAGTAAATCATAATAACACATACACACACAAACAATAGAAATGAACAACAATCACCCATCTTCCCTGCACAACCGAGCATGCCCGAGATATGGCAAATAACTAGGAGGAAATGCCTAGTTAATTTTGTTAATTATTTTTTGTTTTTTTTTCGTAAATTTAATTCACAGTCACCAGATGCGGTGGTGAAAATAAGGCATCGGACCGTAATACTTAATAAATAAATAATAAATAAATATATCTTAATAACTAAAAAGGCCTCTCAGTCTGTGGTTAAACGTGTTTTTAAAACAATGCAAAGGTCCAGAGCAAACAATGATTTTAAAACGGTTTAATTTATAAAGCGATCAATAAGCATAATTCATGCCCGGCTTAATCATCAAGCTGGAAACAGCTTCTAAACATAACCCGCTAATAAAAATACCGGTACTACGCGCTCGGAAATGGCGATCATTTTTGCTCGCTAGAAACGGACAATCAACACAGCTGCAGACTGAAACACAAACAGCGATGGCAAAACGATCGTCGCTGCAGGGATGTGCTATAGTATCGCACTGCTTTGTTTTATTCCGAAACGAAATCTCCTAAAGCAGTCTTGCAGACAATCATGCAAAGAGTGGAAACTAAATAAAAAAGGGAACGATACAAATGCTGTAGTTCCCATAGCCGCGATGGGCTACGTGCAAGAAACGTGCCCAAACGTGTCGTTACATGTCGTCCGAATCATGGGTTCCCTTTGTGCAACAGCATGTTCATGGGTCCATGAGTGAACCGGCGGTACGGTACTTCACAGGGAAAGTGCCATCGGAATGGCTACGTAGCCAGACGCAGGAAAAACAGCTCACCTTCCTTTGGTGAGGGAAACCCAACCTAACCCTTAGGGGAACAGAGAAACAAATGAGCCGCTATCGAGAGACTTTTGGGCTAAAGTCCGAATAGATGCCCCCCCCCCCCACTCACGGAACTCACTTTTCGCTTCTGAGTTACCTTAAATTTAGGTAAAAGTTAAGCAAAAGTGTTAAACATTGTTGTAATAATGATTTATAATAATTATAAATATTTTTTTATAAGGAAAAGGAAATTTATTAGGGTAGGTTTTGAAAAAAACTTGTGCATCATTAGACATGGCAGGGTTAACTGAACCAGATGAATCAGAGGCGTGCGAGAACTCAAGGCACGATTTAAAGCACGCGTTTTGTGAGGGCAAAACGGATGAATCATCGTATTCATCGGATTCCAAACCCATGGGCAGTACGTGAGTGCCTAATAAACGCGCTACGAAGTGTTGTTGATAAAAGCGCGGCTTCGCCTAGCTATTGCATTTAATTCATCGCGAGCTCCGGGAGCATCTGCAACGAACGGACAATCCGGCCCGGTACAAATCCGAAAGTTAATAGTTTCAAACCGTGCAAGGTGAATAGTGAAGTGCAGTCGTGTAGTGCTTCAGTGTACCAGGCCAGGACTAGGCTTACCGTGATTATTGTGTGGAGTGCATGTGTTCTGCAATCAAACGGTAATGCAACTGTGACGTACGAGAGTACGATACATGTAAGAAGCGTGATCTCAGAGACTGTCAACACCTACTGCCTGCAATGGTTTATCTAGTCTGTCGAAACAAGTGAATTATCAGAAGTCTTGTCGACAGAGAGATAAATCACTGTTTGTGGTCTACCACACCGTCAGTCCTTTGGAGCATCCGCGACATTCAACATTGCGCAATTGGCCCGTTCGGTGGAACTAACCGGCATCGCGTTCGCACGTGAAAGCTATAGTCCGACATGGTGCAAAACGTGTTCGTACAGGTTCCGCACAGTAGTACGGGAAGCTATGGCGCTCATTTTCAAAGCCACTATCAAACTATCCGCTTGGAGTGAGATGTCCTCGGGCTATTGCGGATGTTACATGCAGCAACCCTGGTAGGATGCAACTGTTAGTGGGTATTGTAAAATTATTGTTTCTTATTTTCGTAAAATTGTTTTCCAAACTCTGCTGCTTTAGTTTACCAAAACAAGCGCTACCACACACATCGGCATTGTGCAATTGTTTTCTGTGCAATAACAAAACAATTTGAGCGTGCTTATTACACTTTATAAGAGAAGAGAGAGAGAGAGAAAGAGAGAGTGAGAGAGAGAGAGAAAAATGGTTTATAACAGGCAGCTAGATTGCGTCATTGCACAGAATAATGTGCAAAGTGGGTATGTGCGTGTCAATAGCTTTGGGGACGGAAATTCCATCATTCGGGCTGATTATTCACCGTTCCATGAAAAACACATTACTCATCGGAATGCTTACTCGGAAGTAGTGAAGGCGGGATCGGACTTTTCAAATGCAGCAATCAATCGATCAACTGCAAATGCATTCAAAACATCACCATTTGCAATTACAACAGCAGAAGATGAATCGAGTCGGTGAGGTAAAACAGCTGATCATTTTGTGTGTAACTGTTTCGTCATCGTGTTGCGGTACCTTCTTCATCTTGTGACGTGCGAAACCGGACGCTAGGGACGCACCACGTGCTTGTTGATGTTATTTTGACACGAAACCCGCACAAACAGCATTGTTGCCAACGCGACAAAATAAAATTGAACTGTACTAACTGGCATGCAAGAGTTAAACATAAACACCTTGAAATAAGTAAATATCTTTTGTATAGGATAAATTCTCACAGGCAAATATTATCTTAGGAATAATACCTACCATACCATGAGGAAAAACGAAACTATGGCAAACAATGATAGCGCATCAGGGTACGTCATAAAATGGCTTGAAAATATTCATACATATGGAAATCATAAATAAACTCAGGCCATGTGACAAAATACGAGAGTAAAGAACATGGACCGTAAAAGGTTAACGCTAGAGCCCAGCGCATACATTATCGCTGCGCAATCAGTTTCACGAAAAAGGGATCAACGCGAAGATCAAGGCGCGATCGTACTATCCGTAGTGCAGTGAAGGAAAGACCACTCAACGAATAGCGTAAACGACGCACAGGCAAAAGATAGGAAAATAAACATACGCACTTGAGCTACAGATTTAGCCTATCAAATACGCATAGGACAATGCGCGATGCATTACCCAGGATCATAAAAAAGGTCACCCACACGATTTCACGCTCTGGAAACGTCGCTTCAATGGTCGGCATACGCCCGACACTGTAGGTTTATGTTACTTCAAGCCGAAAGAGGTTCTATCTCTTTCGAAGCTTTTTTTTTTCATTCTTACAATCGAACTTTCGGGATCGGGATTATTTTAGTATATGAGACAGGATTTTTGAGAATAAATGCGACTTGTAATTCAGACCTGAACAAAGAAGCTTGTGTGTTTCATTAGTAGGGTTTCTTTTACAGATCCGGGAAACGTTTCACCTTTGCCTTCCCTTCGGATGTTGGTCCCGCACTTTGGTGTTTCTCCACTCCGTCGGAAGAATTAGGTGAAATAAGCCAAAAAAAAGAAAAAAACGTCTGATCACGCAACGGCACTTCCCGTTGTCCAACACTGCGTTAGTTGATGCGCGAGTCCGCCCTTAAAAACTTCTCCTGGTTATTCAGTACAACAGGTTAACCGCCTCACTCTAGCGATTCCAACAAAGCAAAGGAATCTGCGTGGAGGTTTCCGAATCGTCCATTCTATCGCGTGGTCGGTTCAAAAACGGTTCGTTATCGAACTAACAAGCATCTTTTCGGATTTTGTTGCGTGCGGCTTAGCGTAGTTTTCGAAGGGATGTTTGAAAGTTTCAAGCGACTACCGAACTTATGGACGCGGACTGTTACACATGGATATTCTTGCACATTCATGTGTATGGGAAAAAGAGGAAGTAAAAGCAAATCCTACATGATTACTCATGTGTTGAGTTTAAATTTCTGAAATAGATAAAAATTTATTTTTAAAATGTATAGAAAAATTACAATACAATGCAATAGATAGCAAAGTTTCGTAACTCCATCGTGCTGATGCCATAACTGACGTTATTGCAATAGTTTCGACATACTTCACTGGCATCTATGAATCAGTGGTAAAATTTGCAAAAGTACGTGTGAATCATCACACCGACGATACAATTCAGACGAATGATTTCTTTATCTAGAATTCCAAACGAAAACCACTCACTGGTTACGTTTTATTTTATTGGCCTTGTTTCGTCATTTTTGTAAGGATTCATTGCCATTTTAAGTAGGATTTAATGTTCAACCTCGTAAAAGGTTAACATTTAACAGCTTTACTATTTAAGTAATAGGTTTAGGTGAGGTGTTTTTTATGATCGAAACTAAATTACGAGCAACTCCAGCTTGCATCTTATAATGCAATACATATTTCAACCAGTCACTTTACCGACTAGCATGACTAAGGCGGAAATGGGCATGATTTAGCAAGACGCGACCCACAGGCTTATCACCGATGACGCCGTATATGTGTTCGATGAAGTGATATTTCGCTTCACGGGTGGAGAACGGGCCAGGTAAGCGGTTGGTCAGCTACGTGAATCGACTGTGGCGTCTAAACACTAGCTGGACTGCAAAACATCGAACAACGTTGAACACGTCATGATACTTTCCCGGTATCGATGAGCGATGATGATTCAGCACGCGCTCCGGAGTGAACCCGGGTGTGCGCATACCGGCATCATTTAGCAAAGTCTATATAGGATAGAGGGCGACGCATCCCATACAAACTGACAGAATGCTGTGGGAACGTTTTGGAAGTTTAGGTAGGAAATGTTTATTGTTATTTAGCTGGTGCTGCTGTTGGTACCGGATCCTTGAACATCTCCAGTTGCTATTGTGTGAAATTTTGATGATCCTTTTAGTCTTGTTAACATTTTGTTAGATAAAAATTTATTGTTTTCCACCGTGAAAACACCAGCGTATCCATCAAAGTCTATATAGGACAGAGGTCGACGCATCCCATACAAACTGACAGAATGCTGTGGGAATGTTCTGGAAGTTTAGGTAGGAAATGTTTACTGTTTTTTTTTAGCTGATGCTGCTGTTGGTACCGGATCCTTGAGCACCTCCAGTGCTAGTGTGTGAAGTTTTGATGATCTTTGAAGTCTTGTTAAGACTTTTTTAGATAAAATTTATCGTTTTGCACCGTTAAAACATCCGGGGAAACTTATTGTGCGATGCAGCTGCTTCTGTTGATTGTAAACAGTTTTCGATCTAAACGTCAAAAATCGGGTGCACAATGCCAGACATGACATTTGCTAAAATTCGACCTCTGTCCTATGTAGACTTTGGTATGCGATTTGTGCGATGCAGCTGCTTCTATTGTGGGTTCTATTCGATCTAATCGTCAAAAATCGGGTTCAAAATGCCGGATATGACATTTACTAAGATTCGACCTCTATCCTATATAGATTTGTCATTTAGGATGACCATAAGGCTCTCCCCTCATCACACTCCCGCCATTTCCATCCCTTCCGGTAGAACTGACGAAGCCGGACAAGGTGAGCTACGCTCGCAGTTTCCATGCTGCATCTGACCAATGAACCATACACCGCATGACGCAGCGGTTTGCTCGTTCGATGATGCAAGTGTTCATCGGCACGCGAAATGCTTGAGTTACATTATGGCATGCGATGAATTGACGAGTGAACATCTGGTAAAAACGTTAACTCGCTGAGCGCCTACTGTCCGGAATTAATCGTAGCCAGTAAATGATGATCTGTGCACAACACGTCCTAACTTGTTGCAACGCATCAAAATTATTGCTTCAAAATAAGAAATTCCATAATGGTGTTTTGTTTTAAAAATTCTTTTTTTTTCGCTTGAACAAAACGCTGTCGATCTTAAAACAGTAATCTCCATCAAAATGGCATCGTTAATCAAATAAAAAAACCGAAGAAGCGTTGAATGTTTAAATGAAATAAAAAGCTCAAAAGGAGTTGAATAGTTGTTCTCAAAAAACGAATTTTAATTTATTCATGCTATAATATGGCATTAATAACTATACCTATTTTTCAAAAAAATCTGGTCCAATGCGTTGCGCGAGGTGTCAAGTATACGGCCACGGCACCGCTAACTGCAACCGGCAAGTTAAGTGCAACAATTGTGCGGGTGATCACGATTTCAAGTGTTGCCCACTAACAGCAGGGCCATCTTCAGGTGATGGTAAGATTACTCAACACTAATTAAAATGTACTAACTGCGAGGGAAACCACATAGCCGGTTACTATGGGTTCCTGAAAAGACCCATACAAAAACCGAAATCTAAAAAGACGCCCACACCCAGGCTAACGCATCTGAATCTGTCACGGTAACATTTCCCACCTCTTCCACAAGCTCATAAAGCAAACGAATGGTTTGCTCATACGAAAAAAAAAAACTTCCTCGGAGAATCATGTTCCGTTATTAGAAGAGAAGCAAAGCCTCGGCAATAATGGCCTTTTTAATCATGATGAGATTATACCAATAGTAGGAGAAGTGTTCAACAAACTACAAAACTGTAAAACCAAACAATATCAAATCAAAGCGATATTTGAAGTAGTAGCTAAATTCTGCTTTGCAATATGAAACTCTCAACCGAACTTTTAAATGTTATAAACTGGACTGCCAACGGCTTTTTTAAAAAAAATAGAAATAGTATTTTTTTAAGATCAACAAATACTGACATAATGGTCATTACCGAAACTTTCCTTAAGCCAGAAGTCACATTTTAAATAATCAATTATGTATTTCATAGGTTAGATAGAACTACAGGCCCTAAAGGCGGTGTCGCTACAGTAGTAAGATCGGATATTGCTCATTCGTTAGGGAAAAATCCCGTCACTAAAACAATAGAAACATTGCAGATCAATGTGAACACTCGAGCGGGACACAGTATAAAAGTGATCGCTGCATACCACCCGGGGTCAAACAAAAATATGAAATTTTTCTTATCTGATTTGGTAACATTGACTAGTTATAAATCTAGTACAATAATTTGCGGCGATTTCAACGCGCGTAACAGAGCATGGAACTGCGCTAGTACAAATTCTGCTGGAAAGACCCTCTATGATCATATACAAAGAGGTATCTTTACGGTTCATTATCCAAATACTCCCACTTTCTACTCGGCAGACGCATCCCGATCCCTTTCTACACTTGACATAGTCCTTTCAAATAATCTGAACGAATTGTCAATCCCTATAACGCCCACAGACCTATCTTCTGATCATCTTCCTGTACAATTAAAAATTAAAAATTCCGTACCCTGTGTAAAGCCCCCAAACAAAATATATAACTATGCTGCTGCTGATTGGAACTTATTTAGAGAATATGTAAATAGTCACTTAAATATCAACCACATCAATCATATTGACATTAACAATACTAATGAAATTAACATAATGATTGCACAGCTAAACGAAATCTTGTCTATGGCTCATAACAGATCAGTCCCAACCATCATCCCAGGACAATTCAACTTAATTATCCCTGAATATGTATTGAAATTGATAAAGCTTCGCAATATGTTTAGATGTAAGTGGCAAAGACACCGGCTTTGCTCAGACTTCAAAAATGCTTACTATAATCTTGGATCACAAATTAAATATCATTTAATCGCTCCTGGTCCAAAGTTCTCGAGGATATAAATAGAGATAATAAAGACAAAAATAAACTTTGGATATTTGTGAGACTGATAAAGAACAATTCCTACGTTAAAAATTAATGATCAGACAATAATTGTAAATTCTGAAAAATGCGAAGCTCTGAAACAGCAATTTCAATGTGCACACAAAATCACCTTTTTTTCTTCGAATCCGCTAGAGTGTAAAACTATCGCAGTCAATAATACTTTTTTCTCATCTAACAATGACATAGAAATCAGTAAATTAAAACTAGTAAAGCCTAAGGAAATAAGAAACATATTGAAAAGATTCAAAAACAGAAAGGCGATTGGATGCGATGGAATAAGCAACAAGATATTAAAAAGACTTCCAAACAAAGCATTAGTTTAGTTTAGCATTGTGTACAACAGTTGCTTAAAATTTGGATATTTTCCTGAAGCTTGGAAAAAGTCAAAATTTATTGAAATTCCCAAACATGGCAAAGACCGAACCAATCCTGAAAGCTATAGGCCGATTAATTTGCTGCTGAGCTGAGTAGGAAAAACATTTGAAAAAAATATAAAAGTGCAGTTACGTGAGCATACTGACAGTAAAAGTATCATCCCAAAATATCAATTCGGGTTCCAACGATCACACATCAACTAGATCGGCTAATCAAAATCATCAAGAGTAACAGAGGGACTAAAAAATCTACCGGATTGGTCCTTCTCGATGGCGAAAAGGCTTTCGATACCATCTAGCACAAAGGCCTTCTATATAAACTGATTACTTTAAAATTTCCTACACACCTCATAAAGATAATAGCCTCTTTCCTAAAAAATCGGCAACATAATATTTACATTGGACAAACCAAATCAGAAACTTTTGTTCCCGTGGCGGGTGTCCCTCAGGGAAGCACACTTTCTCCCCTACTGTTTAACATTTACACAAATGAAATACCAACAATTCAAAACTGTGAGAAATATTTATATGCAGATGATTTTGCCATATCCTCATCTTCTAAACATCCCAAACGCATCATCAGAACCTTATACAGAGGATATAAAGCATACAGCAGATACTGCACTACATGAAAAATGAAAACTAATGGTTCAAAATCAGAAGCTATATACTTTACGCGATACACATGCTCACGCAGGCTTCCACAAAACAATCTTATCATTAATTCAAATACGATTCCATGAAAAAATGCCGTTAAATACCTCGGTTTGACATTAAATAAAAGGTTAACATTTAAAAACCACATTGAAAACACAACCATGCAATCAAGCAAAACACTTAAAGCATTATACCCTTTCATGAACCGAAGGTCCAAATTGAACACAATAAATAAACTTTTACTTTATAGAGCCTGCTTCAGGCCAATTCTCACGTACGCCGCGCCTATTTTTAAAAGTTGTGCCAAAACACACATTAAAAAGCCCCAAAAACAAAATGCTAAAAATATAATGAATAATGAATTTGCCCTGATGGTACAGCACCAGATCACTTCACATACGTACAAATATCCCTATGATAGAATCTCACATAGATCAAATATGCATGAGATACATTAATAAGTACTTTTCAAGCGTAAATCCGATTTTGCAACAATTAGCACAACACACCTAATTCAATTATTTATTCCTAGGAAGAGGTTTTCGACTGTAAGTTAGGATTATTATGGCTAGGTAACGTTTTATTTTCTTATTTGCTTTTAAACGATTGTTAGTATTAGGTCTCGCCCTATGTTTTAGTTATAGTTTTAACATTTCTCTTTTAGTGGGTTTTTTTTTGTTGAAATTTTTTCCCACATTATCGTCTACAACTAACGATTATTCATACAAGAAATATATAGCACTAATATATATAGTTAATATAAAAATATACAGATATATATTTATATATAAACTGCAAAAGGAGCAGACCAAAACGGTAGCCGAGCGGGCACGCGGCTCGTACAGCGATGCTCTCAAGGGAGCAAACGCATCGAACCCTTTTGCAGTTTTGGGTACAACTGCAAATGGCGAGCCTAGTCCGACTGCACCCGAACAGGTGCCACTGAGATCGGTAAAGATCATGAGAGTGCCCTACAAAAAGGTACAGCGGAAGGTTTTAAAGACGAAAAGTAAACCTTTGGCACCACAGCGCCACGCTAAAGTTTCTTCCCCCGGTCCAAAACGTGACGCTGATCCCAAAACTCCAGCCCCCCAAATTGCCAGGAAGCAGCTCAAGAAGAAGCGATCTTCTCGGACCGAAGCTCCGGTGGAAAGCCTGGCTTTTCCGACGGAGCCCACGAGCTTCCCGAGAACTCCCACCCCGTCCCTTTCCGAGATCCTTGAGTCCCTCCTAATGACCCTTAACCTCCCGCAGCATCTGCACATGATCGCTACTTGGGCCCTTCCTTTCCTGAAGGGAATGATCAAACAGTGGCTGGCTCAATGGCCATGCTTAAGTATGATGGTCCGTTTGGATGATTAATGGCTCCTACGGCTACTATCATACAGTGGAACTGTAGGAGTTTGCTTGGCAAGCTAAACTCCTTTAAAGCATTAGTGGGCGGACACAACTGCGATGTGTTTGCCCTCTGTGAAGCTTGGCTATCGGATGAAATTAAATTAACCTTCCCGGGATATAATATAATCCGTGTAGATCGCGTTACTAGGGGTGGGGGGGTACTGATTGGTGTTCGAAAGAGTCACACTTTCACCAGAATACCTACCCCTAGACAAGAAATGATAGAAACTGTCGCAGTTAAGGCAAAACTGGGCGTTCTTCACGTGACAATTGCATCCATTTATATCCCCCCGATAGCCAACAATGAAAAAGAAAAAATTGAAAAGTTCAAAGAGGATCTTGGAAATTTAGCAGTGGTCTTGCCTGGACCGCTTTTGATCCTGGGAGACTTTAACTCCCATGGAATCGACTGGGGATGCGATAAGGATGACATTCGCACTCCTATCATCCGAGATTTCTGCGACAGATTTGGGTTTTCGATTCTCAACTCAGGAGAGGCAACTAGGATGCAGACACCTCAAAGTAGGGCGAGTGCACTGGACCTGTCTCTATGTCCATCAGCAATGGCCCTGGATTTTAGTTGGAAGGTGATCCAGGACCCTATCGGCAGTGACCACTTGCCGATAGAAATTTCCTACATCAAGGGAGGATGTCCAGTAGAAGGAATCCCCGTTAAATGTGACTTAACGAGGAACATCGACTGGACGAGATACGGCGAATTAATAGCCGCTTCGCTTTCACTTGACTTGGAAGATTTGTCTCCTGTCAAGGAGTACGAAAAACTTGTTTCACTCATAAACAAGTGCGCCCTTGAGGCCCAAACAAGGCGCTCCCACCAAGCAAGGACATTTAAAAAACCTCCCACTCCTTGGTGGGACAAGGATTGCCAAGCGGCTTTTACCAAGAGGCGTGAGGCATTTAAAGCCTTCCGGGACACGGGCTCAAGGTCCTTATATGAAAAATATAAAGGACTGGAGAGAACGTGCAAAAACCTGTTGAAGGCGAAGAAAAAGGGTTATTGGCGTAGATACGTCAATAATCTAAACCCCGCCACTTCACTTAATTCGCTTTGGAGAATGGCTAGAAGGATGCGAAACAGCAACAACATCATTGAGAGCGAAAGCTTTTCTGGCGAGTGGCTGTATGAATTTGCCCACAAGCTTTGCCCCGATTTCGTTCCTGCGCAAAGCTTTACACAACATGCGCCTGGTAGTGACCCTAGGATGGACTCACCGTTCACAATGGTAGAGCTATCACTTGCTCTCCTATCAAGCAAAAATTCCTCCCCAGGTCTGGATCAGATTGGTAGCAAATTGCTTCAAAATCTGCCCGACATAGGGAGGAAACGTCTGTTAAGCATCTTTAACAATATGTTGGAGGTCAACAGCGTTCCGCAAGAGTGGAGAGAGGTGAAAGTTGTCACTATCTTGAAGCCTGGAAAACCGCCATCAAGACACGATTCTTATCGGCCAATATCGTTACTGTCGTGTCTGAGGAAACTCCTTGAAAGAATGATTCTTTTTCGCTTAGAAGAATGGTTGGAATCAAACAACCTTCTCTCGAATACCCAGTTTGGTTTTCGTAAAGCCAGGGGTACTAATGACTGCTTAGCCCTTCTGGTAACAGAAATAGAGCTTGCTCGTGCACGCATCTATTTTCCTGGATATACAGGGGGCATTTGACTCAGTATCACCATACAAGCTGAGTCAAAAATTAAAAAATGTGGGGCTGGGTCCAAAGTTGAACAACTTTCTGTTCAACCTTTTGTCGGAAAAAGCTATGAGTTTCAACAATGGTCATGTGCAACTAAAGCGGACCAGTTTCCATGGACTAGCACAAGGGTCCTGCTTGAGCCCCCTGCTATATAACTTCTATGTCAGTGAAACAGATTCTTGCCTAGCTCCGAACTGCAGCATTAGACAATTAGCAGACGACGGCGTCATATCTTTTGCAAGCAGGGACGCCGTCAAAATACAACTGGCTTTACAAACCACTTTGGACAACCTTGCCGAGTGGTCTGAAAACCTTGGTATCAAGTTCTCTGCAAAGAAAACTGAGATGGTAGACTTTTCTCCTTTTAGCGACACGACGAAAAACAGGGAGAAAAGACTATTTGACACGAAAATTGATGTCTTTTTGTACGGTGAAAAGATATCAACTACCGACAATTTTCGATACCTTGGTGTTTGGTTCAACTCTAGGCTAAACTGGAGTACACACATCACCCATCTGGTGCAAAAATGCAGTAAAAGAATCAACTTTCTAAGGACAGTCACAGGATTCTGGTGGGGCGCACATCCATCAGACGTCCTACGACTGTATAAGACAACGGTACTATCCGTGTTGGAATATGGAAGCATATGTTTTCATTGGGCATCCAACACGCATATCCTCAAATTAGAGAGGCTACAGTATCGTTGTCTTAGACTCGCACTAGGGAGCATGAAATCAACACACAACATGTCCCTAGAAGTGATGACCGGAGTGATGCCGCTAAAACTACGTTTTGAAATGCTGTCGCTTCGCCTTCTAGTCCGTTCTTCAGTATCAAATCCCTTGATCGAGGAAAATTTTAAAGCGCTTCTAGAGACAGGTTCTAAGAGCAAGATCTTGAAAATCTACGAAGATTTTGTTGCCCTACAAGTGCATCCTAGCGCTCCACAGGCATTAAACCGTGCTGCCCTTCCTGAGACCTACAGTTCTCTTTTAACACAACAGATTCCTCGTTGCACGAGGAAATTAAGACCATACCGAATGATCTTCGCCCGATGGTAGTTCCGGGCATTTTCAGGGATAAGTATGGCCATTTAGACCAATTGAGCCAGTATTACACTGATGGATCGTCCTCTAAGGGGGGTACCCGCTTCGGTGTTGAGTCCGCCGAAGCATTTTTCAAATTGCGGGTTCCGTGTAGTGTCTACACCGCAGAACTAGCCGCAATCTTGTACGTACTATTGATTATAGTAGCGAGACCTTCGGATCAGTACTTCATTTTTACAGATAGCCTTAGCGCTATCGAAGCACTACGATCCCCGAAGGCTGTTAAGAGCCAGGATTACCTTACCATCAAAATCATAGAATTGATTGGCTCCATGTTCGACAAGGCGTTCAGGATTTCGCTAATTTGGGTACCTGCTCATTGTGGAATTCCCGGCAACGAGAAGGCAGACTCACTGGCCAAAACAGGCGTCCAACAAGGCGCCTTTTACGACCGTCCGATCTCGGCCCGAGAGTTTCTTCGCCTACCACAGCAACTTTTCCTGTCTCGCTGGCAGAGCATGTGGGAGGCGGACGATCTCGGGCGATTCCTTTTCTCGATCTCTCCGCAAGTGTCCCTGCGGCCTTGGTTCGGTGGGCTCTCTGTAGATCGGGCGTTCATACGCATGATGTCTCGACTTATGTCGAATCATTTCGCGTTGAACGCTCATCTGCAGCGTATAACTCTGGCTCAGACGAAGGTGTGTGGCTGTGGTGACGGATTTCACGATGTGGATCACCTTCTGTGGTCCTGCGTGGAGTTTGAAACTGCAAGACCCTCCTTGTTAAGCGCAGTCGAGAGCATCGGCAGACAATCGGATATAGAAATTAGGGAAGTGTTGGCGACCAGAGACCTCGCATACATCTTCCGATTCGCCAAAGACAACGGTCCTATCCTTTGATTCCGCATCCTCATTATCCTTTCAATCCTAAGACATTCCTCTTCTTTCGTTTTTTGTGATTCGTTGTGTTGTCTATGTCTTAATTGTTCTTTTTAGTGCCACGGGTGATCCGTTGACGAAGCAACAGCATCCGGGGCCAAAGTCGACATTATCGTAAGAAGGGAGGCAGACTTTTCTGCAATAGTGTTTTTCATCTCTACCTAGCCTTAATGGATCGAATTAGGCCTTGTTGGCGTTGGGTTCGGAGGTGGTCGGCGGGTTCAACCTCGTAATTAGCAGACACCCTGCTGTTACGGGATGGAACTCGCCGATAGCTTCTGAATTCGGTGCTGGCTTGATCGAGCTCGGGCTATCACTGCTGGGCAGATTGAGGTCCACTGTTCACAGGCAAATGTTTGTGCTGTCACAATTGTTGTTTTCCTTCTGTTTTGTTTCAGTCCAGACCCGTTACACGGAAGGATGGAGTCCCGTGTGTACACATCTTAACCACCAACACACTCTACACAGCAATAGACCCGGACCAACAATAGAACTGGACAAACTCACCACAACCTCCACACATCTACAACCGAGCACGCCCGGGATAAGGCAAAATATCAGGGAGGAAATGCCTTGGTAATTTTTTGTGTCTTTGAATTTTGTACTTCGTCAGCACATGCGGTACTGACCATACGGCGTCAAGCCGTCATAATCGAAAATAAATAAATAAATAAATAAATATATTTATATATATAGAAATATATATAGAAATATATAGTTAATGATTTAACCTGTTGTTAAAACATATAACTGTGTTTTATCCACAATAGAAAAACTACTACTACTACTACTACTACTCAATCACATTTATTTTGGAAATAATCTTCACGTGACAATTGCATCTATTTATATCCCCCAAATAGCCAACAATGAAAAGGAAAATAATTGAAAAATTCAAAGAGGATCTCGGAAATTTAGCAGCGGTCTTGCCTGGACCGCTTTTGATCCTGGGAGACTTTAA
The DNA here is from genome assembly GCF_013141755.1 of Anopheles stephensi. Lineage (NCBI taxonomy): Eukaryota > Metazoa > Arthropoda > Insecta > Diptera > Culicidae > Anopheles > Anopheles stephensi. Next base: position 18,702,784 of record NC_050201.1, read on the forward strand.
TTCCCATTGAATCGACTAGGCGTGCGACAGATTTGGTTTTTCAATTCTTAACTTAGGAGAGGCAACTAGGATGCGGACACTGCAAAGTAGGGCGAGTGCACTGGACCTGTCTCTATGTCCGTCAGCAATGGACCTGGATTTTAGTTGGAAGGTGATCCAAGACTCTATCGGCAGTGACCACTTGCCGATAGAAATTTCCTACATCAAGGGAGGATGTCCAGTAGAAGGAATCCCCGTTAAATGTGACTTAACGAGGAACATCGACTGGACGAGATACGGCGAATTAATAGCCGCTTCGCTTTCACTTGACTTGGAAGATTTGTCTCCTGTCAAGGAGTACGAAAAACTTGTTTCACTGATAAACAAGTGCGTCCTTGAGGCCCAAACAAGGCGCTCCCACCAAGCAAGGACATTTAAAAAACCTCCCACTCCTTGGTGGGACAAGGATTGCCAAGCGGCTTTTACCAAGAAGCGTGAGGCATTTAAAGCCTTCCGGGACACGGGCTCGAGGTCCTTATATGAAAAATATAAAGGACTGGAGAGAACGTGCAAAAACCTGTTGAAGGCGAAGAAAAAGGGTTATTGGCGTAGATACGTCAATAATCTAAACCCTGCCACTTCACTGAATTCGCTTTGGAGAATGGCTAGAAGGATGCGAAACAGCAACAACATCAATGAGAGCAAAAGCTTTCCTGGGGAGTGGCTGTATTTATTTGCCCACAAGCTTCGCCCCGATTTCGTTCCTGCGCAAAGCTTCACACAACACGCGCCTGGTAGTCACCCTAAGATGGATTCACCGTTCACAATGGCAGAGCTATCACTTGCTCTCCTATCAAGCAAAAATTCCTCCCCGGGTCTGGATCAGATTGGTAGCAAATTGCTTCAAAATCTTCCCGACGTAGGGAGGAAACGTCTGTTAAGCATCTTTAACAATATGTTGGAGGTCAACAGCGTCCCGCAAGAGTGGAGAGAAGTGAAAGTTGTCACTATCTTGAAGCCTGGCAAATCGCCATCAAGACACGACTCGTATCGGCCAATATCGTAACTGTCGTGTCCGAGGAGTCCCTTGAGCTGCTTGAGCCCCCTGTTATATAACTTCTATGTCAGTGAAACAGAGTCTTGCCTAGCTCCGAACTGCAGCATTAGACAATTGGTTGACGACGGCGTCATATCTTTTGCAACCAGGGACGCCGTCAAAATACAACTGGCTTTACAAACCACTTTGGACAACCTTGCCGAGTGGTCTGAAAACCTTGGTATCAAGTTCTCTGCAAAGAAAACTGAGATGGTAGACTTTTCTCCTTTTAGCGACACGACGAAAAACAGGGAGAAAAGACTATTTGACACGAAAATTGATGTCTTTTTGTACGGTGAAAAGATATCAACTACCGACAATTTTCGATACCTTGGTGTTTGGTTCAATTCAAGGCTAAACTGGAGAACATATATCACCCACCTGGTGTAAAAATGCAGTAAAAGAATCAAATTTCTAAGGACAATCACAGGATTCTGGTGGGGCGCACATCCAACAGACGTCCTGCGACTGTATAAGACAACGGTACTATCCGCGTTGGAATATGGAAGCATATGCTTCCATTGGGCATCCAACACGCATATCCTCAAACTAGAGAGGCTACAGTATCGTTGTCTTAGACTCGCACTAGGGAGCATGAAATCAACACACAACATGTCCCTAGAAGTGATGACCGGAGTGATGCCGCTAAAACTACGTTTTGAAATGCTGTCGCTTCGCCTTCTAGTCCGTTCTTCAGTATCAAATCCCTTGATCGAAGAAAATTTTAAACCGCTTCTAGAGACAAGTTCTAAGAGCAAGATCTTGAAAATCTATGAAGATTTTGTTGCCCTACAAGTGCATCCTAGCGCTCCACAGGCATTAAACCGTGCTGCCCTTCCTGAGACCTACAGTTCTCTTTTAACACAACAGATTCCTCGTTGCACGAGGAAATTAAGACCATACCGAATGATCTTCGCCCGATGGTAGTTCCGGGCATTTTCAGGGATAAGTATGGCCATTTAGACCAATTGAGCCAGTATTACACTGATGGATCGTCCTCTAAGGGGGGTACCCGCTTCGGTGTTGAGTCCGCCGAAGCATTTTTCAAATTGCGGGTTCCGTGTAGTGTCTACACCGCAGAACTAGCCGCAATCTTGTACGTACTATTGATTATAGCAGCGAGACCTTCGGATCAATACTTCTTCTTCACAGATAACCTTAGCGCTATCGAAGCACTACGATCCCCGAAGGCTGTTAAGAGTCAGGATTACCTTACCATCAAAATCATAGAATTGATTGGCTAAATATTTGACAAGGCGTTCAGGTTTTTTCTAATTTCTGTACCTTCTCATTGTGGAATTCCCGGCAACGAGAAGGCAGACTTACTGGCCAAAACAGGCGTCCGACAAGGCGCATTTTACGACCGAAGTTTCTTCGTCGTTTCGGCCCGAGAGTTTCTTCGTCTACCACAGCAAACTTTTCCTGTCTCGCTGGCAGAGCATGTGGGAGGCGGATGATCTCGGGCGATTCCTTTTCTCGATCTCTCCGCAAGTGTCCCTGCGGCCTTGGTTCGGTGGGCTCTCTGTAGACCGGGCATTCATACGCATGATGTCTCGACTTATGTCGAATCATTTCGCGTTGAATGCTCATCTGCAGTGTATAACTCTGGCTCAGACGAAGGTGTGTGGCTGCGGTGACAGATTTCACGATGTGGATCACCTTCTGTGGTCCTGCGTGGAGTTTGAAACCGCAAGACCCTCCTTGATGGGCACAGTCGAGAGCATTGGCAGACGACCAGGTTTAGAAATTAGAGAAGTGTTGGCGACCAGAGACCTCGCTTACATGAAGCTCATCTTCCGATTCGCCAGAGACGACAGTCTCATCCTTTGATTCCGCATCCTCATTATCCTTCCAATCCATATCCGCCATTCCTTTTTTTTATTCGTTGTGTTGTCTTTGTCTTAAGTGTTGTAGTGCCGTATGCGTTTTTGTAGTGCCAAGGGTGATCCGTTGACGAAGCAAGAGCATCCGGGGTCAATGCCGGCACTGTGGTAAAAAGGGAGACAGACTATTTTGAGTAACAGTGTTCCTGCGTAAAGCGCTCCTCAAACTGCCCAGCAGTGATAGCCCGTGCTCAACCAGGCCAGCATCGAATTTAGGAACTATCGGCGAGATTCATCCGGTAACACCAGGGTCTCTGCTAATCAGGAGGCTGCACTCGCCGACCATCTCCAAACCCAACGCCAGCCAGGCCGGGCTCGCCCCATCAAGACTAGACAGAGAAGAGGAACACTTCTTCTTCTTCTTCCTTGGCACTACAAGCTCGTGAGTTCTTGGCCTGCCATTTCTGGCTTTCTGTGACTTAATTTTACCCGTAGTAAAGTAGTCAGCCCTACGTACGGGGAGGCGGTCTGGAAGCGATTTGAACCCCGATCCTGCCGTGTGAAGATCGGCGCCGTAATCGCATCGGCCATCGCCCTATAAGCGATAATTTACCGCACTCAAAATCCAAGCTTGGTTATATAGGTTGCTCTAAACCCGTTGGTCAAATAGTGGAGCATGGCTAAACAGAAGATGAGGTGTAACTAAATGATAAACTTAAATGCCTCGAAGCCCTCCTGTAGTACCTGAGGGCTTAAAAGATTTAACCAAAAGAGTTTGGGATTTTTAAAAGTGCGGAATTAGTTTTTTTAATACTCTAATTTACGACATGTCAGAACAATAAGGAAGACTATGAAGATGATTGAATATGGTTAATGCCAAATGAAGGTATGACGTGAGATGTATATGCAGGTATCAATGATATGCTTTCACAATTTTCAGTTCTAGGTAGCATCGATGGTCGGTGATATTATGACTCAAGGCGTCTCAATGCTGATGCCTTTTATTGAACTTTCATATGTAAATGGCAGATCCGGTAACTTGGGTTCATAACCCATCTGGGCCGTACCCCCATAGTGAGGACTGACTATCCAACTACGTGGTATCATTATGTCTAATATGCCATAAGTGGCAGGCGTAACCTAAGCCGTCGTTAGGCCAAGAAAGAAGAAGAAGATGTAGACGATTGTCTTTAGAATTGTCCTGGGACAAGCAGGACCAGTCACCTTGAAGTACCTCAATGGTTACGGAAAGCGAAGAAAGAACCTAGAAGTCAGAAGGATCATCAGATCCCCAGCTGCACTCAGGACCCCCGCTTTTCCCTGAATTGGCAGACGACGGCGTTCGGATGCAGGCGATATCGATGACTTCTGAAGCAGGTCGGTAAGTTCAAAAAACGGTTGTAGAGCTGGATACGTAAGAAAACATCTGTTTAAAGTGTTCACAATTACCGGCGCAAAATTAATATTTTTTGGAACATCTAAGTCCTGTAGCTCGCCGATAGCTTCTGAGTTCCGTGCCGGGCTGGTCGAGCTTGGCCTATTACTGTTGGGCAGTTTGAGGAACACTGTGCGCAGGCAAATGTTTTTGCTGACCTAATCGCTGTATTTTTATTTTTTTTTTTGGTTTGGTTTTTGTTTCATATTCCAGATCCGATGCACAGAATGATGATCCGTTTACACACCACACCTGGTTATCCACATTGCAATCGCTACACCTCCACAACCGAGCATGCCCGGGGTATGGTAAAATAACAGAGGAAATGCCTTGCTAATATTTGTGAACTTGTAATCGTCAGCACATGCGGTGTTGACAATACGGCTTCAAGCCGTCATACTGAAATTATAAATAAATAAACCTGTCCTGTAACTCTATCTTTCTAATTTTACTTACAACATTTCGAAACATATCTAAGCAAGCTATTGGACGTTTTAGAACAGACAACTTAAATGTTTTTTCCCATAAATTAAATATTCAATAATAATTGTTGGCATATGTCGTTTAAGCTGTTCTGCCTCATTACATTTCATGTGCAAATCATCAACGACTTTTTCGAGTGCAATTCTTACTACTTTTTTCCTATTTTCCATCTATTTATTCTAAAAGTTCTCGAAGCTGAAGACATCTAAGTTGTTGGAAAATCCTTTGAACTGCATTTTAGAAAATGAAATTGTTTAGGATTTTAAATGCATGTAAGCAATACGGCCTAGCCGTTCTTTATGAATAAAAAAAATGTATGTCCCAACTGCCACTGACAATTGTCCGTTAAAAACTGTTGACATTTACATGATTCATCTAGATCATGTATATGCTCCTTCTTGAACATTGATCATTTCAAATGCAAAATTTGTTAAAATTATTCAAAAAGACAAGATGTTTCCTAGTTCGTTTTCAAACTTAATATTTTATTATTGGAAATCGGCGTCGAATGTAACGTAAAACAAATGATACTATTACGTAAACAAATGATACCTTTTGTAAAACAAATGATACTATTACAAGTATCCTCAAAGTCTTCAAAAAAGGCCATTATTTGAAAATTTGCCAACGCGTACAAAGTTTAATTATTTCTAGACCAATACTCTGTTACACCCGATACACTCTGTACTAGCTGTCCCCATGAGAATATTATTGATTTTATTGCATTGCTTGCAAAGAGATTCAGATTTTTTTCCTGGAAGCCTCAAACAATTCACTAGGAAATTAATTTGGATAAAAGACATATCTATTGAAATTTATTTATTTATTTGTTCATTTTCGTTAGTACGGTCATGCCGTATTGTCGACAATACGAAGACTCTCAAAATGGTGTTTACACATAATTAATTTCCCCGAAATTTGCGGAAAATGCAGTTTTCTCAATGTCCTTTGGGTGCATTTTAATCTGATGAAACCCTGAAGCTAGGTCAAGGGTTATAAAATATTCATTACCTCCTAACTGATCAAGTATATTTGAAATCTTAGGCATAGGATATTTGTCCGATATGGTTTTTATATTTAACTTACGGTAGTCAATTACGAAACGAATTTTTTTCTCTTTTGATGCGTCCATTTTTTTTCGGTACAATCCACACGGGAGAATTCCATGGGGATCTAGATGGTTGCATTATTCCATCGTTCAATAGCGTTTGTATTTGTTTTTCTACCTCATCTTTGTATGAAATAGGATATGGGTAAGATTTTTGATAAATGGGTACATCGTCGGTTGTACGAATGTTGCATTTTACTTTCGTCGTACAGGTAAGTTTTTTATCGGGATCGTGAAAAATTTGTTGAAAAGGGTTTAAGATATTTAACAGTGTTTCGTTTTCATGGCTGTCCAGATGCGATGTTCGGACAGTAGTTTGAAATGTTAAATTATTCACTTTGCGTACTGCAGCTTTGGGCCGATAGAATTCAAGTGGTATTGTCAAATTTCTTTCTTCACCAAAAACGTGAAGAGTTGTTTTGCTAGAGACCAGTTTAACATTTTCGTGAAATATTATTTCAGTTCCAATTATCCCATCGAAGAATGGGTGGAAATCAAAAACAAGGAATTCAAAATTTTCTTTCAATATTGGTTTGAAAATATCTAATTGGGTCACTTTCGATATATTGCCCTTTCCTGCGATGCCATGCACAGTTTGTGGCATAATATTGTTAATAGTTCTTCCGGACTTATTTGCCCATTCATTAGATATTAAGTTGATATTTGCACCACAATCAGCAAGAAGTTTTATATCGCCTTTTGAAGTTGGTACAGTTATATAAGGAAGTGGAGAAACTTTTAAACACAAAATTTCAAACAATCTTTCCATTTGTTTTTCCACTCCGTTGTTTCCTCTAAAAAATAAGCAGCTTTTGTTTCATAGTCCGCTTCTTCACAATTGGTTTCTTCTGTTTCTTCTTCACCATTTCCATGCAGTTCAAAATTATCTTGTAAAGTGTGTGCCATTCTTTTCGGGAATGGAATGTTCCGTTGCATCGACGATGAGGTTGGTCTTGCAAATTTTGGTCTGTTACCATAATCAATTTGTTTAGACCTAATGGAACGATCAACTTCCATTGGTTCGATTCTCTGTTTCGGCACGAATGTCCGATTTGGTACAAAAACATTTTGTGTCGCAGTCTTTTGATAGGATTGAGGTGTAGTTTCTACAGGATTTTGTCTTGGCGGAAAATTTAAATGCATTGGTTTAGGCGGTCGTTGTGGTATGTTACAACGTGGTGTGAGTACAGGATCGAATGATCGTCCTCTATATGGTGCATTTCTTGCATTCACATTTTGAAACTCAATGCAATAATGGTAAGCTTTTCTAAACTTTCTGGCTTGTAATTCTTACAGAACATTGACAGCGGGTCACCTAGGCCTCTGACGAATGTGTCTAAAGCTATCTTGTTGTATAGCTTAATAATCATGTGTTCGTGGCCTTTCCACGTTTCGTCCATCACGATGGCTGAGCTTATTAGAGTGATCAACTATGTAATTCTACTGTAATAACTAACAATACTTTCAGCACGCATTCGTGTGGTGGACTTCAACTGATGATCTAATGTCATTAGATCTGTTTTATCTGAATAATAAAGACAAAGCACTTCTTTAATAGCTAACCAATTTGTCGGCGTATTATTGGTGACTAAAATGTCATTAGCTTCACCTTTGATCTTTCTTCTAATCGTTTTCACTATCAAGTAATATTCACAAGATTCTCAGTAATCTTTGAACTATTCTAAAATTTCTTCCACGTCAAGTATGAAATGTGGTAGATTTCTCGGATTTCCATTGAATTCGGGTAAATTCGACACTATTCTTGGGATCTTGCCTGTATCGTGAAAAGATAGGTTTGGATTCACTACGTAATTCATTCCGTTCGGGACAGCTTCTGATGCTAGTCCATTTGTGTTGTAGCTTTCTCCGTGATCGCTATTCATTTCGATCTGTCTTTTTGTAAACAGTTCAATGAGATTTATGAGAGGATTGTGTTTATCTGGATTAGCCAGTTTTTTCGATTGAACTTGTTAGTTTGTTATTTTTTTGTTGGGGTGAGTATCTAATCAAGCGCAGTGGTAAACACTTTTTCGGATGTTTGATTTTCGGATCAAGTTAGTATGTTAGTTATATTTACCAAGTTAATCCCACGATGAGGAAATGCTTTCGCATCGCTGTTGAGCTTGTATCCTCGTAGTATGCGGGAAACGAGGATGCTGGAAACCTTCGTTGCAGTGCAGCTCTTCGCGCTCTATTGTCACAAGTCGCTGGTTATACGGCGATGGTGCTCTGGACCGGGCAATAAATTCCGCTTGAGGGACAGCTGAAGCTGGCTTTTTCACTACCGTGAACTTATACGTTTACTGCGAAGGACACGAATGGCTATCCGTCGGCTCAAGAACAACAAGGCACCAGGCACCGACGGAATAGTAGACGAACTGATCAAAAACGGTGGTGCAGCACTCGAACAGGAAATTCATCAAATTATTACTGAGGTATGGGATAGCGAATCGATGCCTTGTGATTGGAATCTTGGTATCATCTATCCCATATACAAGAAGGGAGATAGGCTAGAGTGCAGTAACTACGGTGGTATTAAGGTGTTGAATACCGCCTACAAGATTTTCTCCCTAATCTTACAAGATTGACTTGTCCCATTCGTTGAAGAGATAGTCGGAAACTATCAGAGAGGATTCCGAAACGAAAATCAACCGCTGACCAGATCTTCACGATGCGGCAAATCTTGGAGAAGATGGCGGAGCAGCGACTTTACTCATACCATCTCTTCATAGATTTTAAAGCCGCATATGACAGCATAGCCAGGGTAAAACTGTACGACGCAATGAGCTCTTTTGGAATCTCGGCCAAGCTTACCAGGCTTGTACGAATGACAATGGCCAACATCACATGCCAGGTGAAGGTGGATGGAAAACTCTCAGGGCCCTTTGCTCCCACCAAAGGCCTGCGCCAGGGAGATAGGCTTAACTGTCTCCTCTTCAATCTGGCGCTAGAGAGGGCCATCCGTGACTCAGAGGTGGAAACTTTGGGGACCATCTTCTATAAGTCAATCCAGATCCTGGCATACGCTGATGACATAGACATCATTGGTTTGAGGCTCTCCTATGTAGCAGAAGCTTATCAAAGGATCGAGCGTGCGGCACAGAACCTCGGGTTGGAGATTAATGAGGCGAAAACCAAAATGATGGTGGCACCACCAGCGGCCCTGCTAACAAACACTGATTTACGCAGAGGTGATGTACAGATAGGTGACCGCACCTTCGAAGTCGTCCAAAACTTCACCTATCTGGGGTCAAAAGTCAGCACCGACAACAACATTGATGTTCAGTTACGCGCACGGGTGCTGGCTGCCAACCGGTCATACTACAGCCTGAGGAAACTTCTCCACTCTAAATACCTGTCGCGACGGACGAAGCTGGGACTGTACAGAACATTTATAGTCCCAGTACTCACATACGCCTCTGAGACATGGACTCTGTCCAAAACTGACGAAGCCCTCTTAGCCGCGTTCGAGAGGAAGATGCTCAGAAGGATTTTTGGCCCCGTATGTGTGGAAGGACAATGGAGGAGCCGCTACAATGACGAGATCTACGAGCTGTACGATGATCTCACCATCGCGCAGTGAATTAGACTCGCCAGGCTCCGGTGGGCTGGCCACGTCATGAGAATGACACCGATAGACCCAGCCCGTAAAGTCCTTTTAGGCCGTCCACACGGACAGAGGAGGCGTGGTAGGCCCAAATTGAGATGGAGTGATGGCGTTGATGCGTCCGCCAGTACGGCCGGGATAACGGATTGGCAGACGACGGCGCTGAACCGTGAGCGGTATCGAGGATTGTTGCAGCAGGCCAAGACCGCAAAGCGGTTGTAGCGCCTGATAAGTAAGTAAGTATTGAAATCCATCGTCAACTAGTTGAAGTTTGCGGGGAAAAGTGTATGGACATAAAAAACGTGCGTAAGTGGAGCCGCGAGTTCCATTCCGGGCGCAGTAATGTTCACGACGAGGAGAGAAGTGGCCGACCGTCGGTCTCGGATGCGATTGTTCCAGCAGTGGAGGCAGAAATGCTCAAAAACCGCCGTGCGACAATTAGGGACTTGGAAGAGAAGCTTGGAGGAGTGTGTTGCAGCGAAACAATTCGTTATATCCTTGTGAACAACTTGCAGTATCACAAAGTTTCTGCCCGATGGGTGCCGAAACAGCTGACCGAAGACCACATGAAAGTGACGCGGAGGTTCAGAAAGTGGTCAACACCTGGCTGCGCGAGGCGGACGGAGAGTGGTATTCTGCCGGCAAAGACAAGTTTATCGTGCGGATGTGCAAGGTGTTGGAAAAAAATTGTGATTTTGTAGAAAAGAAGCCAAGAACTTGGCCTTTCCAACGGTGTATCGCTATTTGTAAATAAATGTAATTTTCTCTGAAAAAAAAATTGGAGACCTTACTTTATTGTCAGCCCTCGTACTTTAACCGATAACGAACCGAACCGTACCGAACCGAACTGTTCCCAAGTGCTGCTAAACTAGAACTGATGAATCCAGGTAACGTTTTGCTGCTGGCCGGTTGCCGGGTACGCCGATATTGCTGATAGTGCGTTGCGCCTTCTCACGGTTGCTGGCCGGTTCCTGTTACGCCGATATTACCGATGGTGCGTTACGCGTTCTCACGGTAGACGATTTTGGTGACACTGCAAACCACGTGCTGGTGGAGTCGATGGACGGTACAAGCACTGTCTTTGGTGCACATGCTACCTCTGCATTCCGCGATAACTTAGATGTCGAGATTAATGCATCTGCTATAGAATTTACAATAATATTTTCTTTTCTTATCGCCTTCGTTAGCTCAATACTTTTCTGTCTCGCTTAAAATTTTTTGATTAAGAATTCCTATCTTGGCTAACATTATTGTTTCGATGATCTAATTTATCTTTTCGTGTATAATGTTTAGATTGAAGTAAAAGTTGATAACTAATAATTCAGTAGTATGCAAATTCATGACCGATAAAGATTCCTTAGCTTTTAATATTGTCTGTTTAATTTGGTATTATAATTCTGTATTAGTTCTGATCTGCCCCTTATTGTTGGCTATTAAATCGTTCATTGAATTGTTAATTAATTTTAAATCATTTGCATCTGGAGTTCCAGCTATGTATTTCCATACGGTTCCTAATGTGTCCCATCTCTTATTTCTACCTATTGGTGTAATATGTTGTAGGCTGAAATAATTTCATCGAATTTGTTTAAGATTAGCGAAGTAAATTGATTAGCTCCAATTGATTAGATTGATAATTATATTTATTCTGTAATCCGTCTAAGTTAGTTTTCAACAGATCTTATTTAAAATGATGTAGATGATATTTAAACTCGTTTTGGATACGACACTCTTCTTTGTTGTAAGTGAATAACGGGGCATCTCCAATTTTCTTTATCGATATAGTTCTGCCGTGGCCTAGTCCGAGGACTAGCAGTATCATTAATATTAATTTTGAGTCCATTACACTCTAGTTGGTTTCACGGGGGAATATTTGGCCGCTGGCGGGGGATGTTCCTTTTTACCGGTGGGGTTACTGCGGTCCTCCAATCAGCATACAGGTAAATTCCGTCCAAATCACCGCTTCGGTGTTTATATTGATGGTTCCTTGGACCACCACTGAGAAATTGTTTTTTTTTTATCTTGTTTTGAGGAAATTTTGTTTTTATAAACACTTTATACTATTCCCGTTATCAAACTATTTGGTCTGTCGGTATTACTACTATTCGGGCGCCAGTTATGAGGGGTAATTCCCTAAGGGTTCGTTCTAATACTTTTGCGACTGACCAACACCGAGTTTTGTTTCGGACTAATTTATTTATTACAAACTATTCGGCATCAATCAGAGAGAGAGAGAGAGAATGCACGTACACACCCCGGGGTTGCGTTGTCGCGTTGTCACGGTGTCTCGTTGCTCCAGACGGGCCGGAACCCGATGGTGTCCGCTTCCTGGTCGCGACGCATTGTCAGCATAACGCTGTTCCCACGATCGGTTAACTCGCATATTTCAGATCTCTTCCTCAAAACCTCCGTTCTTATGGGAATTGTGAAAGTTTTTTTTTTCATGCGTATGCGATCGGAAACATATTTCAAGGACACACACAAAAACATACATGCACATATACGCAAAGGCTCAAACTCACACACACACGCACGCACACATAGTGAGAAGGATCGACGCACGAGTTAAAAATTGTGGTTTACACTTATAAAGGTTCGGACGCGGATATACACTTAAGACGTCTGGTTTTACTGCTGGTCAAATTAAGAGTGATTTATTTGAACTATTGATACATGTATGTGGATTGGGGGAATTGGATTGGAACAGGAAACGGAGGTGATGCTGATTCAGCTTCTCGGTTGCTAAGCCATTCGATGCAAACGATGTTGGTGCAAGTTCAGTGCGAAGCATAAGCTGACGACTCTGTTGGCGGTCCCGTACGAAACATAAGCTGACGTCGCAGTAATTACTGGGTCATCGGATGTTCGACCGATGTGCTAACATGACCTTCCCTAATTTTGAGGTTCCGTACGAAAAGTATGCATGTATGTTGGTGGTTGGTGGAACGCCTGTTGGTGGATTATGTCATATGGCGTAGCTGTGTTATTCAGCTGTGTAGGCAGGTTTGGTTGTGCGGCTACTTCGACTTTAACGTTGGTCTTCTTACGTTTCAAACAAACGTAAACAGTTATGATACAAGCTACTGCAATTGGTGTGAAGATCGAGCTGGTTAACGACCATTGCCATGACCATGATAAACTATTGTTTTGTAATTTTATCTGATCCATTTCTTTGCGTAAACCTATATGTAGGTCGTGTAGGTGATTCAGGCTCAAGTTGATTAGGTTTCTCTTCAGGTTGATCTGTGCATCGTATAGAGGAAGATGTATGATCGATCCTGGTAGATCTATGGGATTATTTGATATTATTTTTCCGTTCATAGAGATGGTACAGGATGAGTGCGTTATGAGAAATGGCCCGTTTAATGTCCTCTCTTTTACTCCGCAGTTTGTATTTAAAGTAAAGTTGATGTTGGTATTTCTCAATATGTGGTTCATGTCCAAACGTATTACTTCTTCTTTCGTTGGGTTTTCCACAACGTCACATTCTGCATGATTTCCGTTTAAGATTGCTGCAACACACGACGTCTCTTCTTCTTCTTTCAATTCCTCTGATTGGTATATTTCTTTCTCCATCGACGGAACCGAATAGATAGCGTTTTGGTAGGATAGGAAAAAGGGATTTGGAACATGAATTGTCTTATTTCTATTGGTTACAGGGATTTGAATTTTCCTATACAATTTTGTTTTGAGTTTTGGGACAATAATCATTAATATGAGTTCTGAATTGCTTACAGCAGCTTTTGTGGTTGTATACAAAAATAATTCAATAGTTGTGTTAGCTGAAAGATTATTTCGTTTCATATCTCCTACTACAATGTCTATTTCTTCTTGATTAAGGAGTTGAATATTCGTTATTCCCAATTTAGCTAGTGTGATACTTTCAATAATAATTCCAATTCTATCTGCTAGGTATTTCAAATTTAAGAAAATGTTTAAAGAGTAAAATTCCATTGAAGAACTGTTAAAAATTTTAATGGCCTGCTTTATTTTCTCAAGACTATCATTCAATTGAAGTGTCATATCTTTATTTATTTTGACTTGAGCATTATTTTTTGCTATAAGTCCATTTAAAGTTGAATTAATCATACTAAGATCGTTAGCGTCTGGATTCACGGCAATGAATTTCCAAGCCGTTCCAATAGCATCCCATAGTTTTTGACGAATCGGTCAAAATAGTTTGAAGCTTTTTTGTTACATGATTGAATTCCTCTTTTACAACATGAGTAAACTGGTTTTCTTCAATTTTCTCAAACTCGGTAAATAGTGATTGCACTTCACGTTGGATATCTGATATTTGAAAATGATGAATGTAGTATGTTTTGGCAATAGCTATTTTAGCAACACCTCTGTCAAAGGCAATTAGTGGAATTTTATATAAACTTGATATTGTCATGTTCTGTGCTGTAACAGTTGCAAAAAATCTGTAATAAAATACAATATCAGGAATTGATTACTTTATGATCGTTTTGATGAAGTTTTCTTCCGTTTTTTGTTAAGACTGTAGTTCTATTCACATTTTGTATTAGCGTTTTTTGTATGGTTTTGCTTGTTTTGTTCTTCGTTTCGTCTTCATAAAAGCTTGGGCTGAGTTCGATATTGTTCTTTCTATCTTATTTTTGTTAAAGAAATTTAAGTCTTGTTTCTGTTTTCGATTTAAATTTTCAAATACTTTAAACAGAATGGCAGAAGTTTTTTCTGAAGGTGTATTTATTTCAAAAGGGGTAAATTTTGTAACATAATGTATTGAATTATTATAATGGTTAACTGTAAGGTCTACAAGATCAATTAGTGCCTTAGAAGGATTTTCCGATTTAGTTATTCGATAGATTTCTAAAAATGTTGAATGAAACCTTTCTACGATTCCATTTACTTCAATGCGACCAGTAGGGGTTACATAAGGTGTAATGTTGTAGGCATTGAAAAATTCTAAAATATTGCCAGAATTGAATGACTTTTCTCCATCCATAACAATAATATCTGGAGGCTTGTGTTTGAGTATAATTTCCTTTAGTGGTGGAAAAACATCCACGGTAGCTCTTGAGTTGATTTTCCTGACTTGTGCAAATTTGGAAAATTTATCGACACATGTCAGGAAATAATTCTTTTCTAAAAATAAAATGTCAACATGCATAATTTCAAAAGGTCTTGTTGGTATGGACGTTTCTTGAATTGCTTTGTTAATTGGTTTCCTATCGTATTTACATTCATTACACGTGATACAGGATTTCACGTAGTTTCTGATCATAGCGGTCATCTTTGGAAAGTAATACTTCCGAATGATTTGCTGTTTATTTTCCTCTGTTCCTCTGTGTGCTCTTGAATGTACTTTACTAACTATATCCATTTGATCTGATGGAGATCCAATGTCTTCCAAAAACTTTTGTGTAAATCTTATTTTTAACATATTTTGTCGTCCATAATGCTTTTTATATGTTTCCTGAATCTGTCCCATAATATATTCCGATGTGTATAATCCATTTAGTTTTGATGCATCAAAGTGCGATTTAAAAATATTCAGTATATTATTTTCAGTCATATCATTTGTATGTATTATTACTCTCTTAAAATTCGAAAAGAGATTCTTAATTTCTACGTTTTGCTTACCTTCTCTTATTATGACTTCATGACGAAAAGCATTCAGAGGTCCTTCAGTAGAGGGTATATATAACAAACCACAGTCGGGTGCGGAATGCTGAGTTGCTGTCATGGAGCAACAAATCCTACTTAATGCGTCAGCCACAACATTTGCTTTTCCTGGCTTATATATGATTTCATAATCATGCTCTTCGAGATAAGATTTCCATCTCTTTAGTTTAGCATTTGTATTTCTCTGAGAAAGTGTAAAAGGAAGCGGCTGATGATCCGTTAAAATTTTGAATTTACTACCATACAAATAATTCCTAAAGATTTTCAATGACCAAATTATTGCTAACATTTCCTTCTCTGAAACTGAATATGCTTCTTCAGTTTTCGTTAACGATCGAGAAGCAAAATGTATTGGTTTATCCTTTCCAATTTCGCCCTGTGATAAAACTGCACCTATAGCGTCATTTGAGGCATCACTTGTAAGCAAAAATGGTTTATTATAATCAGGATAAATTAAAATATCCGAAGAAGAAAGGATCGATTTTGTATTTTCAAAACATTCCGTTTGTTCAGACGTTAGTGTAATTTTTCTATTTGATGCGGGATTATTTTCTCCTCTAAATATGTTAGTAAGCGGTTTTGCAATTTTCGCAAAGTCTTTTACGAACTTTCTGTAATAATTCATTAAACCTAAAAATGATCTTAATTCTTTTACTGTGCTTGGCTTGGGAAACTTTTTAATCGTTTCGATTTTTTTCGGATTAGGTTATACTCCTTCATGGGAAATAATGTGACCAAGGAATTCTACTTCTTGGTGAACAAATTCCGATTTATTAAGCCGCACTTTAAGATTTGCAGAATTCAATATATTTAAAATTATTCCTAAGTTTTCGAAATGCTCATCTAGAGTTTTTCCTAATACAATTACATCGTTCATATAGATGTAACATTTTTTTCCTATATATTCACGCAGAACATCATCTATAGATCGCTGAAAGATAGCTGGAGCATTTTTTAGGCCAAATGGCATTCTGGTGAATTCATATTTTCCGTTGTTTACGGCAAAAGCGGTTTTCTCAATATCTTGCTCATGCATCTTTATCTGATGAAATCCTGATGCAAGGTCCAAGGTTGAAAAATATTTGTGGTCCTTTAATTGCTCTAATACGTATGAAATTTCAGGCATTGAGTATCGGTCGCTGATTGTTTTTTCATTTACTTTCCTATAGTCTACAACCATTCTAAACTTCTTTTGATGCATCATTTTTCTTTGGAACTATCCATACAGGAGATGTCCAAGCTGATCTCGATGGTCTAATTACACCATCTTCCAAAAATTTTTTTATTTGAAGATTTACTTCTTCAACATAAGCAGCGGGATAAGGGTAAACTCGTTGGTGCACTGGAATTTCGTCAGTGGTATTTATAAAACATTTAACATTTGTTGCACAGGTTAGCTTCGTGTCAGGTTCGTAATAAACTGATTTGTTCATGCGGAGAATTTTGCATAACCTTTTTTCACATTGTTGCTTAAATGGTCAGTACGAAAATCGGTCATATGGTCACTTGCTTTTCCATTTTCGTATCGTCTGAGGGGTATCGTAAACGGTATGCTATCGTCAGTATTAATTGTCATTGCACAGTTTTTAAATGATATATCAGCACAAATGCTTTCAAGAATGTTGGTGCCTATTATTCCAGCAAAGAACGAATGAAAATCGTGTACCAGAAATTGAAATGGGGTCATGCATTTTGGAGCAAAAAATTTGATATCTATTGCAAGAGTGGTATTGAATTTCCCACATACTGAACTTATATTTTTTGCACATATTTTGTAAGGTCGGTTACCTCCATAACTGGCTGCTAATTTTGATGATACGACATTAATATTAGCGCCTGTATCGATCAAAAATGGGTACTCTCCCTGTGTGGTTGGCAAATTGACGAAAGGGAGGAATGAACTCACCATTTCGCGTTCCACTCTAAAAAATGACTCTCGTAAGCTTGATATTGATCATTTACACTTTGTGAAATTGTGTAAGGCTTTTGATTTTGAGAGGATTGCTCATTTCTATCTAGATAAGATTCGTTTAATGGTTGTGAACCTTCTACATTCTCTAGAGGGGTGTTAAACATATTAGTATTGTTTGCAGTTGCTTTATCCATAGCATTTGCATGTCCGTAACGGGGGCGTTTAGCATTATAATTTGATCTAACATTTGACTGCAATGATTGATCAACCTCCATAGGAACTGGGAGATTATTATTCACTCTGTTGTAATTTTGAGGGAGATGAAATTTCTGTGGATGTGGTGGGGTTGGATAATTATTTCTTTGATAATGTCCATGCCTTGTCACAAATTGATTTCTGTTCGGTGTGAAAATTGGTCTAGGTTGAACATAATGTCTAGGTTGGTAGAAATTTTGTTGGTGTATGGGTTGTTGCCTATGCTTTATTGGCACTGTGGGTAAATCCCTAGGTTTAGGAATATTGTTGTAGGGTATATCGTTAAATGGAGCAGATCTCATGTCTATATTGTAGAAGTCAAGGCAATATTGAAATCCACTACTCAGCGTTTTTGGGTTATAATTTTTTAAAAGGAAACTTAATGGTTTTTCAAGTCCTCTTATAAAACTGTCCAACGCCTTTTCTCTAAAATAATTGATGTGTACTGTATGATTTTCGGCATACTTTGGATCTGACTGAATATGCGTCACGATCGCTGTTAGTAGATCATTTACTCTACCAAAATAGCAACTAAGTGACTCTGACGATTTTTTTCGTATCATGGTTAATTCATGATCAAATGTATTCAGATCTCTTTTATCCTTATAATAAAGGAGAAGAGTCCTTTTTATTGTATGCCAATCGGGGGCGATACAATTGAAATCTAAAACGTCAGCAGCTTCACCTTTAATTTTTCTTCTGATAGTTGACTCGATAATGTGGTATTCAATTGAATCTCGAGGAAAACGTTCATAGATTTTCAATACATTTTCGACTTCTAAAAACCATCTAGGAAGGCTTGCTCCGTGACCGTGAAATTCTGGAAGATCTTTCACAAAATCTGGCACTTTACCTAATTCAACGTATTCCTGATGAGTCATAGTTTGTGCTGGTGGCACAATATGAGACTGATCTGATGGATTCATTTTTCGGTTTCTAGATCGTATTTCAAAACGTTTGATTTTACGGAAAATTTTGAAAAATTCGTCGCCTTAAACGATTTAGTGATTTGAAAATTTAATTGATGGAAACAGACAAGATTCTCACTTCTCTAACTTTTCCTAATTGTTCACTAATAGTTCTAATTATTCACTTATTCACAATTTAAAATTTTACGAAGGAAAAAAATACGGCAACTAATAATAACAATTGACTCAAAATGACTTACAGTAGAACCATGAAGACTTTGAAGCGAGTGCAGCTCATCGTTGTCCACGTAGCGATGCTAACGAAGTGATGTCTACGAAGAGATGTCCACGTAGCGTTGTACTCGTAGCGATGTCTTCGTAACGTCTCGAGATAGAAGGCTGATGTAACACTTCAGGTGGTCCTTTTGGGATGTCTTTCTACTAGGGGTCTTCGGTGTCGTTCGGGATGAGAGTCTCGAATACAGCAACTTCTCGTACACTTGTGCAGGTTTTATATTCATTTGGTTCACCTCACTTTTTGGTACTTGTACGTCCACGTCTTATATTGATTTCACTAGCTTGTCACGACACTTAAAACTTTGTGCAGAGTTTTTGTATTGTTTTTCGTCTCACTTTCGTTTTTCAGTATACGTAGAACAATTAGCTAGTACCTCTAATCGTTATTGTGTAGGCTTCCTTTGATAACTTGTCACCTCACTTTGAACGTAGAGGTCCCTATTCGGGCGCCAGTTAAAAATTGTGCTTTACACTTATAAAGGTTCGGACGCGGATATACACTTAAGACGTCTGGTTTTACTGCTGGTCAAATTAAGAGTGATTTATTTGAACTATTGATACATGTATGTGGATTGGGGGAATTGGATTGGAACAGGAAACGGAGGTGATGCTGATTCAGCTTCTCGGTTGCTAAGCCATTCGATGCAAACGATGTTGGTGCAAGTTCGGTGCGAAGCATAAGCTGACGACACTGTTGGCGGTTCCGTACGAAACATAAGCTGACGTCGCAGGAATTACCGGGTCATCGGATGTTCGACCGATGTGTTAACTCGCGCAGTCACCCATTATGCAAGCTCACACTCAAGAACGAGCGCGTGCTCGATCGTGCATGCTCACACTCGCATACCTCAATATGAACGAAAAAAAACTCTCATGCCAAGAGGTTTGCTTCTTGCAAACCTGTATATAAACGGAGGATAGCAGAAACAATCTCGATCATTTAGCTTTTCGATAGTGCAAAAGCGCCATCTACTGAGCGCATCACTGAAGCTTTGAAACATTCATTCTTTTTATATGGAGTTTATGTCTCTGGGATAACGAAAAGACGCCATCTAGAGAGGAAACCTCTGAAGGAATCTTGATTTTTTTTATATGGACTTTTTGACTCGGGGATAACGAGAGGGCGCCATCTAGTGATCAAACCACTGAAGATCTAAAACTTTTATTTTTTTATGGACATTCATTCCAGTCGTTTAAGCTTCATTTGTGGCAGTTGAGGAGTCTTGACATCATACGTATGAACGCTCTACCCTCAGGGAGTCCGCTAAACCAGGGCCGTAGGGATACTGTTGGAGATATCGAGTAGCGAAATCTACCAAGATCGTCCGTGTCCCACGAATTGTGCCAACGAGTTAGACAGAACTGCTGTGGAAAGCGGGCGTACTCGTGGATGAGAATAGGTCTCTCGTAAAAGTCTCCTTCATAAGCGCCTTTTTTGCCAATTCATCCGCCTTATCGTTACCATATATACCAGCAAGAGACGGAATCCATATAAGCGAAATGCGAAACGCCTTGTTAAACAGGGAGCTTAGGACATTAATAATTTGTTGCATAAAATAGTGTCAACTCTTCACATACCTATCCGTTTTGAGTGCTTCGACAGCACTAAGACTGTCAGTGAAGATAAAGTACTCATCTGGTGGTCTGGCATTAATGAGCAGTAGCGCAAGAAATATTGCTGCTACCTCAACAGTATAAATAATACACGGCTACCTCAATTTATGGAAAACTTCTGTGGTTGTGCTGTATACCCCGAAGCCTATGCCATGCTGTGATGACGAACCATCAGTGAAGTATTGTTTATTACTATCTAAATAACCGTACTTGTCCACAAAAATACTGGGAACTACTATCCAGCGAAGACTATCCGGGACAGTCCTAATTTCCTGCGTCATCGAGGAATCGACACTTAAAATTGAACTGTAGGAATCTGGGAGCACGGCACGAATATGTTATTTGAATATGTTATTGCGCTAGGGTATGCCTGTAGTTAAAGAATATCATGATATTCATTCATGATGTTGCATTTGGATTGTAGCTCTAGCAGGGGTTTGAAATTTTTGATTACCAAAGGGTTGGATACGACGAAACGAATAACCAGGAGCAGCGAAAGATACAAAAATCTTATTTTTAGGAGCATCATTCCAGACATCAATTCCAAGGACATGTTATGAGTTGATTTCATGCTGTCCATGGCGATCCTCTAGCTTCGATACTGAATTCTATCCAATGTTATTAGATGCGTTTTGGGTGCCCAATGAAAACATATGTTTCCATACTCCAAAACGGATCGTATTGTGGTTTTGTATAAACGTAACACATCTATTGAATGTGCACCCTCCCTGAATCCAGCAATAGTTCTTAAGAATTTTTTTCTTTTAATGCAATTTTTGCACTAAATATCTGATGTGCTTATTCCTGTTAAGCTTCGAATTAAACTAAACTCCTAGGTATCTAAAATCGTCGGCAATGTCTATTCTTTTACCATAGAGAAATATGTTAATGTTAGGTTAATATAATCGTTCTCTTCTGTGTTATTTATTGAATTATATAAATTTGTTTTGCACTAACTACAAAACCTCTTTACGCGAGGCACGTATTCCGATTTTAAGATTTGGATTTTTATTTCAATTGCCCTTCAATTTCCTAAGTTGTGTTGCTTCGGTTTTTGGTTTCAGACTGAGCTTTTCTTTTTATTAGTTTTCCTTTTCTTCTGAGCTTTTAACCCTTTTGTCACACCATTATGGCATGCCTGTCCTCCACGCGATTGCTCGAGCGAAGCTTATGCGAAAGTGATATCTCGAACAAAATTATTTTATGCAATACCGCCATGCCATTCAAGATGGAAAAAAATTTTTTTTTTGAAAGGCAGTAATTATATCCAGCCCTTTATTCAACAAAAGAAAGTAAGTCAATCTTAACAAATGTCGTAAGATTACTTTATGAATATGTCCGCGAAGTATTAGTTGATACTATCTTTAACACTTTAACCACCCGCTAAAATTAAAAAAAAATAGCGAAATGATGCTAGATAAGAGAATAGTGCTTGGTAAACATCCTATCTTCGTGGTAGAACTTATCAAGTTAATATTTAAGAAATAAGTCTTTTTGTTTGGGGCGGCTCGGTGGCAGAGACGACAGCGGCACCGGTCTTCATACGGTAGGATCAGGGTTCAAATCCCATCCCAACCGTCTCCCCGTACGTAGGGCTGACTACTTTACTATGGGTAAAATCAAGTCACAGAAAGCCAAAAATGGCAGACCGAGACCTTACAAGGTTGTAGTGCCAAGGAAGAAGAAGAAAACGCGCAATCTAGCTTCGCCGTATTTTTTACAACTCAAATGTCAAAATGCTTTATGTGTTTTCCCCAGTTTGATGCGTAACCCTTAATCTTCCCTTATTATTAATTTGAAGAAAAAAAAACATTATTAAACCTTTGGCAGACCTTTGATAAAGAAAATTACAAATAAAAAATATCTACCAACAACAGTTTAATAGTCTTATTGAAAATAAAACTTCAAAAATCCCTCATCTTGAATTAAAACAATAATCTGTTTAGATGTAAAAGTTGTCATGGTTCAAAATTGTAATGAATAATTTTAGAAGATATAAGATTACAAATAGATTACTAAAAGCTAAGCTAAAGTGGTTTAATTGTTAATGTCAGTTGCAGGTTAATTATGGCATCTACAAATTGTATCCATATTCATTAATTCTAAAGGAGAAAAGCGTTAAGAATGGGTAGGATTATTCATATTTTCATTAATTATTTCCTGCCTCTTTATAAATATTGTCAAGACGCATTTTTGTTGTAAAAAAAAGCTTTTATGAATGTTAGCGAAATAATCATAAATGTTCCAGCACCAATTAGGGCCTCAAATTGGTTCTGGTGTTCTCTCAACAAATAATTTACTTCGACATTTGTTCGTAACTATCTACTGCTTCCTAACAGCTCAGGCACGCCCGTACATTTAGCACATGTTGCATCTTAAAGAGGCATTTATTGAGTTGGGTGACCGGTTGTGGTTGTAGCTACCTGTTGTAGTTTTAGGAAGTCCTGAGAATTTAAGTGTTTAAGACTCTTGGTACACGAACCAGTTATGTCTCGTTACAATATCACCTGAAACATCTTAGCCTTCCAGATTCGCAACAATTCTAAAACATTCTTCATTTTCTTTAGCGCATCTTGTATGAATTCAGTTCTATTGGCTAGTTAACTATAGGTTTACATTTTTTGATAAATAACAAAAAATAGTTTAATTAAGTTTATATACTCATAAAATAGATTTTTACTGGAAGAACATGACTATCTGAAACATACATAATTTACAAACATTACTTTATCGTTTATCGTGCCAACGAAATGGCAATACGTAAAGCAAGTTGATTAATAGTAATAATTGCCGAAAGAACCCTCATTATATTCCAACGCATGCTGTAAAAACTAATTGATGTATATTTTTGAAAACAAAAAACATGTTCAACATCGTTGTCGTGTCGTGAATATCGTGTTCAATAGATTATGCCTTCTTTGCGCTTTCATATCCCATTCTCATAACCAGTTGAGATAACGAGAATTTGCTTATCAGTTTTCTACGTGGTTAGATCCGACGGCCGTAACACCGCATACTCATGTAACATGTAATTCTGATATATTTCACACGATGTTCAACCGTTGTTTATTGTTGTTCAATTTTTTTAAACAAAGCAAAAACACACTTAATACGTTTATATCGAGCAACGCACGTCGAAAGACACGCAACCGAAAGATAACCAAGAGAAAAGCAATTTGATACAAAATTGAGAAAAAAAAGGTAGGGAAACAATATTGGTTGCAAGCATAGAGAAACACATACATTCACGCTTTACAACAGCTTAGCAACGCAAGAAGTAATGATTGATAAAAGTTAGAATAAAGCAAGTACATGATATAATAAATGGAATGGAAGAAAAAAAATATTTTAACACCTATACAATACCAATCAACATACAAGTTGACCAACATAGTTGGGTTAAAGTCTGAGTAGATGCAAGAGAAAAAGAGAGAAAAAAAGGAAACAATAGCAAAAACGTTTTTTATTTATGTATAAAAAGTGAAACATCGAGACATCTTGGTATTATAACAGATGTTCTCTGTGAAGCCTATCAATATTTTCTTGGGATTCTGATAAAATAGCTACCATTTTGGACTTTGCCTACCCCTGCCTTGGTCTGCCATAGTGGTACGTCTCGAAACCATGCGATCAATTAGAGTCCACCGATGATAAGTTCGTTTTCCTAAATCGGCCCTAACTTTAAGCGAAGCATAGCGAGACGGTTGAGAGCGTTGCCGGGTGGGATCGTGTACGGGGCGTCGATCGGTTATCACCTAACCGCAACCACCAGTGGAGTAAACGGAACCACTCCACTTCCTGGCCCCATCAGAACACTGTGGTGGTGTTGGTGCTGGTGCCCTGTTGCCGGACACACTCGATGGACCAATTTAATGCTAGCTTAAATACCGCAAAAATCCCACAGTTCTCATGAAGGATGTGTACAGCGTGGAATGAAGAGTAGCAACTAACACTGCTGTACGATAGAGTACAGCCACACCCGTACACACACACCCCCATGCGAATGGACATACGGTACAGCAGATGCTGTGTGCAGGTTTAAAGGCCCACATTCTGCAGAGATTTTCGCCATTTGATTGCTGATCACTGTGTTCGCACAACATACTGGTGGTTGCTTTTGCTGCTCCAGCAAAGCTTACGCGCGATACCTTTTTTGCCTGTTGTTCCAGTTTTCTTTTTATTCTGTGCCCAATAAATAACCTGCGTGTGCGGATAAGGTGTTTGTGTGTGACAAAACATCGAGCCTCTTTCAGTGTTCTATCCCTGTTACGTTTTGGTCTGGGAACGATCTTCCTACACGTGTAAATTCTATCAACCTGAAAAGAACAGGATGGCAAGCAACAACAGCCATCGCAACTGTCCAATGAATGGACATCTGGCAGTGAACGGAAAGCAACAGACCATCCCTGAGGATGATCCGATGGCAAACTTCATCCGTCCCGATCAACCATCTCGGTGTACCTGGGCCCTTGGTACAACGGAGACAAGCCCTCATCATCATGAGCCACTGTAAGTAGACTCATTGCTGTTCGTTATTGAATATTTTTCTTATAATTGTGTAATATTAGACGCCAGTGCAACGTCTGTAGTATATCGGCTTATTATACTGGTGTTTATTGACTTAATTCAATCTTTGACTTGTGGAGGTAGTATAGATTAGATTAGATGGACTTCTGTAAGCTCTGCACGTCATTTTAAATGCTTTGCTATCAACAAATCCGAAAGCAGAAAATCGATAATAGTCGGATACTGGTAAAAACAACTTATGCACAGTTACTAAAGCATTGAATTCACCGGCAATCAGTTTATATCACCATTAACAACACCAACCACCAAAAAAGGAAACGATTATCTTAAGCTGTAGCGTAAACGAGTACAACGAGATTTTGAACAGCGTGAGATGCATTCTTGCACTTCATGCTTGTTTCATCGTTGCATTCATTCTTGTTAAAATTGAGTACATGTTAACTGCCAGCAGCATAAATTCGCAAAAAGTGTCAAACAAATAGCGATGGACATACATAGTGATGGACAAAACATTAGGTGTAAAACTGTAATGCCGATATTCAACGATTTGACATTGTTTTTGGTTTTTTGGGAAAAATATATAAAAGTCTCAGGAATGCGAAGATATGATTACATCAATCAAGATACCGACATTATCGAAATCAAAATCGATTGATGAAATGCAATGCTGTTGTTAGAATAATGTAAGCTGACATTATCTTCCACAATACAAAAGAAATAGTGATTAAAGTATCTGAATCGTCATATATATTTCAAAACGTTTCAACGTTTTCAGTGTTGTTTGCGTTCCCAACTAATCACTGATAACATAGATTATGCTCGGCACCTTGTGAATCACCGAAATTCATTAATTTGAGTCATTTACTTACGTCAACTAGCGTCGTCAGATGCTGAACAAATTGATAGTGTCCAGCCAATTGACTGGGGCCCTTGGCAATACGCAATTAACTGACGGTTGGTTCAAGTTATTAGCAAACGAGTTCAATATTCGCCTGCCTAGGGGTCAGGGATCATGGCAACATCGTTCCATACTACAAACACGTGGTCTAAAGCGCTTCCTCATTGGTCCTTACCGCTTCCTGCCTTTTACATGATTAGAGTCGTTTTTTTAGTCAGGTATTATGACATATTCAGCAGCACGAATAATGGCGGAACTTGTTTAAAAAAAAACTCAGTATTCTTGGGAGCCGAGCGATTGAACGAGCACGTGCTAAATTTGGACGCATCCATCATTACTGCGCTAATCACAGTGTACGTTCGCTCCCCGCAAAGAAGGGTGTGTATTGTTGCCACGACATGGCGATAAACCTACCTACCCATAGCGGCTACTGGTGGTCCTATAATGGCTTGGGCAATCGATGTTTGTTTCCAGCTGGACGCTGGAGCGTAAAATGTTGTTTTTCTGTTCGTGAATCCAAATAGCAAAAAGAAGCAATATATACCCCACAGGGTAATACCTCAACAACAAGCAACGCTGCACTGCTAAAACATAGTTTAATTTTCACTTTAACTGTTATTTACACGTTTTTACATCGCAGTGCACCGAAACCGTCAGTGCTGCCTTCAATTCTGGAAGCTGTCGGAGGAACACCCTTGGTGAAGCTCAATAAAATTCCCCAATCGTTGGGATTGAAATGCAATGTTTGTAAGTATTCCATAAGCATCTTGTTAGCTATCTCATTTACTTTGGCACTTTAACTAAACTTCTGTAATGTCTGGCTACTTATAATACTTGATATGATATTATTCGTAGCAGTATAATCATTCTTACGTGACCGATTTGTTCGTAGTACCAACTCCATCATGTTATAATGAACTTTTCCTGTTACGGTTAAAATTCTAGACGTTAAATGTGAGTTCCTCAATCCGGGTGGATCGGTGAAGGATCGCATTGGGGTGCGGATGGTGTTGGAGGCAGAGCGAAAGGGACTGTTGAAACCGGGCTGCACTATTATTGAACCAACGTCCGGCAATACCGGAATCGGCCTGGCAATGGCTGCTGCCGCCCGAGGCTACCGTTGTTTGATCGTGATGCCCGAAAAGATGTCCAACGAGAAGGTGGATACGTTAAAAGCGCTCGGTGCGGAGGTGATTCGCACACCAACTGAGGCAGCGTTCGACTCCCCCGAAGGCTTAATCGCCGTGTCGCAGCGTCTGCAGCGTTCTATCCCAGACTCGGTCATACTCGACCAGTACCGCAATGCCGGAAATCCATTGGCACATTACGATGGTACCGGTGCAGAGATTGTGGAACAACTGGGTGGACGAGTGGATATGATCGTGATTGGAACGGGTACTGGTGGAACCATGACCGGTATTGGCCGCCGTATCAAGGAATCCTGTCCGAACTGTCAGGTTATCGCTGCTGATCCGGAGGGTTCGATTCTGGCCGAACCGGAAGAACTGAACCAGACAAATGTGAGCTTCTACGAGGTAGAGGGTGTCGGGTACGACTTCCTTCCGACCGTACTCGATCGCAGTGTGGTCGACAGGTGGTATAAGTTTAATGATCGTGTAGCGCTTCCCCTCGCTAGACGGTTGATCCGTGATGAAGGGCTATTGTGCGGAGGAAGCAGCGGAGGCAACCTGTACGTGGCACTTGAGGCGGCCAAGGAATTAAAAGAGGGACAAAACTGTGTTGTCGTACTACCTGATAATATTCGTAACTATCTGACGAAATTCGTATCAGACAACTGGATGGAGGCACGAAACTTCAAAGAGTCTGATAATTGCCATAATCAAAAGTAAGTTGATAGAGCTATCCTAATAGACAGCCCATTACTGGTTTATTTGCTGATATTTTTTCCAGATGGTGGAATGAAAAAGTACAGATATTGCCACTAGAGACTCTCTTAACTGTGCGTGATGATGCGCATATCAGTGACGCAATTGAGACGATGAAGCAAAACAATCGTACCCATCTTCCTGTTGTTGCCGATACTGGGTAAGCACCTGAGCATATCGGCCATCAAAAGATAGTTAGAGCATTTTTGGACGCTTGAAACTTCTCTTTTCTTTCAGCGCCATCAAGGGAGTGGTACACCTTCCAAACCTTTTGAGCAAACTGCTCAATCGCCTGGCAAAACCATCGGACCTCGTTCACCGGGTCATCTTTAAGCAGTTCGTTAAGATTGACCACGAGGAGAACGTCGGCCGTGCTTCACGTATATTAGAAAAAGATAGCTTTGTGCTAGTTACTCGTCAAGAAATTGGTAAGCAATTTTGTTGTTGATCGAATCATAACCTAAATTAACTTTGTCCCTCGTTTTACTTAGGTGCTACACCAACCGAACGGCTCGTAGGAGTTCTTACTCAACGTGAGATGTTAAATTTTGTTGCGGATCGCGCTGTAATTGTTGACAATGAAAATGAAAATTCAGAATAACTTTGTTGCCCTAATAATGCGGTAAATGGGCAAAGCATTCAACTGCAAACAACTAAATTTACAACTAAACCACGAAATAATTAGACTCACATAACGCGTGAAAAATATCAAGACGAAATATTATTGTGGAAATAAAACAAAGGTAAAAGACTCGAGAAGGCCCCCCCTGACAAAATTTGTTAGGCACAGTAGGATTTACGCCTAAATGTATGCAATCCGCAGTACACGTTGCGAAAGCTTCACAATGTGCTTTCAGTAAGGTCAAATATGGTTGAATAAAGTCGAATCAAATATTGCTTATTATTCGATTAAATCCCCCTCCCTCTATCCTGATAATGGTAAAAGACTCGAGAAGGCCCCCCCTAGAATCTTTTGTGTGCAGCACTGTGGCCTGTCATTTTTGTTGTACAGTGGAATTTCTGTATGGTCAAAACCCATTTGATGTAAACATTGTGCATTGTTCCTTAATACTGTTAATAGACAGCGAGTAGAACTTGATACAATACATTTTAACAAGTGGTTTGAGATTATGATATTCTTATGTTTCCTCCTTTGCTGAATATTAATGCAAGGTAACAAGTATTCATCGAATTACTGTTCCGTTACCGTCTGAGAACGCCGAGCATGTTTTAGGCCCGATTGTTCACCCCTAGTGCGACTGAAAACTAGTACGAAGCTCCTGTAACCCAAAATGAATGGTAGGGTTAGCAGAGAGGGGATTTTAATCAAATAATAACAATATTTTATTCGACTTTCTTCAACCAATTTTGACCACACTGAAAGCACACTGAAAGCTCACTGTGAAGCTCTCGCAACGTGTACTGCGGATTGCATACCTTTAGGCGTAAATCCTACAGCGCCTAACAAATTTTGTCAGGGGGGGGCCTTCTCGAGTCTTTTACCGGATCCACATGTTATCTTTCCGGGACAGCGATTAAAACGAGACATTTTACAAGGATTTCCTTCAACATGGGGTGTGGGGCATAGTGAACGTGGATGGAAGGATTCTAAAAATTTCCGACTGTACATAGAAAAAGTGTTTCATCCGTGTTTAGTGAAGAAAGGTGTAACTTTTCCTGTTATTTTATTTGTAGATGGCCATATATCTCATAAGTCAATAGAAGTTGCCGATGTTTGCCAATCACTTTGAATTATTTTAATAGCTTTATATCCCAACACAACCCACATTACCCAACCGGCAGACGTTGCAGTTTTCAAACCACTGAAAGATGCATGGAGAGGTGCATTAGAGCAATGGCGTTTTGAAAATGCAAATCAAAATTTCACCTTTTTTTCGAAATGCTACAAAAAGCTTTGCAACAGGGCGTAAAAACAAATAGCATAAAAAGTGGATTCCGTGCTTGTGGGTTATATCCGTTTACCCCAGAAAACGTAGACTATACCAAATGTTTAAACAAATTGCCTTCCCACTCTAGTCAAAACAGTCATGAATCATCGGTTCAAAATGCTTCCCTTAATATAGAAGATTGCACCTCGGCAATACCTGTGCTCAATACCCCATTACCTGTAGAACGGCAACACGCTCCTAAATTAGATAAAAATGTGCATCAATTCCGTTGGACAAATTATGTCACGCATTAGACATGATTGGGGAAGAAACATTAAATAGGATTACCATAAAAGACATAACAAAACTGTCCCGCCTGGAAAGATGCATTAAATATTTTTACACGGAGTGCATCAAGCCATATGTATCGATAGAGTCCGAAATCAAAGATAATGGTTCAAATATATTAAATCCAGAAAATGTAACTCATTTTGAAATAGAATCATCTGAATCACAGAATCATTCACCAGATAATTTCATTACCTGTTCAATCGAAGAAGATTTTCCATGCGAACCAGTATCCAACTATCAAAACTTCCAATGCTTCGTAAGTGAAGATCTTATAATCGAACCCGTTGATGCAGATTGTCCCACCGAAGTAAGCACCCAACAAAACAGTCAACATTTAATAACAGAACACATCATCATCGATCCAAGTGAGCAGTAAAATCAGTACAACCTTTCAAATGAAGATTAAAGCATCGAGCGCCTGGAAGAAGAATATATTGCCGAACCTGATCTGGAAGAAAATGACGATACTAATAAGGAAAATGTGCAATTTACAAAAGTATTTGATTTACCATGTACACCTCATCGAAGCCAGAAACACCGAAACTACAAATCACGTTTCTACCCTGTTTTGACTGCCGGAGAACGATTGCAAGAAATGAATTTCAAAGAGGAGGAAAAAAATCGGCAGCAGGAAGAACGGAAACGAAAGGCTGTGGAACGTCAAGAAGCCAAAGAACTTCGTGAAACGGAACAAAAAGCTAAAAAAGAGGCCCGATTGAAGAAAAAACTCGAAAGTGATAAGAAAAAACTGTGCAATAAGCGTCTTAAATTACTTTAGTCAAGTGCAATAAATGTTATTATGTTCCTTATAAAATTTTTGGTTTTTATAAATTGGTAGTTGGAATGCTTTGTAATTTTACAGATAGGAGAGTGCCATCAATTCTACATGCGTTTTAGGCGCTCCAAAACATATTTTGTCGACTTGTTTGTTAAAATAGGTCAATGATTCATTTTGATATTAAATATTAACTTTTGAATTATTTTTTTATCTTGATCAAGTTTGATTTATCACATTTCGTCAGCCAATGAGGTTGACGAAAACGTGACCAATTTTTCATATCCATTAAGCTGTGAGTTTTGATGAATGACATACACTGACAGCACTCTGTCAAAATCTGCCAGCATTGACGACGAAATCAATCAACATAAAATTAATTATTTAACTACTTTCTATCAACAATTTTGGCAAAGTAAGAGTAGAAAATTGTTTAAAATATTTTTCTTTAACTAATTACACCTTTTCGAGTGTTATAAGAACACAGCCTGCCCAAAATAGGAGCATTCTGCCCAAAATAGGAGCAAAACCAATGTTTGCATTTTTGCTAATATTTATTAAAAACTGATTTAAATCAATAAATCATGTATGCTGAAACATACTTTGATAGTTTTACAACCAAAATAATACTACCTTCAATCAAAATTATTGAGTTTAATAATTGTATTTGTATTTTCTTATGATCAGCTGCAATAACGTGCCCAAAACTGGTACAGTTACCCTATATCCCTAAGTGTTAATTTTACAATACCTGACTTAACGAAACTTATCGTTTGCGTGTCATACGGCATACACGATGTGAAGTTTGCCAGCTACTTGATGTGTATACTGCGATGGCGTAGTTGACTGCTTTCTAGACGTTCTTAACGCTTTCCTCGTGTTGTTCGTTGTGGAAATGCTACTGCTGTTGCGATTATATCGGATTGTTCAGTTCAGTTTGGTTTCACTTAGTGCACTTAGTTTCACACTTTCTCGTGCACTATTCTGATTGGTATTCGTTTCGGTATTTATGTGTCCCTGCATGTGTAATTTTGTTGCTTTTTATTCACTTATGATTTTATTTTTAGCACTTTATTGGTGATTTTTCGGGATATTTTGCACTTACTTCTTTTTTTTTTTTGAGGTGAGTTTTTCACAGTAGTTTCCGAGCTGTATGACGGAACTAATTTGTATTGGTGTCACTGCACATTACTGCATCTCACTTTACGACGAGTTTCTGCATCTATGCCGAATTCTTTAGTGTTTGTGAGCTTAGTGTATATGTAATGTGCATAATAGTGTTTATGACGGATTTGCAATCGCGATTGTTGCGATATCTTTTACACATACTTTCGTCCGTTTTTCGCACTATGGTATTTTTGTTTTCGAAGTATAAATTTTACCATAGTGTTTACATACTTTGTCCTACGGGATTTTTGTAACCTGCAGTCTTTCGTTATGCTTACTTCAGTGTTTTGTTCGTATTCCTTTGCTTTGGCTCTGTGTCACGGTCGCCATGTAGTAAACTCGTCATCATGTAGTGCCATTCCTGAGACTTAGACGGGATGTATTTGCACTCTAGTATAAACTCACTTTATTTGCCACTTTTCTTATACTTAAACAGTGTGGTTGGCTTGAACCTATTTGGACGGCGCGGCAAGATTGAACTTTGTTATTTTATTTTATTTTTAACTGATACAAAAACTGATCTCTAGCTCTGCGCGTGCTCCTTTTATATGAAATAATTACATTGCGCTTATGAGCACATTTAGCTTATCCGCTCCGTTATGCATGATTACGATTAATTAACCTGCTCCATTTCCTGCATTATGCGTACGCGACTTTTTGCGTACATTAGGTAATATCGTCCTTCCATGTGTAATATCCTACTGCGCAATTGGATGAACTCTATTAAATTTTCCCTATTTAACCAGTTGGTTCGGATTAGAACATATTGCACTTTTATGTCTAATATTCGTGTGCATCTAATTACAGTAATTTATGTTCTGATAATGTTTTATCTAAAATTTTATGCTTGTAAAAACTATTTCTTTTGAGTGTGTTGGTGAATACGATCACCCACATAACCTCCCACATAACCTCCTTACGACCACAAAGTCTGATATAAGTCGGTAGGTTTTAGCTTGTACTGACTATCCGACTTTGTGGTCTTAAAGGAAAATTGGTTCCGAGACGTGCTATTTTATCTCATGTCGGTAAAAAAAAATTATGGGAGAAAAATAAATTGTTGAAATATTTCTGAAATGACTGGAAATGTTTCCCTTTTAACTGATTTGTGAATGATTTCATCAGCTTTGAGATTTTTTTCAAAATTCGTTCAGTTGCTTGCCATTTTGATTCATCGAAGAATGCTTTGACAAATTTTGCTTCGTCAATTGACAATTGTAGGCGTGCATTGGTGCATATTGCGTGGTGTAGGTTTTGTTGTTGAAAAAGAATGGCATTTTGTATAGAAGCAAAAGGCAATTAGCAGCACTCGGAGAACAGTGCGATTCTGTCGGAGTGTCAACCTTTGACCACACTGTTCATGGGAAGTTTTAGTCCTTCTTCTATTTGTCCTCTAGGATTAGATGAAATTGTGATTCATGTGCTGATATTCTCATTAATTTTTAGATGTGGTTGAATCTGCCATCGACGATACATCTGCCATCGACGTAGAAGACCATATCGCTTCTTCTTCTAGTTCTAGTCGGTGAAAATTACCATGAAATGTAGGTAATGTTTTTTATTCTTTCGACGGTGTCTTGCCCGCGCAACGAGTGTAAGAAGGAGAAAAAGCATAGCTTCGATGTGTTCGATGGTTGTGTCAAAAAACTTATCGAAAGTCAACGAATAAAAGTCAAAAAAAATTTGAACGAATAATTTAAATTGTTGATTTATTTCATTTAAAAAGTGGTTGGTTGAAACGTTTCAAAACTCCGCTGAAAATTTTCAGGACCGTGAATGAAACATTTCACATTTATGGATTGTTTGTTATAATTATGGCACGCTTTTTTTTCATCCACGAAGTCTGTTAATTACTGCTGTAAGTGTACATATAAGTCTACATATACGACTCCGTATATAGGTCGTAGTAAGGTCGGATATCGCTTTTTGGTTATGTGGGCTCCTTACGACCACAAAGTCTGATATAAGTCGGTAGGTTTTAGCTTGTACTGACTATCCGACTTTGTGGTCTTAAAGGTCTTAAATTGGTTCCGAGACGTGCTATTTTATCTCATGTCGGTAAAAAAAAATTATGGGAGGAAAATAAATTGTTGAAATATTTCTGAAATTACTGGAAATGTTTCACCTTTTAACTGATTTGTGAATGATTTCATCAGCTTTGAGATTTTTTTCAAAATTCGTTCAGTTGCTTGCCATTTTGATTCATCGAAGAATGCTTTGACAAATTTTGCTTCGTCAATTGACAATTGTAGGCGTGCATTGGTGCATATTGCGTGGTGTAGGTTTTGTTGTTGAAAAAGAATGGCATTTTGTATAGAAGCAAAAGGCAATTAGCAGCACTCGGAGAACAGTGCGATTCTGTCGGAGTGTCAACCTTTGACCACACTGTTCATGGGAAGTTTTAGTCTTTCTTCTATTTGTCCTCTAGGATTAGATGAAATTGTGATTCATGTGCTGATATTCTCATTAATTTTTAGATGTGGTTGAATCTGCTATCGACGATACATCTGCCATCGACGTAGAAGACCATATCGCTTCTTCTTCTAGTTCTAGTCGGTGAAAATTACCATGAAATGTAGGTATTGTTTTTTATTCTTTCGACGGTGTCTTGCCCGCGCAACGAGTGTAAGAAGGAGAAAAAGCATAGCTTCGATGTGTTCGATTGTTGTGTCAAAAAACTTATCGAAAGTCAACGAATAAAAGTCAAAAAAAATTTGAACGAATAATTTAAATTGTTGATTTATTTCATTTAAAAAGTGGTTGGTTGAAACGTTTCAAAACTCCGCTGAAAATTGTCAGGACCGTGAATGAAACATTTCACATTTATGGTTTGTTTGTTATAATTATGGCACGCTTTTTTTCATCCACGAAGTCTGTTAATTACTGCTGTAAGTGTACATATAAGTCTACATATACGACTCCGTATATAGGTCGTAGTAAGGTCGGATATCGCTTTTTGGTTAAGTGGGCACGCTACTTTTCATGCTATTTCATTACCCAACTGACATTTTATAGCAGGCTTATAGCGGTTTTCGAGTTCTTTTATCTAAATCTCTTACCTTTATCTTGCCTTAGCGAGCAGCAGATTTAGGTAATTATAACAGTTCGAACGCGTGGTTTCACGTAGTTTTTTCTTCCATTTTCTTCGGATCCAAGCTGTCATAGGCCAGAGGCGCTATGGCAGCGCAAATCAAAACAAAGCAAACAATAAAACTCAGATTAGATTGTGATATGAATTAATGATTTTTTATTTATTTCACAAACCCGTTCATGTTTCTCACTCTCCGTTGTACTCCTCGTGTTCGCCAATGTTCCTTTAGGGGAAAAAACAAGACGGTGAGTTGAGAAATGGTGCTCTTGGTCGTACATGAGATGCTGAACCATACCTCAACTCTCGCCGAAAACATGTTTCGGGAAGCGGCAAACACGAATCGATCGTCACAAAGGCAAACTCCAGACTACCGTAGCTCACCTACACGCAAATACACGAACAATCATAACACCATCTGCATTCAAACACCGGGTCATGCGCTTCGGCTTGTCCGTGCGCGTGCGGCATCCTCCCTCCATCACATTCAGAACACGACTGTCGCTCAGCGTGCTCAGGGCAGAGCGAATAAAGAAAGAGAGAAGCAAAAATTTGCAGGGGTGTTCACACGGTTTTATAATGCGCGCTGCATGCCAGTACCAAAACGGCGCGCGAGGAACAGTTCGAGCGCCCCTGCACACGTGTGTTCGCTCTCTCGCACTCAGGGGCTCTCAAGCGGAAGATCATGGTACGAGCAGTGCACGGCACATTGCGGAAAGCGAGAAAATGTTTGAGCGCCACTGCACGCGAGAGCGAACGGATGTGTGCTGTGCTGCTCGTTCCAACGGCAAACTGGTATGGTGCTGAGCTGCTCTAAGAGCTTAACGAGCATTCGCGCATGAAGCGAGCAGTTATGGCGAAGATCGCGCAATTTTTTTAAATTTAAGTGTTTTTGTATTACAAATGTCAGTTGGGCATCGAATCAGCTGGTTATATGTGTTGTTTATTATTCTCGATGCAATAACATTATTTTATGATTTGTTTTCTTCTATTCTGCTGGTCAATATCGTTCGGAAAGCTTATATAAAGTGACGAAATCAGGATATTGTAGTGTGTCAGTGCTATCTGAGGTGATTCTGTTTTATATTTATTACTGTTTGTGGTGGTAACGATTCAGCACCTCTATGAACAGCGTAGCTTTGACTGTATCGGCGTCACAGGCGGTGCCGGCTTGCATCCCCGAACTATTGGTTGATCCGAGATATAGGACCGTTACACTTTTATGCCGATCTGCAAGCAAAAAACAATTCCAGATTTTGCTGCAAAGGATGCCATATGTGCTGGATATCTCGCACGCGGAATGGGTGCAGCTGTTCATGAAGTTTGTGCAGAACGAATAAAGCAGTACTGGATTTGACGGAATCGTTTTGTGCATCACCGTGCTCCGTCTTGGTCACTATCCAATGGGATTGTGTGTGTTATATGTTCGATTAAACACATTAATGATTAATTGTCATCAAGAGCACAGCAGATCGAGCTCAAGGTGTATGTATTTAGAAGGTGAATTTTTGTCGATTTGACAGGGCGACATTTTAGTCGAGTTATGTTAGAGTTTGTTTACAAAAACATATGGTATGGTGCTACAAACATGAACAAACAGCCTCGATTCTCAGTCGCTAATTTATGGGTCATCTTCGCATATTAAGTTAAGAGTTGTCCCACAGAGGATTGACGATATTTGGTTGCATTTTTCGTCAAAAAATCGCAAGCGATACCTCCACCGGCACCTTCTACGACGCTTCTATCACTCTTCTCAATACCCTTCCCCTTGATGACCAAGGAACTGTTATGTCAGGTCGCGAAATGTCAATTTGCTCTAAACAACTCTACCTCCTATATCCATATACCTTGTGTCCGACCGAGAAATCGCTACTCCGACACCTCCTCTCAACTCACTTTGTAAATACTGATCGAGAAGTTACGCTATCTGTCAAATTGGCTGTCAAATCTCTGGTTTGTTTGCAAATAGCAACACAAGATTGTTACTGCTAGAGGGAAAAGTTTGTTTAAAAACGCTGAATGCATTATTTTTCACGGATGATGGTATGATGATCATACAAATCTTGCAGCATACAGAAGGGGCATTTGTTACCAGGCATTTTGAATTACCAGATAAAGCGTAAGTGAAAACATGTGTGGTGGAAGTGACCATCGATTGCATTAATACGTGGAAGGATGCTAAGAGGTGTACACCCTGAAGACGGGCAGTGGTTTACAGTATGGCTAGTCAGGTGGTTGCTGGCTCTAGTTGCCGGAGAAGCGCATACTGCACTTTGATGAAGAGCCTTCCGAAGGGTGTCGCAGAGAGCGTGTCGCATGTCGGCTTCGCGCGTGGCCCGGTATTAGGAGATTGAGTGTTCCGTTGGTCATAACTTAAATTATGCGTGTTGTGTACTAATCCTTGTTAGATCAACAGCCGTTGCCTATTTTTATAGGTTTTCATGATTTTAAGTTGTCCAATATTATTACATTACATGTTGATTGTTTAGATTTATTCAAAATTCGAAATTCATTTTGAAATTCTCTTCAAAATCATGATAAATATAATTTTCAGACAATTTTTGTTTCTTTTACGGCCTAATAAAATCGTTAGATTTACTTGAAATGGTTTGAGTTTTTTTGAATTATATGTAAAACAAGTTAAGAAATATGTTTATATTTTGATTTGTAACGGGCATGACAGTTGTTACCATCATTTTACGGGTTGACAAATTTGTTGCGTTGCGATACCATTCCGCCATGATAGTCGGTACATCGATCGATATATTTATCGACTGATGGTTAATTTGGTTCACGATAGGTGTCAATTATTGGTAAAGTGCATGTAACAACGGTGGTTTTGTCGGTGCTAGCAGAAACACCTGCACACTCCTGACAACGAACACCTACCGCACACTCGACCAAGTCAACATTCCAGATCGAGCAATAGTGCTGCTCGTGATGGTCCCGGAAGCACGGTGAAATATTATTTGTTTATTTAAAACATTATAATTCAAGCAATTATTTAATTTCAGCTTCAAGCACCGCTGTTCATTGCAGCATGTCGACGCAGAAAAAACAAAACAAATCTTGAAAAGCAACTATCGGCTGATGTACTTTGTGCCGGATCACCATTCCACGTCGGAAAACGTTGCTAGAACTATTCAACAAAGCACACGGACGTGATCTCAGGGATCAACAAGCAGCAAGGGGAAGGAGGGTGTCCATCTAGAGTCTTTTACCGATAATATTATTTAAAAAAAAAATTATTTCTTGCTTTTCTTTGTGATTATTTATTCAAGTTTGCCTAAGTTTATATTTTTATTGCATCGCAAGAAATCAAAAATAGAAGAGTTGCACAATTGGTTAAATTAGTTTTTTTGCAATGAAGTACCGTCTCAAATATAACACTTGCCATGTAGCGAGACCTAATAGGCAACTCATACTAAAAATGCTAAAGAAAAGCACCCGACTGTTCGTTGATTCTGTAAAATGGTAATAAAAATTACGAAACATGAAATTTAAAAAAGCAGCAAAAAACATAATTCTAGTTCGTTACTCACCATTCGTATCACGCATTTCTTCCTCCCGTTTTCGCATTAACGCAAAATCCTGCACAATAGCATCCGACAGATCCTCAAGCCGTTTTAGGTCAACTTCCAAAGGTTTTAATTTTGCTGCCTCGCCGATCTAAAAATAAACGACGAATGTCAATATATTAACATCACTCCATAATGTAATTACATTAATGTTAGTCCATTTATTTGAATTGCCAAGAGTGACATAAATGTGCTAGAATTAAGGGGGTATCTTCTAGCAATACGGCCAGGCCGTTCTTTATGAATAAAAAAAGGGGGTATCTTCCAGTATTACGTTTGGTTATGATACGAGGGGTTTTTTTACACGCAATCTCGTACAGCCTAAAATAGATAAATATCATTAATGGACACAAATATGCAAACCGAGTGGATGAATCATTCCTTCAAGCATAACGAGTGAAGTGGAATAAGCTTCGAAGAAATTTAGCTGTACAAAATTTGAAGAACATTCTAATCTTGGAAGCAATCCTGTGCTTAAAAAAATGTTGAGCACAGTCTGGTCTTCTTCTTACTCTTGGCGAAGCTTAGACAATGCCTACCATTTCTGACTTACTACACTTATTGATACCATATAGTTAGATAGCCAGTCCTCATTAAGTAGGTAAACCCATATGACATTTGAGCCCTGCTCCTGCCGTGTGAAGACTGGCCCGTCCTATAAAAAGTACGGGTTATTATTAAAGAAATAGGGAAGCAATGATGCTGTTTACACATAAATGAACATATGTGTGTAATCCGTCTGTTCCGTTGCGGGCGGAAGAAAATAAGCAAGAAGGTGGGAAAAAAGACAGTCTGCATCAGTAGGAGTGTAATGAGAGTAAAGGATCATTCGTTTTTTCAATAGTGTTGGTAAGAGCGATCGGCTGAAGGAAGAGACGAAGATCACTGCTCTAGGAGAACGGGCAAGCTTATAAAAGCGACTCAAGGAGGAATTTGATTGTAAAAATAAAGTGTATGAAAAAAGGAGATTAATCTAACCAGTCCACTACTCGTCCTGTGCAACATATCCACCGGCCGTATTCGGATTCTGTAAAAATAAGTACAAACTCTCTGCCGTGTGTAGTCAATCTCAGGTAATGCGTTTACTTCATTAAGACTTTAAGTATAAGAATCAAGATAGCGAATCTTACGGACAACAGGGTAAAGAAGCAAATAATATTATAATTCTACACCAGAACATTTCTTTAGAACAACGTTAACAAAGTGTTGTACCGGATCAATGACGTATAATTCAACATCAAAAAAGAATTTTGCCTTTGTTAATATAAGCTATTTAACGTCTAGCTCATTCTTTGGCTATCCCAGATCATGCCCGTACGAATTGATGTATGCTGGTGCATGCAGCATTGGTACAACATTTTGAAGAGGAGTGCTAAATTTATAGACTTACAATTTCGATTTAAAAAATAAACCAATATAGGCATAGTAGTAATTCAATGTTCCGGAATTACAAAAAATCAGTTAACATCAACGAATGGAATGATCAAATATGAGCAATATTATTGCAGTTAGGGGTTTTTTTTACGTTTAGGATTGTGGATTGTTATTCGGGTCTTCTAAACTTTACTCCTGAAAACAGTCGAACTTGGTTTTGTTCTTTTTTTTGTTTAATATTCTTCTACATGTATAAACGACGGGTTTTTTTCTGGATTTGCTAGGGATTGGATAAGAGTGACTGGTTTGGAAAAGTACCGTTGTTTACTTTCAACATTCTTGGTGGAGACTTGGTTAAGGTTGAATTTGTCAGTTGAGCTAAGTGGTGGACAAAAAGTAAAGGAACAAGGAAAATAGAAATGCAAATGCAAATAGAGAATGCTTGGAAAAACGTTTGTCCATCACTTTGAGTCAGTGCATTCGTACAATGACGATGATGGAGTTGTTTTCCTCGTTGATATCGATTATTCAGATTACTGTGTATTATCATTAAAAAAATCTTTTATTTTCCCGGGTCATCTGAACGAAATGCTTCACTTCGTTTCCATCTGGGGCAGATTTAATCGTCCTATGAGTGCCCATCCCGAAGGTGACACCAAGCGTGCACGCGAAAATCAGTTCAATCCAAAATCGTGAGAGTGGCAGACGTATTGTACCGTACTTACACCGAATAATTTGAGCCCAATCAAAAATGGAACATAATTGTCCTTTGAATAAAGTAGTGAAACTTCCTAACAAGGTACGATATAATTAATTGTTTGCTTTTGCTTTGATATAATGCAACTATACTGGTGACATTATAAATGATTAAAAAACATTATGCACCATACCATCTGAGCTACGTTTTCACGGCTGGAAAATCGCACTGTTAAAGTCCATGCAGGCTATAGGAATTTTTCCCACCACGTCAGTAGTCCAGTTGGTAAAAGATTCGAGAAGGCCCCCCCCCCCCCCTGACAAAATTTGGGTAAAAGACTCGAGAAGGCCCCCCCTAGAATCTTTTGTGTGCAGCACTGTGGCCAGTCATTTTTATAGCACAAAGGGATTTTTGTATGGTCAAAACTCGTTTGATAACAACATTGTGCATTGTTCCTTAATACTGTTACTGGCCAGCGAGTAGAGCATGATAATATACATTGTAAGAAGTGATTTGAAATGTTATTATTCTTATTTTTCCTCCTTTTCTGAATATCTATGCCCGTGACAAGTATCCATCGAACCTATGTTCCGCTACAGTCCGGGAACACCGTATATGTTTTAAGCCTGCTTGGTCACTCCTAGCGTGACAAAAAATTATTACGTAGCTCCTGTAATCCAATATAAATGGTCAGGATAGAGGGAGGGGGATTTAATCGAATAATAAGCAATATTTCATTCGAATTTTTTCAACCATTTTTGACCACACTGAAAGCACATGGTGAAGCTTTCGCAACGTGTACTGCGGTTTGCATACTGTTAGGCGTAAAACGTATAGTGACGAACAAATTTTGTCAGGGGGGGGCCTTCTCGAGTCTTTTACCAAAATTTGTTAGGCACTATCGGATATACGCCTAAAGGTATGCAATCCGCAGTACACGTTGCGAGAGCTTCACAGTGTGCTTTCAGTGTGCTTTCAGTGTGGTCAAAATTGGTTGAAGAAAGTCGAATAAAATATCTTATTATTTGATTAAAACCCCCTCTCCGCTAACCCTACCATTCATTTTGGCTTACAGGGGCTTCGTACTAAATTTCGGTTGCACTAGGGGTGAACAATCGGGCCTAAAACATGCACGACGTTCTCGGACGGTAACGGAACAGTAAAACGATGAATACTTGTTACCGGGCATAGATATTCAGGAAAGGATGAAAAATAAGATTATCAGCATTTCAAATCGCATGGTACAATGTATATTATCATGTTCTACTCGCTGTCTATTATCAGTATTAAGGAACAATGCACAATGTTTACATCAAGTGGGTTTTGACCATATAGAAATCCCACTGTACAACAAAAATGACAGGCCACAGTGCTGCACACAAAAGATTCTAGGGGGGGGCCTTCTCGAGTCTTTTACCATTTTATAATTACATACAAGCTAAGTTGTAATTTAAGCATTCTCTTTCAATTAATATCCTTAAAAAAAATTGGTAAAAGACTCGAGAAGCCCCCCCCCCCTGACAAAATTTGTTCGTCACTATACGTTTTACGCCTAACAGTATGCAAACCGCAGTACACGTTGCAAAAGTTTCACCATGTGCTTTCAGTGTGGTCAAAAATGGTTGAATAAAGTCGAATGACATATTGCTTATTATTCGATTAAATCCCCCTCCCTCTATCCTGAACATTTATATTGGCTTAGAGGAGCTACGTAATAATTTTTGGTCACGCTGGGAGGGATCAATCAGGCTTACAACATACACAGTGTTCCCGGACTGTAGCGGAACATTGGTTCGATGGATACTTGTTAACGGGCATAGATATTCAGAAAAGGAGGAAATATAAGAATAATAACATTTCAAAACACTTCTTACAATGTATATTATCTTGCTCTACTCGCTGTCCAGTAACAGTATTAGGGAACAATGCACAATGTTTATATGAAACTTGTTATGACCATACCAAAACCCCACTGTGCAATAAAAATGACAGGCCACAGTGCTGCGCACAAAAGATTCTAGGGGGGCCTTCCCTAGTCTTTTACCCATTAATTACAAAAAAATATGTTTTTTATCGGTTATTTTTTAATATTTTTCAAGCGTTACCCCAAACCTTTGCGAACGCTTCAGCAATCGTTTCAAATTTGACATTTCAGTTCAACCTGGCCATCCTCCACATCAACCTAGCCTGTGCCTAGCTCAACTTGACCATAGTCCAGAAAGGGCAACAGATTGCCAGTTCTTCCTGGCAATGGTTTACTTCATCCTGACCATTGCCCAGAAATGGCTCGCACATCGTTAGTTCTTCTCAGAAACCCTGTAATGTAAATAATGGATATTACCAAAAAAAAACAATTCCACCATCTTCAATATTCCTGCGTCCAGAAAGTGACCATGTTTGGTTGGGCCGTATTGCCCGTCGAACCATTTGTTCTGCACGTACGACCGCGAAAATATTCATTAATACTGAAATGATTGATAAATAATCACAAAATGGATAAAACTCGAAAATCAAAGAATTTATAGCGTATTTTGCTTGAAGCTAAAAGCTTTGTTGGTCAATACGGCGACAAGCCGTCATACTAGAAATATAAGAAAATAAAATATTTGTTTTCCTTCACTAACTCCCCCGTTGACTCCGCTCCTGGTATGGAATCAAATGCGTTTGACTCGGAAAGGGAGATTGAGCCACATGTGAAGCGTAAACCTGGTTGCCCTAGGGCCGCTCTTGCCCGCTTTGCCGATCCGTTCTGCACTCGCAAGATTTGCTGCGGAAAATGCAGAGGTGCTCACGCTACCGAGGAGTGCAAAGCCCCATCCCTAAAAATGTTCGCATTGTCGGGAGGAGTGGCATGAGGTTGCATTGTGCCCTGTGTACCGGAAACTGCAAAAGGAGCAGACCAAAACGGTAGCCGAGCGGGCACGCGACTCATACAGCGGTGCTCTCATGGGAGCAAACGCAACGAATCCTTTTGCAGTTTTGGGTACAACTGAAAATGGCGAGCCTAATTCGACTGCACCTGAACAGGGGCCACTGGGATCGTCAAAGATCACGAGAGTGCCTTACAAGAAGGTAAAAACGAAGATAAAAAAAATAACCTTTGGCACCACAGCGCCACACTAAAGATTCTAATCCCGTCCCGAGACTCTACGCTGATCCCTCAACTTCCACTCCACAAATTGCCAGGAAGCAGCTCAAGAAGAAGCGATCTTCTCGGACCGAAACTCGCTACATCACACAGTGGAGCTGTAGGAGTTGGCATGCTAAACTCATTCAAAGCATTAGTGGGCGAACACAACTGCGATGTGTTTGCCCTCTGTGAAACTTGGCTATCGAATGACATTAAACTAACCTTCTCGGGATATAACATAATCCGTGAAAATTGCGTTACTATGGGTGGGAGGGGGGGGGGGTACTGATTGGTGTTCGAAAGAGTCACACTTTCACCAGAATACCCACCCCTAGACAAGAAATTGTTGAAACTGTCGCAGTTAAGGTAAAACTGGGCATCCTTCACGTGACAATTGCATCTATTCATATCCCCCCGATAGCCAACAATGAAAAGGAAAAAATTGAAAAGTTCAAAGAGGATCTTGGAAATTTAGCAGTGGTTTTGCCTGGACCGCTTTTCATCCTGGGAGACTTTAACTCCCATGGAATCGACTGGGGGTGCGATAAGGATGACTTTTGAACTCTTATCATCTGAGATATCTGCGACAGATTTGGTTTTTCGATTCTCAACTCAGGAGAGGTAACTAGGAGCAGTGACCACTTGCCGATAGAAATTTCCTACATCAAGGGAGGATGTCCAGTAGAAGGAATCCCCGTTAAATGTGACTTAACGAGGAACATCGACTGGACGAGATACGGCGAATTAATAGCCGCTTCGCTTTCACTTGACTTGGAAGATTTGTCTCCTGTCAAGGAGTACAAAAAACTTGTTTCATTTATAAACAAGTGCGCCCCTAAGGCCCAAACAAGGCGCTCCCACCAAGCAAGGACATTTAAAAAACCTCCCACTCCTTGGTGGGACAAGGATTGCCAAGCGGTTTTTTCCAAGAAGCGTGAGGCATTTAAAGCCTTCCGGGACACGGGCTCGAGGTCCTCATATGAAAAATATAAAGTACAAGAGAGAACGTGCAAAAACCTGTGGAAGGCGAAGAAAAAGGGTTATTGGCGTAAATACGTCAATAATCTAGACCCTGCCACTTCACTTAATTCGCTTTGGAGAAGGGCTAGAAGCATGCGAAACAGCAACAACATCAATAAGAGCGAAAGCTTTTCTGGCGAGTGGCTGTATGAATTTGCTCACAAGCTTTGCCCCGATTTCGTTCC
Source organism: Anopheles stephensi (assembly GCF_013141755.1). Classification (NCBI taxonomy): domain Eukaryota; kingdom Metazoa; phylum Arthropoda; class Insecta; order Diptera; family Culicidae; genus Anopheles; species Anopheles stephensi. The sequence goes on from NC_050201.1 coordinate 18,747,512, forward strand.
TGCGCAAAGCTTTACACAACATGCGCCTGGTAGTAACCCTAGGATGGATTCACCGTTCACAATGGTAGAGCTGTCACTTGCTCTCCTATCAAGCAAAAATTCCTCCCCAGGTCTGGATCAGATTGGTAGCAAATTGCTTCAAAATTTGCCCGACATAGGGAGGAAATGTCTGTTAAGCATCTTTAACAATATGTTGGAGGTCAACAGCGTCCCGCAAGAGTGGAGAGGAGTGAAGGTTGTCACTATCTTGAAGCCTGGCAAACCGCCATCAAGACACGACTCGTATCGGCCAATATCGTTACTGTCGTGTCTGAGGAAACTCCTTGAAAGGATGATTCTTTTTCGGTTAGAAGAATGGTTGGAATCAAACAACCTTCTCTAGAATACCCAGTTTGGTTTTCGTAAAGCCAGGGGTACTAATGACTGCTTAGCCCTTCTGGTTACAGAAATAGAGCTTGCTCGTGCACGCAAGCAGAACATGGGATCTATTTTCCTAGATATACAGGGGGCATTTGACACAGTATTACCATACAAGCTGAGTCAAAAAAAAAAGCTAAGGGCTTGGTCCAAAGTTGAATAACTTTCTATTCAACCTTTAGTCGGAGAAAGCTATGTATTTCAACAATGGTCATGTTCAGCTAAAGCGGACTAGTTTCCATGGACTAGCACAAGGGTCCTGCTTGAGCCCCCTGTTATATAACTTCTATGTCAGTGAAATAGATGCTTGTCTAGCACCCAACTGCGGCATTAGACAATGGGCTGACGACGGCGTAATATCATTTGCAAGCAGGGACGCCGTCGAAATGCAACTGGCTTTACAAAGCACTTTGGACAACCTTGCCGAGTGGTCTGAAAACCTTGGTTTCAAGTTCTCTGCAACGAAAACTGAGATGGTAGTCTTTTCTCCTTTTAGCGACACGACAAAAAACAGAGAGAAAAGACTATTTGACACGAAAATTGATGTCTTTTTGTACGGTGAAAAGATATCAACTTTCGACCATTTTCGATACCTTGGTGTTTTGTTCAATTCAAGGCTAAACTGGAGAACACATATCACCCACCTGGTGTAAAAATGCAGTAAAAGAATCAATTTTCTAAGTTCAGTCACAGGTTCTGGTGGGGCGCACATCCATCAGACGTCCTGCGACTGTATAAGACAACGGTACTATCCGTGTTGGAATATGGAAGCATATGCTTCCATTGGGCATCCAACACGCATATCCTCAAACTAGAGAGGCTACCGTATCGTTGTCTTAGACTCGCACTAGGGAGCATGAAATCAACACACAACATGTCCCTAGAAGTGATGACCGGAGTGATGCCGCTGAAACTACGTTTTGAAATGCTGTCGCTTCGCCTTCTAGTCCGTTCTTCGGTATCAAATCCACTGATCGAAGAAAATTTTAAAGCGCTTCTAGAGACAGGTTCTAAGAGCAAGATCTTGAAAATCTACGAAGATTTTGTTGCCCTACAAGTGCATCCTAGCGCTCCACAGGCATTAAACCGTGCTGCCCTTCCTGAGACCTACAGTTCCCTTTTAACACAACAGATTCCTCGTTGCACGAGGAAATTAAGACCATACCGAATGATCTTCGCCCGATGGTAGATCCGGGCATTTTCAGGGATAAGTATGGTTATTTAGACCAATTGAGCCAGTATTATACTGATGGATCATCCTCTAAGGAGGGCACCGGCTTCGGCGTTTTTATTGAGTCCGCCGAAGCATTTTTCAAATTGCGGGAGCCGTGTAATGTCTACACCGCAGAACTAGCCGCAATCTTGTACGCACTATTGATTATAGCAGCGAGACCTTCGGATCATTACTTCATTTTTACAGATAACCTTAGCGCTATCGAAGCACTACGATCCCCGAAGGCTGTTAAGAGTCAGGATTACCTTACCATCAAAATCATAGAACTGCTTGACTCCATGTTTGACAAGGCGTTCAGGATTTCGCTAATTTGGGTACTTTCTCATTGTGGAATTCCCGGCAACGAGAAGACAGACTCACTGGCCAAAACAGGCGTCCAACAAGGCGCATTTTACGACCGTCCAATCTCGGCCCGAGAGTTTCTTCGCCTACCACAGCAACTTTTCCTGTCTCACTGGCAGAGCATGTGGGAGGCGGATGATCTCGGGCGATTCCTTTTCTCGATCTCTCCGCAAGTGTCCCTGCGGCCTTGGTAAGGTGGGCTCTCTGTAGACCGGGCATTCATACGCATGATGTCTCGACTTATGTCGAATCATTTCGCGTTGAATGCACATCTGCAGCGTATAACTCTGGCTCAGACGAAGGTGTGTGACTGCGGTGACGGATTTCACGATGTGGATCACCTTCTGTGGTCCTGCGTGGAGTTTGAAACTGCAAGACCCTCCTTGATGGGCGCAGTCGAGAGCATCGGCAGACGATCGGGTATAGAAATAAGAGAAGTGTTGGCGACCAGAGACCTCGCATACATCTTCCAATTCGCCAGAGACAACGCTCTTATCCTTTGATTCCGCATCCTCATTATCCTTCCAATCCATATCCGCCATTCCTTTTTTGTTATTTGTTGTGTTGTCTCTGTCTTGTGTCTTGTTTTATGTTGTGCAACGTGGAATACGTTAATGGAGCAATTGCATTCGAGGGCAATTTTCATACTGCCGTTAAAAGGAGGCAGGTTTGTGTTTTTTTTTTTTTTTGTCTGTAGTCGTTACTCTGTTAATGGGGTAGGAACCGAGGCTCCTCTCGAGGTTACATAGGCTCTCCTACCCAACTCGTATTCCGTCGCGTCCTCGTCGTACAGAGTGGTAACTTTCCCCACCACATATCCAAGCTAGGGTACACGGGCCTGTCTCAACCCCTTGGGCGGATGGTGGAGAAAGGCTAAACAGGAGGGGGGTGGGCAGGCCAGGCAACTGGTCTATCTGTACGTCGGGGGGGTAACCAGACGTAAAAACCGAACTGCCACGAGGCCCTCCAGAGGTACCTGGGGGCTTGAGCGCAGGGCCAGTCACCCTGCCTCAAGTAACCTACCGACTAGAGAAAGCTTAAGCAATTATACGATATCCGGATTTCACGATAACATACCCCCGCACCGTCCAAAAAATAATATTCTTATGGGCTCATGGAACGTACGCACTCTCTACAGAGCCGGAGCCTTGAAGCAACTTGATGACGCCCTAGCCATACTGAACATGGACCTCGTAGCTCTACAAGAGATCCGTTGGTTAGGGAATGGTGTGCATAACAGGTGTGGCAGTAACCGCTACGACATTTAATTCAGCTGCCACGACCGCCACCATATGCTCGGAACGGGTTTCGCCGTCGGTCCGCGGCTGAAATCCGAAATCATCGGCTTCAAGGCTATCAATGATAGGCTATGCACCCTGCGCATGCGAGGCAGATTCTTTAACATCAGCCTCATCAACGTTCACGCCCCTACCGAAGACAAGGATGAAGAGGAGAAGGACCTGTTCTACGGCCGCCTCACAAAAATCATTGACCAGTGTACCAGGCACGATGTTAAAATCCTCCTGGGGGACTTCAATGCAAAAGTCGGTAGGGAGCCAATGTACCGCCAATACATTGGAAGTCACAGACTACATGAGCACAGTAACGACAATGGTAGTAGATTGGTCCAGTTTGCAGCTGCAAACAATCTGGTTGTGGGAAGTACCAAGTTTGCGCGCCGAGACTTTCACAAAGCTTCGTGGGTGTCTCCGGATGGAGCCACTTCCAATCAGATAGACCATGTGTTGATTAGCCGCCGAAGACAGTCGAGCTTGTTGAACGTCAGAATGTATCGAGGGGCCAACATCGATTCCGATCACTTGTTGGTTGGCTTAGTGATTTGTTGCAGAATCGCCCGTCCCCGCGTCAATGGGGGCGAAGTTAACACTCAGGCTCGGTTCAACACGGACTCCCTAAAGGACAGTCACGTCCAACAGGCATTCAAATCCGCTTTAGGTGAGGCTCTACTACCAGAAAACGAATATGAAAATACGAGCGAACTGTGAAGCAACACCAGATCTGACTGGTTCGACGAAGAATGTAGACAAGTGACAGAACGTAAAAACTGCGCATACTTAGTAATGCAGCAGCGGCATAGAACGCGGGCATGCGCAGAGGAATACTCACGGCTCAGGAGAGAAGAGAAAAGAGTTCACCGCATCAAAAAACAACTTTGGGAAGAGCAGCAGGTGCGGGAACTACAAGATATCAGAGTGCGTTACGGACCAGGAAGAAAGTTTTACCAGGAGATAGCAGGTCGCCGAAATAACTTTAGACCTAAGGTGACCTGCGGTCGGAATAAGGATGGGGATCTGGTCAGTTACCAGCCAGAGGTCCTCTCGCGATGGGCTCAGTACTTTGATGAATTGATAAATGATCAGTTCGACGAACAGCTAGAGGCTCCACTAGCAGATGATATCATGCCACTGCCACCTATCATTGATGAAACATGAATGGCCATCCGACGGCTCAAGAACAACAAGGCACCAGGCACCGACGGAATAGTAGCCGAACTGATCAAAAACGGTGGTGCAGCACTCGAACAGGAAATTCATCAAATTATTACTTAGGTATGGTACGGTAGGTACGGTGTTGAATACCGTCTACAAGATCTCCTCCCTAATCTTACAAGATCGACTTGTCCCATTCGTCGAAGAGATAGCCGAAAAGTATCAGAGGATTCCGAAACAGAAAATCAACCACTGCCCAGATCTTCACGATGCTGCAAATCTTGGAGAAGATGGCGGAGCAGCGGCTCTACTCCTACCATCTCTTCATTGATTTTAAAGCCGCATATGACAGCATAGCCAGGGTAAAACTGTACCAAGCAATGAGCTCCTTTGGAACCCAGGCCAAGCTTACCAGGCTTGTAAGAATGATAATGGCCAACATCACATGCCAGGTGAAGGTGGATGGAAAACTCTCAGGACCCTTTGCTACCACCAAGGGCTTGCGCCAGGGAGATGGGCTTGCCAGTCTCCTCTTCAATCTGGCGCTAGAGAGAGCCATCCGCGAATCGGAGGTGGTAACTTCGGGGATCATCTTCTATAAGTCAATGCAGAACATGGCATACGCTGATGACGTAGACATCATTGGTTTGAGGCTCTCATATGTAGCAGAAGCTTATCAAAGGATCGAGCGTGCGGCACAGAACCTCGGGTTGGAGAATAACGAGACGAAAACCAAAACGATGGTGGCACCACCAGCGGCCCTTCTAACAAACACTGATTTACGCAGGGTGATGTACAGATAGGTGACCGCACTTTCGAAGTCGTCCAAAACTTCACCTATCTGGGGTCAAAAGTCAGCACCGACAACAACATTCATGTTGAGTTACGCGCAAGGGTGCTGGCTGCCAATCGGTCATACTACAGCCTGAGGAAACTTCTCTACTCTAAATACCTGTCGCGACGGACGAAGCTGGGACTGTACAGAACATTTCACATACGCCTCTGAGACATGGACTCTGTCCAAAACTGACTAAGCCCGCGTTGGCGTTGATGCGTCCGCCAGAACGGCCGGAATAACGGATTGGCAGACGACAGCGGTAAACCGTGCGCGGGATCGAGGATTGTTGCAGAAGGCCAAGACCGCAAAGCGGTTGTAGCGCCTGATAAGTAAGTTGTCTTTGTCTTAAGGGTTTTTTGTAGCACCATGAGTGATCCGTTTGACGGAGCAACAGTAACTGGGGCCAAAGTCGACACTGTCGTAAGAAGGGAGGCAGACTTTTCTGTAGCAGAGTTCTTCATCTCTGCCTGTGTCTTGCTGGCGTTGGGTTGGGAGGTTGTCGGCGGGTCCAACCCCGTGATTAGCAGAGACCCTGCAGTTGCGGGATAGAACTCGCCGATAGCTTTTAGTTCGGTGCTGGCCTGGTCGAGCTTGGGCTATCAGTGCTGAGCATTTTGAGAAACACTGTGCTCTGGCAAAGGTTTGTGCTGTCCATATCGCTGTTTGTTTGTTTGGTTTTTTTTTTTTCATCACATTCCAGAACCGATACACGGAAGCAAGTTCCGCTCCATACACTATACTACCATCAACAAATCAATAGAAATCAATAGACCCGGATCAAATCATTGATACAATTTTTACAATAGAGCTTGATATCCACACTGCAATCGCCACACACCCACAACCGAGCATGCCCGGGATAAAGCAAAATAACAGGGAGGAAATGCCTTGTTAACGTTTGTGAACTTGTTGTCGTAAACATATTCGGTGTTGACAATACGGCGTCAAGCCGTCTTATTAAAATTATAACTAAAATAAAAAAACCTTTTTACTTAACACTAACTACTGAATTGGTCTAATTGCAAAAATCCCGTCACGATTATCTTTCAATATCAGTCATTTTTCTGTTCTGTTTTCAGTCTCGTTCTGTTTAGTCTTTTTTTTTGTGCGTTTAGTAGGATACATAAATTTTGTTCCATAAAATGTTCCGTCTCGAGGTGTCAAAAGTGAAGCATGCAATAATTAAAAATCAACAAAAATTTGACTTACCCCTTCATAGCTTTTGGTCTCGATTCCTTTCTTTACATCTAGAGCAACCTCTTGTTCTATTCCTCGATAGCCTGTAAAGTAAAGATTTGTCGTAGAATAAGATTCATAATCGATTCAAAAATATGCAATGCGTAACACTCGTATTGGATATTGTCCGGTGGTATATATATTGGCACCACGATATTTTAATTCAACAATTAATATTTATTGTTTGTCTGATTTGTTTTGCTAATTCCTGCTTGAAAATCAATCCCCCAAAAGCAAAAGCAGTTTGTAGCTCTCGTAGATACCATTGCCAACTAGTTGAGGCACACTGATTATAAAATTCAGCAAAAAAATTCTTGCTGAGCATCATCAAAGAAGTGAATAACTATTTGACAAAATGAACTATGATCAACGTCTCGCACCGTTCGAAGTCGCGGGGGAACGGTCCGGGAGCGATATTACATCGATCCTGTCGTATGAAGATCCTCGCCATTGTCGTCTTCACCAACGGGCCGCCCTGGTTAATATAAGCTTTGCCAGTGCCAGTGTAACAAAATTTATAGCACATTTCCTCCTTGCTATTTTTGCCATATCCCGGACATGCTCGGTTGCGAATGGTTAATGCGTGCTTATTGTCCAGATCTATTGTGGTTGTATTACGTATTGTCAGGTTTTTGGTTCGGTGCAATCGTTATATAGCGTCGATGGTAGGTCTCGCTTGACAGAGAATCACCCATTTTGATGCCTTCCGCCAGTCCTGACCCACACTTTCGAGCGATCGTGCGACAAACTCGCGCTCTACTCTCCCACTCCATGCCTGAACGCTTCCACCATTTTGATGTTAGTTTGTGCTGAAATTAAGCTACACGCACACTTCACCATGGTACCACCTTCCCCCACCGTTCCAGAACGCTTCATCGCTTGAGCTGTTTGTAAATTTCGCCTTGCACACAGTACACTCATTCGCACTCTCACATAGTCCATCACCCTACCCTACGCCTAAATGTTCTGTCGTTCTAAGTGTTGGTAGAAATTCCCTCGAAGTGTGAAGCGCCATTTCACAGATTGCGTTTGCTCAAACGCTTGTATAAAAATGAAAATACCGACTTCGCCATAAGTATAAAACAAATTTGTTTTCATTAACTATATAATTAAACTAAACTAAAACCAAAATATTTCATCTTTTAATCTCACGTGTTCTGAGAAATAAGCCTTTAAAGTATAAACTTTTTTTCTGTTCACCAAAATATGTGATGATTTTGACAAAATTTATACTACTGTATTTAACTAACTAGGATCCTACATTTGAAAATAATACATTTTTTGCGAACTTGAAACTTGTAACTCAAAATAATCAAAAAATATTATTACTATATTTTAAAAAAATATGACGAAGTGGAACTTTCTATAATTTGTTTTAATAATTTGATTTTGCCTTTGAATCAAATATGTTTTGGACTCGAGATAACTCCGGAGGTACAGGTTGCAGCAGTTCGGATTAACACTTGTTTTTTTTTTTTTATTCATAAAGAACGGCCTGGCCGTATTGCTCGGATTAACACTTATGTGTTATGATTTCGAACTGTGGTACATGTCAACAACAAAGTTTGTTTATGCGGATATTTTGTCGAGGCTGATCAATACTACCATCAAGGTAGAAGAAGAATACGTAATCGCTTCAGTCCAACTGGAAGAAGAGATCACAGCAGTACTTCAACATTCTACCGACAAACTACTAATTACATTCAACAGGGTAGCTCGAGCAACAAAACATGACCAAGTTTTAAAGCGTATTACATCATATATACGAAACGGATGGCCAAACAGCGCTAAAGAATGCCAACAGCAAGAAGATGCTGCCTTTTACCGTCGTTAAGAAAGCCTGTCTTTAGTACAAGCAACAGTCAGGAACGGTAGTAACAGCACCTCAACCAGAATTGATTCAAATTCCGATACGACAGTGGACATCCCATTCGCGAACCATCCGAATACCAGCACGATTCCAGCTCTACGTGCTGTCTTAAAGGAGGGAGCTGTTAGATCCGCAGTTGTCAGTCTTAGATCCGCAGATCCGCAACACAACCGTGCAGGGTATCAAGCACGGACGACGCGAACGAGACGAAAGTGTTAGAATAGTAATCTATGCATTGTAGTAACTTTTGATTGATCATACATGTTCATTCAATGTTCTGTTATTGAATATATCAGACGTACTTTTCAATAGGTTATGGGCCCAGGATACGGCTCTGTTAGTTTGAAATTAAAAGATTGAGAGCAGTTTTGTGAAGAATAGCGAATTCGAAACTAGCAGCATCTTTTTCCCTGCCTTTGCGAGAAATTCTTCGAGGATCAGAAAACTACAGCTGTTGGTTTTTCGTCATCAAGATGGTTTTGATTAAGCAGAAAGTCTGGTGTGCAGTGATGGAACCAGCTGAAGGTGAACCGGCAGTGAGCTAAGAAACATCCATGCAAAAGCATTGGCGACGATATGTTTGAGTATAGATTCTAGCATATACGGACTCGTGAGAGATGCCAAAAATGCGAAAGAGACGTGGGATAACCTTCGAAATACGTACGAGCATAGTGGATCAACCAGGAAAATTGGTCTGCTGCGACGGCTGACAGGTATTCCTTTGGTTGGAGCTGAACGAGACGAAGATATCATTTGCCAGACGACTCAACAGTATGTGAACGACTTATTCACAACAAATCATTGGTTAGCAAAAGTTGGGTTCAAAGTCGATGACGCTTGGTTGGCCAATTTACTTATTAAAGGTCTACCGAAGCAGTATGACCCAATGATCCTTGGTTTGGAATCATCTGGAATCCAGTTGACTGCGGATAAAGTGAAAGCGAAAATTTTGCAAAATTTTGCAGTGTCAAGCGAGAATCAAGCTGTGGAAGCGTTCCTTGGCAATTCAATGCTACCGGTGCAAAAAAATGGGTCACTTTGCTTCTCAATGTTTGAATCAGTTTTCTGACAAGAAACAGGAGAAAAGCAAGAACAGTGGTCACGCTACATTTTTCGCGATTTTCAATGCATCAATGCAGACATCAACAGCGACAGAAGAAGAATGGATTTTTGATTCCGGAGCAACTTCTCATTTGTGCTGAAACACAAATTCCTTCCGTCATCAGCGTCCGTCATACGGACGCTGTTAAAATGGTCGGTTGGGTTACTATCACTCGAATAAATTAAATACATAAAGTATTTTTTTATTCATATAGAACGGCTTGGCCGTATTGCTGAGTATTTATTATAATCCAATAGCATTGAAAGTTGTATTGCAAAAACAAAAAAAGAAATAATCATATTAAATCTAATTCTGTTAATTGATGCCTTAACAGATCATGCGTCATAGTGTATCTTATTTACACAATAATTTAAATACAGTTATTAAACTTGCACGAAATATTCCCATATACAAGTTACAAATTTCAACCAACGCCAGCAACTCGAGTAAAATATGCTGATATAAACCATATTTAGTATTTTAAAGGATAGGCCTACTTTAATAAAATACTTTATTGTAATGCATTTTGAATTGAGTGACAAAATCGCTTCCATTTACGATATTAAAGCATTGCGATTTTACTGACAGATGATGATGCCAGTTCATGAGCCGTAACAAGAAGCTTTGCAGCAAGCCAAGACCTCGGTACGCCTTACATCTTCGTGACTGAACGACCGTATGGTCATACCAGCCATCTAATGGCTTAATACCACGTAGTTGGTCAGTCAATCTTCGCTACGAGTTAACGACCCGGATGGGATTAGAGGCCTGGTTCGGCCGTGTGAAGACTTGCACCGTCATCGCCTTGGCCACCGGACAGCCCATAGATATGCCGTTAGGCATTTGACACACTTGTTCCGGAAACGACCCGATGTTATACAAAACGGCCATAATTTTGTTTCTGCCTAAGAGAGCAGAACAGAACCGACATTAGTGAACACATCTAACACTCTTAATCTGTCTTTCACGGGTTCGCTTTCGCAGCGCTCCATTAAATTAGAAGTAGAGCGGGGTTCAAATCCCATCCAGAGTGCCTCCCTCCCGGTAAGTAGGGCTGACTACTTTACTGCGGGTAAAATTAAGTCACTGAAGCCATAAATGGCAGGCCGAGACATCTCGAGGTTGTAGTGCCAAGGAAGAAGAAAAATAAGTAAATAGTTCGATAGTAAATAGATTGATGCACTCGTTCTGATAAGCCATTTCAGTTGCGCTCATGATTGGTTCGACTGAAATCGGTTCTTCAGAACAACGCCAATTTCCCATATCACAAGTGTGTCATTTGCCTTCCAGCGCTATGTATCTATAACAGGCCATTATAGAATAAGCCACTAACATTACAAATAAGCAACATGATTTTTTTTAAAAATGTGTAAAGCGTTGATTGAAGTGGATTCGTGGCTTAAAAAGGCTTAAAATTCTATCTTTCTAAAGGAGTTTCTAAATTAAAACCAAATAACGATTGGAAATGTGACTGCAACAAATTAAAAAAAAACATAACAGAGTTGAAATGCGTCTCTCTTGAACCCCTTAAAGCCGGCGTGGCATTTAATATGTATAGGTGTATACACAAAAGATAGAAAAAAAATATTTTATGTTGCTATTATTTCACCGAAATATTTGCATAACTTATATGTGTAGTGTAATTTACTTACTTGGTGGTACTTGAGAAATAAAGCATATCTCAAATGTGTCGTAAACTTCCGAAGTAAATGAGAATTTTCCTTTAGAGATGTCTTCTTTTTGTGCCAAAATGTGTCCTTTCGTGTCTCTCACCTGTATTATTCACTATTAGTATTGAACTTTATATTCAATAAACTATACATACCACATAGTCAATCTTTTGTCCCGGTGCGTTTGTTATTTCATATTCACCAGCTACAATTTGATTGCCTTGCATTTCATCTCTCAAACATTTTTGCGTATTTGGTGCTAACCGGAACATGATTGCGTTTGTACGAGGAAACGATAATCCAACTATTATGGTTAAAATCCCTAACAACAACATTTTGAAACCGTTATAACTGTTATTTCAACAATAAATCGTGATCTGGATGTATCGTATGGCGTAGATGAAAGTATTTTTTTTTTGGAAAATGAAGAACAAAATACTTTAGCGACACCTAAACAAATAACACTTTCTCGCCGAAAGATGTCACGAAATTCGTTGAATCGATGAGCTGGCCAGAAAAATGACACATATAGCCTATGAAAAAACTACATATAGTATTTGTATGCCATAATCAAGGTATATGGATATACGAGGTAGAGTTGTTTAGAGAAAATTGACATTTCCCAACCTGACATAAAAGCCAGGCTACATGATGCGAGATGCCAAAAAGATTTCGTTATGCGAAATCTATCCGTTAAAAAGATTTCGCCTCCTCGAGCAGAATCTCGGAAAGATTTCGCTTCTCTCTAGCCCTCTCTGTCAATTGCCCTGCGTTGCCATGGTAGCTTTCGGTTGAAGAGAGAGATAGCATGAAGTGCTCTAAACAACGTGGTTAGATGAACCAAGATGATTTTGACGGAAAAAATCTGATCGGACCAAGGTATATGGATATAGGAGGTAGAGTTGTTTAGAGCAAATTGACATTTCTCGACCTGACAAAACAGTTCTCTGGTCATCGAGGGGAAGGGTTTTGATAAGAGTGATGCAAGCGTTGGAGAAAGCGCCGGTGGTGGTATCACTTGCGATTTTTTTAAGAAAAATGCAACCAAATGTTTTCAATCCTCTGTGGGACTACATGTGATATGCGAAGATGACCCATAAACTAGCGAAATTGCTCAAGGGACTGAGAATCGAGGCTGTTTGTTCGTGATGGTAGCCCCATACCATATGATATTGTAAACAAACTTCGAAATATCTCGAATAAAATGGTGGGCTGTCAAATCGACAAAAAATCACCTTCTAAATATATACACCTTGGGCAAGTGAGGCTTCCTCCTATTTCCATAAACCTTGATCGAGCGCGCGCGATTTCCGTGTGACCAGAAAGTAAACAATCAATGATATTGTAAGTAATGTAAACTCGATATATGCCATTTTGACAGATACCCCTTGACGTGTCGTGCTGATTATTCAACAGAAAATTAGGTTGTGTGATGAGATAGAATAACATGCACTGAATCGAAGAGTGTAAATCACGCATTGCACTAAACCGAGACAAAATGAGCTGGTTTGATACAACAGGCATAGCCAATTTAGCCAAAAATGCGTTGAAAGAAGCTCAAAAACAGATTGATAAAGCGCTTGATATCAAAGATGAAGATGAAACGGCAATTTTTAATGTATCAAACGAACCTGCAGGAAAAAGTGTTAATGAAATGGTAAGAAACAGCATAACCCTGCCCGACTTTTCTACCCCTCCCTCGGTTGCAATCAACAACACAATAAGCTCCAACACGTTAAATGCGTCTTTTGAGGCTTGTGACGGTAAGCCATTGAACATATATGCGTGATAACAATAATGCTTCTAGCCTTTGGTTTTTTTTTTTACAGATTCGTTTTTTGACCAACCAATAAACAATTCTAGCACCGTTACTAAACCACCATCCAGCTTAAAGCCCTTGAGGAGTTTTGAAAAATCGAAAAATGAAAATATTGTAGATTTGCCGGGTGCTGAAGTAGATAGTTCTGAATCAATAGAGGTGCTTACGCCTGTTACGATTTCCGGTTCAACCGTCACGTCGCTCAGCCAACGATCGTCTTCTTTGGTCATGATACAAGACGATGAAGAATCTGAATCAGTTGACGTTCTTGGTATCATCAGAACCGTGCCTGATTCTACAACAGTATGCAATGAATTACCAAAGCATGGTGAAAAAAACGAAGATGAAATTAGTGTCGTAGATGATTGTATTGCCAACACGTTGGCGGAACAGCCGATAACTATTCTGGAAACAGAGCTATTACCAATTACGGTGGCACCAAGCCGCAGTAAGCATAAGTATTCAGTGTCCAGTGCTCCGTCCGTAAACTTCATAAATGATGGTTGTAAAGCACTAAAGAAATCGGTAGAAGAAAGTAAAGATGTGGTTGTTCCTTCGAGATCATCATCTAACAATATACATATTGTTTCGGAACTTACTACAAGTTATTCAGTTGAAAGGCCTGTTACGGAAATATACCACTATAAATATTCTGGCGATGGATTTCATTTGAAACAAGCAACGAAACCAGAAGAGGAATTGGATCAAGCTATGAAAGTATAGAATTGCAAACACAAACATCTGACATGGCGCACAGTTTTGTGGAAATAAAGCCTGGAAGCAACGATACATCAGATCATTTAACTACAAAAAATGCCACTGAAAAAATTGAATATTCTGCGAAATTTTCTGATACAGTTTTTGGATCCCCAGTTGGTCCAGGAGGCAGTCAAAGTTTATTTCAGAGTTTAGGTGATGATGAGATTGAAACAACCACTTCGTCAGATATAGAAATTATCTCCAGTCCGAATGGAGGCGATTCGAGTAGTACTCATAGTGGTGTATATCGTACAAGTCCAATGAAAATTACCGATGGAAAAAGTGCAAATTTTGATATGCTTCTCACTAAAAAACGACGTGGACATACGCGCGAATCATCTGAAATTTCAATGAATAGTGGTAATAGTGACGATTCGGTACATTTGTCTGAAACGGAACGCCTGATGCGACGATTAGTAGAGGTATCAGAAAAGCTTGAACAACGAGATTATCGGTTGGTGGAACTTGGGAGACAAAACGCAGAACTTAATGAACAAATTGTTCAGTTGACTGCTCAGCTTGAAAATAAAGCTAAGCGTGAGGGAGCATCTGATCTAGATGGATATATGCAACGACTATCTGCATTAGAGCGAAAGTTTCAGCAATCGATTCGAGAGAAAGAGGATCTTAAAGGCAAACTTGAAGCCCTTATAGCAGAGGCCCAAGAAAAAGTTGCCAAAAGCGATATGGAGAAAGCATTAGTCGAGCGTGATTTTATGATAAATGAACTACAAAAGGAAGGTGAAAGTCTATCGAAACAAATATTGCAACACTCAAACATAATAAAAAAATTACGCGTAAAAGAAAAGGAAAGTGATGCGTTAATAAGAAGACAGTGCAATGAAATTAACGAATTAACCCAAGAGACGGAACGACTGAAGCGGTCGTTATCAGCAAAGGATGAAGTTGAGCATGCACAAATAGTGGCCGTGCACAAATTAACATCTGAAAAGAGTAAACTAGAACGTGAATGTGCTACTCTCAACAGCAATTTAGATGATCAAACACAAAAATATGAAAGTCTCCGCAAGTCTTTCGAATTTGCTCGTAAAGAGCTTAATGAAAAGGCAGAATTATGTGAAGATTTACAGAATCGCTTGACTAAGCTACAAAATTGTGAATCAGATTTTCAATCTTTTCAAAAACAAATAAAATGCTTATGGATCAGATAGAAGAGTTACGTGGACAACTACGCCGATCCGAGCATGATAACGGGCAACGGTTGATTCGTGTGAAGAATGAACATGTTGAACTTTTGCGACGTTTAGAAGCATCAGAAACTCGAGCTGAAGAAGAAAAAATGCATCTGTTCTTCTAACAGCACCATTGATGAAGCAACTTGAATCACTGCAGTGCATTATAAGGCATAAAGAAAGACTTTGGGAACAACGAGATACTTCTTTTACACAACAATTGGTAGAAACTTTAGAACGAGTCAAGATTATTACCGAGAAAGAAGCGGCACAAAAAAATATGATAACTACAATGCAGGATCGTATCACTACTCTAGAAGAGCGTTTAACAGCTGCCCTTGTCCAAACGGAAGAAACATTGATAAACATAAAACAGAAAACTCAAGAAACTGAAAATCTTGAACGGAAATATCAAAAAAGTTTGACAGAACATGAAAGTTTACAAAATTACAAAACTTCTGAATTCCAACGAGCATCATCGTTATCAAATAGCGATTGTATAGATAAACCTACATCTTGCGAAAACAAAATACTAGAAATTCCTAATGATATGAAATTACAAGTAGATATTAATACTACGTTACTGACTGAATTTGACACGAGACTTTCAGGAATCTCGCCTACTCATAGCATTGGAAACCTATCTCTGCCTGAATCACTTAACAGTATTCCATGGAATGCATCCGAGGATAACCTCGGTGTAAACTCCGTTGGAAAGAATACAGCACCTGCTGATAGTTTAAGTGATGTCGGTTATAATTTATCAATAATGTTCAACAATACATCACTCTTGGAAACTTTACAATCAACGCTAAAGCAACGGGATGGCGAGGTGTACCAACTGCAATGGGAAGTTTCTCGATTTCAACAAGAACGCAATATACTTAGTTCGGAAATTTCAAATCTTACAATGGAACTAGACAATGTATGTCTAATTGGAAGATATTTTACGAATGCATTTTTAATCACATTTTTTCATCCTACGCAGGTTCGGGAACGTTTTGAGCGGAGCATCCGTTTGGAGGCGGAACATAAAGATTTGCAAAATCGGTACGATGCACTGCTACAAATGTACGGAGAATCAGTAGAAAAAACTGAAGAATTGCAGCTTGACCTGGCAGACGTAAAAGAAATGTATAAAATACAGATCGATGATCTGCTCCAACGACAGCGTGATTTAATTGCTTCTATGAGCCATCACTCTTCACTATTATCATCACCTGGGAACAATTGCTGAGTTGAAAAAATTCTTCATTCCTTTATTTTAAAATGATTGTTTTTACTTATAGAGATAATTTTAAATCTTGTCCTTACTCGTCTTTATTCATGGCAGTTTTGCCCAAGCGTGGATTAACAATCGTTAACAACAATACATGAAAAATTTGTGTAAATTACATTAAAAGATATAGTATACCATGACTTAATGTTCAAATGTTCGTGAAATACAGCTGCAATTGAGATTAAAAGATGTGTAATTTTTCTTTGTAGCTTCAAAGCAATTTCTTAGTCAAAATAAACAAGTATAAAATCTTAAGAGTTTCTGTTCATTTTACGCATATTCGTCTTCTTGGTTTTACGACCTTCTAGGTCATGGCTGGCTTACTAGAATTATTGATACCACGTAGCCAGAAAGTCAGTCGTTGCTTCGGGGGGACGTTCCGAAGGGGAATTTATTTCCGGTCCTGTCGTGTGAAAACCGGCACTGAAACCAGATCTGCACAAGATCACCTTGAGCTGTTATTTAAAAAAAAATATTACAATTAAGAAAACATGAAATAAACTGTTTGATGCGTTTTGTTTTTAAGTGGGTTGGGTATACAGTACCGATTTAAACCCCAATGGGTTACTTTTAAGTGTCATTAAAAATTATTACGTTATTGCTTATTTTTGCGGGATGGAACATTGGTGCATGGTGCATTAAACTATATCATTTCAGTAAGATTTGTTATCTCGTACCATGCGAAGGGTAAGGGTATCTAAACTCGATGCAACGTAAACTTGAAATTCATTAGAAATTTACCGGTAAAGTGAGAGCAGTAACTAAAATATTGCTCTTTATTACTATACTTGTATTTTGTATCTCTTTATTCAATCAAGTTGACAATCACAATCTTAGTTTGTTTACTACACATGAATAAAATTAACAAAATGCCGATCCCGGAGAGAAATTATTCATTATTTAAAACTGTGTGTTGATTTGTGCTTACGAAAATACATCATAAATGTGAAGTTTGATACTCGCATGGTTAACTATGAAGTCATGTTCTGATGCATTTCATGAGCCATGGAACTATCTAGCCATCAATTTGATAATATAATGTTTGTTTTATTAGAGTTCGTTTTTCAAACGCAGTTTAAGTGTTTTCCTTATGATAGCAATTCAATTAAGGAAATTCGCAAAACAAAACAGTTTTTTCAAGTCAAAAATTATGCGTTTACTGTCATTTACACTTACGCATAAAAACAAGCTTTTTTGTTTTTATTTTTTTATAGGAATGATTATAATCCAACAAAAAATATTTAATGTTTTGTCTTCCGTCTGTGAACTTCAATACAGAAATAATATTATCAGAGCAGCAGAAGATGTAATTCAAATTGATGCTATTGGTTTCCTGCTAAAGTGTACGTGTGTCTGTTTACCATTTTTTTTTATGCTCATCCATCGAAACGCCACCCGGCCCGAGCGAGACAATCATTAATAAGCCACCAATGACAGAGAGCGTCTGAAAGAAATCGTACTTCAAAAAATCGCGCAGAGGTTTATATGCTGGTATGGTCCACCATGCATTATGGTAAAGATTTAGGATGTTAACAATGCAACTAAAATAAGAGATGAGAGCTTAGTTTTATAACCAATCGTTACTAAAACCATTAATATGGATCCGACGATATCTTGTAGGATTTGCAAGAAACTTAATTCAAAGCGTATTAGTGTAATGAACATGAAAGCAAAGAAGAACACGCCCGGCAGCTGCATGAAACTCTTCGGTTTGTTCTCTCCGAGCGATGGAACGCCTGCGAAAAGTGATCGTGCTTCTCCCCGGGATTCCGCAAGAACGAGTAGAAGAGCGCCAATAAGGGCAAGATTACGTAACAGGAACTGTATATCCCACAGGACCGAATACGCGATGGTTTGCAGAACGACTATGCCAAACAATATCCAACAAGCGATGCTCACTTTCAACGTCCTAACACCATGACACAACCTCCTATCTGCCCTAATAGATTGATAAGAACGAAAGTCGTGGCCAAAAATTTGCCACATCCCCAGTTCATATCCATATATTCACGTTGTTCATTCCATTGCACCCACATGCGGATACCATCCTCCAGAAATGTTGCTATCAGGCACAATCGCGCGACGTGTGGTAGGACATATTTTCCCTTTCTTATTACCTAAAATATAGAAAAAAGTAGAGTAAACTTTTTCTTACCGTTCAACAAGTAACCAACATTAAAGCGTATATTCAGCTAATATAATCAGATTTAAAACAAGTTTCAAAATAAAAAGCGATTCCATATTGTTAAATTAAGTATATGGCCTGATAAAAGAGCATGAGAAAATTAACAATAAAGTAGCAGTACGGCAAAGCTGTTCTGTTTTGTTCAGAAAAAATAGCAATAACAATATACTTAAATTCTTCCTAATGCTAGATTTGATGGTGTATGAAGATAAACAGTCACAACAATATTGTATGTATTAAAAATATATTCAATATTGTTTCCACACTGCAACACATATTATTTAAGTACCTCACTCATATATTAAATCATTTTAAGTATGCCAGACCTTTTTTTTATTTCGTATTTGGTTCGTTGAATTTTCTTGTTTGGCATTGCAGTCTAAAAAGCGCGCTGTCTACTATTGCTGGCTAGCTTGAATTAATTTAACCGTAACAGGATACGAAAACGATTCCCGTATTCTATTGAATATCAAAATCAGGATTTTTAGACCTGGTTTTCTTTTATCGAACAAATACAGAATGCAAATATTAGGTACCTAGCATTATGTTAAAACTACGATGATGACGTTGTCAAAATATGTTGGAATTGCTATTCTTCTAGTTTTATAGTAGATCATACAAAACATACTGATCAGCAACTTCTTCTGTTTTTTCTAGATATTGATTGGGTATATTCATAGTTGATGGTCGTTAAGCTATAAATATTCCTTTAATAAAAAAAATACAATTAGAGATCAGTTATGGAAAGGCTACGAATGTAGACTGACAATCAATTACTTTTGTTGATGATATAGCAACGAAACAACGCCAATGAGTTTGAAGATGATCGATCCTTGTATAAAGAGCTATTCTATTGAATTTTACCAGCATAAGTTAGTTTTGGGGCTATATTGGAAGAAATCCGGAAAACATATTAACGCATTGCAACAGCAATATGAACATATCTGGTTATTTCATGTTTCAGATGTATGTGTAACTTACCAACACGAGGCAAAAAATAACGAGAACCAAGCCTAAGAACAGACGTGCATTACATGAAAACCTTTTCTATTTGTGTACAACCAAAAGATTGAAATTAAATTAAAACGCGGTATGAACAAATCTCCGCTAATGCTTAAGTTGCACAACTTTAGTAGAAAAAACGAGAATTGCGGATAGGGATGTGTGGCCAAAAGAGTGTTGATGTGTAATTATTGCAGTTGTAGCAGATTATAAACAGTTTTTGACGTTCTCCCGAAAAACAGCTAAAAAACTAAGTCCACGGCTACACTCCCAGAAGTCATAATTACCACAGCCTGGTGAGAAAAAATAATCTTATATTACCCTTAATTTACCCTTAATTTACCGGCTAAATAAATGAATAAATTAGTATTTCTGGTAAAAGACTCGAGAAGCCCCTACCCCCTTGACGAAATTTGTTAAGCACTATAAGATATAAAACTAAATGTATGCAATGCGCTGTACTCGTTACGAAAGCTGCATAGTGTGCTTTCAGTGTAGTCAAAAATGGATTAATAAAGACGAATAAAAATATAGCTTACTTTTCGATTAAAACCGCCTCCCCCTATCTTGACCATTAATTTTGGCTTACAAGGGCTACGTTATAATTTTCGGTCGCACTAGGGGTGGCAGTCGGGCTTATTAACATACAAGACGTTCCCGCCAAATAGCCAAAAATAATGAAATCGATCTATCGTGCTGCTTGAGGGCTACTTACCCAGCCTGCAATCGACACGCGAACGTGCAGCTCTATTTTAATAAAATAGTCAAAGTCTATTTACACTACTAGGTTGACGAGTTCACTAGCTTTTTTAATCATATTTCTTATTGAAAATAAGTTAAAAATCCATCAGAAACTAATTTAAATACCAACTTATTAATTTATTACGTACGGTTTTATAACATTCTTTTGTTTATTCCTTAGTTTTATGGTTTGTATCAAAAAACCGTGTTCATTAATATTGTTATAGTTGGTACCAAAGTGAGTTGAGAGGAGGTGTCGTAAAAAGCCCGTTTTGACACATGGAAAAGAAGTAGAAGACCAGCACCAGTTTGTCGTTTACTTGACCGCATCGAATCAGCTGGTTATATGTGTTGTTTATTATTCTCGACGCAATAACATTATTTTATGATTTGTTTTCTTCTATTTTGCTGTTCAATATCGTTCGGAAAGCTTAGATCAAGTGAAGAATCTGGATTGTAGCATGTCAGTTCTATCTGAGGTGATTCTGTATTATATTATTACTGTTTGAGGTGGTAACGATTCAGCGCCTATATGGACAGAGTAGCTTTGACTGTATTGGCGTCACAGGCGGTGCCGGCTTGCATCCCCGAACTATTGGTTGATCCGAGATATAAGATCGTTCCACTTTTTTGCCAATCTGCAAGCAAAAAATAGAATCCAGATACATGCTGGATATCTCGCACGCGGAATGGGTGCAGCTGTTCATGAAGTTTGTGCAGAACGAATAAAGCCGTACTGGATTTGACGGAATCGTTTTGTGCATCACCGTGCTCCGTCTTGGTCACTATCTATTGGGATTGTGAGTGTTGTATGTTCGATTAAACACATTAATGATTAATTTCCATCAAGAGGACAGCAGATCGAGCTTCATCAATGTATGCTAGAGCTCGCTTGACCAACAAAGAATGCTTGACCGCAGCTTGTTTACATTTCAGTCAACTAAACGTCAATTTTTTTTCAAGATGTCCGACCGAGAAATCGCTATTTCCGACATCTCCTCTCAACTCACTTTGCCCGCATACATCGGGTTACGTCCCACATAACCAAAAAAGCGATATCTGACCTTACTACGACCTATATACGAAGTCGTATATGTAGACTTATATATATACTTACAGCAGTAATTAACAGACTTCGTGGATGAAAAAAAGCGGGCCATAATTATAACAAACAAACCATAAATATTAAATGTTTCATTCACGGTCCTTGAAAATTTTCAGCGGAGTTTTGAAAAGTTTCAACCCACCACTTTTGAAATGAAATAAATCAACAATTAAAATTATTCGTTCAAAATTTTTTAGACTTTTATTCGTTGACTTTCGATAAGTTTTTTGACACAACAATCGAACACATCGAAGCTATGCTTTTTTCTCCTTCTTACATACGTTGCGCGGGCAAGACACCGTCGAAAGAATAAAAATCAATACCTACATTTCATGGTAATTTTCACCGACTAGAACTAGAAGAAGAAGCGATATGGTCTTCCACGTCGATGGCAGATTCAACCACTTCTGCCACATTTACCACATCTAAAAATTAATGAGAATATCAGCACATGAATCACAATTTCATCTAATCCTAGAGGAAAAATAGAAGAAGGACTAAACTTCCCATGAACAGTGTGGTCAAAGGTTGACACTCCTACAGAATCGCACTGTTCCCTGAGTGCTGCTAATTGCCTTTTCCTTCTATAAAAAAACCACTTTATTTCAAGTAACGTGCCTTTATTTTCGTGTGACATTTCACTACAACAAATTGAAAAACAAGATCATAGTTAATTAAGTCAAAAATGCGCTTTGATAAACAACAAAACCTACACCACGCAATATGCACCCCCAAGTTATCTGTTCCCCCTGTTTTCGTAAATGTTTTGGTAAATTACATTCGTTAACGAAATTTCCTCGAAAAGATTTACGAAATTCCAAATTATTTCGAGGATAATTTGTTTTTGTCTTGATTCTGTTTGATTACATTTTGCATGAACCCTGTCATAAAATGAACCGGAACCATGTTCATCGAATGTAAATAAACAAAAGTTCACTATACTCGAAAAAGCTATGTTTCGATAAATTTTTCGAGGATAGCCATGCAAAATGTAAACAAAGATTCGAGGATAACTTTTTGTCAATATATTGTGTATTGTCGTGTCTCGTCATGTGTTTTCGGGAGTTCCTCTATTCCTGTATTTGCTCTTTTCTCTTCTTGATTTTGCTTTGCTTCTCTTACATGTCCGTAGACTCTTCGCGTTGTGTGGGTGGTATTATGTTTGTGGTGTAACAACGGAACTTTTCGCTGCAAGGTTGGAGGGATGGGGTGGGCGTCGAGTGTGTTGTTTATTCAGCTGTGATCTGTGCGTGTGAAACTTTTTTCATTGTGCTGAAACGCGGTTGAGTAAGAGTAAGATTAGAACAGAATGCCGTGTGCATGTTATACCACAGCCTGAAGACTGAACCACCAGACTTGCTCAGAGCAGGAATGAAGTACACGTAATATAATTGGAGCGTGGTACGCTTGCGCGTAGCAGATCATGGTGTAGTTAAGAAGAAAAAAAAAGCAATGCTACAGTCGTACTAGACACTGGAATGGCTTGTATTGTTGAACTTTTCTTATTTTCAGATTCAAAAATCTGTTTGCTCTACAAAGTCGATGAGTGCATCTAATCAGGTAAATATAATTATATGCTTTTATCCCAGATATCTGGCTTATAGTTTTTTGCCTTTTAGTTCTGCAGCGCCATGGTGAACGTTGGGAGGTGTTGGCACGGAAGACGGAGCGGGAAAAGGATCACGATAACTATGAGGTGAGGAGGATATCAACGGATTGTGCATTTACAGTTAGCGGGTGAGCCCACGCTGTATCTCGTAGGAGAACCTGGCCATGGGTATCGGAGAATGCATATCATATGCCGGAGACGTGCTTGGCCTTAAACACTGACTCTGCTCGATCACGGATTCCAAATTGGTCATTACGTTACCGGCGGCTTGTCAGCAATCAGCATTGGGTGTTCTTTTTCCGTTCAGTTCTTCCTGCCGTCCTTCTGTGTATAAAGTGCCTTCCATTAACAGTAAGTTTGATCAATCATCATTCTACACAAATTTGTTTGCTTTTTTTTTTAAATCAATTTTGCATCTTTTAGTCTCCCGACAACAAGTTGGAAGTTGCTTCTAGCACGGATTATGATGGTGCTGTTGCTGAAGAGGAATGTTTTGGTTGCCTGGTTGCACTGGAACAAGATGGTTCACACAGTGTAGTCGATCTCCTGTTGGTGTCGATTGATATACGTTTCAAGAGGTTTAAGAGGAGTGAGGAGCTTCCCCTTACTACAAAGTTCTTTATATAAGGTGAAAAAGTGTACAAGGGCCAACCATTTGGTGTTTGTACTCGATGATCCCTTCGAGCCGGAGGCCATCCCGAGCCGCTCAGACTGCGATACGTGTTAGGTGCTAGAAATACCAAGATGTTAAATATAAAATGGTTTTACTTTACTATGTTGAATACAGAAGAGGTTATTATTTATTTATTTAGTTTAATTTTCGATTATGACGGCTTGACGCCGTAATGGTCAAAGAGTATTATATATGGCTTATAAAATTACGGCTTTACCTTTACCAATATAAAAACAGAACGAAGCGCAATGCATCACGTACATATTGCCCAGCTGAACCAGGCAAAGAAATGCTCCAGTGTCGTCCCCATTTATGTCCGGAACATGGTCGTCGTGAAGGTTAATGTAGTAACGGTATTTGAAGGCATATCCTGAGCCGATCCCTATGACGATCGAAAGATCCGCAGCATCCTTTCTTATTGACGAAAACACTGCCTGCACAAATTGCTCAAAACAAATCGCACGACTTGAAACCGAATAAAATTTTCCGCAACATTTATTGGCGGAGAAGATAGAACGAAGACGATCGGCTTTGTCAACCTCTCCCTCTCTTCTAATCAAATCACGCATGAACTCTTACCCTTCTCCATGAGCAGCCAGACCAAAAATCAGCGATCAAAGATACAGGGCTCGCCTATTCACTTTGCGATGCGAACGGCATATTTTGTACAAAGTGTTTCAATTTGTTATATACATATTTTCGACAAAAGCTACCGTCTTGACAATAAAATCATATCGTAAACCATGTGAAAGAAATTGAAGAACTAAAAACACTTCAGGATTGAATGAAAATACTCGAACGAATTGAAAAAACAATAATGACGGTATAATATATGCCGCTCATATCGTAAGGTAACGAGACAAACCCTGTACGAGTGCACACATGCCCATACACATATTCAACCAAACAAGGTGAATCTATAGGCGTAAGCGAGATGGGTATAATAATAAAAGGAGAGCAAAATGTAAACATTTAGGTCATCATGAACCAAACTCGAGTGTGTGACAAATCATCCATGAGTGCGAGCGGAAGAGGTGTATAAATAGAAAGAGAGGGAGATATTTATCCTCTAAAATTTCCCTTGGGATGGGGCTACAAACATGAACAAACAGCCTCGATTCTCAGTCCCTTGAGCAATTTCGCTAATTTATGGGTCATCTTCACATATCAAATGTTGTCCTACAGAGGATTTACGATATTTGGTTGCATTTTTCGTCAAAAAATCGCAAGCGATACCACCACCGGCGCCTCCTTCGACGCTTCCATCACTCTTCTCAATACCCTTCCCTCGATGACCACAGAACTGTTATGTCAGGTCGAGAAATGTCAATTTGCTCTTAACAACTCTACCTTCTATATCCATATACCTTGACTGGTGCGGAGCAGTTACCCTAGTTGTCAAGCACTAAAAACAAACATGGAGCTGCTTTGCCATTGTGAACTGAACTTTTCACACGCTACTGTCAAATTGGTGTGCTATCATGCATAAATGGGTATGCGTTCTCAAATTGTCCGTAGAAAAACTCAGTGAAATTTATGCTGTGTTTCTACTTGAAACTAGTAGATTATTTTCTTTTCGAGTGTAATTCAATCCATAACCATAAAGTGAATTATAGTGGTGTTTGTTGTTTGGCTCAAGCAAATTTCGGGAAATAAAAATAACACACACACTCTCAACTCAGCAATACGATTGCTAGAAACAAAGCAACGATGCGCCGTCAACAAAATGCCGTACTTCATTGGTTGGTTTTGCATTATTGCTTGCTACAATTTGCTTAAGTTTATGCGCCTCCAATGATCCCTACACAATCCTAGGTGTACATAAACGAGCATCTATGCAGGATATTCGTCGTGCTTATAAACAATTGGCCAAGGAATGGTAAGTGTCATTGAAAAATCGATTCTTTCCTAGAACTGTGTCAGCTTAATAATATTTTTATACATTATTTGTTAAATTTATTAATGTTTCCCACAGGCATCCTGATAAATCTAAACACCCAGAAGCAGAAACCAAATTTGTAGAAATCAAGCAAGCCTACGAATTATTGTCTGATACCGACCGTAGGCGAGCTTACGATCAGTACGGAATAACGAATGAAGATGCAGTACTGGATCGAAACCGGCCTGATAATAGCAATTATGGTCGTTTTCAAGATCCATTTGAACATTTTTACGGTGCACATAACTTCAACTTTCACGATCAAGATATAGGCTTGTATCACCGTCTTTCCATCACTACAAAATATTATGAAACGAATATTATGCCTAAAAGTCGTTTAACACCGCAAATATTAATGTTTTATGCTGATTGGTGCTTTGCATGCATGAAAGCGGCTAATTCTTTCAAAAATTGATTGATACCCTTGAGCCGTATGGCGTGGT
The DNA here is from genome assembly GCF_013141755.1 of Anopheles stephensi. Lineage (NCBI taxonomy): Eukaryota > Metazoa > Arthropoda > Insecta > Diptera > Culicidae > Anopheles > Anopheles stephensi. The sequence goes on from NC_050201.1 coordinate 18,773,418, forward strand.
ATTTGCTACAGTTAATGCCGGTCATGAAGAAACTTGTACGGAAAGTCGGAGTACACTCACTACCATGTGTGATTATGGTGTTAGATGGTCACAATTACGTGTACAAAGACAGTGTTTTTAACGCACAGCATGTTGTGGATTTTATACGACAAAAACTGCCATATAAACTGTTGATCCCAGTAACAGACAATACACTTGACACGTTTTTGGGAGGATGGGCTGATAATCGTGTTCGTGCGCTCATTCTTGAACCAAGAGTTCAGCCACGATTGCGTTACCTAATAATTGCTTATTATTTTCGTGAGCGTGTTGCATTTGGCTTCGTTCAATTGAACTCCAAAAACACTATGAACATCCAAGCGAAGTTTAAAGCTCATTCCAATCTAGATACCTTGCTTATATTCAACGAATTTCCACCTCAACCAATTGCTACAGTTACTATGTCGGATATACCTACCACTACCTTGAATAATATTATATCACACAACAAATTTCTCATACTTCCACGTTTGTCATCTCAAGACATGCTGGATAATGTTTGTCCTGCAGAATGGAATCGACCCCGAAAGAGATTATGTGTGGTACTAGTCACTGAAAATACCAGCATGCATGATGGGGCTCGTACAGTCATGCGTAAAATTGCACTTGAATCTCTTTTCAATCGAGAAAGAGTTCGTTTTGCTTATATATACCAAGAAAAACAAAATGATTTTATATGCGCACTATCAAAGCACAATCAATCTAAAGATACTCTCCTGCAAATTGTCATATTTTGGCGCCGAGATACTAAGCAAATTCGTTATGAATGGGTGCATGAAGTTGTTCTAGAAGTTGATAAAGCTCTAGAAAATGACACACAGGACCAATACTTCAATTACACTAAACAAAAAATGGATATTGTAATTCATCGTTTGCTACGTTCTTCGGAATCACTTAGCTATGAAACGGAAGTAAAGGTAACCGAAAAATCATTATATCTATAAGTAATGTAATGTAAATTAATTTTGTTTTTCTTATAGGCCCTTTTAGATGAGCATGCTGAAAATGCAGTAATGCGAATTTTAAATCGTATATTGTTGGCAGTAGAATATATGGCTGACAATTTAGGACAGGAGCACATTTTACCAGCGATATCCGTTATCGGTACTATAGGTTTTATACTCATTATTGGATATTTAATGTCATATCTGCTACACTTGGAAGAGGAAGATATTCAACTGAAGAAGAGCAAAAACGTGGACAATTGCAATGGTAAGTACTTATACCAAATCAAATTTTATAATTATGTGCTTTAAGATACAAATAATTACATTCACTTATAACGTAAGCCAATATGATTTGAATTTAAATGGATTGAATATGTTAAGGATACGCTCCATGACCATGATTGATTTTTGCATTTTTTTTTATTCATAAAGAACGGCCTGGCCGTATTGCTTAAAGCTAAATTACAAATATTAGTACAATTCACGA